>NC_080042.1:19050389-19650389 GCF_012489685.1 Lotus japonicus | reverse complement strand
TTGTTTGTTGGTACATTTCTTAATCTAAGATAATTAGTTAAAAATGACTTATACACCCTCCGGTCACTATTATAAGCAAAAGTTAGCTTTGTAGGTTCATTCAATAAATGATGTATGTGACCATTTTAATGACCACATACATCATTTATTGAATGAATCTAAAATATTAACTTTTGCTTATAATAGTGACCCGAGGGTGTATATAGGAACGGAGAAAGTAATAAAATTGTGTTATGTCATTAAATGTATATGTCTCTGTTTTTGTAGGTAAAAAAAACACAATTTTACTGGTGAGATTGACATATATAAGATCTTCATGCTTACTGTGCATGGGGACAAAAATCTGGAAGTCGCTTGAAAGCCATGTTAGTCATATATTTCTTGTATGTGCGAGACCAAACATTTCCATAATAGCCAACCTGTCATTGTTTGCCCAACATATAAAACTGGTAAAATGAAAACGTTGAGTTTGATATCATATTGCCAATATATATCTTTCTTAACAGATGAACAAGTTCAGATAATAATCTCTGTATCATGTGCAAGATGAGTTGTTATGTTTTGTATTTTCTTTTGATTGAGTTTTGGCTTCTCAAGAATGGGTTGGGAGTATGCGGTTGGGTTGGTCAGATATGCTTTTCTTGGTAAAAACTATTTGGCTTAAATATGTTTTTGATCCAAATAATGTACCCTGTTTTCGTTTCTAGTCTTTTTAATTATTTTTTTCCCATTTTTCATTCTTAACATATCAAATGTTATGTTTTTAGTCCTTGACGTTATGTTTTTCATCCAATACTAATAGTAGCGGTTCCAAGAACCCCTTCCATCTAAGAGATTTTGTGCCATATCTTCCTTCTTACACCTCTCATACCTTGGTGTAGTAGAATCGTTACATACATCACTAAGAAGTTCTGTAGTTTGATAGCCATCATCAATCTCATGCACTATAGACAATGCTTCATCACCATCATCAACAGGTACCTTACTATTCTTGGTTGTTGACTTACACTTTTTTTACCTTATAGGTTCAATTTGTTGGTGTTATTGTCATTGTAACCTTCTCTTTGAATGAAAAACTTGCATCAAGGACTTAAAATTATACGTTTAATATGTTGAGGATGAAAAACCAAGAAAATATTTTTAAATGACTAAAAACGGAAAGAGGATTTATTATAAGGACCAAAAATATTGTCATTGTAACCTTCTAGTGTTTTCTAAGCCGTTTAAAAAAAACAATTTTTTTGTAGACTACGTATAATGGCGACACCGTGGTTCAAATAATTTTATGCGGTTAATATGCCACAGTTAAAAACAATTACATAGTTGGTTTTATACGATTTTTTTCGCAAGCTTTTTTCTGATTTTTTTTTTCCCAAACATTTTCAATGCTTTCCTGTGAGAAAATGATTTTCTAAACGATCTTGCCAATTCTCCTGCGAACAAACCCGCAAATATCTTTTGTAGGGAAATCCTCAAGAAAATTTTGATTGTACACTTGCAAAAGAAGGTGTTTGGGGTGTACCGCACTCGTGTATGTTTTATATACATGACATTTTCACATTGTTTTATGCTTAAATATTGCATTGTCTTTACATAACTGACATGTTTTAAGCCAAATGCGTAATAAGAAGGTCAAAAGTGGAAAAGGAATAAAAGATGGAAAAAAGAGATAATACGAGCCTTTGCACTTTGTTTTGTTGGGAAGATAAAGAGAGAATATGAGTTGATGATGTCTATCAACCTATCAAGATTAATCTCCTTCTCAACCTCCCTATGAGTTGGAGCCCATCTATCAACCTCCCACCCCCCACCAAACAAGTTACTCCCCTTCACTCTTTTCTATTTATTGATTTATCTTTTCCTATTTTGTAGCTTGCTTAGGCTTCCTTTGTGCTTGATGTATATGATTCTTGGCCAAACATCCTCTCTCGAAGTTGTGATGTAGAAGATAATTGAACCATATATATATGGAATTTTCTTTGAAATGTAATTCCTGAAATATATTTTTTAGTCAAATTAAGTCATTTGACTCAATTTTGAGCAGTCAACGGTCTAGTGGCAAGCCTTGTCAGCTGAGGATGGCTAGGTGAACTTTTGCACATCATTTTTAATCCTTAAAAAAATATTAAAATTAGATTTCAGTCCATTTTCTTCCCCCACCATCTTCTTCCTCTTCCACTTGCATATTCTTTCTCTTTCATGATGAAATTCTTTTTCCTTTAAGCTTACCCTCCAGGTACCTCTTCTCACTACAAAAATAATTTACCATAACACATAACTCCAATCCAGTTGCATACAATTATCACCACACCCTATGTTGTATGGGTCACCAAACAAGTGAGCCCACTACAACTTATTATTAAAAGGAAAAAAAAAGGTATGGAAGATTGTGTGGGCGGTGGCCCATGTCATGTACTAAAAAGGATTTACCCTTATTTCCTTGGCTGCTACATTCACGTGGTGAATTAGAAGAGAAATCAGAATTCTCTGTATTGAGAATTGAACTGCCACCAAGGTGTAACGTAACGTTCATGTGGGAAGAAAAGAATCCTCGGAAAAGCAAGGAATTGATTAACCTCTGAATGTACCGTTAGAATGGTACCGTTAGAGAAGACTAGAATTCTCTATAAATAGAGAATTGGTGAAGCACATCATACATAAGAGATAGAGACACAGTAAGCGAGAGATAAAAAGAAGCCTCGCAGGAAAAGAAAAAAAAGGAACGAAACAGTGAGTGACAGAGAGGAGAAGAGAAGAAGACTGGTTCATTGGCAGAAGAGTGATACAACAAAGGTGCTTTGATTAGAGTGAAATTAAAGTGTGTGAATCCTGTCAATGTGTGCTGGTAATATTAGTATTTTTCTTCTGGTGTTTTGCCTTCTCTTTGTACTGTTTCAGTGTGTCCTTGAGGTAAGATTTACTCTGTTGTTATCCACCTTATTGGTGAAGATTGTAATTGTTCTGTTGATCCCTGGTGGCTCCAGGAAGACTTGTGATGTATCCCATTAATTTATTAGTGGAGAATTTTACTGGCTTGGTCCCGTGGGGTTTTTACCTCTTTGAGGGTTTTCCCCACGTTAAAATTTCTGGTGTCTCTTGCATTTTATATGTTCTGTTATGTGTTTACTAATTGTTGCTTGAGTTGTTTGTCTGTAGCCTATTTTAATTGCACGCAGGGGAAAAGTCGATCCAGTTGCTTCCGCTAATTGTTGTCAGTTTATATTATTTGTCATATTTCCCCAACAACTGGTATCAGAGCTCCGATTGGAGATCGGAGCTCTGTTTGGTGCTTTTAAAATGGGTGAAGGTGATGTTGCTGGTACTATGCTGAAATTGGATTCTTCCAATTATTCTATCTGGAAATCCCGAATGGAAGACTTGTTGTTCTGTAAAGACTTGTATGCTCCCACTGACGGAGATGGTACTAAACCAGCAGATAAATCTGATGCCGAATGGACAAAGACAAACAGGAAAACTATTGGTATGATCAGGCAGTGGATAGATCAGAGTATCTATCATCATGTGGCTAGTGAGACTAATGCTCACAGTTTATGGAAGAAATTGAAGGACATGTTTGAGTCCAAAAATGCACAGAACAAGGTATTTTTATTTCGGAGACTGGTTAATCTGAAGTACAAGGATGGTTCTTCAGTTGCTGAGCATATGAGCAGTTTCCAGAATATTGTGAATCAGTTGACTACTATAGAGATTGACTTATCTGATGAGCTACTTGCACTGTTGTTGCTTAGTTCGTTGCCAGACAGTTGGGAGACATTGGTGGTATCTCTGAGTAACTCCAATAATGGGAAGATGAGTCTTAGCACTGTTAAAGAAGCTCTTCTGAATGAAGAAATCAGGAGAAAGGGACATGAGATGTCTAGTTCATCGGCTCATACAGAAGCTTTAGTTGTTGAGTCACGGGGGAGAAGCCAACATAGAAATTTTCATAAATCATATGACCGGAGCAAGTCAAGAGGAAGTTCAAGGACAAGAAAAGATATCAAGTGCTTCAATTGTAACAGAATGGGACACATGCAAAGAGAATGCAGATTTCAGAAAAGAGGTAAATCATGGGAAAGAGGCGATGATAAGAAAGAAGATAAAGAGACTGCTGCAGTTGTATCTGATGGTGAAGTTGTTGCTGTTTTTCAAGATGATTATGTTAATCTCACATGCCAAGATAATGAATGGGTTGTTGATTCTGCTGCCTCATTTCATGTTACTCCTCATCGTGAGTATTTTACATCCTACACTGCTGGAGACTTTGGGCAGGTGAAGATGGGTAATCAGGGGGTAAGCAAGATTGCTGGCATTGGAGATATATGGGTAGAAACTAATATTGGATGCAAGCTGCACTTGAAGAATGTCAGGCATATTCCTGACATGCGCCTCAGTTTGATTTCTGTACAGGTACTTGATGAAGAAGGTTACCATAATTTCTTTGGTGATGGAAAATGGAAGTGCACCAAGGGGGTTTTGGTGGTAGCAAAAGGAGTGAAGAGAAATACTCTTTATTGGACTTCCACAAAGATGACAACTCCTCAGGTGAATGCAATTGAGGATTGCTCTACAAAGCTATGGCATAAGCGGCTCGGTCACTTGAGTGAGAAGGGACTTGCTACTCTTGCAAGGAAAAATCTGCTTCCAGTGAAAGGTACATCTCTTAAAACTTGCTCTGATTGTATTGTTGGTAAACAACATAGAGTTTCTTTCCACACTCACCCTCCTCATAGGAGGTCACATATCTTGGATTTAGTTCACACTGATGTTTGCTCTATGGGTGTTGAATCCCTTAGTGGTTATTCATATTATGTTACACTTGAATATGATAATTTCTGATATATCATATATTGATGAACTTGTACAATATATATAGATGTAAAAGAGATATCTAAACTATATCTTCCTAAATCTTGAAGATACTAATCTATAATAGAAACCTAAGATACTAATCTATAATAGAAACCTATATCTGAACCATATCTCTATTTTTAAACTAAATCTTAATAATAATATTCAACACTCCCCCTCAAGCTGGAGCATATATATCTAATGCATCCAGCTTGTTACATATATATTGTATCCTAGGCCCTCGTAAAGACTTGGTTAACATATCTGCAAGTTGATCCCTAGATTGAACATAGGAAGTCTTGATTACGCCTGAGAGTATCTTCTCTCTGATAAAATGACAGTCGACCTCTATATGTTTGGTCCTCTCATGAAAAATTGGATTTGAGGAAAGATACAAAGCTGATTGGTTATCACAAGCAAGCTCCATAGGTCCTAACTCACAAAACTTCAACTCCTGAAGCAAGTGCTTTAACCAGAGCAATTCGCACGTAGTATTTGCCATAGCACGATACTCTGCTTCTGTACTAGACCTTGCAACAACAGTTTGTTTCTTACTTTTCTAGGAAATTAGATTTCCTCCAATAAGAACACAATAACCTGTAGTGGATCTTCTATCACTAACATCACCTGCCCAGTCTGCATCAGCATATGCAATGACATCAGTATGACCCTTGTCTGTATAGACAAGCCCCTTTCCAGGTGATCCTTTAATGTATTTTAGGATCTGGATGACTGCATTCCAATGACAGTCACATGGTGAATTAAGAAACTGACTCACAACGCTAACTGAGAAGGCAATGTCAGGTCTAGTCATTGTAAGATAATTCAATTTCCCAACTAATCTTCTATATCTCCCTGGATCAGGATATGGCTCCCCCTGATTAGGAAGAAGCTTCACATTGGGGTCCATAGGTGTGTCAACAGGTTTACAATCAAGCATTCCAGTTTCCTCTAGAATATCAAGAACATATTTCCTTTGAGAAATAGCAATACCTGCCTTTGATTGTGCCACCTCAATCCCAAGAAAGTATCGTAACTGACCAAGATCTTTAGTTTGAAAGTTCTTGAACAAGTGTTGTTTCAACTCCTCAATACCCTTTTGATCATCACCTGTAATGACAATATCATCCACATACACGACAAGATAAATGGATTGACTGGATGATGAGCGTTTAAGAAACACAGAATGATCGGCTTCACAACGAATCATGCCAAACTCTTGAATGACTTTGCTAAACTTCCCAAACCAAGCTCGAGGTGACTGCTTTAAACCATATAGAGATTTCTTCAACCGGCAAACCTTACCTAACTCCCCCTGAGCAACAAACCCAGGTGGTTGCTCCATATAAATCTCCTCCTCTAAATCACCATGTAAGAAAGCGTTCTTAATATCAAGTTGATACAACGGCCAATGGCGAATGGCAGCAATAGCTAAAAACAAACGAACAGATGCCATCTTAGCAACGGGAGAGAAAGTATCACCATAATCCAAACCATATATCTGAGTGTACCCTTTGGCAACAAGTCGGGCCTTTAAGCGATCCACCTGTCCATCAGGGCCAACCTTAATGGTAAAGACCCATCGACATCCAACTGTAGATTTACCATGAGGAAGTGGAAGAAGTGTCCACGTATGATTGGCTTCCAAGGCAGTCATCTCGTCAATCATAGCTTGTCTCCATCCAGGATGTGAAAGTGCTTCTTGAACTGTTTTAGGAATAGTAACAGAAGACAAGGTAGACACAAAGGAACAATAGGAAGGTGATATGCGATGATAACTTAGGAAGTTATAAATGGGATGAGAATTAACTGTGGAACGATTACCTTTACGAAGAGCAATAGGCTGGTCATCAAGAGGATCAGGGAGGACCGCAGCAGGAGGAGATGTTGGAGCTGGATCTGAATCACGAGTCTCAACTGTAGGAGAAGGTCCTGATATGTCTGATCGTCGTCGCTCATAAGTAATACCAAATCGACGAGAGTCAACGAGTGGCACAGGTAATACTGGAGATGTAATACCAGGGTCAATAAAATCTTGCGAAGCCACGTCGGATGCTGAGTCAAAGAATGGTTTATCCTCAAAGAAAGTAACATCGCACTCACATAAAACCGTTGTGTAGTTGGTGAGTAACACCGGTATCCCTTCTGACAGCGAGAGTATCCAAGAAATATACATTTAATAGCTCGTGCAGCCAACTTGTCACATCCAGGGGAAAGATGATGAACAAAGCAGGTAGAGCCAAACACCCGGAGAGGAACAACATAAAGAGTGTCTTGAGGGTGCAAAATACTGTGAGGAACCTTATTACCAAGAACAGCAGATGGCATGCGATTGATTAAATAACATGCAGTAAGAATGGCAACACTCCAAAACTTCAATGGTGCGTTAGCAGTGATTAATAAAGTTCGGGTTGTGTCTACCAAATGACGATGCTTACGTTCAGCCACACCATTTTGTTGTGGTGTATGAGGGTAACTGGATTGATGAATGATGCCATGAGATGCCAAGAATGAATCGTAACTGACCAAGATCTTTAGTTTGAAAGTTCTTGAACAAGTGTTGTTTCAACTCCTCAATACCCTTTTGATCATCACCTGTAATGACAATATCATCCACATACACGACAAGATAAATGGATTGACTGGATGATGAGCGTTTAAGAAACACAGAATGATCGGCTTCACAACGAATCATGCCAAACTCTTGAATGACTTTGCTAAACTTCCCAAACCAAGCTCGAGGTGACTGCTTTAAACCAATATAGAGATTTCTTCAACCGGCAAACCTTACCTAAATTAGGTAAGGTTTGCCGGTTGAAGAAATCTCTATATTCTTTAGCAGAAAGACGATGTTCCTCAGATTCGAGCTTTTGTTCAGTAGCATGTACCGGAGATTGAGCAACAGTGGCAATTTTGCTAGGAAACCCAACTAAGTGGTAGCAACGATCCTGAGTGTGGCCGTCCATATCGCAATAGGAACAATGAAGAGTGCTTCTTCCTCTACCACGACCTCCATCTCTACCTCCATATCTACCTCCACGACCTCGACCTCGACCTCGACCAGAGGAGTTAGAGGCCAAAACAGATGACTCGGAAGCGGTGTGAGAATCCATCTCTGGTGGCGGAACCCTGATTAAACGACCAATAAGCTCTGCAACTGTAGGGATAGCAGAATTTGTCAGAGTTTGATTTCGAATAGATTCATAGTCTTTATGGAGGCCATGGAGAACAAGTACCATGAGCATATTATCAATCTTCTTTTTCATCTCCTTTACATCATCATTTTCCAACATCAGTTTGACTTCATCACAAAGAGACTGAGCCTTCTTCAGATAGGAGGGCAGGTCAGAATCTGTCATATGAAGAGACGATATACCTCGAGCTGTCTCATAGAGCCTTTGAACATCATTCGCATAAAAGGTTTCAGCTGTCTTCCAAATATCATAACAAGTTTTGTAAGTGCGAAAGTGAAGCATCAAACTCGGTTCAATCGACTGCCATAACAAGGATACAAGCTGAGCATCAACTTTCTTCCAATCGTCTTTTTTAGAGGCATCAATGTCAGAAACCTTGAAAGAAAGATGGTCAGATAATCCCTGACCAACAAACCAAATGTCAACAGCATCACGCCAACTCAAATAGTTCTTTCCATTAAGCTTTTCTGAGGTAATTTTAGGAGATCCGGAAAAAGCATAAGACACCAAACTCTTCTTCTCTTCAGCCATGAAGAAAAGAGGAAAAATACCAAAGAGACAAAGCACAACTAAACAAAATTGGGCAAACGATGGGAGCCGTCAAGGAGGACGTCCAAACTGATGCAAAACAGCACCTAAAAACAAACCAAACCAAACCAAACTTTGCCAACAATGAGAGGTGGCACGAAACAGGGTCAAAACAGAAGACCCACAAACTAAACGTGGCCAAAAGGGAAAAAGGAAGGCCGGGCGATCACTCTGGTGGCGGAAAAACGGCGCGTGGCGGCCTGGAAGGCGGCGCGTGGAACTCACGCGCCTGCGAAGCTGTGGTGCTGTGGCGGCGCGTGGTGGCGCGTGGGTGGTCGGACGAAGTTGAAATTTCGTCGGAGAGCAGATCGGCGGCCTCTGGTTCTGATGGCGGTGGTCGTGAAGTCACTTAACCACCGGAAAAACGAGCGGCAGCAGCACAGTGGCTGCTGGAACAACAAACCAGTAAAGAGAGAAAGAAACCTAAAAACCTAGCTCTGGATACCAACTTGAATAGGATAATTTCTGATATATCATATATTGATGAACTTGTACAATATATATAGATGTAAAAGAGATATCTATACTATATCTTCCTAAATCTTGAAGATACTAATCTATAATAGAAACCTAAGATACTAATCTATAATAGAAACCTATATCTGAACCATATCTCTATTTTTAAACTAAATCTTAATAATAATATTCAACAGTTACATTTATTGATGATCACTCTAGAAAAGTGTGGGCTTTTGTTTTGAAATCAAAAGACCATGTACTTGATGTGTTCAAACACTTCCATGCAAGTGTGGAAAGAGAAACAGGTAAATTGTTGAAATGTGTCAGAGCAGATAATGGTGGTGAGTACAGGGGGCCATTTGAGAATTATTGCAGGGAACATGGAATCAAGCTTGAGAAGACAGTTCCGAAGACTCCACAGCATAATGGAGTTGCAGAGAGAATGAATCGCACTATCAATGACAGAATCAGGTGCATGCTCTCTCATGCAAAGTTGTCTAAATCCTTCTGGGGTGATGTAACGCCCCGACATAAACTCTTCGGATCCCGGAGGAGTCGGCTCTCCAGGCCCGATCGTCTAGCTCCCCATCAAGTCTCAGCCTCCAGCGAGGCACGAACGTCGTTGTCGTCGACGCCATCTACCCCCCCCAAATAAACACATAGCAAACAAGAAAGGGTCAGGTCTAAAAGAAAACACGTAATACAATAGATATAATGAGACAACTTCCACAATTTTAAAAAAAGTAACTATCTCTTTTACATTAGGGCTTAAGATGTTAGTTAGTCATCTATCGGTTCCTCACTTCACACAACCCACCAAATCTTCCATGGCCATCTTCGTGCTTCCGCAGAGGCACGGTTATCACGGTGACCGCAGTCAACCAAATCACGTGGAGCCGCAATGATCCACAAAAGTTCACGGTGACCGCAGTCAACCAAATCACGTGAAGCCACACCGGCCCACAAGGTTCACGGGAGACCGCAGTCAACCCAAATAACTCCCTCGCGTGCAAGCCCATCGTTCTCATGGACCATAGTCTACCTGACCTATGTCCGCTAATTAATTCGCTTGCAAACGAGTTATAATCACATTCACTTTGTATTTAGGGCTCTAAAGTCAGTCCTAGAGTCTTCCCAACTTTAATAACAATATTAAACATGACGACAAAAGATATCCACAACACCAATGGGAATTACAGCTAGGTGAGCGACCCATGGTTCCTCAGTCAGGCAATATTCATATAGCATAGGTATTCATAATCATATTCTCATGCTTCTCATACACATAACTCATGCCAAATTATTCAAGCAAGACTCAACGACTTGAGCATGGAATCAAAGAAAGAAACACTCCGAACCCCTTGAAATAGGGTTCGGCCGAACCCACTTTACAGCATAGCCATACATAGCATCATGATAAATTTCCAGCAAGCACATCACCCAAACCTCATAAGAAAAACATCTATAACTCAATATGATTCATGGTAAAGCATGGCAAGGATCCCTATAATCTACCCCTCCTAGGACCAGCCCTTACCTTTGTCCTTAGGCTTGAAGAAAAGATGAAAGTGAAGAACAAGGTTCTGGTTTCTCTCCTCTTCTCCCACACGTGACCTTCCTCTCTCCCTCTCGCTCGCAAACTCCTTCTCTCTCTTGCGCGAACACGTCGACGGTGGTGGGGCTTGGGACGGTGACGGCTAGGGTGCAAGGGGAAAGTTTCTCTCACTCTTTCTCCTCTGTTTTACGTGTTTCAGAAGTGCTCAAGGTTTCTTTCTTCAGAATAGTGTGAAAAGAAACCCTTTCCCTCCCAAGACCCTACATAGCCCGCGTCCCCTCTCTCCCTCTCTTGGGCTAGGGTTTGTTTTCTTTCAAGCCCAACCCAAGTCAAAACCCTTGACCCCATCACTTAAGTACTTACTCAGGCCTGAAACTAATCAAAAACCTCAGCCCTTTTTAGTAATATCACGATCACACTCGGAATTGAAAGGAAACAAATCAATTAAATTCGCTGGTACTGTACAGCCAGGACCATCGTCACTAAACCGATGATATCTCGAGCTACAGAGGTCGGAATGACCCGATTCCACTTCGAGAATTTTCTAAACTTAAAGGGCTACAACTCTAATGAAGGAAGTTTTCCCAAATGAAGTCGTTAAGACCCTCTAAAAATTCACCCAAGTTGACAGTTCTAATCTGCCAGCTATCAAACATTAACTAAAACTTCAATTTTATTCGAACTTCCATAAAATTGTTCCAAATTGAACTTAGGGCCTTACAATACCACCCCCCTTAAAATAGTTTCGCCCTCGAAACTTAAGGGTTTACAAATAAATCGGTGTGTGATTCCCGCATCTTATCCTCTAACTCCCAGGTCGCGTCACCAGTCTCTTGGTTCCACACGACCTTCACTAAAGGCACCTCCTTGTTTCTTAAGCGCCTTACACTTCGGTCGACGATCTTGATGGGCGGCACCTCCATTGTCAGATCATCTCTCAGCTGTATGTCGTCTGGCGTAATCACATGCGAATCATCTGCCATGTACTTTCGCAACTGCGACACATGAAGAACGTCATGGATGTTGGATAGAAACGGTGGTAGGGCGATCCTGTACGCCACCGGTCCAACTCGCTCCGTGATCTGGTACGGCCCAATAAACTTCGGAGTAAGCTTCTTGGACTTGATTGCCCTTCCGACACCTGTCATCGGGGTAACCCGCAAGAAGACATGGTCTCCGGCCTGAAATTCCAACTCCTTTCGTCGGTTGTCGGCGTAACTCTTTTGGCGACTCTGCGCGGTTCTCATCTTTTCCTGAATTCTCCTGACTTCCTCGGTGGTCTGTTGCACCAAATCCGGGCCAATCACCAAATTTTCTCCATCTTGATGCCAGCATAAGGGCGTACGACACCTCCGACCGTACAAAGCTTCGTAAGGTGCCATGCCGATGCTCGCATGGAAACTATTGTTGTAAGTGAATTCGATCAATGGCAGCATCTCATCCCAACTGCCCTTGTGACCCAACACACAGGCCCGTAGCAAATCTTCCAGCGACTGGATTGTCCTCTCTGTCTGCCCATCGGTTTGGGGATGATAGGCAGAGCTCAACCTCAACTTAGTTCCGAGGGCCTGCTGCAAGGCTCCCCAAAAGTGAGAGGTAAACCTCGGATCTCTGTCTGACACGATGCTGGTCGGTACACCATGTAGACGCACAACCTTAGCCACATAAATCTCCGCCAATTTCTCCACCTTGTACTTCAGGTTGATCGGGATAAAATGAGCGGTCTTTGTCAAACGATCAACAACAACCCAAATTGCATCGAACTTCCTCCGAGTTAAAGGTAAAGTCGTCACGAAGTCCATAGAAATACTGTCCCACTTCCACTCTGGGACATCTAGTGGTTGCAGCTTCCCTGCGGGCTTCTGATGCTCTACCTTCGCCTTCTGACATGTCAGGCAAGTAGAAACATACTCAGCAACCTGCTTCTTCATCCCAAGCCACCAGAAGTGAAGTTTCAAGTCCTGATACATCTTGTTCATTCCGGGATGGATACTCAGTCTACTCTTGTGTCCTTCATCCAGGATCAATCTTCTCACCTCTGCATCGTTAGGCACACATATTCGTCCCTTGCATCGCAGAATATTGTCATTCCCAATAGAGAACTCTGGTACCTTTCCCTGAGTCACACGGTCTCGCCACTCAGCTATCCCTTCATCAGTCTCTTGTCTAGACTTGATCTCTTCCAAAAGTCCACTTGACACCGTCACCATTCCGAAACTCAGTCTTCCTGGTGCGAGCTTAATGTCCAAGCTCAGATCTCGGAAAGCCTCCAACAGTTCTAACTCCTTGACCATCATTGAGGACACATGTATAGCCTTCCGGCTGAGAGCGTCGGCTACGACATTGCTTTTCCCCGGATGGTACTGTAGAGTGAACTCATAGTCCTGAAGGAATTCCATCCACCTCCGCTGCCTCATGTTTAGATCCTTCTGATCAAATAAGTACTTTAAACTCTTATGATCGCTATAGATCGTGAACGTACTGCCATAGAGATAGTGTCTCCAAATCTTGAGAGCATAAACTATGGCAGCCAACTCCAAGTCATGTGTGGGGTAGTTCTTCTCATGAGTCTTCAACTGCCTTGAAGCATAGGCAATTGCTTTCTTATCTTGCATCATTACACAACCCAACCCATTGTGTGACGCATCACAGTACACGTCATAAGGTTCTCCTTCCTTAGGTAAAGCTAGTATGGGTGCGGTGGTCAGCCGTTTCTTCAACTCCTGGAAACTAGCCTCACACTTCTCCGTCCACGCAAACGGTTGATTCTTCTTTGTCAACTGGGTCAACGGCAAAGTCAACTTTGCGTAATCTTTGACGAATCGCCTATAGTAGCCAGCAAGCCCAACAAAGCTTCTGATGTCGCTTGCTGTCTTTGGTTGCTCCCATGACAGAATCGTCTCGATCTTGCTAGGGTCAACAGCCACACCCTGACTTGATATGACATGACCTAGGAACTTCACCTCTTCCATCCAGAATTCACACTTCGAGCCGTTAGCATATAGCTCCTTCTCCCGCAATACTCCTAGCACTTGACGCAAATGCTCTTCGTGTTCTTCCTTACTCTTCGAGTAAATCAAAATATCATCAATGAACACGACCACGAACTTGTCCAGGAATGGCCTGAACACTCTGTTCATGTAGTCCATAAACACTGCGGGTGCATTAGTAACCCCAAACGGCATCACAAGATATTCATAATGCCCGTATCGGGTCCTGAATGCGGTCTTCTGGATGTCCGATTCCTTGACTCGGATCTGATGGTATCCTAACTTAAGGTCTACCTTCGAGAAGATCACCGCTCCTCTAAGTTGATCCATCAAGTCGTCTATCCGAGGCATCGGATAACGGTTCTTCACTGTCACCTTATTCAGCTGCCGGTAATCCACACACAATCTGGACTTCCCATCCTTCTTCTTTACCAATAGCACAGGTGCACCCCATGGCGATACGCTAGGTCGAATGAATCCCTTTGAGGAGAGATCATCCAACTGCTTTGCCAACTCTACCAACTCCGCTGGGGCCATACGATAAGGTGCCATCGATATTGGTCCAGTACCGGGCACAATGTCAATAGAGAACTCCGTCTCTCTGACTGGTGGCAAACCGGGTACATCTTCGGGAAACACGTCGACATACTCCTGTACCACCAAGATATTGCGCACATCACCATCATGTTTCGCTTCGGCAACGATAGAGTTCACATACGCCGGTGAACCCTTCCCCAAGTTGTACGAGTTTAAGTAATCCGTAACACCGGGATCTGGGAATACTACCGCCTTGTTAGCACAATCTAAGAGCACGTGATATTGCGCTAACCAATCCATTCCCAAGATCACATCCAGTTCTTTGAGTCCTAAACAGACGAGGTTCGCAAAGAACTTCCGATCCTCGTAAACCAACGGACATTGCAAGCATGCCGTGCGTGTAACTAGTCGATCAGCGGCAGGGGTTGTCACCACCAGATCGAAGGGTAGGTCAGCAGTCAGTAACCCTAACCTCTCCACACAGTCCTCAGCAATGAATGAGTGCGTGGCACCCGAATCAAATAAAACCATTAGTGATGTCCCAGCAATAAGACACGTACCCTGGATAAGGTCATCAGTAACAGCGGCCTGTTCGCCAGAAATAGCAAAGACACGACCTGGAGCAGATGGTCGTCTCCCTCTGGCGGTATTCAGCACTGGCTCAGCTTTAGCAGCACTCGGGCAATTTCTCTCCACATGTCCTGGTTTTCGGCATCTCCAGCATACAATCTCCTTGCCACATTCATTAGCATAGTGTCCTTTCTCATTGCACTTGTAGCAGGTCACATCTTCCTTTGAAACAGGGGCTGCTCCCCTCACAGCATTTGGCACTTGGGCAGCTGGGCGCTGGTAAGGCTTTCTCATTGGCGCCTTGCCCTTATCGAACTTCCCCACTGGTCTCTGTCCATTGAATCTTCCCGGTTGATTCTGTCCCGGGCGTACTGACCCTCCGTTCTCTGGGCGGCCCCTCTGCCTGTTTTCCATAGCCTCGACTTCACGGGCCTTCTCCACTAGCTGTTGGTAGACCCTGATTCCCAAAGGCCTCACAGTCTTCTCAATCTCATTCCTCAACCCTCGCATGAACCTGTTGCATAGGTAAGCCTCATCCACCTGGTTCTGGAAGAATCGAAAGTGTTTGGATAGGGCTTCCAAACGTGCAGCATACTCTCCCACAGAGGTAGGTCCTTGCCTCAAGCTGAGGAACCTGTTCTCCATTTCTTCCCTTGCTGTTTCCGGGAAGTACTTATCCATGAACGCCTTTCTGAAAGACTCCCAAGTGATGACCTCATGGTTGGCCATCATCAGCTGTCTGGCACTACGCCACCAATACTCAGCATCACCCTTCAGCATAAAAGTGGCCAAGTTGACCTTCTCGGCATCCGGGGTATGGAGTGCCTCAAAGATCTTCTCCATCTCCTGAACCCATAGATCAGCCTTTTCGGGTTCAGCTTCTCCTTGGAACTTGGGCGGTGCGTGCCGGTTGAAGTCTGTTCTCATGCGAATCTGATCTTGAGCCAATTCCCTCTCGGCTCGCTGAGCTCTTCGAGCTTCCTCCTCTGCTCTCCTATTATTCTCTTCTGCCTCTCGCTGAGCCTGGGCTGCAGTCTGGGCAGTAGTAACGGCGACTTGCTGGGCGACGACCTGCGCCAGCTGGGCCATAGCCTGGGCCAACTGAGCGTTAGTGGGGTCCTGTCTTGGAGGCATCCTGCTTGAAATAGAACCACAAGCTAACGTCAGTGCCCACAATATCAATTAACTTTCAACAGTAAAATTAAGCTACCTTACCCCAAGTACCACGGCAATGGTACTAACTTCAGACAATCTCAATCAAACAACCATCTTAGCACACAAGTCTACCCAACCTCACCGCGGAACTTTGAAAGCATCTTTATCAAAACAAAAACATCAACGAGTTCGGAAACTCGTAATCCCAAAACCCTTAGTGCTCTGGTTTCCCAACCGGAGCTCTGATACCACAATGTAACGCCCCGACATAAACTCTTCGGATCCCGGAGGAGTCGGCTCTCCAGGCCCGATCGTCTAGCTCCCCATCAAGTCTCAGCCTCCAGCGAGGCACGAACGTCGTTGTCGTCGACGCCATCTACCCCCCCCCCCCCCAAATAAACACATAGCAAACAAGAAAGGGTCAGGTCTAAAAGAAAACACGTAATACAATAGATATAATGAGACAACTTCCACAATTTTAAAAAAAGTAACTATCTCTTTTACATTAGGGCTTAAGATGTTAGTTAGTCATCTATCGGTTCCTCACTTCACACAACCCACCAAATCTTCCATGGCCATCTTCGTGCTTTCGCAGAGGCACGGTTATCACGGTGACCGCAGTCAACCAAATCACGTGGAGCTGCAATGATCCACAAAAGTTCACGGTGACCGCAGTCAACCAAATCACGTGAAGCCACACCGGCCCACAAGGTTCACGGGAGACCGCAGTCAACCCAAATAACTCCCTCGCGTGCAAGCCCATCGTTCTCATGGACCATAGTCTACCTGACCTATGTCCGCTAATTAATTCGCTTGCAAACGAGTTATAATCACATTCACTTTGTATTTAGGGCTCTAAAGTCAGTCCTAGAGTCTTCCCAACTTTAATAACAATATTAAACATGACGACAAAAGATATCCACAACACCAATGGGAATTACAGCTAGGTGAGCGACCCATGGTTCCTCAGTCAGGCAATATTCATATAGCATAGGTATTCATAATCATATTCTCATGCTTCTCATACACATAACTCATGCCAAATTATTCAAGCAAGACTCAACGACTTGAGCATGGAATCAAAGAAAGAAACACTCCGAACCCCTTGAAATAGGGTTCGGCCGAACCACTTTACAACATAGCCATACATAGCATCATGATAAATTTCCAGCAAGCACATCACCCAAACCTCATAAGAAAAACATCTATAACTCAATATGATTCATGGTAAAGCATGGCAAGGATCCCTATAATCTACCCCTCCTAGGACCAGCTCTTACCTTTGTCCTTAGGCTTGAAGAAAAGATGAAAGTCAATCAACAATTATAAAATATAATATCGAGTAGTCATGAAAGTTTTAGACAAAACATAACCTACGAATAAGAGCAGCAACTTATATAGGTGAATCCATTGAAGGGAGTTTTCAAAATAATTTTTTTTTTAGTTTAGGTATGTCGTATTATATGTGCACCTTAAAATAATCTACTGAAAGAATAAAAATAGAAAGAAATTTTAAAAAAATTCAAAAAAAAAGTGAAAAATGGGTTGGCGGGTTAACCCAACCCAACCCGTCATTAACCCGCCAAAATACGGGTTGGGTTGGGTTGACCCACTTTTAAATTTTGGTTCAAAATCCCAACCCGTCAAAAAAGGTGGGCCAAACGGGCTGGCCCAGCGGGCCAAGCCCATTTTGCCACCCCTAGTTAGAATGGTACCGTTGGAGAAGACTAGAATTCTCTATAAATAGAGAATTGGTGAAGCACATCATACATAAGAGATAGAGACACAGTAAGCGAGAGAGAAAAAGAAGCCTCGCAGGAAAAGAAAAAAAGGAACGAAACAGTGAGTGACAGAGAGGAGAAGAGAAGAAGACTGGTTCATTGGCAGAAGAGTGATCAAAGGTGCTTTGATTAGAGTGAAATTAAAGTGTGTGAATCCTGTCAATGTGCTAGTAATATTAGTATTTTTCTTCTGGTGTTTTGCCTTCTCTTTGTACTGTTTCAGTGTGCCCTTGAGGTAAGATTTACTCTGTTGTTATCCACCTTATTGGTGAAGATTGTAATTGTTCTGTTGATCCCTGGTGGCTCCAGGAAGACTTGTGGTGTATCCCATTAATTTATTAGTGGAGAATTTTACTGGCTTGGTCCCGTGGGGTTTCTACCTCTTTAAGGGTTTTCCCCACGTTAAAATAATTCTGGTGTCTCTTGCATTTTATCTGTTATGTTCTGTGTTTACTAATTGTTGCCTGAGTTGTTTGTCTGTAGCCTATTTTAATTGCACGCAGGGGAAAAGTCGATCCAGTTGCTTCCGCTAATTGTTGTCGGTTTATATTATTTGTCATATTTCCCCAACACCCTAAAACCAAATAGAAGAATCTTACCCATCAGAGATAATGTGAAAAGACAAACTTCTCTCCTTTGAACGCCCACCTTTGCACTAGGAAGTATAAAACGAACAACATTGAGAATCCCACTTGAAAGCCAAATACATTGGTGCAGAAATTGGAATACAGTTTCAGAAAGGAAGAGAAAAAAATGAAACCTTTGGACAATGCTGGTTATGACAGAGCGGATGCAAACAAGTATTGTCCAATTTGATGCCTGTAAGATCCTTTTTCTCTTCAACATTTTCATTTTAGGTGCACCAAAGATATTATCCACAATCTGCTCCCCTTCATCTTCACATATCAATGCAAACAATAATGTTAGAGAAACAAAAAATATGATTAACCCATTTGGCTGGCTACCTAAAAAATTCAAACCAATGACACTATTGAAAAAATGGGAAAAAAGAGGAAATGAGGAGAAGAAGAGGAACCTGGAGGAGAGGGTTAAAGGAACAAGAATTCATAGATTATTATCCATATGATCATATTATTTTTATGTAGGTGCGATCTGTATGGAGCTTGTCAAGCAGTTGGGTGGTCCTCAGTTCCTATCACAGACCGTGAAGAGCCTTACCAAAGCGTATGAGCTATCACTGGCCCCCTTACCTTTTACCTCAATATTGGTGGCTCAAGCAGAAGGAAGCCTCGGTTGGGGGTGCACGACCTAGAATGGCTCTTATGGCACTGCAAAGCTGCATTGACATGACGGGAAGTTGTACGTGCAGAAGACACTTCAACGTTTAAGTCAGTGAGAGAGCAAAGAGAGAACTCATAGACTAAAAAGAGCATTAAGTTTGCATAATGAGTAGCGGTACATAAATGAACAAGTGCATCTACATTTATAGACTTGGCGTCCATCACGTTTGTCTCTCGAAATCTTATGAGGCCCTTTAGAAGGTCTTCTAAGATCTTAGCTAATCCTGGATAGTCATACATAGATGTTAGTAAATAAGTAAGAGTCTTACCGTTTGACCTAAGTTGAGACGAGATGTTCTTTATCTGAGTCATCACATATGTCTTTATGGTGTTTGATTGATTGCAAGATGATTGAGCCCACTAAAATATTATTGGACACTATGCCCGTTTGGGCCAAGAGGAAATTGACCCTTTATTTTCCTAACATGGCCTGGCTCCCTCCCACTTCCTATTGATTAACCGTCAACAGTTGATGTAGGAGCTTTTTAAGATAATTTTAGTATTTTAGTAATTTTACTTATTTGTAATTAAGATCTTTTAGGATCTTAATTATTTTTTTGTTAGGAACTTATTTATTTTCAATTAGGATCTTTTAGGATATTATTTATTTTACTATTAGGATATTTTCTTTTCTTATTTAAGCACTTGTAAGAAATAGCCTATTTCAGTTTTGATTGATAATAAAATTTAAGAGTTTTCTCTTCTTCTCTGGTGGATTCCAGTGTATTTTCTAGGGTTTTAGCGCTTGCTAATTTCCTTTCTGGTGGATTCCAGAAACCTTTTCCTTAGGATTTGCGCTTGCAATCCTAGTACGACTTCCGCTGTATCAAGTGGCATCAGAGCAGGCTTTCTCCTGTCTCTTTTCTTTGCTTGATCAACCATGGAAGATCAACCAATGACCAAAGCAGACCTGAAGGATGTTACCGTGGCTCTTACCGCGGCCCTAACTGCTATTACGCAACATATGACACAACAGATGATACAACATATGGCGACGTTCACGGCGGCTTTAACGGCGCAGATCAACAATACCAACAACGGTAACCGGGGACGAGACAGGAGAGGGAAACCACATAGGTTTCCGCGCGACAACAACAACAATCGTTCCGCTATATCTTTACCTTCCCAATCTTTGCATTCACCATCCGTATCTCATCCTTATTACGAAGTTCAGTACTCAACCTCTAAAACCACCGAAACTCCACACCCCCAACCTGCTACTCCAAACCTTATCAATCCTTACCCCAACATATCACCGACTGCAGATCCAATTTCCTTACCACAACCCCTACCAAAACCTACTTCAAATTCATGTCCCTCTACAAGACCTATGTACGCAACTTCTTCGGAATCTGATTCTCAAATTTCATTTGCGCCATCCTCTGTTGTTGGCCTGGAAGATGAGGCAAAAACGTTGATGGATGATTTGTGCAGCGAGAGCGCACCAACACCAACACACTGTTCTCTTTTATCTAGATCTGATGACATCTTAGAGGTTGTACCCCATGTTATATCTGAGCCAGACACCTCTGTCAATTTGGGCATCGAAGCAGTGTTCACACCTTACAATCTAACACTTATGGTTGTGCCTCAGGTTCGATATGTCCTTGTTCCCAAGTTTGCACCCCATTTGTTTGGTAATATGCCTGAGAAAAAGGAACTGCAATCCAACTTGTCTAACTCGCAATTCAGACAATTTATTCCATGCCACTGGAAGTTGTTTCAATCACGGCTAGTTCATCCAGAAATCACACTCCATCAATTTCATGGTGTTTGGCGAAAACAATTTGATCCTGGCATCAACAAGATGGATGCTAGTGTTTCAAAACAGGAGTCTCCACACTCTTTTCCATGTGCTTTTATTAGATATTCAACACTCACTCTCCTTGGTTTAATTTGGAAGCCTTTTGATCCTGGTATTTTGAGGCAACTGAAGTCCTTTATCGTGATGTGAACTCGAGGTCGAGTTCTTTACAAGAAGAGGAGACTGATGTAGGAGCTTTTTAAGATAATTTTAGTATTTTAGTAATTTTACTTATTTGTAATTAAGATCTTTTAGGATCTTAATTATTTTTTTGTTAGGAACTTATTTATTTTCAATTAGGATCTTTTATTTTCAATTAGGATCTTTTAGGATATTATTTATTTTACTATTAGGATATTTTCTTTTCTTATTTAAGCACTTGTAAGACATAGCCTATTTCAGTTTTGATTGATAATAAAATTTAAGAGTTTTCTCTTCTTCTCTGGTGGATTCCAGTGTATTTTCTAGGGTTTTAGCGCTTGCTAATTTCCTTTCTGGTGGATTCCAGAAACCTTTTCCTTAGGATTTGCGCTTGCAATCCTAGTACGACTTCCGCTGTATCAACAGTCTAATTGGAGGGTAGTATCCCAAATGACACAACCAAGCTTTTGAGGATTCCTTCTTGGGTGAATAGTCACTTTGGTCCCTAAAGTTACACCAGTCGGGCAAATTCGTCCCTATTCTTCCAAAATGGCTCACATCGTCCCTGAAGTTTGAAAACGTCGGTCACGTTGGTCCCTACCTCAGCTACCGTTAATGAACGTTAACAGAGATGATGAGTTGGCACGTTAAGTGCTCTGATGGCCAAGTCAGTCCTCAATGTTTCTTACAACAGGCAATTCAGTCCATCAAATCTAAACAATGAATTGCATTATCAAATACCATTACACAACTAAATAAAACTAAACAATGCAAACAAGTAAACACATTACCTTCTGCATGTCTGATATGAAAGTCCAGTTATGCTCATTGTGGTCTCCCAAGTCCTTAGTTGTTAGAGCAGCAGCGTCGGACTCGGATGAATCCGCTAACAAGATTGCTCCTCTTCAGCTCGAGTCCCCGATTGGACAGTTCCTTTCTCAAATTTTGATCAATCACCCGCATCTCGTGCCTGCTGCGGTTGACCAACAGCTTCAACAGCTCCAAACTGACCGTGATTCTGAATCTGATCCCAATAAACAAAATCAAGATCCTTCTTCTTCCTCCACTGATTTAGTTTTGTACAGGTAGGTTTGTTGCATCTTTTCTCATTTCTCTCTAATTTCTAAATCTTATGCGCCCTGCCCTGCCCTGCAAATGCAATTTTGATTTTATTATCAAGTATAATAGAATTTGTTTGATTCATGTCAAGTATTTTTTATGTTTGAACTGGATATGTCTAGTGTAGTGCTTTCACGGTATATGAGAATTTCACTTTTTATGGTTTAACCCGAGGTGATATGCCATTGCTGATTGCTGTCTCTTCTCATGTGAAAAACTGATTAAATCAATGAATATGACTTCAATTCTCAGCAATCAAATCTGTTTGCTTCAAGGATATTAGCTGTGTGCCATTTCATGATGTGGATTTGACTGTGCTCAATTTCAATCCTGCTTAAAATACAAACTCAGTATGCATGAATAGCTTAATGTGCTAGGGAGATGGTTTGTAACGCTGACTTCTTAATCTTCTTTCTCTTTCTGCTTTTTTCTAAATCTGATAGTTTTATTGTCAAGCAAGTCAGTTGTTGACCATTGTGCTGGATTGCAAACTTTTTTAGGAGGATTGCTGAGGTGAAGGCTAATGAAAGGAGGAAAGCACTGGAAGAGATTTTGTATGCACTGGTGGTGCAAAAGTTCATGGCTGCTAACATTTCCCTCATACCCTCCATAACCCCAGACCCAACCGGTAGAGTTGATTCATGGCCAAATGATGATGAGAAGCTTAAGCAGCTTCACTCATACGAAGCATATGAGATGCAACACAAACAAAGAGGTTCAATCAATGACAGTGTCACAAAAATAGAAACCCTCATCAGCGATTACAATGTCACCATTTGCAACATACACAAACAATCTTAATCTTGAATCAATTAAGTGCAATTGTTTGCATTGTTTGCATTGTTTAGTTTTATTTAGTTGTATAATGGTATTTGATAATGCAATTCATTGTTTAGATTTGATGGACTGAATTGCCTGTTGTAAGAAACATTGAGGACTGACTTGGCCATCAGAGCACTTAACGTGCCAACTCATCATCTCTGTTAACGTTTATTAACGGTAGCTGAGGTAGGGACCAACGTGACCGACGTTTTCAAACTTCAGGGACGACGGGAGCCATTTTGGAAGAATAGGGACGAATTTACCCGACTGGTGTAACTTTAGGGACCAAAGTGACTATTCACCCATTCCTTCTTCTTGTTCCTGTGCACTTGTACTGTTGTACAGTACTTGTCCGGTTAGTATCCTAGTAGCCCTAAAGAAAATTTGGACCACTTTTGTTATTTTATTTTAATGATTATATGGTTTTGCAAATTATTCCAAACCTTTTCACCGTAGTCTCTTAAAAGTTAGGTTTTCCAAAATCCCTCAGAATATTCTCAACAAGGACAAGAAAGGTAAATGACAAAGTTCCAACAAAGGAGCTGGAAAGTGGTGCTATTTTCCTTTCCGGGGTAGAACTTTGATGCTTATGCCACACATGCATGTGACTGTGTTCCAGCTTGGTTATGATTGAAGTCTTGGATTATCCTTTTTCAGAGACCCACCCACCTTACCAAAACTTGATTCTAATCCAACGATGAAAGTCATGAAACCAAATTCATATTTGGGATTCAGAAACCCCTGGTCCAGTTGTCACTTGTCACCATACTAAACATGACTAGCCACCGAAGTTCATAGCTGTCCACGCTAGTGACTATTACTTACATCTCATTTTTACAATTTATCTTACGTCTCATTTTCACATACTGAAACATGTATAGCACATCAGTAAAGCTTGATTGCACGACCCAATAGCCCACGAAATGCACTACTAGT
The DNA here is from genome assembly GCF_012489685.1 of Lotus japonicus. Lineage (NCBI taxonomy): Eukaryota > Viridiplantae > Streptophyta > Magnoliopsida > Fabales > Fabaceae > Lotus > Lotus japonicus. Next base: position 19,626,586 of record NC_080042.1, on the reverse strand, counting down.
GTTGTTTATTCTTCTAAATTACCTTTTATTTCACAAATTATTATCTTATATTCTAGATCACATTTTTTATTGGCTATTGAAGGGGTGGTGCGGTGTGTAGTGTTGAAAGTTATCGTGCAAAATAGCATTGCTCATAGCACATTAGTGTTCCTGAAATCTCAATAATTGATTTCTCAATCAAGTGTTATTAAGATTACTTCACCTTCTAAAATGAGTTTCTCACTTTAAGGAGCTAAATCCTGTTTGATATGAGATTAAGGATTGACATAACAAACAAGGTAAAACTGACAGAACTAGTATGAGACCTTGAAACCTGGCATCATGGAGAAAACTGCATTATCATCTCAAACTCTACCACACAATTTGAGAAAGAAATTAATCTCAACCACACAAGCTGTGGTATACACAGTAAACATTGAATCAGATACAGGGAACCCCCTCCCCCCTTTAACCCTGTCTCTCTAATTTCTAACATCACCTTGTGATGGGCACAAGAAAAAAATACAGTGAACACAACCTTTATGCTTTACATGGCCAAGAACCACATTTTGACAAGATAACCAATGAAGAGCATCAATGTCAATGCAAGTCTGCAATTTAACACATCACATCGCCTTGTCTTCATCCTCCTCGGGGTCGCGAAGTGTCCCAAACATCCAATCCATCCATATGGTGTAATGGCCATAGTTATGCCGATAAGTGGTATGATGAATGGTGTGGTAACCAGCACCCATAACAGGCCACACTTTTCCATGAATGCAATCATGAATGTTTGCAGTCCAAATACCCTCAATGAATATGAGGGCTAAATGTGCAGTAAAATGGATTGGGACAACAAACAGAGCAAGGCTATGCGGTAGTGCCTGAAGGATCCCATCAAGAGGGTGAAACGCCAAACCTGAGATTCGTTGGAAAAGTTAGTATACCCTTCATCTGATGGGAATGGCACTCTGGACCTGTTAAGAACCTTGACGTAGGATCTAGTCACGCATCTGTACATATAAATTCTTCTTGTGACCTATATTGAACAAGAGAAGCAGACTTGAACTTGACAGAACAATCAAATATTCTCTAAATTACCATACAATTAGAAGGGGCTCGATCAAAGACGGTATGCTTCTTTCGTAATATAGGTTGCAAGAAGAATTCCTGTGTCCAGACCTATGACTAGATCCTATTCCTATGTGAAGGTTCATAACAGGACAAAACAAGTGACATCTAATATCAAAGTGATATTAATAAGGAAACCATGGAAGAGTAAATCAAATTTATTGTAGCTCTCAAAACCTAAGTGCATATGACATAACATACAAATGAAACATATTAACATATATTAAAAGAACAATCTCCTGTCACCAAAATAGAGAAAGGTTTCTTCAAGCAAGCAAAATGAGAGGCATTCATTTCTATGGAAAAAAATAAACTCACATAAATTTTACTTAACAAAGGTTTTGTTTGTATATTGTACCAAGTGTTTTAGTATTAGTACTTTATGGTTTATGAACACAGCTACTTATCAGCCACTAAAATGAAAGTAAAATAGCATCATCGCGACGGATGACATGCACAAGAGATTCCAAATTGGTGATTTGTACATGCCATGTATTTTCACATAAGATATAGTACTCACCTACAACTATTCACCATAATAAGTATCTGTGATTTTAATTGCTCCATTTGTATCTTTGCATTAATGGATCTTACAACTGTTTTGGGTGGTGTAGTGGTCTGGTCTGACATACCACCTTTTTTCTAACTATTTGGCATAATAAACCAAAAAAGGAAAAAAATTGTCTAGCTTCTTTGTGAAAGACAGGGGAGAAGATACTCTATTAAAAAAAAATCAGAAAAATATAAGTGGAAGATTTTCAATTCCATTTCCAGATGTGCCTTGTCATTAGTTCACTGCTGCATATTCTGGCTAAGTAGGTCATTAGGCAAAACAAAAGATAAAAACTAGGACAATTTTGGAAGGGCTTCCAAAACCTTCCCCCAAAATTTCTCAATTAAGATCATTGCCTGTCCAAATCCCTGAACTTTGATGTAATTGAAAAGAATATTATCCTAAAAAGTGCAGGGAGGACGAATAGAGGAAGAGTAGCATTTCAATTGAGTGTGTTGAGACCTTTCTTCACAATTTTCAGGCTTTACCTTTTATTTTTAAATAACAAAATTAGAGTTTTCTACGAGAGTAATGTCCTTCATGTCAAGCCTTATTCCAGTGTTGGCTAAGTGTCCAAGGCATGTCAGCTAAATGTCATAGCTGATTAAAAATCATTTTCTAACTTGACAACTAATAAGCAGTGTCACAGGTACCAGTGTTGGAAAAATATCCGACACTCCAACACCTCTTAATGATAGAGTGATAGTATGAGTGATTAACTTGAAGGTTCACTAGCAAAACACTGCCTCAAAATCAGATATTGAGCCAGTTTGACTAAAAGCTCTATCATATAAGCAGGTATCATCTAACAAGTATCATCTACCACATCATATGCATAAATTATTGAATAACCCAACAATAGACAAAAACATTTCTCATGAAAATAGCAAGGATAGTTAAAGATGAAGAAATATCTGAATATACGAATAGAGTTCAGATTGGCATAACTATGATTGCAGTGTTGAATATTTAATGTACTCACCAGCAAATGGGGAGAGAGTGTTCTGTTTATTGTAGATGTGATGGGTAGCATGAAGATATTTGTAGAGTGGTTTTATGTCATGCAGTTCTCTGTGCATCCAATAAATACCAAACTCTACAATAGTCATATAAATTGCTAAACACACAATGTAGGAAACCCAACCAACATTATATATTCTGGGAAAGGACTTAGTCCAGCCAGTTTCTGTCAGGTACTCAGAAATAGTTGGAAGCAAACTGTACCAAGGCATCGCTTTCATAGCAACAGATATTTGCAAGAGCATGGCTCTACGTGACGGAATGGAATCTGCAACAGTAGATTTCAATATATCAAGAAAACAATGTAACTAAAGGTCCTATGTGAAGAACTACAAAGACAGCTAAACTCAAAAACCACACTCAATGATACTAGAAAAAAGTCATTAGTTTGGGATTTATTAAACTATTAAAAATGCACTAGCAGTAGGATCCCTCTTGTAAAATTTACAATTGCACTTCATATTAATCGGAATGTCCTTATCCCCATCATGGGATATCTACAGGTCGGGTCATATTTTGATAGGGTTATAATGAATCTAGGACTGACTCTGATACCCGATTATAATTCAGATTAGGCTTAACTCTACCCCAAAATCTAACATAGGGGTGAGGATTGCCCTATCCACTTCATTAGTCATATCTCTAGTCAATGTGCGAGACCTTAACTGTAACGATGAAAGTAGCCCAAGTAAGCAGCAAAAAAGGAACACAGTTATGATTCTTCAAATGTGAGATCTTGCCAAGTGTCATGAAAGCACCCCAATAATGCATAAAGACAAGTAGTCATTTGAAATGAAAAATAATACCAAACTTTCTAAAATCTCTACCACCGTAATAGAGTTGACACAGTAATTTTACTAAACAGAATGTCAGCAGTATCATACATCTTATTTGCAAGAACATGCATCAGGTTTGGTTCAGTGATTTTTTGCTGAACAAGAAAAGGAAGTGAATAATAGTTGCTTATGCTCAGTGAAAGTTCAAAAAGTTCTAAACATCTTTTTCCCCAGCAAACTATTTTGACAAGAGAAAAATCTAGTTAAATTAACTCATCTTAAAAGGAGAAAAATCAAAACTCCAAGCAATTCTTTAAAGCCACATTACATTAACATGAGAGGCAGTAGCTCAATTTACCAAACAGCATATAAATAAATAAAAGCAAAAGAAACCTCAGAACAAAGATCCAAAACCAGAAAGTGAAAATGAAAGTGCAGCAGTAACCATTCGCCAAAAGCTAAAAGAAATTGCTTCTTCTGTCCACTTTGATATTGGCTTTCACCGCGTATTCAATCATGCACTAAGGTAAATAAATATCTTCATAGCCAGTAACACTTAAAAAACAAAGTCAACCACTGAAAATCACACTTTAAAAAGACTGAAATCTAATCAAACTTCAATCTGTCACTCCAGAAAGACCAAAACCCAAAAACAAGAAGAACCCAGAAAGTTAATCAACCCAGTAAAGCAAGAACAATAGCAAAATTCGATTTTGTGAACAAGAATGAATGAGATTAACAAACAGAGCAAAACCCATTTGATATAAAAGCAGAAAAAAGATGATCAGCACCTTTGGGGAGATAGACGTTGCGCTTCCAAAAGTAAATGTAGAAGCACCAGAGGAAGCCGGAGATGAAGTAGAGAAGGACGCCACCAATGTAGTTGCGGAGCCATGTTTGGAGGAAGCGAGGGAGTGAGACCCAGAAGGTGTGCGGCAAGAGGGAGCCGAGAACAATGCGGTTGTAGAGGTCGGCGTCGTCCATGAAGAGCCTGCCATAGTCGCTTGTTGGGTCCTCCATTGAAGCAGTGACTGAGAGGAGAATTGTTATAAGCACGAAAGAGAGAGATTGAGAGAGTAGAGTCGATACATTCAATTGAGAGAAGAATTTTGGTATTTTTCTTTTGAGATAAATGTGATTAATTAGTATCACATACACAAACACAGTAGGGTTAGCTCATAATTAATTTTGAATTTAATAATATTTAAAATAAGAAATGGAAGGGTGTTATTGAATGACGGTGTAAAACTTTTTACACTGTCAGTGCATAGAAATTAATCTCTATAGATAATGGAAGAATACTATAATAATTAGTTAAATAGAAAACCTAACAATTTATAGATCAAGCCCATCTAATTTTTTTTAAGTTTTTATGTTTTCGCAAATCGCAATGTAGCTCCACAGTTGAAAGTCATGAGATTAATCTTCTTGAGACTTGGAGATCACATTGAGTAGGTAGACCTTTCCCAACAAATCTTTCTTCATACATACCGCACAGACATCAAACTCTGAACTAGATCATTTTCAGACTTCAACTATCTACCAGTTATGTTATACCTTGTTAATATAAAAAAAAAAGTTAGATAATTATTATTAAACTTGATATAAAATCAGCACATCGTTTCATTTAAGTCATGATCGGACATAGTAAAAATGCTTTAGTTAAAGAGATTAATTTCTATGCACCGACGGTGTAAAAAGTTTTACACCATCATTCAATCACAACTTACCGAATTTTTCACGTTAAAAGGGAACAAATTCATTAGGTGTTGTCTTTGTATAGGTAGTGAGTAGTGACATTTCTTTTTGTTTCAAAACAAGGTTTAAGATGATAGAGATCCACAATGCTATCTCACGGGCTATAAACTGATAAAGGGTACAAAGATTCTCCAACAGTTGGAGCAGGGTACATGGTCCATTAGAAGTTACTTTGACCGTTCGAGAGAATGTAAGAGTTCCTACTTCCTACTAACATATGATTTTATATAATGTGGTTCATTTTTTTCATCTTTCTTTATAGGGTTTAGTTTGTCTACCGGTGTTCATCACCGACGAGTAATTAGTTCAAGGGGTAATGTAGTTAAATTTTCCTAAGGTTTTGACTTGAATCTTATGTTTGAAAAAACTATAATTGAACAGCTATGTGATGAATGTTGCTGACTGAAGTAAGATCATGGGGAAGATACTTGTTATGGAGAAAGGGAATAAAAAAACAGCTAATCGAGAGACCAACCAGGCTGTGAACTCGTGATGTTTCTGTGGGCTGAGACACAGAAAGTGCCATCTCACATTGATTTGATAATTTTTGCATATTCAAGAGATTTTAACTTCTAATTCACTTATTATTTTAGGGAGAAAGAGAGTGAGTTAGCATAGTGACCCGTGGGATGCTCTTGTAATCTATTTAAAACATTTTATAAATAAATGTGTGGGGTTGATTTCAGTCCCTTAGTTGTTTTCTTAAGGCTAAAAAGCACTTTTGGCCCCTGATGTTTCAAGTTTGTGCAAATTCTGCCCCTATTATATTTTTGTCGATGTTTCTACCCCTCATGTTTTCAAACAGTGTATCGTCTACCCCTCATGTTTTCAAACAGTGCACCGTCTACCCCTCCGTCAGGGGTAGACGGTGCACTGTTTGAAAACATGAGGGGTAGAAACATCGACAAAAATAGATAGGGGCAGAATTTGCACAAACTTGAAACATCAGGGGCCAAAAATGCTTTTTAACCTTTTCTTAATTTAATCCTCTTAACTTTCAATCAAACAAATTTGTCTCCATATCATCTTTTCATCCAATCTATCTATAATATTTAGAAAAGAGCAAGGCTATGAGACCCACTTAGATGATGTGGCAATCCAATAATGACTTTCCCTCAATCCCTCTTTGCATGACAAGTGTCCTCTTCTTATTGTTTTGGATTAAAATAGTGGAAGCCCATTTTGATTTCAGATTTTTTATGAGGCCCATCATTCAAACCATTTGAATGGTGATTTTGTATTTATTGTTAATTAAATTGGAATGGTGTTATTGCAAGCATTTAAATGGTATTCATTTTGCTTACAAAAGAAGTCAATAATTCCAGGCGTGATAATTTCGTGGAGAAAATAACGGATTAATTTACGTTAATCATAAACATCATGTATATCTTTACTATGTTTGACTTTTTTTATTTATAATCAATATTTTATACCAAATAGAATCAATATCATGTTGATATACAATAAGTGCACTATGTGATTTTCCACAGTGCACGGCGATTAATTTTGCTAGGCGATTAATTTTCCAATTGGTTCCACTTTTTTAGCCTACTGTATATCTTTACTATATTTGACTTTTTTATTTATAATCAACGTTTTATAGAAAGAATTGATGGCCTTAATATGGATCAAATAAAAATATAATCAATTAATGGGCCGTGCATGATTTCATAATTTTATATATTGAAATCTTTCCAAAATTTCCTTATATATTTATCACTATTTGTGGAATTGTATACGGTCTAATTAAGCTGATTATATGATTTCGAAAAAGTCAAAATAAATATATATAATTTACATATTCCATTCTTGGGGATGGAATATTCTTGACAACTTTAGACATCCTTAACCCTAATTCCAACTATAAATACCCCCTTATGTTACATTTCTTCTCCATCATTCCAACCATTTTCCAGCACTTTATATATTTGAAATTAACCTTTCTTCTGATGGCTTCAAGAATCGATGATCTTGCCAAAATCGATGCCTCCAAATAGACCTGAACAATTGTTGCAAAAGTTAATCGTTTATGACTAAGTGCGAGCTTATATGGCTCAAAACTACCCTTTTCAATGGACATGATTCTTATGGATGACAAGGTATGACACTTTATTTTTTCAATCACTCGGTTTCCATGTAATTTTTGGAATGCATTCATAAATCGCTAAGTTTATTTTCTATTTAAATTTCAGGGCTGTAAGATTCAGTCTACAGTTAGGAAGACTTTGATTTATCGATTTCAGTCTTTGCTAACTGAAGGACGCGTATACAAGATTTCATTCTTTGGTGTTGGTGAAAGTGGTCGTGATTTTCGCCCAACAAATCATCCGTTCAAGATCAACTTTGATATTCAGACTTCTGCGCGATTGCTTCCTAACAAGGCTAACAACTTAACCCCGTACTCTTTCGTTCCACTTGGTGACATAGTGTATAAGGACCTTGATACATCATTCCTTATAGGTATTAATCCTTCTTTAGCCTTTCGAGTTTTTTAAAAATATTTATTAATCTTCATAACATTTTTTTTTTATTTTTTTTCACCAGATGTAATTGGAATTCTCACTGGAGCAAGAGGAGAACAAGAGTTCAAGAAAGATGGTACTAAACAGAAAAGGATAACTATTGAACTTGACCAAGATGGGTACATCTCATGTTCTTTGCCTATCTATAATATTTAGAAAAGAGCAAGGCTATGAGACCCACTTAGATGATGTGGCAATCCAATAATGACTTTCCCTCAATCCCTCTTTGCATGACAAGTGTCCTCTTCTTATTGTTTTGGACTAAAATAGTGGAAGCCCATTTTGATTTCAGATTTTTTATGAGGCCCATCATTCAAACCATTTGAATGGTGATTTTGTATTTATTGTTAATTAAATTGGAATGGTGTTATTGCAAGCATTTAAATGGTATTCATTTTGCTTACAAAAGAAGTCAATAATTCCAGGCGTGATAATTTCGTGGAGAAAATAACGGATTAATTTACGTTAATCATAAACATCATGTATATCTTTACTATGTTTGACTTTTTTTATTTATAATCAATATTTTATACCAAATAGAATCAATATCATGTTGATATACAATAAGTGCACTATGTGATTTTCCACAGTGCACGGCGATTAATTTTGCTAGGCGATTAATTTTCCAATTGGTTCCACTTTTTTAGCCTACTGTATATCTTTACTATATTTGACTTTTTTATTTATAATCAACGTTTTATAGAAAGAATTGATGGCCTTAATATGGATCAAATAAAAATATAATCAATTAATGGGCCGTGCATGATTTCATAATTTTATATATTGAAATCTTTCCAAAATTTCCTTATATATTTATCACTATTTGTGGAATTGTATACGGTCTAATTAAGCTGATTATATGATTTCGAAAAAGTCAAAATAAATATATATAATTTACATATTCCATTCTTGGGGATGGAATATTCTTGACAACTTTAGACATCCTTAACCCTAATTCCAACTATAAATACCCCCTTATGTTACATTTCTTCTCCATCATTCCAACCATTTTCCAGCACTTTATATATTTGAAATTAACCTTTCTTCTGATGGCTTCAAGAATCGATGATCTTGCCAAAATCGATGCCTCCAAATAGACCTGAACAATTGTTGCAAAAGTTAATCGTTTATGACTAAGTGCGAGCTTATATGGCTCAAAACTACCCTTTTCAATGGACATGATTCTTATGGATGACAAGGTATGACACTTTATTTTTTCAATCACTCGGTTTCCATGTAATTTTTGGAATGCATTCATAAATCGCTAAGTTTATTTTCTATTTAAATTTCAGGGCTGTAAGATTCAGTCTACAGTTAGGAAGACTTTGATTTATCGATTTCAGTCTTTGCTAACTGAAGGACGCGTATACAAGATTTCATTCTTTGGTGTTGGTGAAAGTGGTCGTGATTTTCGCCCAACAAATCATCCGTTCAAGATCAACTTTGATATTCAGACTTCTGCGCGATTGCTTCCTAACAAGGCTATCAACTTAACCCCGTACTCTTTCGTTCCACTTGGTGACATAGTGTATAAGGACCTTGATACATCATTCCTTATAGGTATTAATCCTTCTTTAGCCTTTCGAGTTTTTTAAAAATATTTATTAATCTTCATAACATTTTTTTTTTATTTTTTTTCACCAGATGTAATTGGAATTCTCACTGGAGCAAGAGGAGAACAAGAGTTCAAGAAAGATGGTACTAAACAGAAAAGGATAACTATTGAACTTGACCAAGATGGGTACATCTCATGTTCTTTGCCTATCTATAATATTTAGAAAAGAGCAAGGCTATGAGACCCACTTAGATGATGTGGCAATCCAATAATGACTTTCCCTCAATCCCTCTTTGCATGACAAGTGTCCTCTTCTTATTGTTTTGGACTAAAATAGTGGAAGCCCATTTTGATTTCAGATTTTTTATGAGGCCCATCATTCAAACCATTTGAATGGTGATTTTGTATTTATTGTTAATTAAATTGGAATGGTGTTATTGCAAGCATTTAAATGGTATTCATTTTGCTTACAAAAGAAGTCAATAATTCCAGGCGTGATAATTTCGTGGAGAAAATAACGGATTAATTTACGTTAATCATAAACATCATGTATATCTTTACTATGTTTGACTTTTTTTTATTTATAATCAATATTTTATACCAAATAGAATCAATATCATGTTGATATACAATAAGTGCACTATGTGATTTTCCACAGTGCACGGCGATTAATTTTGCTAGGCGATTAATTTTCCAATTGGTTCCACTTTTTTAGCCTACTGTATATCTTTACTATATTTGACTTTTTTATTTATAATCAACGTTTTATAGAAAGAATTGATGGCCTTAATATGGATCAAATAAAAATATAATCAATTAATGGGCCGTGCATGATTTCATAATTTTATATATTGAAATCTTTCCAAAATTTCCTTATATATTTATCACTATTTGTGGAATTGTATACGGTCTAATTAAGCTGATTATATGATTTCGAAAAAGTCAAAATAAATATATATAATTTACATATTCCATTCTTGGGGATGGAATATTCTTGACAACTTTAGACATCCTTAACCCTAATTCCAACTATAAATACCCCCTTATGTTACATTTCTTCTCCATCATTCCAACCATTTTCCAGCACTTTATATATTTGAAATTAACCTTTCTTCTGATGGCTTCAAGAATCGATGATCTTGCCAAAATCGATGCCTCCAAATAGACCTGAACAATTGTTGCAAAAGTTAATCGTTTATGACTAAGTGCGAGCTTATATGGCTCAAAACTACCCTTTTCAATGGACATGATTCTTATGGATGACAAGGTATGACACTTTATTTTTTCAATCACTCGGTTTCCATGTAATTTTTGGAATGCATTCATAAATCGCTAAGTTTATTTTCTATTTAAATTTCAGGGCTGTAAGATTCAGTCTACAGTTAGGAAGACTTTGATTTATCGATTTCAGTCTTTGCTAACTGAAGGACGCGTATACAAGATTTCATTCTTTGGTGTTGGTGAAAGTGGTCGTGATTTTCGCCCAACAAATCATCCGTTCAAGATCAACTTTGATATTCAGACTTCTGCGCGATTGCTTCCTAACAAGGCTATCAACTTAACCCCGTACTCTTTCGTTCCACTTGGTGACATAGTGTATAAGGACCTTGATACATCATTCCTTATAGGTATTAATCCTTCTTTAGCCTTTCGAGTTTTTTAAAAATATTTATTAATCTTCATAACATTTTTTTTTTTTTTTCACCAGATGTAATTGGAATTCTCACTGGAGCAAGAGGAGAACAAGAGTTCAAGAAAGATGGTACTAAACAGAAAAGGATAACTATTGAACTTGACCAAGATGGGTACATCTCATGTTCTTTGCCTATCTATAATATTTAGAAAAGAGCAAGGCTATGAGACCCACTTAGATGATGTGGCAATCCAATAATGACTTTCCCTCAATCCCTCTTTGCATGACAAGTGTCCTCTTCTTATTGTTTTGGACTAAAATAGTGGAAGCCCATTTTGATTTCAGATTTTTTATGAGGCCCATCATTCAAACCATTTGAATGGTGATTTTGTATTTATTGTTAATTAAATTGGAATGGTGTTATTGCAAGCATTTAAATGGTATTCATTTTGCTTACAAAAGAAGTCAATAATTCCAGGCGTGATAATTTCGTGGAGAAAATAACGGATTAATTTACGTTAATCATAAACATCATGTATATCTTTACTATGTTTGACTTTTTTTTATTTATAATCAATATTTTATACCAAATAGAATCAATATCATGTTGATATACAATAAGTGCACTATGTGATTTTCCATAGTGCACGGCGATTAATTTTGCTAGGCGATTAATTTTCCAATTGGTTCCACTTTTTTAGCCTACTGTATATCTTTACTATATTTGACTTTTTTATTTATAATCAACGTTTTATAGAAAGAATTGATGGCCTTAATATGGATCAAATAAAAATATAATCAATTAATGGGCCGTGCATGATTTCATAATTTTATATATTGAAATCTTTCCAAAATTTCCTTATATATTTATCACTATTTGTGGAATTGTATACGGTCTAATTAAGCTGATTATATGATTTCGAAAAAGTCAAAATAAATATATATAATTTACATATTCCATTCTTGGGGATGGAATATTCTTGACAACTTTAGACATCCTTAACCCTAATTCCAACTATAAATACCCCCTTATGTTACATTTCTTCTCCATCATTCCAACCATTTTCCATCACTTTATATATTTGAAATTAACCTTTCTTCTGATGGCTTCAAGAATCGATGATCTTGCCAAAATCGATGCCTCCAAATAGACCTGAACAATTGTTGCAAAAGTTAATCGTTTATGACTAAGTGCGAGCTTATATGGCTCAAAACTACCCTTTTCAATGGACATGATTCTTATGGATGACAAGGTATGACACTTTATTTTTTCAATCACTCGGTTTCCATGTAATTTTTGGAATGCATTCATAAATCGCTAAGTTTATTTCCTATTTAAATTTCAGGGCTGTAAGATTCAGTCTACAGTTAGGAAGACTTTGATTTATCGATTTCAGTCTTTGCTAACTGAAGGACGCGTATACAAGATTTCATTCTTTGGTGTTGGTGAAAGTGGTCGTGATTTTCGCCCAACAAATCATCCGTTCAAGATCAACTTTGATATTCAGACTTCTGCGCGATTGCTTCCTAACAAGGCTATCAACTTAACCCCGTACTCTTTCGTTCCACTTGGTGACATAGTGTATAAGGACCTTGATACATCATTCCTTATAGGTATTAATCCTTCTTTAGCCTTTCGAGTTTTTTAAAAATATTTATTAATCTTCATAACATTTTTTTTTTTTTTCACCAGATGTAATTGGAATTCTCACTGGAGCAAGAGGAGAACAAGAGTTCAAGAAAGATGGTACTAAACAGAAAAGGATAACTATTGAACTTGACCAAGATGGGTACATCTCATGTTCTTTGCCTATCTATAATATTTAGAAAAGAGCAAGGCTATGAGACCCACTTAGATGATGTGGCAATCCAATAATGACTTTCCCTCAATCCCTCTTTGCATGACAAGTGTCCTCTTCTTATTGTTTTGGACTAAAATAGTGGAAGCCCATTTTGATTTCAGATTTTTTATGAGGCCCATCATTCAAACTATTTGAATGGTGATTTTGTATTTATTGTTAATTAAATTGGAATGGTGTTATTGCAAGCATTTAAATGGTATTCATTTTGCTTACAAAAGAAGTCAATAATTCCAGGCGTGATAATTTCGTGGAGAAAATAACGGATTAATTTACGTTAATCATAAACATCATGTATATCTTTACTATGTTTGACTTTTTTTATTTATAATCAATATTTTATACCAAATAGAATCAATATCATGTTGATATACAATAAGTGCACTATGTGATTTTCCATAGTGCACGGCGATTAATTTTGCTAGGCGATTAATTTTCCAATTGGTTCCACTTTTTTAGCCTACTGTATATCTTTACTATATTTGACTTTTTTATTTATAATCAACGTTTTATAGAAAGAATTGATGGCCTTAATATGGATCAAATAAAAATATAATCAATTAATGGGCCGTGCATGATTTCATAATTTTATATATTGAAATCTTTCCAAAATTTCCTTATATATTTATCACTATTTGTGGAATTGTATACGGTCTAATTAAGCTGATTATATGATTTCGAAAAAGTCAAAATAAATATATATAATTTACATATTCCATTCTTGGGGATGGAATATTCTTGACAACTTTAGACATCCTTAACCCTAATTCCAACTATAAATACCCCCTTATGTTACATTTCTTCTCCATCATTCCAACCATTTTCCAGCACTTTATATATTTGAAATTAACCTTTCTTCTGATGGCTTCAAGAATCGATGATCTTGCCAAAATCGATGCCTCCAAATAGACCTGAACAATTGTTGCAAAAGTTAATCGTTTATGACTAAGTGCGAGCTTATATGGCTCGAAACTACCCTTTTCAATGGACATGATTCTTATGGATGACAAGGTATGACACTTTATTTTTTCAATCACTCGGTTTCCATGTAATTTTTGGAATGCATTCATAAATCGCTAAGTTTATTTTCTATTTAAATTTCAGGGCTGTAAGATTCAGTCTACAGTTAGGAAGACTTTGATTTATCGATTTCAGTCTTTGCTAACTGAAGGACGCGTATACAAGATTTCATTCTTTGGTGTTGGTGAAAGTGGTCGTGATTTTCGCCCAACAAATCATCCGTTCAAGATCAACTTTGATATTCAGACTTCTGCGTGATTGCTTCCTAACAAGGCTATCAACTTAACCCCGTACTCTTTCGTTCCACTTGGTGACATAGTGTATAAGGACCTTGATACATCATTCCTTATAGGTATTAATCCTTCTTTAGCCTTTCGAGTTTTTTAAAAATATTTATTAATCTTCATAACATTTTTTTTTATTTTTTTTCACCAGATGTAATTGGAATTCTCACTAGAGCAAGAGGAGAACAAGAGTTCAAGAAAGATGGTACTAAACAGAAAAGGATAACTATTGAACTTGACCAAGATGGGTACATCTCATGTTCTTTGCCTATTTAATTGATCGCTCACTGACTGACAAGTGTTACAACCACAGCTACTCACATATATTAATTACTTGCACTGATTTTCCTATAATTTGGTTTGTTTGACCCCATTAAAAAACTGTTTTTAATACACATATTTAATCATTCTTTAATACATTAATTGTTTACTCAATTAAAAAAATTAATAAATGTTTTATTCATTTCCTAAAAAAGGTTTTAATACACCTATTTAATTGTTTTAAATTACGTAAATTTTTAGTCAACTAATGAAAGACATTAAATGCTATACAATAAATGCTATATTCGAGATTTTTTTTAAAAACCTTTTGAATTAACCTATATAATAATTCTATAGATGAAGTTTAATTTTTGTTCAATTAAAAATTACTATAAATGTTATATTCATTTCCTTAAAAAATGTTTTTGATAAACCAATAAAATTATTATTTCCAAAATTAATGTTAATCAAATATTAATATCATTAACCGGTATGCTAACGCATTTAACCGTTTTTAAATACATGATCAGGGGTCAATGGTAGAAAAAGAATAATAAAAGTTCTTTAATACATTAATTTTTAGTCAATAAAAAATTACAATAAATGCTACATTCATTTCCTTACAAAAAAAAATGATTTTTATGTAAAATATTTTCTTTGTGGAAGTCTTTTACCATGTAATCTAAACACACAGACACACACACACATATATAATAATGTTTTCAAATCATATTTTGACTTTCAATTTATCATACCATTACTTATATTTACTCTTAGTTTTTTAAAAAAATACTTCAGTATTATGAAAAATCATTTTGATAATCACACAAAACTTTGCAAGTTGTGTGACACTCATTGTGATTTTTTTTTGTTGAATGCTCATTTTTTTTTATATCTTAATTTATTAATACGTGTCTAAATAATGAGATCAATATTCGCCGTGCAACGCACGGGGTAAAAACGCTAGTAATTAACATTATAATTTTAGGATTGCGGTAATTTAAATTTTTTTTACATCGAAAAGATAAATTGCACCCTTCAAGGATTAATTTCTGAATCTTCCGCTCTCCAATTCATATGTCACTCAGCTCTTACCATTTGAGTTACCATTCGGGAGCATTTGGATTAATAATGGCATTACTATTGGACCATTATCCAATATTGGGCTTATATGTAAATAATTATGCATCATTGATTTTCAATTTGGGATCCCGATTAAATGTGATAATATATGATTTCGGTTAATAAGAGTAATAAGAGCATCTTTAACCATGACATTCACTAAAGTATTTACATTTTACTATTTACAACTCCCAATAATGTCACATCATCTACATCATTTTATTAACTTTTACTCAAACATAACAACTCTTAAAAGTTTATATAAAAAAATTATTTTATTGATTGCAAGTTTTATTTAAACCTTTTACATTAAGCAATAATAAATGCAAACACACTTTTCATTACTAAATTGAGTATATACTCTCACATACCCTCACTAGCCATTAGGGCTGTCCACCGGTCGGCTTCGGTCGGTTTCGGTCCAATATCGTCGGTTTCGTCGGTTGAAAAATGCAAAACTACTAGGCCCGCCACCGACCATTCTCTAGTTGCGGGTAAGTTGGTTTCGGTTTCGTCGGATGTCGGTTTTACCGGGTGGGTTCATGCGGTTAGCTAATCCCAAAACACAAGAAAAAAAATGAAAAAGAAGATGAAAGAAATAGATCCAGATTCAGACAGATTCATATTCCATTAACCCCAGAAAAATCTTACAGAAAATGAAGAAATATGTGCATGTGGTCCGAATAAACAAAAATTGCGGAAAGAAAAGAGGTGGAGGGAGATCTATTACTGTAGATACATGACAAGGGATTAAACCCAAAAGAAAAGTATGAAGGAAAGTCATAACAAAATCTTAATAAATCCAGAAGCTCCCCATTCATTCATCAAAAAAATAAACCTAGATGTTCTGTGGCTTCTGGGTTTTTCGCCTCCTTCTCTTCTACCTCTTCGTCCTCCTTCTTCTTCGTCTTCCTGCATCTTCCTTCTCACCTTTAGGATTCGGATTTGAGACATGCATGCAAGAAGGTCTCCTCTACTGTAATGACAACGCTCCTCCGATCTGGAACAGGGAGGAGATGACGCTCCTACAGGGAGAGAAAATGAGTGATGGGCTGGTGGTGGAAGAGAACAGTGTTGATGGTGAAGACGATAAAGGCCACGAAAGAGAACATATCTATGTTAGGAAGTTGTTGTGGCAAAGGGAAGAAGAAACGTGGTGGTGGGGGTGGGGTAGTGGTGGCTGGATAGAGAGATCGAGAGAGTGTGGAAGGTTGGAGGCGCTAGGGTTGAAGATGTTGAGAGAAAATGAGAGAGGCAGCTAGGGTTAGGTTGAAGGCTGATAGTTAAAAGAGTATTTATATGAGCTTGGGCTGAAGGAGACCGGTTAGTGGGTTGAATAATGGACTGGCTGAACCTTTTTCTTTTTTTACTAATACCTGGTTCGGTCGGTTTGGAGTCTAGACCGAAACCGACCGGTCAAACCCACATGAAACATAAAAGTGAACCGGTCAAACCCAAAGCTAAACCGAACCGGTCTGTGCAACAAAAAAACCGTTGGTTTGGTCAGGTTCGGTTCGGTTCAGAGTTTTTTGGACAACCCTACTAGCCATGTTGGAATTAAAAATATGCTCCAATGGTAATAGATATGGGTGGGAGTATGTATTTGACATTACATACTCCCATTGGAGATGCTTTAATGTGTTTGACAGGATTTGGACATTAAGTTAATGTGCATAGGCATAAAGTTATTTTTATTTTAGTAATGGGTTAAAATAAGAATATAGATGTGAATTATTATTATCTATAAATATGGTTAATGTTAATCATCAAATTGGTCCCTGTCTTTATAAGGTTGTTTGAGATTGGTCCATCCCCATAAAATATTGTGCTTATGGTCCCCACGATTACAGCATGTTTGTGTCTAATCCTCGCCGGAGGGCAGAGCTCCGGCGAGCTTGATGCCTGGCATCCCGGAGCTGATGTGGTTTGATGACTGGATTAATGTAACAATATGTGGAATTTTTTTTGTTTAATTCAGAAAACTTAATAAATCTTAATAAAATTAAACCCAACCACTTCCCATTAATTCTAAATCAGCCCCCAAAGTGAATTTAACCCCAAAATCAAAATCAAACCTTCAAATCCCTATATCAAAATCCCCTCAAACCAAATCAACCATATTTTCCGGGAAGGGACCATAACCCGAAAATATTGTTATGGTCTCCCAATCACAAGTTGTCAAGTTTTTCCCTTTTTCTTACATCCCATTTGGACTGGGCGGGACATAAGGATTCCTTACTCCCGCCCAAATCAAGCAATCAGATGAACGAAAGCAGCCAGGGCGGAATTTACGAAACAACAATGAATCCCGCCCTTTCTCTAGACGGGCCCACACGCCAGCTGGAAGATTCCCTTAGATTTGTCTTATGTGCATAGAGGCTTGGGCCCCGGTTGTCAGGCCCAAGTACAGGGAAAGTCCACATCATGATCACTCCCTCTATAAAAGAAGAGGTCAACACCTTGTAAAAAGTACCTTTTAAACATTTAATGAGAATATTCCTTTTATGATATTTTTGCCATTTTAGTGCTCTGCTAGGGTTTACTTTCTATCATTCTCTTACGTAAGCTTTCCCTAGTACAGAACATTGGCGACGTCTGTGGGTCTAACCTCGATCTACTAGTTGACGTAGAGGGTGAGCTTTAAGATCCATGGAAACCTGTTCGTGCGGTGTGGGTCGCCGTGATCATCGCCGGAGGGGTGGTGGTCGTCAGAGCGGCCACGGCGGCGGACGATACAACAACCGTGAAATACCTCAAGAGCAGGAGCAGGAGGCTTCCTCGGAAGGGGTTCACTCAATGGCGCAGTCACCAGCGTCGTTGGTGAATATAGCTCCAGGGAGACCCTCAGATCTGATAGCTAAATCAGATCCAAGAGTCAGGCGACGATCAACGCCGCCTGAATATGTGAATCTAGAAGACCTCAAAAACAGCGCTCGGAGAAAAGCACAAGAAGTAGTGACGGGAATCACGCCGGCGGCTTTGCAACAAATGTTGGATACTTTGCAAAAAGTACAAAGCCAAAACGAGCAGTTGCAAGCCCAGGTGGAGTATTTAACCCAGCGACAAGATTATAAGCAAGAACAACGGCTCGAGGCCTAGGACGTCGTCGAGTTTCAGCCTTTTGTTCCCGCCATCACAAAGGTGGGTATACCAAAGCATCTGCAAACAATGGCTTTGGACGCCTTTTCAGGCGAATCTGACCCCATGGAACACTTGCGTTACTTTAACACCAAAATGGTTATTGGTGGGGCAACAGATGAGGTGAAGTGTAGATTGTTACCATCAACTTTCAAGGGGATGGCGATGCAATGGTTCATCCGACAGCCGCCCTTCTCCATTGACAATTTTACAGATTTGTCTACTAAGTTCTTAACTCAATTCTCCGCCAACAAAACTACCAAAGCAACCATGTTTGACCTTATCAGCATACATCAACAGCCAGGAGAGAAGCTCAAGAACTACATGGCGCGATTCAGTAAAATGGTTGTTCAACTGGAGGAAGACAACCCGGATGTGTGCCTGGCGTCCTTCAAATATGGCCTCAGGGCGGGGGATTTGAATCGAGATTTAACCAGACGACCGGCGAAGGACATGATGGATCTTCGTGCTCGCGTTCAGGAATTCATTTTGATTGAGCAAGATGATCAAAAGAAGCAAGAAAGGGAGGAGGGGCGAAAACACGTCCAGCCTGGCAGAGTTTCGCAGGAAAAACACAAGACTGGAAAGGAAACAAGGGTGGCTCAAACTCCACGTATTCCAAGACCCGGCCCCTATCAAAATTCCAAACCCGGGTTCCAGAATACGTGGCACAGAAATCCCCAAGGTACCACTGCAGCCCCGGCTGGCCAACAAGGAGCCTCGCCAACTCCTGTCCCACTTACTAAATTGAATGCCCTCCTAAGCACTATCTTAAAAGCAGTTGCACAGACAAATGCGGTGCAATATCCGCCACCGCCTAGGCGACCACCAGCTAATGTGGATACAAACCGATGGTGTGAGTATCACAAAACTTTGGGGCACACCACAGATAATTGTTGGAACTTGAGGCGGGAGATTGATAGGTTGATCAAGGCTGGCTATCTGGCGAATTTTGTTAAAGAGGCAGCAACATCAGAGGCCACTAAGGTGACTCAGGGGGACAGGGGCAAAGGAAAAGAGATAGTGGAAGAGTTGGGCAACCCTGTTGGAGAATGCTCATCCATTGCAGGAGGATTTGGAGGGGGCGTGATTTCAAGTAAGGCTAGAAAGCGTTATGTGGCGGCTGTACATTCCGTGCATGAGGCGTATGAGGGCGAGTGCTGGTTGAATCACTCTCCCATTATATTCACCCCTCAGGATTTTGCACATGTTATTCCTCATGAAAACGATCCGATTGTAGTGACAATCAGGGTCAACAATTACATGACGAAAAAAGTGTTTTTAGACCAGGGATCTTCGGCGGACATCATTTACGGGGACGCCTTTGATCGCCTGGGGTTAAAAGAGTCAGACTTGAAACCATATACTGGAACCCTGGTGGGGTTTACGGGGGACCGTGTCAATGTACGAGGATATGTTGAAGTACCAACAGCTTTTGGCGAGGGGGATTTTGTCAAAAAATTTCAGGTGAAGTATCTGGTATTGGCATGTAGAGCCAATTACAACGTACTCTTGGGGCGGGACACCCTTAACAAGTTGTGTGCCGTAATTTCAACCGCACATTTAACTGTTAAGTACCCGGCCTGTAATGGGAAGGTTGGCGTCCTTCGAGTGGATCAGAATGCAGCAAGGGAGTGTTACCTTAGAAGTGTGGCTCTCTATGGGCGAAAGGCCGCAAAGGAAAGTCACCGTATCACAGAGATTTTTCCACACGAAGGGTTTAGCTTGGACCCAAGAGATGATGCTGATGATTTCCGCCCACAACCTTTGGAAGAAACAAAATCAGCACAAGTCAAAGATAAGGTTTTGAAAATCGGCAGCAGCTTAACAAAGGAACAAGAGGAAAGATTGATCACCTTGTTGGGCGAGAATTTGGATCTTTTTGCATGGACAATTAATGACGTACCAGGGATCGATCCCAACGTAATCACTCATAAGTTGGCAATACGGCCAGGAGCAAAACCAGTCATCCAACCAAGGCGAAGGATGAGCGATGAAAAGAATAAGGCGGTGCAAGTAGAAACTGAGAAGTTGATCAAGGCACAATTTATTCGCGAGGTGCAGTACCCAACCTGGCTCGCCAACGTAGTGATGGTCAAGAAAGCTAATGGAAAGTGGAGAATGTGCACGGATTACACAAGCCTGAACAAAGTGTGTCCCAAAGATTCATATCCTCTTCCCAATGTTGATAAGTTGGTGGACGGGGCTTCGGGTAACGAACTTTTAAGTCTCATGGATGCATATTCTGGCTACAATCAAATCATGATGCATCCTTCGGATGAGGAAAGTACGGCGTTCATGACTAACCAGGCGAATTATTGTTACAAAACTATGCCTTTTGGTTTGAAAAATGCTGGAGCCACATATCAACGCCTCATGGATAAAATTTTTTCAAAGCAAGTTGGAAGAAATATGGAAGTGTATGTAGATGACATGATTGTTAAGTCATCCAAGTCAAAGGATCATGGCGACGATCTTAAGGAAGCCTTTGCTCAGCTAAGAAAATATCAAATGAAGTTAAATCCCGAGAAGTGTTCATTTGGGATTCAAGGGGGAAAGTTTCTGGGTTTCATGATAACATCAAGGGGGATTGAAGTAAACCCAGATAAAGGCAAGGCGATCTTGGAAATGAAAAGCCCAACAAGTGTCAAGGAAGTACAACGATTAACAGGACGCATGGCTGCTTTAGCACGTTTTTTGCCGATGGCGGGAGACAAAGCGGCTCCGTTCTTCACTTGTTTGAAAAAGAATTCCAAGTTTCAGTGGACAGGGGAATATGAGCAAGCTTTTACCAAGTTGAAAGAAGGCGGCCTTGGCAATTCTAAAAACAGCGAGACGCCTTAGGCCATATTTTCAAAGTTTCTCAATCAGAGTTAAAACTGATGTTCCTTTAAGACAAGTACTCCAGAAGCCCGACTTGTCTGGACGATTAGTCAGCTGGTCAGTCGAGTTGTCCGAGTATGATATACAGTATGAGCCAAGGGGACAAGTAACAATCCAAAGCTTGATCGACTTCGTGGCGGAATTAACACCCACGGAAGGCGAGAAAACCCAAGGCGAGTGGATCCTGTCTGTTGATGGATCTTCAAACAACACCGGAAGTGGAGCTGGAATAACTATTGAAAGCCCGGATAGGATGGTCATTGAGCAATATTTGAAATTCGAGTTCAAGGCAAGCAACAACCAATCAGAGTACGAAGCTCTAATCGCCGGACTAAGGCTGGCCATTGAATTAGGTGTTCAGAAACTGTTCATCAAAGGCGACTCACAGCTGGTTGTTAAACAGGTAAATGGCGAGTATCAAGTCAAGGATCCGCAACTTTCAAAGTATCTGGAAGTGGTGCGTAGATTAATGATGGAGATAGGAAAGATCAGAATAGAACACGTTCCAAGAAGTCAAAACGAAAGGGCTGATGTGCTAGCAAAGTTGGCCAGCACGGGGCGATTGGGTAATTACCAAACAGTCATTCAGGAAACCCTCCCTCGCCCCAGTATTGACTTGATGGAAGTGAAGTTAAAGTCAGTGAAGTCAGTTATTGAAGGCGAACCTTCGTGGATGGAGCCAATCAAGACTTTCCTCAAAGATCCTCCGAAGGACAATGCCCTGAATACAAAAGAAAGGCGTAGGGAGGCTAGTTTTTATACGCTGGTAGATGGTGAACTATATCGGCGGGGAATTATGTCTCCTATGCTTAAATGTGTCGACACGAGAGATGCCTAGGGAATCATGGCGGAAGTCCACGAAGGGGTATGTTCTAGCCACATAGGGGGGCGATCGTTGGCAGTAAAGGTTTTAAGGGCAGGATTTTACTGGCCGACAATGAAGAAGGATTGTTTGGAATATGTGAAGAGGTGTGAAAAGTGTCAATTTTTTTCTGACTTACATAAAGCCCCGCCTGAGGAGTTAACAACCATGATGGCACCTTGGCCATTTGCTATGTGGGGGACTGACATCCTAGGACCTTTCCCAGTAGCTAAAGCACAACTGAAGTATATCATTGTGGCGGTTGATTATTTTACCAAGTGGATAGAAGCGGAAGCAGTGGCGACTATAACAGCCGCCAAGGTCAGGAGTTTCCTGTGGCGACGTATTGTGTGCAGATTTGGGGTCCCCATGGCTTTGGTAATGGACAATGGAACTCAATTCACAAGTAATGTCACCCGAGAATTTTGTGCAGATATGGGAATTGAAATGAGATTTGCATCAGTAGAACATCCGCAGACAAATGGACAGGCCGAATCAGCCAACAAGGTTATTTTAAAAGGCTTAAAGAAGAAGTTGGATGAGGCGAAAGGTATTTGGGCGGAGGAGCTACCAGGCGTCCTATGGGCATATAACACAACTGAGCAGTCAAGCACGAAGGAAACCCCATATCGTTTGACTTATGGAACTGATGCCATGCTCCCTGTTGAAATCGAGAACCAAAGTTGGCGAGTAACTCGGTTTAATGAGGACAACAATGGGGAAAACTTGATAGCAAGTTTAATCATGCTGCCTGAGGAACAACGGGAGGCACACCTGAGGAATGAGGCGGGGAAGGTCAAAGTTGCCAGGAAATTTGCAACGAAAGTAGTTCCAAGAACTATGAAAGTGGGGGACTTAGTGCTTCGAAAGAACACTATACCCGATAAGCACAACAAACTTTCACCCAATTGGGGTGGGTCTTACAGGATAATTGGCGATGTTGGAGGAGGAGCTTATAAATTGGAACAACTCAATGGTCAAAAGATTCCCCGAACATGGAACTCCTCTCATTTGAAGCAGTATTTCAGCTAAAGACAACAACAAAAATGAATGAAGTCGCACTCTTTTTCCCTTTCTTTGGAAAGGTTTTTAATGAGGCGGCATATGTAAAGAATGAAGGGACAATTGCTCCCAGTTATGAAAAATGAAAAAATCATTTCAAGAAATTGTTTATTTTTTTATTTATATGGCGAATTTATGCGGCGCAAGTCGTATCAAGGTATCAAAATACCGCGAATAAACCTTTCAGAATAAGAAAGTGTTGCCACTGAATATTAAAAGCCTTGGCAATTCTAGTGGCCACTAGAAACCAAGCCACGTCGGAAAATCGACTAAGGTATATCAACTGATAAACGACAACGATTTAGTAAGTAAACAACGCCAAGATAACAACAGTTGAGTTAAACGGTAACAACAGTTGAATTGAAAAGAACTTCATTAAGATAACAAAAAGGGTGTGGCCCTTACATCTCTTAATACAACAAGGAAGAAAAAAGGCAAAGCCCAAAAACAAAGACACTTGAACAAAATAAAACAACTGAAATCAAGCTAAGTTCTCATTGTTGGCGTTGTTGTCTTGACTGGCGACAGCTTGCGGGTCCTTCTCGCCATCACCCCCATTCTTTCCCTCGCCATGAGCATCTTCACTCTCTTCCTCAGGTTCACTCTCGGAATCAAATTGAGGAAGAAGGGCAACGTCAAGATCATCATCGCCAACCACCTGACCATCTTGAATCTCCTTCAAAAACCCGATGCGGGAAAGGTCAAAGCCAGGTTCAACGACACTGATTTGCTCTTTGGCCGCCAGAAAGCCTTGAGCAAACTGAATGGATGCATGCCCTAAAATGGAGGCATTCAGGCGTTCATATTTCTTTTCCAGCTTTTAGCACTTAGCCTGAACAGCAGTATGCTTGACATTGATGGCTTCCTTCAAAGATTTAGTCTTTTGAAGGAGCAAGTCAGAAGTCGCCAAGTCTTTAGTTAACTTAGCGCATTTCTCTTCAGCAGACTTCAGATGCTTCTTGGCCGTTTCAGCGTCGGCTTTTGCTCGCTCATACGCAGCCTTATAGTCAGTCGCCTTCCTCTCAAAACGAGTCTTGGCCGCGTGCAAGTCTTTAACATAATGTGCCATACCCGCCACGGTACTGGCGGCAGAAAGCGCATTATGAATGGCCATTGAAGCAATGCTGAGGGGGCCTTGACCAGCAATGTCTTTGTGAAGCCGGTTATCGAAAGTTCGATTCATGAAGTCCAAACCATTGAAGTGAGGATCGGACAAGTTTAGCAAAGGAGGGGGAGCCTCGCCGCCAATAGCTGAACTAGTGCCAGCATGGCCAAATGGGGTAGGCGGGCGGTTAATCATCATGCCTGAATCTTGTTGGGGTGGCGGGACGTTGTCATTTCCCTTCTTTTTCTCCACCGGTCTATTCTTGGAGCCTGAACCAGTCGGATTGAGAGTTGTCTGGTGAAGAGGTTTACCACCAGTAGTTTTTTCAGCAGCGCCTGAAGTTTTTTGGCGCTTAGGATCCCTGAGGTTGTCAGAATCCGAAGCGCCTTCAAGCTTCTTCTTTTGCTCGGCTTCCGCCGCTCTTTTTCTCGCCACTTCAGCAGATTGGGCGAGGTATGCTTTCATATTCAGCGGGCTGGCATCAGTTTTTCCCTTACCCATCTTGGCTGCGCAGGAAAGCATCAGTTAGATGTCACACATGAATAACAAAAAAAAACCAAGTTATAGAGGAAGATTATAAACTTACTAAAGAATTGATTTAAGGTGCCGGATTTCGACGCCTCAATCAAATCATGACCAGAGATTACTGGCAATGAGCAGAGATAATCGGCGACCCCTCGCTCAGAATCATCGAAGGCGTCATAGGAAACAGAGATTTTTCGACGAGGATTTCTCGTCCAATAAAAGGGGAAGAGAGGATTATTATCGGAATCTCGGAACAAGTTTTTTATTTCAGGCGATTCAACAACCTTAAAATATTTTTTCTGCCACACTTTGTAATGGCTCTTGAGGGCGGTGAATCGGCTCATTTTCTTGCGAGCTAAAAGAGGGACCCACTTTACGGACGTAGGTTTCTTGGTAACAGACTTATAGAAGAGAAAGAACAAGGGGTAGGTGGGCGTGAAGCTCAAATGCTCACAAAGAATTTCGAAGCAACGGATAAAGCCCCAGGCGTTGGGCTGGAGTTGACAAGGCGCCACGTTCGGAAAGGATAGAACGTGGCATATGAAAGGCGAGAAAGGAAGTTTAATATTCAAGTCAGTGAAAAAATAACCATAAACGAAAAAGAACTCGGACGATTCATCTGACGATTCTTTGCGTAAAAGAACACAGTCATCCTCACCGCATGGGAGGACATTCAATTGCAGATCTTCGTTATTAGAAGTGGCGGGATTTATCTTCGTAAACCCTTGGGCAGTTATCCGAAGCGAGTTGATGCTCCCAATACTGCTCCAGATGGAACGCCACAGACATTTATCTTCAACTATTTGCACGTTTTTACGCCATTCGGGCGAGGATAAATCTCCATTTGAAGAAAGGACAGAATCGACAGAACCGGCGGGGCCGGAATCATCGTGAGTAGAGGGCGAGGATTGAATTTCAATAATAATGGGGGCAGAAACTTCCCCCTCTGTGGAGGGTGAAGAAAGCTCCAGGGAAGAAATACTAACATTATTCAAAGACATGCTGGGTAATTTCATAAAAGATAAAAGAAGAAGATGAACAGTTTCAAGAAAGATAAAGAAGATGAACAGTTTCCAGAAAGAGAAAACAAAACGAGAGGAAAGGGTGTAAAGAACTCACCGGAGGAAGAGATGGAAGATTGAGTAAGGAGAACGTCGGCTAAGGGGGAACACCGCGCAATGAAGACGGCCGGAGTAAAACGGAGGTTCGCCGGAGTTCAAAGAGGAGAAAACAAGAGTTTCAGAGAAGTTTCGGAGTAAGAGTTTCAGAAAAAGTGAAGAAGTGAAAAGTAAAAAGGGGTTTTTATAAAGGAAAAAGAGGAGAGAGAATGAGTGGGATAGTTAGTGAAGAGTCGTGGGATTTGAAATTCAAAAAAGGTGTGAAGTGAAAAGGTGTAACTCCTCGAGACGAACAAACGGAAACTGCATTCATGGCAAATGATGATGAAAATCCCGGAAAACAAGGGTCACGTGTGTCAGTTGAAAAGATGTGATTGACGGTTGTGACAATGGCGACGCATCAACAAAAATAAAGATGGCGGGGTAATGAGTAACATAAAGGTGGCGACATATCCATGAACGGGAACGTGGCGACATATCCTGATCGTGAGGAACAGCGATATAATTACAAGAAACACAAAGTGAATGATAAGAGCAGGCGATGAAGTAGCATATAAAGACATTTCGACTTAACCTACCTGAGCCTCATGTCTTGGGGGCATGTGGACTGGGCGGTACATAAGGATTCCTTACTCCCGCCCAAATCAAGCAATCAGATGAACGAAAGCAGCCAGGGCGGAATTTACGAAACAGCAATGAATCCCGCCCTTTCTCTAGACGGGCCCACAAGCCAGCTGGAAGATTCCCTTAGATTTGTCTTATGTGCATAGAGGATTGGGCCCCGGTTGTCAGACCCAAGTACTGGGAAAGTCCACATCATGATCACTCCATCTATAAAAGGAGAGGTCAACACCTTGTAAAAAGTACATTTTAAACATTTAATGAGAATATTCCTTTTATGATATTTTTGTCATTTTAGTGCTCTGCTAGGGTTTACTTTCTGTCATTCTCTTACGTAAGTTTTCCCTAGTACAGAACACCATTATAAGAGAAATAGAGAGAAACTAAAAGACTTCTCAGACGGAACATTTGTTGATTTGGAAAACCAATATCTTATTCTTCATTGCTTTTGTCGTTTGCCACAGATTCAGGCACATTTCTTCTCTACGATTACTGTTCTCATTAATTTGACATGATAGATCTTATAAATCATATAAAGTTTTCTCTTACAACCAGTATAAGAGTCAACTCATGTTAGATCATTGAGAAAATGTTTATGGATGTAAAGATGACAATTTCATGGTAAAGTTCCTTTTTTACAGGCTGCTTGTACTTTTTTTTCAAACTTTGTATTAATTTTGGATAATTATTGTATCTTGGTGATCGATCCTTGCTTCATTATCTTATGGAGGAAAAATTCTATATTGCTCGCTAGACGATCAAGATAGACTCCTTGGTTTGTGCTTATTCATTTCCCTCCCACGTTCAAGGTTCTAAGCTCTTCTTATGTAAATATCTTCAGTGAGCTAGTGGATTGCTTCTTGACCCTTCCGCGAAGATACTCCTCGGATGCTCTAAGTTGCTGGGCGCGAATTAGGTTACAAACTCGAGTCAAGTCGTCCACGGTCGTCAGGCTAGGTAGGCTTCGACCTCTTGGATCGTTGGCCACTATAGATTACATCCTATGATGGTCATATGACAGTGGGTTTAACCACGACGATCAAAACTATATCTTGTTTCATTTCATCTAAAAATATAATAAACACGGAACATAATCCATATGTCTCTTTCCGACCTGTTTGCTAGACGCTGCCTTAAGGCTTCGTTTGGTAGAGTAGAGAGAGATAGAGAAGAGAGAGTAGATAAGAGAGAAGTTGAGTATGGAGAAATAAGTGAGAAATATAGATTTAAAGGTTGTTTGGTATGGTAGAGATAAATGAGAGAAATAGATTAGAAATAATGAGGTAGAAGAAAGAGAAAAATTAACTTTTGATTAAAAAAACAATTTTTTACAAAAAAAAAGTGTCAGAATGCATGCAGATAATTGCGATTCTACCAGAAAAATGAAATAAAATATAATCATGGCGGTTCTAAACCGCCACTAGCTGCACTTGAATAATAAAAAAAAAGCAACCCAGCCCGCGAAGAGATTATAAAGGGGAAATTATCCACCCCCAAACTCTCTCTCACCTCCATTATTACACAACGAAACAAAGAGAGAAGCTCCATCTCTCTCCTATCTCTCTCTTCCCGCAATCTCTTCTCCACCTCTCTCCTACCAAACACAACATAAGTGCTCAAATTTGCAAATAATTTTTTTTTTTTTGAAAAAGTGCCATGTCTCATGCTGACTGGGATATTAGTCCAATTCCAATCTAAATGAAAAAACTAATGTCAAGGACTAGAAATACACGCCAAAATTTTGAATGAACAGAAAAAAAAAGTCATAAGGACCAATTCTTTTTTGAACCAGATAAAGACCAAAACCTAATTTAAGCTAAATTAAAAAAAATATGGCTGCATTCCTTTTGGGCTTTTTGGCTGCATTCCCTTTGGGCTTGTGTTCTTGTTACTTTTCCAATGAAAAAAAAAAAAAATCAGCAAACAATGCATAGTACGCAGTCGCACAGATTCAAGAATTTTGTTGCATCGTCGCCACCGTTTGGGACCGCCACTGATAACCAACCTTTAACCTTCCATACTATTGATCTTTTCATGGAAAAGGAAGAAGAAGATTCTAGAAGAGAAGCAGCAATGGCGTCCTCACTATGCCTGCAACCCAATTTCAACCCTAAAGGCGTCACCAAAGACCAGCTCTCCAAGTTTCGGGTGTGCACTCTCTTCAATTCTCATGATTTATTTAGGGTTTCCACATTCATATTCATATATGTATAAAAATGGAAAATTTTACATTATAAAAATATTCTGGGACTTGGGTAATTTTTATTTTTATTTTTTTGCTTTGTTTGATGTTCTTCTACGTTAACATTGTCTGAACACTGTAAAATTTGTTAGGAACTGCACAGGAAACGCTTACAACTAAAGTCAAAATCAAAATCAAAGTTTAAAACGAAATCCAAAGGTAGTTTTAATTTTGTTTTGTTACTCTTTTTTTTGGAATTGTTGGTGATATTTTTGTTGTTTTAATAACTCTGTTAATCTATCTTCTATGTCCTGAATTTTTGTTTTTTGTTTTACAGATGTGACCAATAAGAAGTTCCAGGGATATGATTTATCAAGCCAGAGCAGTGAAGCTCAAGGTTTGAAAATTGATGACAAAGATGGTGAATGCTCTGATTCTCAAAATACAGACTCAAAGGGTGGTGGTGTATTAGTGCCTTCTTCATCAAAGAAACAAAAATTGCATTGGGGGTAAAAACTTGACTCTACTTGTGTTAAGAAAATGCTGTCAACAAACTCACTGTCACTCTACTTGTGTTAAGAAAATATTAGAGCATTTAACCATAGTGTCTCTCATTGCTTGAATAAAAATTCCTGATTTTTCTAGCACATGTTTTCTAATTGTGTTTATAGGGTTGTAGTTCTGTTCATTCATATATATGGTTATTTGTTATGTTTCATTTTAAGCTTTTAGCAGTTCATATAATTTGATCTGTTATTAACATGTAGGCTTGACACCAAGGAGAGGTGGGAGAGGAAATCCAACATGTAGATATCACAGTGGAACTGCAGAGATGAATCAATTGAAGTTTGTCTATGTTTTGTAAATTGGTATGGTTCAAGATAGTCCTCTGGAAGTGATCCATGTTGTTGTATTGCACTTTCACATTAAGTACATGATAGGGAAACACCATTCATTCATATCTTTGGGTTAACAAGTTAACATGCATCATCAAGGTTATCAGTAACCCTTCCTGCCCTTGTTATTATAGCAAGTTATATGAATGTTAGGTTTTCAGTTGAAAACCACATTCGGTGCATTGAAATTTGAGAATGTGTATGACGAGATCTCATAATGCACGAAACTTGAAAGCTAATTCAACAAACTATTTGATCTTTACTCTTTACGGAAAAAGCTAAGAATCATTACGGTTCTTTTTATATTTGTTTTATATTTGCATTTTCTTTCAACGTCAATTCCCCAAATTGAAGGTTTCACTCGTTACAAGTGCTTGAAATTAGGACATACATAAATTTTTCTTCAGAATTAATTCGTGTGGAAGTGTATAAAGATTTTGTAACATGTGTGCATGTTGGCGTTATCGCTAATGCAAACATGATTTCACGTATCTTATTGAATGTCTAAAAAGTTAGAATTTGCTCCATTTGGTTTAACGATGACTAGAGAAATAGGGTTTTAACCCTTTGCTAAAACGTAAATTCACATTGAATTTAACAAAAATCGAAACACAACATTAACATAGAAGTAGAAGTACCTAAAAAAAAAAAAGGATGGTCCCGGCTTCATTCACGTTTTAGCATTGTGATCGGGATTGTTTTAGCATTGTCTTTTTCCGTTGCAAACTTGTTTGAACACATTATTGTAAACTAGTTATTTTGTCACGTTGCAGCTAATTCACTTCAATATTCTACAAATGTTAATATTTCTTAAAGGAAACTCAAGAAAATCATATCGAATTTTTAAGTTACATGGTTCAACTTTTTCCATCTAACAATTGAAGTGAAGACGTTCTTACTGAGACAAAAACTCAGTTCGAAAAGATGCTTCTCACACATTATTATTCCCATATTTGCAAACTAGCAAAATTTGGTTACAAACTTACCATGGTTTACCACTCTTGCCAGACAAATGTTCACCCTAGAGAGTAAGTAGCAAGTGTACATACAAAGGCAAACCAGTTCTATGAGCAGCACTGAAATTATGACCAATGCAATTTCTACAAGTTTTTTTCAAGCTGAAGAAGAACTAAGAGCATGTTCTATTTCCTCCAATGACCGACCCTTCGTTTCCACAACATTACCAGCTATGTACAGAACAGCAAGAACACAGACGGCTGAGAACCCCAAGTACACGGAGCTAATACCAAACTTGTTTACAACGCTCAAGAAATAGAGCCCGATGACAAAGTTTGAGATCTGATATATAAGACAAAAAGAAACCCATAATTTCATTGTTAACATAACATTTCATCAATCAAGAAAACCAGAATAGCGTAGTAATAACCTTTATAGCATAAATCATATTAATCTAGATAACATTAAGCAAGGATTTACGGATGTTTCTTCAATTAAATTCTTGTCAATTTAAAACTTAACAGTAACTTTTGTGAATTTTGAAATGAGTTTAAACTTTAAAACTTAACACTTGTAGAAGCAAATGTTAGATTCCACAGTGAAGTCACTCACCCAATGCATGCCTAATGACAAAGAAACTGCTTTTGCTCTAATTCTAGAAGCAAATATCTCTGGTAGAAGAAGAGCCGGCACAGGACCAGCACCAAGAGAGAAGGATAGGACATAGCTGATCATAAGTCATAATCACAAAGTCAACTAAAATTAATGAAAAGTAATAATAATAATAATAATAATAATAATAATGATAATTATGATAATAATAATAATAATAATAATAATAATAACAACAACAACAGTAATAATCTTTAGGTTCATTAAATTTTAGGTCTTTCAGTAAATGGGATGATCAGTGACTCAATCTTATTGAGTATTGACTAAATTAAGTGACTTACAGAACAGTTCCAAGAACAGCAAGGGTGCCAGAATATGGTGTAAGGACTTTCCAAGTAAAAGACAGAGAAAGAAGCAACATAGAAGCAGCCTAGGAAATACATAATAAAGAAAAGACTGTCAGTTACATGAATAAAAATTTACAGGGTGTTTCACCGATTATGAGATGAATAAGTTACACAAAACAAGAAATGAAATTAAGCCATTGGGATAAAAATATAGATTAATTGCATTTACACCAAACAAAAACATGTTTTCGTACTTTTCTAGCATTTGGTGTATCATAGTTCAGTTGAAGACTGAAAGAGTGAAAGGTGATGGTCTCAATCTTATCAAAATGCTTGGATCTCCAAAATTTCATTCCAAGCACAAATCTCTATTTGGACACGTTAATCTCACATGCACTATGTACTATATACTATAGTAGTGCAATATATATATATATATATATATATATATATATATATATTATTTACGAGCTATGACTCATTCACACTCATTTCATTTTTCACTCCATTTCCACCTCCATTTTCTATCTATCTCTCTCTTCTCTCCACCCTAAGTGAGAATGAAAAAGTTTCATTCTTCTACTTCAGACAATTTTAGATATTCAAAGCATTGGGTTCACAAAAATCAACATTTTATGTTTAACTTCGTGTTGTTTCAGACTTTCAAGCATATAACTAATCAATCATGTAATATATCACAATTTTTCTGCTTTGGGTCTAATATAGGTGTGTACTGGAAATAACTATTACCATTCCACTGAAGCTTGTGATAAGGAGACTTTTTCTTCCTTGTCTATCCATCAAGGAGGAAGCAACAGCAGTTCCTGCGACAAAATAAACATCAGTCAGAAACAACATTATGTTTGTGAAGTGCAACATGTACACTAACCTTTTTTAATTGAAGACATGATAAATATTTTATTCAAAAATACTAACCGAAAACATTTGAAGCACCAACCAAGGCACTTGCTGCAACGTCAGAAGCGATTCCAGCACTACGGAACACAGAGGTTGAATAATACACCACGGCATTTATTCCAGCCAACTGCTGGAACAAGAAAAGCGCTGCCCCAACACTGACAACTGCAACAAGACATGTTTCAGGGAATTGCAACACCATTTCATAAAAGAAAGCTTTAATCAGCTATGAAGTAAAGTAAAAAGTAAAGAGGAAGTTGGGCTGCGAATAAGATTATGATATTAAAATGATTCTTGATACAAATATTTCAGGTATAAAAGGGGCCTCAATGAAATCAAACACAAAAGTTCAAATATTTCAGATATGAAAGAAGGGCCTCAACGAAAGCAAAGGGTCATGGATTATCAAACCTGACTAATGTATTTCGTTTAGGTTTTGTTAGGATCCAATTGTAAGGTATGGAACTTGAGTCTCACATTAGACGTATGAGATTCTAATATGGGGGTTATAAGGTCCTGGGCTACAACGGCTAGATTTTGTGGTATTCAAGATAAAATGAAAACAAAGTGATATGGTTTTTACTTTGGACCTCCTTAAATAAAAATTCGATAGCATATACAATTTAAATGAAATTTGGAATACCTTTCCAGTATCGGGTGCTAAACAAATCAAACCACCCTGCTTCAGGTTCAGAAGAGCCTTGAGTTGCTGTTCTGAAGTCATGCATAACTGCAGAAACTCTTTCACTACCATATAGTGTTTTGATAGCTTTTTCAGCTTCTGAGATTCTTCCTTCCTGTAAAATAATAATACATGCAAATTTCTCAGAAAACCAACAAAAAAATTATTGTGTTAAACTGTTAACAGATATACAAATCACAAGATAGCACAAATGTATAATATGTATGTTCTGGTGGATTATATTACAAAATAGTACTATCAAGTATCAACTATCATGACTCTTACAATTTTAACACAAGTAAGAATTTAAGGAAATTGTCAGTGCCATTAGTATATATGAAATACAATACAAATATAATCTCTACTTTAATGTGCTTTACATCCAAGCCATTTAAGTTCAAGATAGGAATATTTGAAAAAAAGCCATTAACATGTGTAAAAGTAGTATCCTTCTTTCCAATTATTTTATTGTCATGAATTTACTGCTTCAACAACAAAAGATGCACAGAATAGAATTGCAGGCAAACCTGAAAAAGCCAGCGGGGACTTTCGGGAGAAATTGCCATCCCTAGTGCTAATAGTATAGATGGAACTAGAGAAACACCAAACATTGTCCTCCACCTGATAAGATCAAATTAATAGACAAAATAAATCAGCTGAAAAAGTAGAAAACTGACCAACAGAGGATCCTGAAGCCTCCAAGAAGAAGTAAAATTAAAAACCATGAAAATAACAACAACAACAAAACAAAACAAAAGCCTTATCCCAATAAGTGAAGAAAATTCATGAAGATGATAAATCAATATTTTAATATTAAATAAAAAAACACAACCAAATCAGCCTGGAAGATTTGTTTTGAAAAGACAAAGAAAAATGTGTAGAGGAGTACAAATTTACAGTGAATTAAGACATATTGAATTTGAAAATATTATCAACCTCAAACAATTAAGAAAAATAAGCCCTCCTGTAAAAAATATAAATTTAATATCATTTTGTATACATCAAATTTGCATTTTGTTTATTGAATACTTCAATTTATCCTTCAGTATAGTAGCAAAATTTCAATTCCGAAAACAAGAATTTACGACAGACTTTTACCTAAATGCATGTGTCCACAACTCTTTTTTTTTTTTGATAAGGCAAATAAATTAGGGGGTACTAGGTGTACCTCAAAACCATGGTATGTACAGGGGAAAAAGAACCCAGCAAACGAAACAAGATACATGTCTCCAGGACTCTAAATCTGTAATCCCTTAGTGTCAACAATGATAACAATATAAAAACATGCAACAACTAATGGGACATCTGTAGTCATATTTCTGAACCAAAGAAATAAAACTATCCAAAAATAATTAACTATTTTTGTGAACAGTCATAACCTTAACATCAGTTCTTCTTGAGAAAATATTTGGACTTATGGATTGGGCCAAACATTATAATCTTAACAAATTCTCTTCTAGGCACATATGTTCTGCTCTGACTTTTTTTATTTGACAAAAGCCTGGACTAAGTAATAGAAGTAATTTTCTTTTTTTCTTTTACAGTGAATAAAGTAACTTCAATCTCGAGACTCGAATATGCATGTTAAATTCTGCTGCTAACATAAGAAGAAATAAACATATTAGGAAGAGATTAGGTGGAAGAGACTTTATCCTCCGCCGCGGAAAAAAAAAGAGAAAAAACAAGAAGCTGAAATGATTCAATACCATGTAGGGTTTCCAGCTAGAGGCAGCCCAGCTACCAGTGCTACAAGAATCCCAATACAAATGAAAAGTTGATTAACAGATCCAAGCGCACCGCGAATTTCAGTTGGTGAAATCTGCCCATTAGAAGGGGTGACCCACATGATCCACACGAAATATGTAATCATAATCACAAAGACTAGAATAATTCACAAAGTCACCACCTCAGATATGTAAAGTGGTACTATAGCAGATGTAACACCAATTCCAATACCAGCAAGCAATCGACCAATGATCATTGTCTGAACACTCGTGGCTGTAGCACTGTAAAAACACCAGAGTTTAACCCATCAGATTTTGAAAATACATCAAACTTTTACTCAGCAGCAACCAACAGACCAAAGAAATGCTCCAATCGCTAGAGGGATTGCGTCTAACTGAAATGTCCTAGTTCTGCCAAATTTGTCAGCCAATGTTCCACCAGTAAATGAACCAACAGTAGCACCAGCAAGTAGTGTGCTGACAATCCAACCTGTTCACAGGTTCACACTCATGAGGATCAACAGATAACATCGATTGGGATATACAAGAAAAGCTGTATCTTTGGGGGAAAAAAGAAGTTAGAAGGTAACAGGCACAAATATTCACACATGAACAGAAGTAACAAAAATTGAACTTAACTTTCTGCCATAAAGATCAATAATTTTTCTTCTTATGTAACAGAAATATTGTTAATATATGAGTAAATAAAATTATAAAACAAGTAAAAGTATTTTCATATATTTGTCTAGTAATCGACAATTTTCATTCACTGAAAAATCTACAGAAATTTTTAAATAATCTAAAATTAAATATATATATCTTTTCGAAAAGCAAGTACCTTGTAGAACAGTATTTTCAGTGATTCCAAGATCCTTAGCAAGGTATTCAAGAGCACCATTCACCACCCTATACAAAACAGGACATCACTATAGCTATCCACGCATATAGTAATAGTTCTTTATAATATTTGCAGCCAAAAAGTTAAGACAAATAGAAGGGAGTCATATTATTCATAATAGTTGGAAGTTGGATGAAATTATAAAGAAAATGGCAGGCAGCAGTATAGTCAGGTAGTCCACAATCCAGACATACTCAAATCAAGAGGCTATCCATACCCAAGATGGTAGCCAAATAAAATGGCTCCGAGGCACGCAACACCAACATAGGGAAGAACTGTTCCAGAAGATTTTCCCTGAGGGACAGCGGGGACAACATCCTCAATATCTCCAGCTGAAACTCAATTTTAGTTCCTATGAGTATTTGTAAGAGCACAAAAATCTATGAAATAGATAAGAACGCAACATTCACACAGTATGCAAATGAAACATTGAAAACCTGTTAAGAGACTTTGCAAATTTAAGTCTTGTATAGACAATTTGCATCCCTAAAAGCAATGTAAGCATATTAATATAAAAATACTCTGGATCTGGAGATGTTAATGATATTAAGATTCCGCAATGGATAAAAGGCAATTACAAAGGATAAATTTTCTCTTCATATAGTCTAGCAAAAGAATTCCAAAAAATTGAATTGCATAAGCGTAAGCCTGACTATTGCAACCATGTTGAAGTTAACCATTCATGAATCAACTGGACTAGAAACCATGATATCAACAAACTGAACTATACTAATCAACAAAAGCAACAATTCGAACACAAATAGCATACACAACTAGACAACCAACAAAATCAAACACTACATAAACAATCTTGCCAAGAAGGCCAAACAGGGCATCATCAACCAAACAAACTATGGCCCATCTACATCAGGGTTCTAAATTGCGGTCCGCAATGTAACGGGTTCTAAAGTTCAATCAATCGCAATCACGGCCATTTCAACATGCATTTGTCGCAATTCTGGCCGTTTTAACCTGCATTTGTCCGCAATGCAGCCGCAATTTAAAACCCTGATCTACATGAGACACGCACTTTACACATCTTTGGAAAATGCAGTCCAATAAGTTTCAGAAAAGCTAAAAGTCATCAGCAACAGTATGCGAACCGGAAGCGTGAACCCTGACTGATCTGGGCTTAGCGGAGGACCTAAAAACGCCACTAGAAGCAACTCTTGAACTAGTTAGCTCAGTTTCCATGCTGACACAACCAAGCCGTGAGCCACATAGATTATTATTCTTGGTCATGCAAGCTCTTTTGGGTCTAAGAACACTCCCATTTCTGAACTCACCAATACCCACCAAACCCTTTTGCTTCTGAAACCCCAAGATGGCTCCTTTGAAGGCAAAAGTTGAAGCCTGCATATTTTGCTACTGAAAATTCCAACACCCAGAAAATCAAAACACTTTAATTATTCAAAAATGCATATATAAAATGTAGAAAAACGCCAATGAGGGAGATAAACAATAGAATAGCATGCAAGCAAAGGAATTTGTGAAAGAAAAAGAAGTGAAAGATGGATTACCGTAGTGAAAGTGAGAAAAAGGGTGATGAAGTTTCTGAAATCAGTGAATTGAAAGTGAAATTTTGGTATTGGGATTTGGTTTCTTTCTCTCTATGCTGATGCTTCTGATCAAAGAAGGGAGCTTCGAAAGGACCGCTACTCAGTGAAACCAGACAAAAGACGAAGGGACTGTGTAAAATTAGAAAAAAAATAACTAAAAATTGAAATTTTTGTTTTGTTTTATTTTGGGCAAACAAACCAGTTATTAAAAATGAATAATGATAAGTTGTTATTGAAATTTGAAAAGTTGACATTTAGCTCATTTTTGGTAACTGTATATGCCTTTATTGTGTTCGCGTAATGTTTTATCCTCACAACTCACAACTGATAGATGAATCACTCCACTCATTAAGTAGTAACGAGTTGCTTAAGAAGTTTTTTTCACTCACGATGAGTTAGGATTCCAATCTTCAATCACTTCCTTAATAGATGAAGTGTTAAATTACTAAGCTAACTTATTGAGTTATGTATAGTAATTTTCCAACCATCCTTATCTAGGAAAAAATGGGCAATGACAAGTTTTGATTAAAATTTGAAAGTTGACATTTTGTCTAGTGGTAGGCAAAATCCTCTCAATGATGAAGTCACTAAATCGAACTCGAAAATTGTATTCCAAACATGTTCATATTTGTGGGGAAGAAACAAATAATACTAATAAGATTTTATTGAAATTTGAAAAGTTGACATTTAGCTATAAGTGTTTTTTTTTTTAATTTATGATGATCACGTGTGTGTATTATTTTTTTTTGGGTAAAATAGGTGTTTTATTTTAAAGGAGAATTACGTGTGTTATGAGAAAATTTGAAAAAAATAGTAGAAAAAGAAAAAAGATAGAGGAAGGTATAAGAGCATCTCCAATGGAGTCCTTATTTTGGGATCTTAAAATAAGATCCGGATTTTATTAGATCTCACCATTGGAGCTAACCTACATGGCATGAGATCTTAGCAAAAGCTTAGATCCGTGCCTTAGCTCAGGTACTCTCAAACTTGGGATCTTAAATAAAATAATATATTTTTCTCTCTCCTTCAATACCATAATCAAAGTGAAAAAATAAAGTGGGAAATAAATAATATAAATATATTGGGTACCGTAGGTCAAATCAAAAGTAAAATAAGATCTCAACCATTAGAGTGAAATGTGCATGGAAACCTTATGAATGTCTTAAATCCTATGTGGCATCCTGGGCCGACGAAAAATGAATTAAATCTCAAAATAAGTTCCTATCATTGGAGATGCTCTAAGATTATGGAATGAGGTTGCCTTGGGATGTCGCGATTGCACGTTGGTGCTGCTGGTTCTGCTGGCGAGTGTCGTCTCTCATTGTTTTCTCACGTGTACCTGGTCCCACACCTCAGCAATGTGTTACTGTGGTTCAAGTTTGGTCAGCAATGTGTTAATTGCGAATTGGAAAATTTAATGTGTTGAACTTGAAATGCCCTCCCTCATATCAAAGGGTATCCAACTACATTCCCCTTAAAAAAAGGACAAACGGCATACTCACTAGATAAGGTTGATTGCAATGGTGATTGGTGAAGTTAGGTTCACATCATCTAATATAAATGAATAAGGAGATAAAAAAAAGCTATAGAAGAAGGATTAAATTATCTAGTGTGGTAAAGCAGGAGAAAGACCAAGCCTTTATATTGGACTCTTGTAACATTTTATACTTTGGTCATTTTCATTCTATGTACTCAATTTTCCCATCTATTTATCTGTGATTATTTTTTAGAAAGCAAAAGATATTAGATAAAGGCTTGAGAGCAAAACCCTCAAGCAGAGAATACAAATCAGCCGCCGGCGGTAACACAAAGACCACAAAAAATCGCAAAATGACTCAAAGCGCTCGGCAAAAACCCCCCAACCACCTAAACCAGCCAAAAATCTAGCAAAGGAAAGCCAAGATAGAAAAGCCTACAAAGAAAACAAAACCAAAGCAGAACAACCCAAAAGAAACACACCTAGAAAGAATCGAAGAAACCTCGTCAGCCCCTCAACAGCTAAGGAACTCCAAAGAGCCTCGGATGGTTACCAAGGAGATGATCAGCAAAGCTCTGGATGGCTTCTTCCTCGGATCCAATGGCGACCACTTCGACCTGTTTAGCAATCAAAAAATTCCTACGAGCTCTTGTCAAAGCCCTAGCGGCACCACGGGCTTGGGGAAGAATCAGAGACGAACCGTGCGAAACCTGGACCGTCGAAATTTCAGTGCCAACATCCAATGGAGCTCCTCGAACCACCTGATTAGCTACAACAAGCCCTTTCCTTGGCCTTCCTCTCTTTCGTCGGTCTTTCGTCGCAAGCATCTCCTCAGTCGCCACAACCACACCACCAACGTCACGGGCCAGAGAAGGCGAGTAACAAGTTTCCCCCACAACAGCCTCCACGGCAGGGTCAGAGGTGCCCAACTCGGGAAAAAGGGCCTCATTGGAGCGACACCCCTCTTTCACCACAGAGACAGCATCGTCACCCCTGCAACTAAAGCCAAGAGTCTCGGGGAAAAGAAATTATGGCGGGCAGCAAAACGCAGGGAGGAGCACGGGAAAGGGCAGAAATCATGGAAGTTTCGTCCACAGAAACAACCTCCACCCCTCGAAGCTTCGCTACCCTCTCGCCGGACTGAAGCTCCTCAAAAAAGATCGGTGAGGTCGGAGAAAGCCCTAAAACGAGACTTTGTCCTGACCCCATTGATCTTGGGTACCTTGCCAGGGCCATTGAAAGAGACGAACCCCACAGCAGAGCTCCATTGAACATCTGGATTGCGAGAGAGGCGAGCTCCAGCGACGGGTATCTCACGAACCCAAAGCGGAAAGACTTCCCCATCCTTCGCCGACGCTGCACAAAAACGTTCAACAAGCTCCCAATCTGGCCAAAAAGGCCTCAAATCAGGAAGTAATCAGCCACCTCTGGGATCCCATCAACGAATAGGGTGAAACACGACTTCAAGGAGCCTCATTTCTCAGAACCTCAATCAGCACCATCGCTCTCCCCCGCCGGCTCATCATCGTCAATCGCATCCCCAACCGGAACCAGGCCGCCGCCGGTCGAAGGCACCAGCCGCTGGGAACCACGAGATGGGTTTGAAACCCTAGCAGAGGTTGGGGAAAGACCAGAACGCGTCATTACAATATTTTTCGAATAACATGCTATCATTGTTACAAATGAAAATTATCTATGATTTTTATTATATCCACGATCAGTTCTATTTATGTGAGCAGTGACTAAATTTCTCTTATGCACACTCAAACCCATAAACTTGCAAACTAACCTCAAACTTCATCCACCTTTTACTCAAATTCCAAGAAAGTTTCATCAAACCTGAAGAAATTAATGACAAGAGGGTCATCCACAACTTGGTCAATGAAGTGTTAGCAAAAAAAATCTTCAATGAAAGCTCTAACATAATTTGTTAACAAGTTGGTCAAAGCCATTTTTAATATATCTTATTCATGACTCTATCTGGTAGTAGAGGTTCATCTATCTCAAGGATTACACTGTTAGAAGAATGGAGTTCATATTCTTCCCCTTATATGAAAAACAATGGCAAAAAAGAAGCTCGAGAAACAATTGTTGGGAGGAAGTTATTTGAAGATGGGTTAGAGTTCTTGTGCAATTGGAGTGCACACAAATAGGAAAGACCTTTAGGTTGTCGACATGAGGACCATAATGTTAAAGTTCAAAGTATGGTTCAGTCATTTTCGTGGAACTTCTTACCCAAGGGTGAGGACAAGAGTTAGTGTTCAATAGAAGTGACACATTAAGAAAAGACCTTTAGGGTGTTAACACAATGAACTTTCTGTGGAACTTCCTCACCCAAGGTTGGG
This sequence comes from Lotus japonicus, assembly GCF_012489685.1. Classification (NCBI taxonomy): domain Eukaryota; kingdom Viridiplantae; phylum Streptophyta; class Magnoliopsida; order Fabales; family Fabaceae; genus Lotus; species Lotus japonicus. The sequence continues at coordinate 19,585,202 of NC_080042.1, read as the reverse complement.
GATTAGGGTTATTGTTTAGTTGAAGTACACACATAAAGGAAAGACTTATAGGTTGTTGACATGATGACCTTTCGTGTTAGAGTTCAAAGTATGTGTTCTAATATAAAATCCTATGAGCTAAACAGATGAGCAAAAGACTTATAGTATTATTTCAGTAGGTAGAAGATGAGATACATGGTGGGACGAATGTCTCCCTTTTATACTGGGTCAACCCCCCAAACCCTAGATGGGGCGTTATTACATTGTTGGTTGACTTATAGACAGATTACGCCAATCATGGGAATGTCTTACTACGTGGTTTGTTGACCTGGAGCGTGTTAAGTTCAAATGCTATCTATATTGCTTAACATATTTTGAATGATAAAAGTTTCAAGTGTATAAGAATAACAATAAAAATTAAATATGAATTGCATTTCAGGAAATATTACTTTTGGTCTACGCCCTCTACTGTCTGATGATATATGCAAGTCAATGCTACAAGACAGTCTGCACAAGAGAAGTATGATAAAAGACAGTCTGCACAAGAGAAGTATGATAAAAACTACAAGACGATTTGCTCAAGAAAAGACTTCACTAACTGAATACATCAATCGTCCAACTCAAGCTGACCAATGAAAGTGTAATCCAGAGAATGAGCGCCATTTTCATTTTAGAAAATACCTCTCACAATCTTGGAGAGGAAGTCAAGTGCAAAAAGATCATGTGATACTCTACAAAGCCCATTGATCAAGAGAACAAGTACAACGTTGTCACACTCGAGTTTCCTCTTTCTCTATAAAAGAAAGCAACAAAGTTCAAGTGCTACCTACCAGCTGACAAGATACATCTTAATGGTAACAAGTCTCAGTCAAAGGGTACAATACATTTAATGCACTTGACGAAAGGACCATTTGATCCAACGGCTAGAACTTGGTTCTCTCTACACGCTCCAACGACTCTCAACAAACTCTAGTGGAACTTCAAGTATATAAGGAGGACTTGAATATTTTCAAAAGAAGAATCATCAACGGAAGAACTCATTCTCTGACTTAGAAATCCTCTTGAAAAGTGAAATAGCCCTCACACCGTCTGAGAGAGCAATCCTTAACACTATGTTTGTTAGGGTAGAGATACAAGAGAAAGAGAGATTGAAGAGAGATGACTAAAGTTCCTTTGTTTGGTTGGAGAGAGAGAGATGAGGAGGGTGATAAAAGTGGTGGGCCATCATGCTTTTTTTGGTCTTCACAATTTGAAGAGAGTTTGAGGGGAGAGAAAATAACTTTTATACACACTTTCCTATATTATCCCTCTATCATTATCATACTAATTTATAAATATAGATATTTTAATGGTAAAAGTGTCATTTCATATAAAAGCAATCCTATCTCCTCACACTCTCTATTTAACCAAACTAGAGGAGAGAGATTCCACCTCATTCTTTCTCTTCTTTCTCTCTTCTCTTTCTATCATAACAAACAACCTTAAAATCTACTCTATTTCTCACATATTTCTCTCTACTCAACTTCTCTCTTCTCTACTCTCTCTTCTCTATCTCTCTCTACCCTACCAAACAAAGTGTAAGAGTCAAATCTTTACATCATATTCTCTCTAAATCTAGAACTAATTTTTTTTCTTAAGAGTCATATTCACTTCAATACTTTGTAGTTCCTATGCTCAAAACCTTTCAACTATCACTTCAATGCACGGGTAAAAACACTAGTATATTAGAAAATAAGAACTTCCATAAGATTGTTTGATGAGATGTCACTCCCAGATTAATTCGAATTTGACTTCTCTTCTCTTGGCATGTGTACACCTCTCCCTCTATGCACTCTTGCTTTTCCTGCTAAACCTAAAACGTATTATACTAGTATATAAGCCCATGCTTTGCACGGTGAGTATGTGAGCAGAAATTATTTAATACAACATATTTCCTACATATATAGTACATAATATCTAACTTGTTATATGATGCATAAAAGGTATTTTCAACACACTCCATTGCTTGTAAATTAAAACACCAACCAATCAATGAAAAAAAAACAACAGTTGCGAACAATAACTTGACAGGAAACTTACAGGGCATCCTATGGGGTCTCAATGTCGATTTAATACATCAATAAGACCAATTTTTTTACTGGTAAATATAAAAGTTAACGTTTCCCCTTCCTTCAATCCATGTGATGTGCATAAGGTTCTCCAACCCCTTCCAAACCTCGCATATGTAGGCCAAGGAACACTGAGAATTTATAATCAACTTCCTTTCCAGTTGGTCCTCTCAAGAGCCAGTTGTAAACCTCACCGTCAAGAAAATATTCATAAACATGTGCAAGCAAGTTCTGTCTGCATCAAAGCAATCTAATAAGATCCTTAATTACCAAATAAAAATGTTAAGCAAGTTGGTTAAAACCATACCATCTAACAGAAGCAATCTATTATTTTAGTAGTTCAGTTGTCGTAAATGTTATCAATACAAATCATTGTCTTCACGGGATATAAGTCAAGTTTGAGTGATCATAATAAAACAGAAAGAATTCATCAGTGAGCATAAGTGCAACTATTTTAATCCAGAAACCAAAAGAGGTCGGAACAGTAAAAAAAGGAAAAATTTAGAGGGGGCAAGCATGACCATCATTGGTGAGTTTTGTCACTTTGTTTCTTTGCATCTATTTTTGGACTTCATGTCACTACTCCTATCATTAACACTATTACTGATTCTGTCACTTATCTTTTTATGTTTATTTACATGAAATTTCTTCTTTTAATTGCCACTATCACTTATCTCTTTTATGTCTATTCACATGAAATTTCTTCTTTTAATTGCCACTATCACTTATCTATTTATGTCTATTCACATGAAATTTCTTCTTTTAATTACCACTGTTTTTGGCTCAGTGCATTACTCTTGTGTTTCACATTCAATGTTGATAATAAATATGTTAGAGATAAATAGGCGTAGTATCCTACAGGATATTTCTTTCATTATTATTTAATATATTTTGTAATATGTCTCTGAATATTCTTTAGAATATTCTGTACTTTCTTTATTATAAATACCATTGTCTACCTCACACACAACTTGTGGTGAGAGTATCCAATCTTACATGGTATCAGGTTTAGGTTGAAACCCTAGCCTCCAAACTCTCCCTTGTGCTGCCACCGTCCTCTCTCTTTTTCTGGTACATCTATTTTTTCCCTCGTGCTGCCACTGTACCAGCATCTCACCTTTGTGTGCTGTCCGTCTCGTGCTTCGCGTTGTCCTTTTGTGCGCAACCTTTATTCTCCTTGATTTTCTGTGCTTCTCGAGATCCGTGTGCCTTGCGTTTTTCGCGTCCCATCACCTTGAACATCCGCGCCGCTAGCCACGTTCTTACCTGACTTGCAGCTACTCTCCTCAATTTCAGCGCTGTCAGACATCACCTGCTGTCATCAGCTTCCCCGACCGCTGCCACCTGCGCCGCCAGACGTCCTTTCTTCTCGCTGTCAACACGCCAGCCTGTGCCGCTACTTGTCGCCTCCTCTTCAGTGCAGCCAGTCTTCTGCCACCACGCCAGACCGTTAAATTTGTTATTTTTCCGGTCCCATTTTTGTTTTTTTGGTTCTGCCATACTTGACGTTTTTTGGTGGTAGTTGCTTTCTTTTTGACAAATTGATATATTTTCTCATGGCTTCGGACGCTACACCTCCGACTTTTTCCATGAACACTTTAGTGCATATGCTTACGATGAAACTTAAACCAGATAATTTTCTTCTCTGGCGTAAACAGGTTACTGCTCTTCTTCAAAATCAGAACTTGTATGATATTGTTGACCCTACCGTCGATCCTCCACCAGAGTTTACTCAACAGACATTTGCACAAACTGTTACTCAACCACTACGTAATGGTGCTCCTTCTCCAAATCCTCTTTATGTTGCGTGGCAGGCTCGCGATCATAATGTCAACAGTCTGCTTCTTTCCTCCCTCACTGAGGAGGCCTTATCTGAGACTCTAAGCGCAATCACTGCTCGTGATGTTTGGGTTTCCTTACACTCTGCTTATGCCTCACGCAGCAAGGCGCGTGAACTACGTCTTCGTGATGAACTGCAACTCATGCGTCGTGGTTCTCTATCAGTTTCTGAGTATGGGCGGAAATTTCGCACTATCTGTGATCAGCTGGCTGCTATTGGTGCACCTGTGCCTAATGATGATAAAGTTCATTGGTTCCTTCGTGGTCTTGGCCCCTCATATGCAAATTTTTCCACGGGTCAGCTTGATCAGGTACCCCTACCTTTCTTTACTGACATTCTTTGTAAGGTCAAGAGTCATGCTATTTTTCAGGCTTCTCTTGAGGAATCAGTGACCCCTCCGCATGCTGCCTTCCATGCGAGCAATCAGCCCCGCTCTTCTGGTAATCAGAATTCCAATAATGGCAACCGTGGAAATTCCGGTGGAGGTTCTCGTGGTGGAAATCGTGGCAACTCTAATGGAGGATCTCGTCAGCGACGCAACAATGGTGGCTCTGGCCGCCGTGGCTCTTATACGCCTCGCTGTCAAATTTGTCGTGAGCAGGGTCATTATGCTGACAAGTGTCCAGTTCGCTGGGATCGTTCTTCTGAGTCTGCCAATTTAGCTCAATCTTTTGCTGCGGGTTGTTCGTTGGACAACTCAAACCGTTCCGACTGGTATATGGATACCGGTGCCACCTCTCATATGACTCATTTTCTATCTCAGCTAACGGACTCTCAGGACTACTCTGGTAATGATCGTGTTCTTGTTGGTAATGGGGCTGGTTTACATATTACTCATATTGGTTCTCGTTCTGTTTCACATTCTGTTCCTTTATCTAATGTTTTGGTTGTGCCTCAGTTAACTAAAAATCTTGTCTCTGTTAGCAAATTGACTCGTCAACATAATGCTAAAGCTATTTTCCTGGATGATTCTTTTGTTATTCAGAACCGACAGACAGGCGCCGTTCTGGGAAGGGGCCGATGTGATAAAGGACTTTATGTGCTTGACCAAGGATCGCAGGCGCTGCTTACTACCAGTTCTCCATTGCCTCGTGCCTCCTTTGAATTATGGCACTCACGATTAGGACATGTCAATTTTGAAATTATTCAACAATTGCATAAACTTGGTTGTTTTAATGTTTCATCTATTTTGCCTAAGCCTATCTGTTGTACTTCTTGTCAGATGGATAAGAGTAAGCGTTTAGTCTTTTATGATAATAATAAACGAGCTTCTACAGTTTTAGACCTTATCCATTGTGATTTGTGGGGACCGTCTCCTGTTGCGTCTGTTGATGATTTTTCTTACTTTGTTATTTTTGTGGATGACTTTTCCTGGTTTACTTGGTTTTATCCATTGAAGCGCAAGTCTGACTTTTATGATGTCCTTGTTCGATTCAAAGCATTTGTGGAAAATCAATTCTCCCGGTCGATCAAAGTTTTTCAAAGTGATAATGGCACCGAGTTCACTAATAACAAAGTTCAGGTTTTGTTTGCTTCTTCGGGTGTGCTTCATCGGTTTTCATGCCCTCATACTCAGGCACAGAATGGACGAGTTGAACGGAAACACAGACATGTCGTTGAGCTTGGTCTTGCTATGTTGTATCACTCACATGTCCCTACTAGCTATTGGGTTGATGCATTCAGTACTGCCGTATATATAATTAACCGTGTCCCTTCCAAGGTGCTCTCTAATCAGATTCCGTTTCAGCTTCTATTTCATGTTGCGCCTACGTATGCTAATTTCCATCCTTTCGGATGTCGGGTGTTTCCGTGCTTGCGTCCATACATGAAAAATAAGTTTAGCCCTCGGAGTACTCCTTGCATATTCTTGGGATACAGCAGTCACCACAAGGGATTCAAATGCTTCGATCTGGCTATTTCTCGGACCTATGTGTCTCGTCATGCTCAATTTGATGAATTTTGCTTCCCTTTTGCAGGTTCTAACTCTTCCGCTAATGACTTGTTGGTCTCTACTTTTTATGAACCGTTTGCAGGATCACCTCCATCTTTACGACTTGTTATACCCGTCATTCCGGAGCGTTCACCACATACTGGTCCTCTGTCTTGTCCTTCTTGTGATGACTCAGATGTTCTGCAGGATCCTCCCGATGATGCACCACCCTCGCCGGTTCCTCATGATGCTGCCCCACCTTCGCCGGCTCCTACTTCCCTAGCACCGCTAGAAGTCCCTACTATTGTGGCTCCGGCTCCTCCTGCTTCACCACCGGCTACTTCTCCGGTGTTGGCTCAGGTTCCTCTTGCTCCTGTTGCTGCTCGCCCCCGGAATAGATCTCAGAATGGTATTTTTAAGCCCAATCCGCGTTATGCCTTGGTTCACGCTCAGCCTACTGGTCTTCTTACTGCTTTACATACTGTTACTGAGCCTAAGGGTTTTAAATCTGCTATGAAGCATCCTCAATGGTTGACAGCCATGGAGGATGAACTTTCTGCTCTTCATAATAATTCTACTTGGACTTTGGTTCCTCGTCCTTCCACTACCAATGTTGTTGGAAGTAAATGGGTTTTTCGCACTAAATTTCACAGTGACGGCACTATTGAGCGCTTAAAAGCGCGTTTGGTAGCTCAGGGTTTCACGCATATTCCAGAGTTTGATTACTCTCTTACTTTCAGTCCTGTTGTCAAAGCTACTACTGTACGCCTTATTTTGTCTCTTGCCGTGCTCAATGATTGGCAACTTCATCAGTTGGATGTCAAAAATGCTTTCCTTCATGGTCATCTCACTGAAACTGTTTATATGGAGCAGCCTCCTGGTTTTGTTGATCCTCGTTTCCCGACTCATGTGTGTCGGTTGAACAAGGCCCTCTACGGCCTCAAACAGGCCCCTCGTGCTTGGTTTCAGCGCTTAAGTTCTTTTCTCATGCGCTATGGTTTTTCGTGTAGTCGGGCTGATCCTTCCTTGTTCTTCTTCTACAAAGGACGTATTACCCTCTATCTTCTTGTGTATGTAGATGACATCATTCTTACTGGCAGTGATCCCTCTCTTCTGACTGAGTTTATTGCTCGCCTTAATGCTGAGTTCGCCATTAAATATCTGGGTAAGCTTGGCTACTTCCTTGGTCTTGAGATCACTTATACTGCTGATGGCTTGTTCTTAGGCCAGGCCAAATATGCTCATGATTTGCTTTCTCGTGCTATGATGCTTGAGGCCAGTCATGTTTCGACACCCTTGGCTGCCGGTTCTCATCTAGTTAGTTCTGGTGAGGCTTACTCAGATCCTACGCATTATCGCTCTTTTGTTGGGGCCTTGCAGTACTTGACTATTACTCGTCCTGACTTGTCATATGCTGTTAAAACGGTTAGTCAGTTCCTTCAGGCTCCAACTGTGGATCATTTTCAGGCTGTCAAACGAATTCTTCGTTATGTATGTGGCACGCAACACTTCGGTCTTACGTTTCGTCGTACCGCTTCCCCCGCTGTTATTGGTTATAGTGATGCTGATTGGGCTCGCTGCACGGACACTCGCCGCTCTACTTATGGCTACGCCATTTTTCTTGGTGATAATCTCTTGTCTTGGAGTGCAAAGAAACAACCTACTGTTGCTCGCTCTAGTTGTGAATCTGAGTACCGAGCTATGGCTAATACTGCTTCTGAGCTAGTTTGGTTGCTTAATCTTCTTCATGAGCTTCGTGTTCGGTTATCAGCGACTCCTCTTCTTCTTACTGACAACCAAAGTGCTTTGTTTATGGCCCAAAATCCCGTTGCTCATAAGCATGCCAAACACATTGACTTGGATTGTCACTTCGTCCGTGAGCCGGTTTCCTCTGGTCGATTAGCTGTTCGCCATGTGCCCACTTCTCTCCAGCTTGCTGATATTTTGTCTAAGGCGTTACCTCGTTCGTTGTTTGAACTTTTTAGATCCAAGCTTCGAGTTGGTCTTAATCCAACGCTAAGCTTGACGGGGGGTGTTAGAGATAAATAGGCGTAGTATCCTATAGGATATTTCTTTCATTATTATTTAATATATTTTGTAATATGTCTCTGAATATTCTTTAGAATATTCTGTACTTTCTTTATTATAAATACCATTGTCTACCTCGCACACAACTTGTGGTGAGAGTATCCAATCTTACAAAATATAAAAATCACAATTTAATTGATAAAGGGGATAAAAGAAACCTTATTTTTCAAAAACTTATAACAAAGCTAAAGACAGAGAGTGGAGATGTTGAAAATTATTGAACCACTGATGTCAACACAATGGTTCACTATATATTTATAAGACAGAGAGTGGAGATGTTGAAAATTATTGAACCACTCATGTCAACACGTCCTCCACGTGTTGTATCATTACAATTCATATCATCCCGTGCAATGCAAGGACGGTGATAAGAAAACCAAATCAAACAGTCAGCTTTGTGCATATGAAATAGAGAGTTGATGAGGATACTTATATTGAGGACGAAATGGTGAAAACCATTGAATAATATAAAAAAGAGATTATGCATATCTTCTGTTAAGTTGAACCTTGTCTTGTTTTTATTCGTTTTTTTTGTGTATGCTTTAATTTGAAGAGGGAAAATAGGAGCATAAATCAGTGCACTTCACTGAAATAGATAAGTCAATTCTTGTGACTATATTCTATCCTAAGCTAAATTCGAAGTGAACATGTTAGACCAAATAGATTACTGTGTGGACCTTATATTTGGCTTTTGCAAGTTTAATTATGGAGAAGTTGCTATTTTAAGTCACTCCTCTGAAGCAAGAGGGTGGAATTAATTTTACATGGCTGCTAAAACTCCCACCCTTCTACTAATTTTCAGTGAAAGTTCCTTCTGCTGGGAATGCTAGAAAGAAGGTTTGGCACACAATTTGTATGTTTGAAGCAAGTGTGTTGCAGGATGAATGATCTCAACACCATTGTTCTGTGAACTCACCCCAGACAACAATATCAAATGCATTAATTACTTCATAGTAATTGCTATTCAGTAGTCAAAAACTCAAAGCAGTGTATTTCTAAAAGAACGCAATTTTATATGATTGAAGCATTAAACATGAACACATGATGCTTGATGATGAACACAAATAACATGGCATAAAGAAATAACAGGGCACACTCAACCCTGAGCCTGTGAAGATCATCAGCTGTATTAGTATATAAACACGGGCTTGATGATGAACACAAACAATTACAGAACCAACTAAAAGTAATTATCATCAGTGAGACTTAATACTAAGGCTCCTAAAGATGAGATCAAACACACACAATATGTCCTTCAGCTTTTGACAGCAAAATCATTAAATTAGAATATTCAATGAGAGTCAATTCATACTTACAAACTCATTATTGTACAATACTACCAGTTTAATTAGCCTTGCAAGCTAATTTTTCTAGTGCAAATTAACAGGAAATCAAGGTCTATGTGGATAACTTGTTAGCAACCCGTGCAACAGCATCAGCCCCCACCCTCAGTTCAAAAACATAAAAAAAGGAACACCATCTGCTTATCACTGCCATTGTAGTGGTGGTTGTGTTTGTTATGGCTTTATTTCTAGCCCTCTTGTTCCTCCCTTACAGTTGAAACCAAACTGCAGAAGAAAAACCAGTGTTAATCCTATTAAAGATACATAGCCATTCAAGGAGAAGATTCTCAGAGAAATAATGGTCAGGAAACATCTAATTCCCTCGCCTTTTTTTATACTTAACTAACTTTCTAATAACTGAATAACCCATTCACATAATAGATTAACTAACTTGAGCAAATAGTTTGATGTTCATTATTTGATGAGTTAGTATTTCCTACCATTATTTCTTACACAATAATCTGTTGAATGGGAGAGAAATAGAGATTGGAAAGGAGCAAACAAAGTACATGAAATAAAACAAATTGATTTTTTTAAGAACTATATCACCTTCACGAGATTTAAAAACTGGCCTCAGTATACTTGACATCACCCATCTGGAGTTTATACATAAGAACCCCCCCCCCCCCCCATTAGTTGCAGCCTGTAGGCGGTATTCACATAGAGGCTGGGAAGAATACACAACAGGTATATATAGCATAACCTGTTTATACAGAAGAACCCTCCAATAGCTGTTGTTGTCTACCATCCAGTTTTTCTTTGCTTTTACATATACTGATTGATCCAGGTTTAGTTTGTTTAATGTTATGACTTATGAGAGCTTCCTTGCTCTTTTGTTGACCCGCTATCGATTTGCCTTGCTCTCTCCTGAACAATTGGGAATGAAGTTTCTCTGAACAATTTTGTTTAAATGCTTTGGATGCTATTGAACGAATACATACATTCCTGCATTATTTAGTCCATTATTTATGTTCTCTCCTGTGATATTCTTCTGCTGCTATGGGTCTGATTGCAGCTGGTGATTTTGTGGCGATTGGGCAGCTTTCTAAGGCATTTACTTTTGTGTTTCTATATGACAAAGAGTACCATCGTCCCGCTCTTCTGTATGCGCTGCTTCCTTTAATCAGTTAGTCCAGTTTTCATCAACTATGTCACTTGAGATGTAAGATAATTCTTTGGTTTCAGCTTGGTTTCATCATCTACACTTATCATCTTCTCTATTCGTACAACTTGCTTTGTTCCCTTTTCGTAGACAATATTTTTTTCTATGTCTGCTCTGTATGCTACCTTTAATCTACAGAATAGAAAAAGCAATATTTTATATTATCATCATGTGATTCTCTTTACAAATTAATTAATTTTCTAAATGATCTTGCTTTTTCTTTTGTGGTTATAGTGTGGTGGGGCTGAACTTTGATTTCATAGTGCTGAATCTGACCAAGCACACAGTCTAATCTCATATACAATGCATCTTTGTACTTCAGCTCTTATATTCAGAAACAGTACAGAGAGAAATATGGAGAGAAACAGGTGCATCAAGTTTTTCTTTGCTTTAATACAATCATAGTTTTGGGATTTCAGATTGGATTCCAAACACATCTTAGTAGCATAGTTGTTAGACCAAAATATTCCTTGCCTGTTTAGATAGTTAGCAATTTGAGGTTAACTTATGAGCTTCTAAACTTTCTCTTTTCTTTAAACTTATCAAGTGAAGAGAGTGGCCATCTTTCAAATTTGCTATGTGTATGGAACTGCCTAGATTCTGTGACTTCCTTGACTGCATATAATCCAATTTCACTTGATTTACCATTTGAAAGCACTCAAATCCATGTTCTCTCCACATCAACACATTGTTGTTGCTTTAATGTTTTCTTGTTTTGCAATGTGAGCTGACAGAAAAATATAGCACTGCTTGATTCCACTACTTTAGTTGCTAATATTTCCCTTAATTTAATGTGCTATAGAGTTGTAACTAAGATACTATTTTCTACTCTCCTATCACTAGGGTGAATGGTAGGAGGGAAGGAATGGTAAACAATGGATTAGCAGCCATATAGACAGTGAGAGTTCTTTTGTATGTAAAGCTTGATCTATTACTGATAGTCCCTATATCAGTAGCAGAGAAGGCATTTATAATGTGAATACTCAATAATACTACTAGCCTGATTCGATTTTCCTATCAGATACTTTGGTAGCTTAACTGATTTTTCATTTTGTATTTAACTTGGACCTTTCCTTCCTAATAGAGCTGATGCTGCTTGGGCTTATCTCTTTGTTGTTGGCACAAAGCGCAAGGTGGATATCTGAAATTTGTGTTAATTCATCACTTTTCAGCAGCCAATTTTATATTTGTTCTGAACAAGATCTTGGCACGAATGAGAATTTCATGGTTGAAAATTCTTCCTCATTGACGGATGAAACTATTCCAAAGGGACTAACTACTGGTGCATTCCATCAATGTAGAGAGGTCTCGTGCTTCAATTAAAATATAGATGTTATTTTCTTCATTGCAGAAAGTGCGTCCAATTTCTTTTCTGAAACGTACATAAAATACTATAAAATCAATGTTTCTTTTCAATACTTTCCTTCTGAAATATTATAAATGAATGCAGGGCCATGAACCCTTTGTTTCATATGAGGGTCTTGAGCAGTTGCACCGGTTATTGGATCTTACTGCAATGTTTTTGGATGTCTGAGTATCGCTACTACCGACTATATAGGATATCTAGGATGATATTTTTGGTGTTGTTTTTGGTTGTGCAGGTTGGCATCCCATGCAAGAGGCTGCTGGACACAGTGGCAGTGAAGTGTCGTCACTGCAGCAACCTCTCTTTTCTCAGCACCAGACCCCCAAATTTTCAAAATCAAACCATTGACCACACCATCAGTCTCCACGTTGTTTGTGTCAAAATCTAATGCTTCTTCTGTAGTTTTCTCTTTCTACTTTTCTATCCTGGACTCATGTACATGTCTTTCATCAAAATTAATTAGAGTAAGCATATGTTTTTGTTTGAAGCAGGGATTTTACAGTGATGCCAATTGCCAAAAAGGGGCAAGCATCATCTTCATCTTCTTCACCAACTACTTCTAGCGAGTCAGTGTCTCCTAAAGCAGCACCATTTGTTGTCAAACGTAACAACCTTGTATCTGATCTGCAATAGAAGAGGTTTCTTTTTCTCTTCTCAAACACTGTATCTGATTTTGGTCTTTTATGTTGGTTTCATATATTCAGATTTAGAAGTCTCAATTGCTACTGTAGCTGCTGTTATTCAATTCCGTGATTAAAATTATAGTTGTTATTCTTATAGTTGTTTCAGTTATAATGCTAAAAATAAGTGCATAAAATATTTGCTGAAACCGAAAGTTTATGTAGTTTAGAATATTAAATCTATTCTAACATCTAAAATCTAAAGCAAATCTAATCTAAAAATAAAACTAATATAATCTATAAATTCGTTTTCCAGCAGATTAGATTTAAAAAGTTTAGAAACAGATTAGATTTGTTTCCAGAATACAACAAAATCTATAGATTTAAAATTTCCAAATTAGCCAAAATAGGTTTGATTTGGCTAATTTATAAGACTTATATATATATATATATTTAAATCTATAAGATTTGGTTTCTATATAAAAAGTATCATTATGAAATTTATTAGATTTTGTTTCTCAAAGCTGTTGTTTGTATTTGGGTATAATTTTCAATTGATATGTTTTAGTCAAATTCTCAGTGGCAAAATTAAGAGTGGTAAATGCTAGAGAGATTTAGTTTTGCTGCTGTGATTAAGAGTTTAAATGATAGAGATACTTAGTTGTGTTAGTGTGATTATGTGAATTAAGTGTTTTTATTTTTATGAAAAGATGGAATATTTTTCTCCGATCACCATCATGGGTCAGATCACATCTTCGAGACTATTTGTCACTTATAAATTGACTTAAAGATGTCCATTAATAGAGCTCTCACTTCAGCGGCAAAAATAGTACACACAATTTTGAAGATTATGGTATAAACAAATCATAAGCAATTGATGTAGATTTTATTTTAATGATGATTTTTTTATTTTACTTTTGGTTTTGTCATGCAATACCTCATGTTTCTTGTTTCTAATGATGAATGAGATAAACAATTATTTTTAATTCTAAGAACCACTTACTTCCTCAACAGCTGATTTTAAAATTAGTAAAAGATAACCTTCACGCCAGCTTCCTGAAATGAGAAGCAAATTTAAGCAACTCCTTATTATCTAGAGAATCAGCCTTAAGATACCTGTTATAGATGCTCTTAGTGTTGGTTTGAGTATGCGTTGACTGTATCCATTCAGACACTCATTTCTTGACCACTCATTAATTTAGATTCTAATATAATATGTGCGTCCAATGTCATTGGATGCGAAAACAAACAAACCATAAGCTTTTTGGATAATTACTAATTAGTTCATAACATGGATTAGAGTTCGATTATTGCTGCCCTTAATTCTTTTAATAAAAAATTAAATTTCATCATATGATAAGTGAACTCAGATAATTGTCCACTGTCCAAATGTGTTATTCCATGAGGAACGTGTTAGAAATATAATCTTGTTTTGGTGAGAGATCTATTTCATTAAGTAAAAAGTGAAATAAAAAAGGTGTAATAGTGAATTGGAAAAGAGCAGTGAGTAACATGCAAACCTTGCCCTGAGCTTCGATGGAATAACTTTTTTCCATTTATTAATACCTGTTTTCTGAGCATCTGAATTCTGAAAGTACCAAAAGTAACACTTATTGTGTGTGTGGTGAAAAAGAGAATATAAAAATTGATCAGTTACGGTAGTACTAGCAGGACATTATTGGCGTGTTTAGAAGAAAGATCAGTGTTTTCAAATTTAATCTGGTTTTTGTTTTCTTTTGCAATGGATAATTCTTGAGAAACAAGATCATCTTAAAGAAGTGAAAAGTAAATTATAGAGATCAGAATATAATAACGAAAGATTTGAATAAATTTAACCAGATTGTAATTTAAATTTAATTATTACTGTTGTATCAAACAATAGAGTATGGATCTCCTCATAATGTTCGTTCCAAACAAAGTCCATAACTGATTTTGACAGATATTTGGCCGTCGTATGTAACTATTTCACAGGGATGGTGGGTAGGCAAACGAACGTGTTTGGATCAGCATTTATACTAATTGATTTTAGTAATAAAAAAATTGAATCGAAGAAGGTAATTGAACGTGGTGGGTAGGTAATTGATTTTTCTCTATCTCTCATTGTTTCTTCTCCTTTCTCTATTCTTGTTTACACTTTATTCAGAACAATATTTAAGAAGAAAAAAAACTATATTTTAATCCATTATATTATTCGAGACAATATTGCGATTATCAATTACCTAAGTTCACATACATACACAGGCCACAACATTATAGAAGAAAAGTCCTAAGTCAAGTATATTATGAGACACATGATGAGGCTATATATATATTGCATGCGAAAGCGAAGAATAGGTGAATGATCGATGAAGGACCACGATTTGGTGGAAAACGACCTTCATGTATAGAATGGCCTATGCACTAAATAATTCGATTAACATTAGTAACAATTCATAACACATAACAATCTTGCTAATAAGTAATAACAATTGTACTTCAAAAATATTAAAACCAGCACACCACTCTCAAGGTTCATGTTGAATGAAAAATTGATATTAAAATAGACCGAAAAAATAATATAAATGTAAATTGATTGACTTTGAGTTATTGAGTCAAATAAACTAAGTCAGATGGATCAGACAAACACCTTCCCGAAACAAAAGTAGTATTGTTGGAATTGAACACAAAGCTCAGTCGTTTGCAGTAAAACTCAGCGGTGTTAGAATCATAATCTTTGAGGCTAAATCGAGCAATCAACTTGAGCCCAAATTCTACTGATCCCCGAGCCCGGTCAGCGAAAATGGTGTCACCCACAATCTGGTCAACCACATTTAATTGGAATGGAAGTGTATTGTTGGTGTTGTTAAGTTGCAAGAAAGTTGGGAAGTGGGCGGAGGCGAGGACATTGCAAAAATTAAGAGGGGAGAACTTATCGAGTTTAAGTTCACAACCACCACCGTAATCCAGAATGGCAATAATAGTGTCATAAAAGATGTTGTAATTCTTGTTAGGGTTTGTGACGATGAAAGTGATATTCAATTTGGCGGTGGGGTTGGGGCCAGTGACGTTGTCGAGTGAGGTGAAGATAGCTGAGTCAAATTGGAATTTGGGGGCTTCTGGAGAAGTAATACATGTGTATATACCGTAACCAGATAGGGATACAAAAGCGATGAATAAGATGATGATGATAAACAGGACCAAAAATTTATTCCAAGATTCACAACATTTTGGCACAGTAAAGTTCAAATGAGTTTGTGGTGGTGGAGGAACTCCATCTGGATAGACTTTGACGCCCGGGGAATTCACAGGAAAACATGGGTAGCAGCCACCGTTAGGCCTTGCCATCTGCGGAATAAAGTAGTGGACTGTGGACGCTCAACTGATAAGTACGTACGTAGCTGATATATTGTTCTCCCGTGCTCTGTTTCTCTACCCTGATATTGTTTCTTGGGGTTTTAATTTGTACATTGATATTCCTGGGTATTTCTTGTGCTTTTTATAGAAAAATTAGCTTATCTAATAAAAAAACGTACGTAGCTGATATTGATAAAATTTTATTTAAATAATTAAGTTTCCTACTTATTTGAGAATTGAGATAACTAAAAGAATTCCTTTGTAACTTAACCAAATCTCTTGAGATTGGCATAACAAAAACTAACGATCATGTATTTTACTATTTTATCATCTAGTCAGTTTAATTTGCTTATAAAAAAAATCTAGCCAGTTTAATTTTGAATTTAAAATCGCAATCCAATCTATTCAATTCAAATTGTACGTATTTTAGATTATTGGTTTGAATTTTTGTATGTATTCAACATTTACTCTTTTTCTATTTCTTTCATTCATATATCATCAACTTAATTTAAGCTTAATTCACAAACAAATCTTATTAGATGACAATATATATTTATTTATATTGTGGATCATGACAAAAGAATAAAATGAGAAATCACTGGATTCTTGTAAATATGTAGTAAATTAGACTTGAGACTTTTTCTAACATAAAAAAATAATGAAAATAGTTTCAAGATTTGTTTTGGAAATAAATTTAGTAAGGAGTAATCTAGGTAAATCTTAGATAATTTTTTAGATAATGAAAACAGTTTCAACTCCTGGTTTAATATGCTCCATGTGTCAATTTCTTAGATAACAAATTTCACGTGTCAATTTATTAGATATTTCACAAAAAAAAAAATATATATTAAGAATGATGTTATGCTGTGGCACTTTGATGAATTGTTGTGATGGCGGGGTGTTGTAGCTTGCTGTCATGTGTGAGGGCCCTTTGTGTTCTCATGAAATTATTGTATGATCAGACCAAGGGATTGTTACAGGTTCTGCATATCCTTTCTATCTTGCGGGTAAGGTGTTTCCCTTGGTATCTATGTGCTCCTTGTATGATAAGCTAATTCATGGGCATATCCTGGATCTGGACCTGCATACGTTTCTATATATTTTACCATGGCTGGCCATTGTGGTCTATTGTCAATTGTTAAGGCTTTATTATGTATCTCTATTAATGTATTGGCTTTTGTTGGAGTATTCTTTTTTTCCCTTGGGGTCTTTGGGGTTTTTCCCACTGGGTTTTTCCCTTGGGATTTTAATAAGGCTCCCTCACTAGCTTTACTTGTAGCCAAAAGAGTTGGTGGTTTTGTCTAGATGACTCTTGCTCTTGGCTTGATGTGGGGGAATTTATTTCTTTTTCAGACTTTGTAATATTCATATGAGAGGATTGTTCTCATAATTATTCTTCTTATTAATTCATCTTTTATATTCTCGAAAAAAAAAGAATGATTAACCAAAAAAATTCATATCAAGAATTATTCTCATCATCTTTAATTAAATAATATATCAATTTTTTTTATTGGATTTGGGAAACTATTAATTATATTATATATAATTATGTGTGTTCGAATAATTATCCTCGTGTTTCCCTTCACCGACGTTCAACTTCCTTGGCCTTTGGATGCTTCTCAGTGGCAACTTTGGTTGCAAGGCGTATGGAATACCTCTACCTCGGTTCTATTCTCATGTGGCTGCACTTTTCTTCCTTTGTCTTAGGCGGTTCAACAACGCTCTTTAAGTTTGAGTTAAGCGACCATGCTGGTGCTGTTATTGTTGCTAGAGTACTGCCACATATCTAGAAGATTTGTATTATAAATATATATATGTTGGACCTTTAAATTTAAGTTTAACTAATATATAGCATTCAAGAGGGATGAGAGAGAGTAGAGTGAGAGAGAGGCTCTGGAGGCTGGCCTCAGTCGCGGAGGCTCCGGCCATGGAGACCGGTGGTCGATTCAGATTACAGCAGATTTCAGGCTCGTGGTATTGAGGGGCGCCGACATTGGAGCGGAAGAGATGGGAGGGTGCAATCTCGCAACTCTTGGTCCAATTACAGGTTCCCTACGCAGCTCCAAAATTCCGGTGGTGGACATAACCAGTGGAAGCGCCTAGATAACGAGCAGCGGCGAGCAACAACCAAGTTCCGCCCAGAGTAGGGATGGCAACGGGTAGGATCGGGCACGGGTTTTACAATTACCAAACCCAAACCCAAATCCCAAAACCCAAACCCAAACCCAAACACAAACCTTATGGGCGATAAAATGAAATCCATGCCCAAATCCATTGGGTTTCGGATTTACCCGAAACCCAAACCCAAACCCATTAGTTACGTAGCAACTCAATCCAGAACTTAATTACTTTCATATAAAAAAAAAGTGAAATTCATGGAAAGAAAAAAAAACAAATACTATTCATCATCCTCATCCATCACTAAAGTGAGACAATAATAGTTTAGAGTTTACTTTCTCAAACATACAAAAGTATAATTAATCATCAAACACTAAGAACAAAGTTTATAAATATATATATATATATATATATATATGTATGAGGGTTTTTTTTTTGTAATTTTATGTTTCGGGTATCTTTGGGTTCGGGTTTGGGCGGGTATGGGCACGGATTTAACTAATACCAAACCCAAACCCATAAATGGCTACAGTAACGGGCAAAACCCAAACCCAAACCCAAATCCAGTCAACTCGGATTTTGCCCGTCATATCGGATCGGGTTCGGGCGGGTACCCATGGGTTTGGGCAAAATTGCCATCCCTAGCCCAGAGGGAGGAGCTTCGCGTTCGCCGCAACAACAAAATTTTCAGAACAGGTTTTCCACGCTTATCCAGCATTCCGGTGGGAGACACAATCAGTGGAAGCATCCAGATCATGAGCAGCGGCGAGCAGCAATCAATTTCTGGCCAGGGGGAGGAGCATCACGTTCATTGCAACAAAAACACGTTCAGAGAACTTCCGATCAACATCAGGAAAGACAGAAGTCTAAAGAACAAGAGGAGTCTTTCTCTGTTTTTGTTGATGGCCTTTGTGATCGGATTACCTTGGCGAAATTAAGCGCAATTTTTGGGAGGGCAGGAAGATTGAGGAACGTGTTCACACAATTTAAGAAGAAATTTCAACGACGCTTACGCTTTGGCTTTGTGCGCTTTCATAGTGATGATGAGGCATGGACGGCGATTCGAATGTTTAATGGCTTACGATTAGAAGGTAATTACCTCGTGGTACAGAAAGCAAGGATCCAGAAATCTCCTCGGTCGGCAAAGGTGTCGTCTCCTGAACACCATCAATTTGAAATACAAGGGAAGATTTGGAGACCAAAGTCACTACCTAAGCAAAATACCTTTGTACAAGATAGAACCAAGGAGAATGACGAGTCTGGAAAATTGGCAGCGTGTCAATTGCGCTTCATAGCCGCTGGACCGGGCGGGCATAGATGAACCTTCACCCGCCCGGTTGGTAAGCATAGGATCGTAAAAGGAGTAAGAGCAGTCATAGGGGCGGCTAAAAGGCCATCAGTATGGGCGACTGTCAATATAACAAGTGGTAGCGGGCCATGCGTATGAGTTTGGGCCTATTTTGTCTTATTTGTATTGGGATTTGGGCCTTACTTATAAAAGGCCAAAATCTAGGAATCTTCTACATATGGACTACACCTACTATATAAAGGGGGTCCATTATTGTACTACACACCTTTTTAATGACTAATGAGAATATTCATTTATCTTACATCATCTTTCCATTTATACTCTGCTAGGGTTTACTAAGAATATTCCGATATACTCTAAGTAAGTCTTAGTACGGAACATTGGCGTCGTCTGTGGCTCTGACCTAGATCTACACGTGACGTAGGAGGGTGAGGGTTACGACTGATGGAAACTGGTTCGTGTGGTGTCGAAGTCATGACCACCGCTGTCGAGGTGGAGGTCGTCATGGTTGACGCGGCGGCGATTGAGGATGTAATCACGTAATACATTCTGAGCCAAAGCAGGAGGCTTCCTCGGAGGGTGTTCAGTCGGTGGCACGATCAAAACCTTCCCAGGCAACAGGGCCTACTCCGGGCAAACCTTCAGATCCGGTTGCTAAGTCAGATCCAGGTGTTCGATGACGTCAATCGACGCCCGTACACATAAACTTGGATGACGTGAAAGCAAAAGAGCCCATGAGAGACCAAGAAGTGATAACAGGTATCACTCCAATAGCTTTGAAACACATGTTAGACACTTTGCAAAACGTTCAACGCCAGAACGAGCATTTGCAAGCTCAGGTGGAGTATTTGAACCAAATGCGAGATTTTAGACGAGGACAGCGCGTTGACGCCGAGGACGTGGTTGAATTTCAACCTTTCGTACCCGTCGTCACGGCCGTAGAGATACCAGAGCATCTGCAGACAATGGTGTTGGACGCCTATTCGGGCGATACTGACCCTATGGAACACTTGAGGTATTTCAACACAAAGATGGTCATTGGCGGGGCGACAGATGCAGTGAAATGTCGATTATTACCCTCAACGTTCAAGGGCATGGCGATGACGTGGTTTATTAAGCAGCCGCCATTTTCCATAGATAATTTCATTGATTTATCTACCAAATTCTTGACTCAATTCTCGGCCAACCAGACAACCAATGCAACAATCTTTGATTTGATCAATATACATCAACAGTCAGGCGAGAAACTTAAGACTTACATGGCGAGATTCAGCAAGATGGCTGTCCAACTGGAAGAAGACAGTCCTGGCATGTGTGTGGCATCCTTCAAAAATGGGCTTTGGGCGGGGTTGGCTTTGGGCGGGATCGTTGAATTGCGATTTGACGAGACGCCCGATGCGTGACATGATGGATTTGTGAGCAAGACTCCAAGAATTTATTCTAATTTAGCAGGATGATCAAAACAAAAAAGAGAGAGAGGATTGGCGAAAGAGTGTCCAACAGGGCCCCACTCCCTCTAAGAAACCAAAAGCGGGAAAAGATTCAAGACCAGCACCAACCCCTCGCCAGCCAAGGCCTAGACCTTACCAACATGCTAAGCAGGGATTTCAAAGCAACACGTCCAGGGAACCTCGCCGGGACAGGTGATGAAAGATTTTTTACCACTCTACGTTCGAATCTTTCAAGACTCAATTGTAGTATAGTAAAGGGTTTTGTCGTAACCACAAGGAGGTGTAATACTTATGCCGTTCAATAGCTAACAAACTCAAATGATGGTTAACAAAAATATTAGGTGTTTGTTTAAGAACATGAATATATAAATAAAGCAGATAAAAGAGTTGGATTCACCAAGGTAGATAGTTTTGCCGGGATTAGAGTTTCGTTGTCTGACCTCTATGTAACCTATTGATCCACATGCAAATATTTTTCTATGAAATTGATTCCTCCCACCATTTCTTATCTTACTACCCAGTCCCCCGGCGTAGAAGATTATCAACTCAAGTATGTTAACCCTCAATCCCTTGATCGATTAACAGTAGTGAGTAGCATTAAGCATGGATGTTTGAATAGACTAATGATCTAACCCTATCCCTAGACCATAGAATCATTAGATGATTTTACCTAGTTCAGATTTAAATAGTTAGTTCCCACCATCCTATTAAATCTAAATTCATGTTCTAGGTGATCAATCCAAAACAAGCATGAAGCACAAGGTAAAAATCATTGAATCATGGAAAAGAAACATATGATTAACTCTAGTTCGGACTCAAGAACGTGGGAGTTCCCTACACAAGTTTGAATCAATCAAAATACGCAAGGGGATCAACCTAAGGTATAACATGAAGCAAAAGAGAAAACCATTGATTCTTTAGCATAGAAACATGAAATTTGCATGAAAGGAAATCAAATAAATTACATGAGCATCAAGACAACTAGTTCTAATCCCAACAAATGAGAAATTAGTTATCCATTTCCATGGATAGCTTTACAATCATAAAAGAGAAGAAGAACGATGAAAAACCAACTCTGTGACGGTTCCCCGGCGATGAAATCAGCTCTAAAGCCTTCTCTCTAGTCTCCTAGGTCTCCCTTGATGATCTCCTTCGTTTTCTCTCTGTTTTGGTGAGTTTCCAAGTGATGGGTTTGTGTTTTCTCTCTGATTTTCATTCACCCCCTGTTTCTGTGCTGAACTTTGAGTTTTATAGCATTGCAGATCTGTTATAGGGTGCTTAGCACTCCACTTTAGGTGCTTAGCGCCCGGTTTCTTCATACTGAAGGATTCTCCACCGTCAGATGATGCTTAACACTCCATTTTAAACGCTTAGCACCCTGTTACTTCATGCTGAAGGAGTCTCCATTGCCAGATGATGCTTAGCACCCTGGAACACATGCTAAGCATGATTGGAACAACAAGGTTAATTTCTTGATATTTCAAAGTTCTTGAGTGGGATTCTTCAAGGCTAGGTGGATTTCTTCATTTACAAGCTTTCTTTCATCCAAATCATGCACTTTCTCAAATACTCTTCAACCCACAACTCAAATTGAGATTTGAATCATTTTCTACATAATCTACTTAAAAGAGAGTTACTTATAACAATTTGCTCATTATTACAATAGATAAGTGCCTAAAGTATGATGGAAAACATGGTGAATTTGACACTTATCAACAGGCGACTCAACCAGCTGCACCATCAAGCATAACACCATTAACAAAGCTGAATGCCCCATTGAACACAATACTGCGAGCAGTCGGTCAAACGAATGTGGTGCAGTACCCACCACCCCCTCGACGGCGGCCAACTAATGTTGACACTAACAGGTGGTGTGAGTTCCACAAAGCCTTGGGACACACCACCGACAATTATTGGACTTTGCGGAGGGAGATTGATTGACTGATTAAAGCAGGACACTTAGCAAATTTTGTCAAGGACAACCCGGGCTAGGAACCCGCCAAAACAGTTCAGGATAAAAAAGAGAACAACAAAGAAATGGTTGAGGAATTGGGCAATCCTTCCGGGGAATGTGCATCCATTGTAGGAGGATTCGGCGGCGGCGAGCTTTCTAGCAAGGCCAGAAAGAGGCATGTGGCGGCGGTTCATTCAGTACATAAAGCTTACGAGGGGGCGTGTTGGTTGAATCACTCTCCATTCACATTCACGCCGCATGATTTTGCACATGCACTACTACAGAAAATGCCTTTTGCCACGGTTCTGCACGCCCTTTCGCCACGTTTTAACCGTGGCGATAGCTTGCGTGGCAATTGAGCAATTGCCACGGTTCAAGGGTGACCCGTGGCAATTGCTTCGCCTGTAACCACGGGTCGTAGTTGGTAACCGTGGCAATAGAGGCCACATATTGCCACGGTTACGCACATAACCGTGGCAATAGATGGCCTCTATTGCCACGGTTACGTACTTAACCGTGGCAATATGTGGTGGCAATAGAGGCCACATATTGCCACGGTTACATAACCGTTGCAATAGAGACCACGTAGTCAACTACCCAATTGCATCAATAATTGCAGCCACAATTTCATAAAAAGTAACTTAGACTAATTGCAGCCACCAACTTTCATAAAAAGTAACTGAGAATAATTGCAGCCACCAAATTTCATTAAAAGTAACCTCAACAATGTAGCAGCTAAAGGAAATGAAAAATAATACACTAGTGACAAAAATGAATTGAAAATATGTCATCTACCTCACTAATTACGTCTATTTACATATTATTATGTGACATGGAACTGTGGAGCTCTGCTTGGACTAATATTCGAAGACTTTGCTACCTTTCTTTTACTTCTCGTTCGATATAAGACATTGTCGGTATCTAAAACATATGACACCTAACAACATGCAAAAGGTGTCGTTAAGAAAATGTAAGGACTGGCAGTTCAAAAACACAATCCAACATAATTACTTTAATCAAATGCATAATCAGCAAGATGTGCAAAATAACTACAAAGATGGAAAAAAAAAAGTAAAGGACATAGAGATATGAGAAAGAGATTGTGATACTAAAATGGGATGCCCTGCTAGAGGTCAAACTCATACACTCTAAATAATCTACATCTAACTGATAACTTTGCCTCTTAACAAGAAGAATTACTCAGTTAAAGTGAATAAAGACATATATTGACAAAATATGTAGAAGTAACAATTGATATTCAATACCTTCGAAGAACTGCAAGCTATCTCACACTCCAGACCATTAAAAATTTGTAGTCCTTCCATAGCCTAGCCTGGAAAAGTAAGACAGCTAAAATTTCAAATATTTGCAAGTCATTTTACTCAACCACTATCTCTATTAGTTCCCTCTTAACTATATAATTTATTCAGCCCATTAACAAAATCATTATCATTACAAATCTAGCCTTTTCCCACTAGGTCGGGCAGCTACATGCATCAACCTTCACCAAAATGCTTCAGAGGAAAATACAACTTTGATTTTTAAAATCAATTAAGAATCAAGTAAGCCACATATTTGACAAACATTTTAAACCTAATGATCATCAAAGATCTTTCTTTTTCTATGGTGTTTACCTATAAATTCAGCAAACAAGATGCACTCAAATAAGATAAATATATGAATATGATGACATGGCAAATCGGGTCAATTCGAGTTTAAGAAAACCATGATTTATTTGAGATTCTAGACCTTGGGGACAAGATGCACTCTCCACTAGCAAAAAGAAGTTCAAAAAACAATAGGCAAATGAAAAGAAGTACTAGAAAACTTTTTCCATTACAAGATGCACATCTACATCAACTCATATGAAGTTGTGAAGCACTATAAAGGAAATAACAGTACATGTATCTATGACTATAACCATATCATGTCTTATTTTCCTAACTCTTTCCATTGTAGGGCTTTACCCACAATAATAATCATGTAAATCATTCAATCATTAAACCAAAAATTAGAACAAATCACATTTAGCATTCTAAATAAATAAGAATATTTGATTAGGAAAGAAAAGGAAGCACCTCATGAGAGTTTGAAGAAGGCAGGTGCTAGAACAACAGAAGACAAATATGGAGTTTGAAGAAACTAAACACTGCTTGGCAACACACAGCTCTGCTGTATATAAACATTTACCTGCAACTTACACACATCATGCCTTTGAAATTCAAATCCGAAATTAGATCACGAAAAGGGTATGAATCACCTTATTTTTATAAATATCATCACAAATTTGAAACAACAGATCAAACTGTGATATCAGTTCTGATTTTGTTGGTCATATCTTAGTTTTAATGAGTTACCAGCATACTTTCACTATCAAGAAAACGAAAACATGTACATGCTCTTAAAAACAAATAACATGCATATTATCAAAACCTATCCAAAATGACATTTAAGCATAATCAAAACAAACCAAACCTAAGTTCAGCAGCCTATATCACCACCTGATAAAATGATCTCTAAAGTTCATTAAATATACCCACCTACCCCTATTTATACTATATTGCAGAAGTGTGTGCGTGTGCTCCCTCAGTCAAATGAACTTTAGAAAACCTGGGATATTGTCTGAAAGAGAAAAACAAACTTCAGCTCGTGTTAGTACAACATACGTCTGTTCTTTAAATCTTCATTAAGCTAGATCATCTTTTCCATGGGTAAATAGCATGCATTGCCAGCATATTAGACAGACTCAGTAGAATAATTTTCCTAATCAAGACCTATCTGCTATCTTTCTCTTTGATTTCTTAGGATTTAAGGACAGATTAAACATGATCATGTGAAACTCAAACACTTCAGAATTCAGAAAACTCCTTGAAAGTTTTCCGATTACAAGTCATTGAAGAAACACTTTTTTGGTTCTTGTCTATCTGGTCATAATTAACGCACCATTCTGTAATCAAATCACATATGAATCACTCCTCTACAAGTCATTGAAGAAAAACTTTTTTGGCTCTTGTCTTTCTGGTCATAATTAACGCACCATTCTGTAAAAGAAGTAAAAAGACCAAAATTTATAATGTGAAAAGATATGAAAATGCTAATCAAGAAAACTTATATGTAGATACTAGTTCTTTTTTACTTACCTTGGGTAGGGATTCAATATAGCTTTCAGGGATCTCCATCTCCGATAGGGTCTGTGCATTTATGGCCATCACCACATCAGATGAACCCTCTGCAGGAACCTTAGGTGTAGGACCACTTGTCATCATTTTTTCTCTTTGAACTATCTTTATCTGCATCATCTGCATCTTGTGATACATAGTAGAACTCATTCTGGTCTTTGAAGTTATCTGGACAATCCTGCTCATCATCAGCAAGTTTTTTTAAGAGCTAACAACCTATTGAGACTTATCTATAGAAAAATAATGATCATTTTGGTTAGTGATCTTACAATAAGCATGTTGTCAAGGTTTCTTAAGGCAGGGATATTCATATGGAGATCTGTTCGTTGTCGCGTTGTCATAATCTATTCATTCAAAGATGAGGATCAATCATATAACAACTATCATAGGGACAATAAGGAACATAGGAAAAATAGGGTGAGTGAGGAGGGTTACCTCCATGCTGGATCCATCTTTTGATTTTTGTTTAGTAGGACCATCTCAACAACATAATTTGTCACTAATAGAAGCCAATCAATTTCCTTTCTCCATCTGGCTCTCCTCTCGGGCAGCATCGACTCTAGGCGCTTTTGTTCACCAAAAACAGCAGCTGCATTCTCAGCAAGAAAACAATGAGAAACTGACAAGAGCTATTTGAAACATTTCTTCTATCAAGAGCTCATGAAAATGGAAGTAACATCATAATGTTTATCCATCATGATTCAAGCAGCATATAAAGAAAGTAAAAAGTCAACATACCAGCAAGGTTTGGGAATGAATTTGACAGTGCCAGAGCTGATGAAACACCCTTTCCTCCACCAGACATATCCTCCCCCAATAGCAATTCTCTCCGTCATCTATTCCATTTCTGAATTGCTGAAGCTTAGTTATATTTATAGACACGAACTGCAAACACCAATTAAAGACTAAACCCAGAACTCATACTTCTCTATGCAATCTTACGGTTCAGTATTTCCAACATTAACAGTGAGGTAAGTGGTGCAGGCTAAGAAAAACAAAATAACAAAACTGCTGATAAACATATAAAGAAACAAAACATCTAAGCGTTAGATATAGAGATAGAGCAAGAAAATGGATACCTAAAATGACTCAACAATCAATGAAGGACGGTAACGACACGACAGAGAGAGCGTGACAGAGAACCCTAGTGATGGAGAACGACTGATAGAGAACAGCGACTTGGACGGAGAACGAAGACTTTGTCGGAGTGGGTGACGAAGTTGCAAGGTGTGGTGCGACTTCGATGGAAGAGAAGGCCCAAGCGTCGAGAGGGACTGCAACCCTAGGTGAATGGCGTGAACAGAACAGATCGGAGCTTAAAATCAAAAATAGATTTCTGTTACGTCCTTCTCTCGCCTCTCCGTCAACATCGTTCAACTGCCGCTCGCTCAGCCGCAGTTGCAGCCTCCTCTTTTCTCCACGAAGCTTCCTCTGCGGCTCGCTCTGTCTCAGAATTATCCGCACTAAATTCGCTGGTGGGAGAGAGGGACAGGTCGATGAAGAGTGGGAGGGAAGGACAGGGAAACGAGAGAGGGACGGGAACAGATTGAAGCTTCGTCGGCAGGTTGATGGAGTGTGGAGAGTGGGATAGAGCGTGGGAGGGAGAGGGTTTGCAAAGCTTTAGGGTTTTCTTCTCAAAAAAATTGGAGAAAATTTCTATTGTCACGGTCCCTAAAAAAAATAATAAAATATTATACCCTATTACCACGGTTCCGCTTATAACCGTGGCAATTGAGCTTTTGCCACGGTTCCGCCTATAACCGTGGCAATTGAGGCGTGGTAAAATGTCATTTCTGTAGTAGTGATGTCATTCCACATGACAATGATCCTATTGTGGTAACGATCAGGGTCAACAATTACAAAACAAAGAAAGTATTCTTAGATCAAGAATCTTCGGCTGACATTATTTATGACGATTCATTTGATCGTTTGGGCCTCAAATGGGTCTGGTAAAAGTGGTATTGTTCGCTACAAGACCCATCCACTAATGTATATAATACGGAATCGAATATATACAAAATAAAAAAATATTTTTTCAGGAAAATCAAAATAAAAATATATTGATGCTGTAAATTTTTTAAAAAATCAATATCTATTTTATTTAGAAAATTTAAAAATTTAAAATTTAAAATAAAACTAATAATGATGTTGTTAACTAAAAAAATCAATATTTATTTGCTCATCATACATCTTTTAAAACCAATCAAATATTAAATAGACGGTAAAAAATTATATAGCTATCTAACAATTGACACGTAGAATTTGCTATATAATAAATTTTTATAGTTATAATCTCAGTGCTACATATTTTATTTTTATATTGTAGATCATGAAAAAGAATAAAAGGAGAAGTTAACACGTGGAATAAAATACATTAGGAGCTGACACATCACTAATTTGCTCTTCTAACTCTTGTTCTTTTCTAATATATATATTGATTTGATGGTCAGTATTATTTCCCGCACAATTTTGATATTCTTCTATATATCCATTAAGGGCCTAAATTTCATTAATAAAGAATTAAAGACTCAGATCATTCTCATCTTACATTTTTTCACAGTAACTAAATTATGCTTTTATATACATACTAGTGTTCTTTCCCCGTGCGTTGCACGGCGATTAAATTTATTGTAAAAATGAATCAGTAGAAATATGTTTTAACTTAGTTTAGGCTCTTTTCAGTAAGTAGAACAGAGATGGAACCGAACATATGTTACAAACATGTAGATGAAGACCACAGTAAATATATTAATTTGATTAGGTTGTATAGACCTCACAATGGCAACACTTGAATAGTAATAAGAACTCAGTTTTTAATGAATGCATTACATTGAAATTGAAATAAGTTAAACATAACAATAACAACAACATGAACCCTTATTAGAAGTTGTAGTCCATGATTAATGATAAAAACTTAATAACCAATCATATTGTTAATCAAGCATATTTGAGCTATAGAACCTACAAAGGAAAAAATTTATATAAGAGTAATAATCAATAACCAATACAAATATAAATTGTGTATAATTTAAAAATGTTAAACAAACGTTATAGAAACGCCAACAAACCTTATATCTTGTAGTTAATGATCATACTTTAAAAAGAGATAAGAAAATAATTATTTTTTTTATTTGTGTAGCCCATTAAGTTATTGAGCGAAGACAAATCATTCATCTAAATGTAAACCTGTATTTTTCCAACTGAACCCACCCCATAAGTGGGTTGAGCTAAGCACACTCACAACCTGAGTCCATTTTTGGTCGACCTAATTACTACTCCACCTCAATTATAATATTTTTAAATATTACTTAAGTTTCCATGCATTGAATTATTACTTAAATTTCTAAAAGTAACTTAACATCACATAATTGATTATTGGAATTGGGTCACAACCTACCCAAAGAATTAATAAACAAAACAACTTTTCATAATACAAATGAAAAATGAATTATGTCTTCCATATTTCAGACCATGCAACCTAAATATCTCCACAGATACTTCATGGAGATGATGTTGTCGTGCATTTGTCGAGATTTATTAACAAAATAAGTGCAGTTATTTTGTTCACGTTCAGACGATAGCTAGGAGCGCTACTTGATCATGAGAGGTTCTTCAAAGAGTTGGTCGATACAAAATTCTGGTTGGCTCCATTCCAGCACATATCTATTGGAATTTCCTACATCAGTAAAAAAACAACATTATAACATAGACTAAAAAAATTCTCATAAAAATATATATTTTTCCGTTGAACAATTTTAGTGGTCGAGGTACCTGGGTAATTTTACCCTGCTGCAGAAAGGTCGATCAATTCGGACGACCTTCTCAACTTTCTAAGGATTGTGAACTCTTGTACTCGTCCAACCTTACTCAAAACACTGATTATATCTAAAATATCCAGATATCAGAAATTGTTAATACAGTGCGAATAATATAACTACAAAATAATTAACAAAGACTCACTGATAGTGGACGTATCCTCCCGAAAGTTGAGTTCAAAAAGATGAGTGTTTGATGGGTAATATTCAGAATTTTCAAAACTAATAGTTGGTGGGAATTGGAAGGACTGATAAAGTTGAAGAATAACATGAGGTGATTTATATAGAAATTTCAGAATTAGGGTTACTTCTCAATGCAAGTTAAGAAAATGTAGGAAAATTAGAGTATTATGAATGGTATTTGAAATTAGCCGGCACAATTTTTTTTTTCAACCAAAATTTCAATCGTACGCTTATAGTGACTTTTAATAGCATGAGGTGATTTACCACTCAAAATAGGAAATTCAATCAATTCCAGGGTAATTTTTTCTTCATAAGATTGGAATGTATCAAACATGATATTAAAATACTACCCCGTGCGTTACAAATCATGATATTAAATAGTGATTCCATTTATTAAAATATTACAAACGCACGGTTCACTTATAATTATTATGAATGATAGGTCAATATATCTCATTTATGAAAATGATTAATTATAGGAAATGTGTTATTTAACTGAGAAACGCATTGATTTTAAAAAAAATTGAGAAACACGTTGTTGACGGTCCTCGCACAGGTAATCAGTAATTATAGGAAATTCGAAACTATTTCGAATATTTTTGAAAAATAGTAATTCTATTTAAACACATGGATCTTGTGGTGCAAAACAAAAATTATTTGTAATTAAATAGTTGAAATAGTCAAAATGTTAATTAGCCATTAATGTGGATATTTTATGTTAGCAATTAATGAATGACTAAAAAATAATAATAAAAAATCAGCATTCAGTAAGCTTTCAATAATGGGCCTCCATATAAAACTGAAATAAAAATGAGCTTTGTAATGTTTTGGTCCAAATCAATAAGACGGTGACACTTGTCAGGCACAGAGAGAGATTGGATGAAAGTAATTCTTGGAGTGCCAAATCAGCAAGGTGGGTCTCACAACCTTTCCTCTTTTCTAAAGTATATAAATTTGTATTGCTTTGGTCGTAATTAAAGTTAAAAAATGTTTCTTTAAATAAAATAATTTTCTTTCTTAAAAGAAAAACAGATTAATATCTTTTAATATAAAAATAATATCCTTTTAAAATATCATTTCAAGAAAATTAAAATATATAAACATAATAAATAAATAAAAATTTAGAAATAAAAAACACAAACCAACTTATAAATATTCCTAAGAATTATATGGTCTTGAAGATCACCCCATTGCACACACGGGATCGAGCCGAATTAGTAAATAATATTTTTCCATTTATTAGTTCATTAAACTAGATTTTTTTTTTCCATCGGAAAACATTAAACTAGATAAAAAAAAAAACACAATAAAAAATATATAAAATATTTTCTTGGGATAAAACAAATCTATGTAAGCGTTTATAATGTTTTATAAGCAAAATTATATTGCTATGTTTTGCACGCCTAGCTGATAAGCTAACTGAAAGCTGAAAAGCTAGCTGATAGCTGAAAAGCTAGTTGAAAGCTGAAAAACTACGTAATTGGAACAAAAGTGTTTGGTAAAACTAGCTGTTGAACAAGTTGAAATTTTAAAATGATTTAAAAGGACATACTTGTATAATTTTTTTTTATATTTAACATTACTTTATTTTCATATTAATACTTATATGTTATTAATATTAAAATTATTATTGAATATTTTAATTTCACTCAAGTTATTTATCATCTTAAAAATATAATATTAATTTTTACTTATTTAATTCTATATTTTTATTAAATTAAATTGAATAAAACATATAATTTGTAATTTGTAATATAAAATTATTTATTTTATTTCAAAGTATTAATTATTTGTGTGCGGAAACGGTGTGCATATATATGAGACAAGTGTGATAACTGATAAGTAAATAGATTTAGTAAAAGACATATAAGACTAAAGGTGAAATTTTAATAAAATAATAAGGATAAAAATAATAAGCTTTAAGCATTAAGCTACCTGAGATAGCTTATAGCTTAAAGCTTAAAGTTACTGAAATAAGCTCCATCACCAAACACTTTTAATTTATAGAGCTTTTAAGCTAGTCAAATAAGCTTTAAGCTAGTCAAATAAGCTATTCTATAATCTAGCTGAAATGACATGTCAAACATAGCCTTAAAAAGAACAAAGAGTGCTTATTCACTAAATATCTTATATTTCATTTTATGTGTCCCGTCATAATCCATGACCCGGTTGCGACAATATCGGCTGCTGTTGAAGGGAAATTCATAATCTTGCTCAATTTTTCCTGTTTTGAAACAAACCTATTTTCCTTGCATCCATCAGTTCTTAAAATACCAACTTTTTACAGAGTTTCCCCCATGGCTAGTAATGAGAACTAGTCAGATGATTTCAGTTTGATTCTAGGTCTCAGCACCCAATTTTACCTGGTGTACTTTCCTGTAACTTTAATTTAAAAAAGTCCAACTAATTTTTTAATTTTTTTTTACAGCAAAAGATTATTATTGATAGAAAAAACCACCATGAGAACAACCCTCTCATGAAAAAGGAGAATACACCAAAACACAAACATATTAAATCTACCCCTTGAAAGGCCAGACATAGAATATGAGTCTCATTAAAACCTTATTAGGAAAAACCCATTTGGGATAAAAACCTAATTTTTTAATTGTTAAAAATTAATTTTAGAAGTCTGGAAAGTAAAAAAAATGAAAATATTTAAAAACAAATAAAATTATTAAAATTATGAAATAATAAAAAAAACGAAAATAAATGAAAATCAGAAGAGAATGAAATAATTAAAGAATTCAAAATTAATGAAAGTGAATCAATATATATCAATATCAATATATATTAGGAAAGAAGAACTTCTATCATGCTGATTTAGCGACGTGTCATTCTCACGTTAATTTTCATAAAAACAATTTCACGTGTCATTCTCAAGTTAATTCTCATAAAAAAATACATTTTTAAATTTTAGATATGATTAGGATCTAGGTTGTTTATTTCATGATTTTATCTTAATTTATTATTTATTTATTTTTAGAGTATTAATTAATTTTTATGGTATTTTTATTTAATTTTCGGATTTTTAATTAATTCAGGATTTTATGAGTTTTTATTGTGACTTGCTAGATTTTGATAGTTTTTATCTATATTTATTTATTACCTTTATAAATTTTAAATTTGATTAGGATTTAGGTTGTTTATTTCTTGATTTTATCTTAATTTATCTTATTATTTATTTTTAGAGAATTAATTAATTTTTACCTTCAGGATTTTATGAATTTTTATTGTGATTTGCTAGATTTTTGTAGTTTTTATCTATCTTTATTTTTTACCTTTTTAAATTTTAGATTTGATTAAGATTTAGGTTGTTTATTTCTTGATTTTATCTTAATTTATTATTTATTTATTTTTAGAGTATTAATTAATTTTTATGGTATTTTTATTTAATTTTCGAATTTTTAATTAATTCAGGATTTTATGAGTTTTTATTGTGACTTGCTAGATTTTGATAGTTTTTATCTATATTTATTTATTACCTTTATAAATTTTAGATTTGATTAGGATTTAGGTTGTTTATTTCTTGATTTTATCTTAATTTATCTTATTATTTATTTTTAGAGAATTAATTAATTTTTACCTTCAGGATTTTATGAATTTTTATTGTGATTTGCTAGATTTTTGTAGTTTTTATCTATCTTTATTTATTACCTTTTTAAATTTTAGATTTGATTAGGATTTAAGTTGTTTATTTCTTGATTTTATCTTAATTTATTATTTATTTATTTTTAGAGTATTAATTAATTTCACGTGTCATTCTCATAAAATTTTTTTTCACGTATCACTCCATTTGATAGATTCTCTTATGTTGTGTTATTTAATCTTGAAACCGAATTTTAAAAGATTTGCCATAATTATCTGAGATTTACCTACTCCTTACTAAATTTATTTCCAAAACAAATCTTGAAACCGTTTTTATCATCTCTTTATATTAGGAAAAGTCTCAAGCCTAATTTACTACATATTTACAGGAATCCCATGATTTCTCCTTTTATTCTTTCTCATGGTCCACAATATAAAAAAAATATGTAATGCTGAGATTATAATCCATTAAAACTTAAAAGATTTTTCCTAATTATCTAAAATACTGCATCAGTCATCTCGTCCTCTATATATTAATATATATTAGAAAAGAATTAGATAACTTATCTTTTGTTGACACGTGTTTCCTAATTCCAAAACAGATCTTGAAACCGAATTTTAAAAGATTTGCCATAATTATCTAAGATTTAAACAAACACGCATAATCACATTCATGATTAATTGATATATCAAATATAATAGACATATTCCCCGTGCAACATACGGGAAAAAACACTAGTATATTAGAAAAGAAAAACTTCTATCAGACTAATTTAGTGACGTGTCATTCTCACGTTAATTCTCATAAAAAAATACATTTTTAAATTTGATTAGGATTTAGGTTGTTTATTTCTTGATTTTATCTTACTTTATTTTTATTTATTTTTAGAGTATTAATGAATTTTTATGCTATTTTTTATTGAATTTTCGGATTTTTAATTAATTCATGATTTTATGAGTTTTGTTTGTGATTTGCTAGATTTTGATAGTTTTTATCTATCTTTATTTATTACCTTTTTAAATTTTAGATTTGATTATGATTTAGGTTGTTTATTTCTTGATTTTATCTTAATTTAACTTATTATTTATTTAATTTTAATTTCATGAAATATTTTATTTTATTTTAGAGTTATTTTTATATAGAGTATAAATTAATTAGGATTCAGATTGTTTATTTTTATCTTAAATTAATTAATACTCTAAAAAAATCTCATGTGTCATTCTCATAAAAAAAAATCACGTGTCATTCCGTTTGATAGATTCTCTTATGTTGTGTTATTTTATCTTGAAACCGAGTTTTAAAAGATTTGCCCTAATTATTTAAGATTTACCTATATTACTCCTTACTAAATTTATTTCCAAAACAAATCTTGAAACCGTTTTTATTATCTCTTTAAATTAGGAAAAGTCTCAAGCCTGTTTTTTTACATATTTACAGGAATCCCGTGATTTGTCCTTTTATTCTTTCTCATGATCCACAATATCAAAAAAAATATGTAATGCTGAGATTATAATCTATTAAAATTTAAAATATTTTTTCTAATTATCTAAGATACTGCATCAGTCATCTCCTCCTTTATATATATATATATATATTAAAAGAATTAGATAACTTACATTTTGTTGACACGTGTTTTCTAATTCTAAAATAGATCTTGAAGCCGAATTTTAAAAGATTTTTCCTAATTATCTAAGATTTAAATAAACACGCATAATCACATTCATGATTAATTGATATATTAAATACAATAGACATATTTCCCGTGCAACGCACGGGAAAAAAACACTAGTAACAATCAAAAATAAGTTTCTAAAATTCTTAGAGATAGTAATCAATCGGAAGTAAAAAAAAAAAAACTGAATTTAGAAAGATCTTTTTGTTTGAACGTTATTTAGAAAGATCTTATTAAATTATGAAACAATCAAATTAAGGAAACATTTTTTTTTGAAAAATAAAGGATTGTATATTATTATCCACAAAAAACACCCATAAGGACAAACCCTTATGGAGCAAGGAAAAGCCCAATAAAAAGCGAGGCACCCCGACAAGCATACAAAAACCCCAAAAAGCCGAAAAACCCCCATCCAAGACAAAAGCAAGGACACCCTAGGACTAACCAACAACACCCGAGAGACACAAACAAAAAATCAAGTTTTGAAGTGTTCTTCATAAACCTTCTCCAACCCTCGAATAGCTTCAAAATCGCTTCCCTCAAACTCTAACCCCAAGACTTTTCCAACAAGCCACGTCTTTTTCGACCGCGTGAAGTAACGCCCACCACTACCATGATCCGCACCCGACAACGACAAGGGAGAAGAAGAGAGAGCTACCTCAAGATCACCCCGACCCTCCTCACACGCCGAGGGCCGAGCACAGTTCCTCCGGCAAGCAGGGGGATCCTTTTATTAAAATTAGAAAACAATTAACCCTAAAGAACACTTTCAAAAAAAAAAAAACCCTAAAGAACGATTATAAATAAAGGTGAATTTACGGTGTAAAAAGGATGTCTTTTTCACTTTCTGACCTAGCCACCAACTCTCTTCGTCCACCATGACAACACCACCTCTCACATTCATTCCATCAACCTTTCTCTAGCACCAACCGCACAAAATTAAACCCTTAGCAGAGGCCCCACTTTCTTCCTTCTACCTCCTTTGAACCCACCTCATGTCTCCTACTTCAACATTCACGTTCAATACCACAAGTGCGCGCCAGCACCACGTGTACCCGTGAGTTCTCTATTCATAAGCATAATCATCACTTGTTTTCTTTTTATTAATAGTATCACTTTTATGGATTCAATAATAGTATATGAGTTGTATCTTATGTGTAATAGGTGAAAAGGAGGTGTTGTTAATTTGGTTTCTTCTCCTTGTATTAGTGATCAGTTTCATATATTATAGAAAAACATAAAAAGGTTCAAGTGTCATTGTTTTTTCGTTTACTTAGATTTGGTGAGTTTTGTGCCATCGGTTATGTTCTAGATGTCTTCTTTAGGTTTTACTCCTGAGCATCTTGATTTCCCTTGATTTTGCCAAGTATTTGTGCCAAATATGACCTGATTTTATCTTTCAGGCTTTAGAGCTTTCATCAATAAAGAACTTTCAGAATTTAGGCTTTATCTTACTCTTTCTGTCTGCATGCTAGCTTTCCATGCTCTAACTTTATTTTTCTGTCTATATATATATATATATCTCTTTCTATCTATCTATTTGTTTTTCTAGGAGGATGCATCCTTTCTTTTCATCAACGCAAATAATGACTTTTTGCAACTCTATTATGTTTTGAAGTGTGAGTCAAGCTTTGAGGCCACATTCATTGTAATTCATGGAATTATTGATTGAGTTTCCATATTCTGCTCTGAATTTATATGTATTAGACTCTTTTTTTCACATTTCATGGTAGTGGAGATATTCTTAATCAGGTGAACAATTAATACATGATTCCACTGTACCTTCACTTCTTGCAGCCACACCATACTCTTTCTCTCCTGGAAAATTCGACGGAGAAGCCGAGTAGATCCCTTTGTCGTTCAGCCCTCCTTCAAAATGTTACTTGATATGTAGTTGACACTACACCCAGAGACCTCAAAAGATGATAACAGGCATGCTATAAGACATTATTTTTGGATTTATTATTTTTTCTACTTCTACATATGTTAAGGTCTTTATGGGTTTAAACGTCAAGGCCTAAAGTTTATTTACCTTTCCTCCATTGATTAAACATATCACCTTTTATGCAGAGTGTATTTTTACTACCCCTTCAAATTTGGGAGTCCTACTTACAATACTAGGGAAGCTTTTGCTATGATGATTTCTTCCTTAAATTTGTTTCTCTTTTCAAGGTAGGAACTTATACCCCTAATAGCATTTGAATCCAATGTCTCTCAATCACTATGCAAGTGTGCAATGCAACTACACTAGATAGTCCCTTTTTCTCATGATAAGAATCTTGTAAAACTGAAAAATCAATTAAACATCATCTTGTTATCACCATATGCAGTGCACTGATGGTACATCATATGCTGCTGCAAGGTATAGAAGTGCCACTCCAGTGTCGCCTTCTATTTGGTGCTGTAACTAAAACTACAGTTTCAGTGTAAGTTTGGCTTTTCCCAAATTCCTTTTACTTTTTTTCTTCAATATTTGGTAAAGGTTTGTTAATGGGCCGGACCTATGTTCTTTGTGCAACAGTACCCACCCATGTGTGGTACGACATGTCTTCTTATTCTTGATTATGCTTTGCTCTTATAAGTCATGACTCATGGATTCATGGTACAGAAGCAATGTTTACATTCCAATTTGTGTATATATTATGTAAATATGGAATGCAATACAATCATAGAATATCTGCTTAACAACTTGCAATGGTCCATGGTTGTTTATTGGTTGAATTTCCAGGCCTATACTCAGGATAATAAGTTGGTTCAGTGACTCTAATTCTTTATTGCCTCCTCGGTGAACTGGCATATCATGGAACTCTGACAAGACACGCATGAAAGTGCAGTGGAATGATAAGAATGGAAACAAGCTTGCTGAGGTGCTAGAATATGAACCAAGGTAACTATTTATAATTGTTAGGTCTTGGTATGTTTCAGCCTCAGTTGCTTGCGTTCTTGGTTTCTAGATAAATACATAATTGTATAGTATGTTCATTTGATTTTGTAATCTCAAAAAGTTGTCCAATCATAAAACACAAAAGTACCTTATGCTTCTAATAATGTGCAGTGAAGCAAGTTATAACAAGAATAACAATAGGTTAATTTGACTAAATTTGTGTTGTGTGTGGCTATACTTGATTATGGGTATCACATGTTGCCATTTAGACTTACCGGAAGATGTAGTGATTCTTCTCCAAAAAGGGAAACACCTTCCCAATGCGGCGTTACGGCGAGAGAGTGCGTGTTGGTCAGATGACAACCTTTCTCTCTTCGGTAAGTCCCTTTTCTGGTGAGAGCGTCGCCCGACTCCTCCACCACATCAAGTCCCTCCCCCATCAATGCCTTTGCGCCACCCCACAAGGCTTTCTTGCATAATGCTACATGGACAAATCCTTAGCACAACGTTCTGCACGTCGAATCACGTAGTCAATTGCAAATTTGCAATGAAAAAATTCGAGTATTTGCAATGAAAAATATTCGCGTATTGTTCAGGTTTAAATTATGTAATGGACTCCGCGATTCGACCTGCAGAACGATGTGCTGAGGCTCTATGCATGTAACATTATTCAAGGAAGCTTTTTGGGGTGAATTGACGTATGGCGTCCGTGTAGAGACAAGAGTCAAGAGCATCGTGAGCAATTGCGCGGTGGCGGAGGAGGGACTTGATGCGGTGGAGAAGTCGGGCGACGCTGTCATCGGAAAAGGGAGCGCCGAAGAGAGAGATGTTGTCATCTGACCAACACACGCTCTCTCGCTGGAACGCCGCACTGGCAAGGTGTTTCCCTATTTGGAGAAGAACTACTGCATCTTATAGTAGGTTTAAATGGCAATATGTGATTTAGGTGTTTTCTGGTGAGAGCGTCGCCCGACTCCTACATCGCGTCAAGTCCTTCCTCCGCTAGAGCACAACCGCTCTCGCTGCTCTTGTCTGTGGCCTTTACACGGAGGTCATCTGCCAATTTTCAAAAGTCATTAACGACCTTTGCGCCACCCCACAATGCTTTCTTACATAATGCTACATGCACAGATCCTTAGCACAACGTTTTGCACGTCGAATCACGTAGTCCATTGCAAATTTGCAATGAAAATATTCGTGTATTTACAATGAAAAATATTCGCGTATTGTTCAGGTTTAAATTCTGTTATGGACTCCGCGAATCGACCTGCAGAACGATTTGCTGAGGCTCTATACATGTAGCATTATTCAAGGAAGCTTTTTGGGGTGGCACAACGGTCGTTGATGACTTTTGAGAATTGAAGGATGGCCTCCGTGTAGAGACAAGAGTCAAGAGCATCGAGAGTGGTTGCGCGTTGGCGGGGGAGGGATTTGATGCGGTGATGGAGTCGGGCGACTTTGTCGCCGGAAAAGGGAGTACCGAAGAGAGGAAGGCTGTTATCTGACAACACACGCTCTCTCGCAGGAACGCAACACTGGCAGGATGTTTCCTTGTTTGGAGAAGAATCACCGCATCTTATTGTAGGCCTAAATGGCAACATGCAATTTAGGTGTTTTCCGGTGAAAGTGTCGCCAGACTCCTACATTACATCAAGTCCCTCCTCTGCCAGAGCACAACCGCTCTCACTGCACTTGTGTAACACCCCGATTTCGGCGGCGTCACTTTAGTAACAAAAGTAAACTTAATGCGGAAAAACGTGAATATATTTTTTTTTGATAATAACTAAGACAATACTGAATTAAATAAAACCCAAATGCGAAAAGCAATAAAACTAATATACAATATATATAACAGCCCCCGCTGTAAGTAGCAACCTCGTCACGAGTAACCTCCAGTGACGGAAAGAAAAGTGTAACGCCCGTAGGCAATATGTACAAACCAAATATAAGGGTGAAGTGTCCGCAACACCATCCCTCAAAACTGAGAATAAGCTGACCCAATGGTCTGAAAATAAGACCTCCTAAGTCCAACCAACTCTTTGTGATTCCCGTAAAGAAACCACACAAAAAGCTATCGGCGGAACTACCCTGTCCCCAAAGAAACAAATGAAGCAATGACTGTCAGAGCTAAGACTCTACTCCTACACTAATCCTATCTCGAGGTGCTCACACAAGCACACAAAACTATGTGCTAGCATGATCGTCGTCTGAATCAGAATCCAGAACGACCAAGTCTACAAACACTACCCGACCTCCCCTCGCAACCGCAATGCGCTCCGGTGCCGGACTAACGGGCTTAGGGCCCGAACCCTGATCATCAATGATCGCAACGGAGGGTGAACTGGAGTCTGAAGACGTCACGCCCACTGGCTCCTCCTCTGAGGGATCCTCCTCGTCTGAAGACAACGGTGGTGGTGGTGGTCCTCCTGCTCCTGGTCCGCAATGCACACCCGGTGGCAAGTTGAAGCTGACGGAGCACCTCCTCAACACTCCCTCTACCAAGAGTCCTCTCCTATCTACCCTATCCTCCATGATCCTCCCGGAATAGGTCGCGCGGTGGCTAGCGGGGTCTACCACCCACGAACCGGGGTCATCCTGGTCAATCATCTCATATCTGATCCCCCCCGAAGGGTGGACCATTGTGAACCAGTCCGCAATGGACATCTGACAAAAGGCGTTGTCCGCCAAAACACACACAGAAGACGCGAGGGTCAACTCCAAAGAACTATGTAGATAATACACCCAATAGGTACAGATAAGAAATAGCCGCTTAGGCTTATAACTAGAGGTAACATCCTAGGGTTGCATATTTCACAATAACATAAACGACAATAAAACACTTAACATGTTCCAAATAGGATTAACAAATAGCAATCACATCCGACAACTAAATTAGTATGCAT
The DNA here is from genome assembly GCF_012489685.1 of Lotus japonicus. Lineage (NCBI taxonomy): Eukaryota > Viridiplantae > Streptophyta > Magnoliopsida > Fabales > Fabaceae > Lotus > Lotus japonicus. Next base: position 19,544,379 of record NC_080042.1, on the reverse strand, counting down.
GCTGCATGATATGCAAATGACGGTTAACCCAGTTAACCACATGCATTCCGGAAAGGGATGGACATCAAACGGATCAGCCCTAACACCAGCCACGGTGGAACCATTTCGGCCCGCGTGCCTCTTACTCCAACAACCACACGTAGTCAGATCAGCAGTAAACCCGTAGGTCTGCCATTTCGGTCTGCTACAAGAGACGTCTACAAACGCTCTTACACGGCATTCCGGGTCTTATGACCATTTTGGAAACCGACGAGGTCCAGAGTACGTCCTGTGTTAATACCTCATTAATGTTGCATGAATGCAGGATGATTAGTCAAACAACGTCTTCGATCTCACTCGACACGTCGCCACATGTTCTAGCTAAATTAATGTCTCTAAAAGCTTACCCTAAGGTAACAGTCGATTCTGCGACAAAAGACACATCTTCACAACAACACATAACTCATGATGATCTCCAAATCATCCGACTCATCTCAATCCGATGGTCAAACTGCTCAACGAGCAAGAGTATCACATACTCAGAAACTATCAATTTCCCGGACTTATCCCCAGGATAGCCCAACAACACATAGCTGCTCCAACAGCACAAGAGCATCAACATACTCAATACTTCTCAACTTCCTCAACACTTGGATCCGACGACACTTCTCGTTTTCCAAAACTAAGATTTGCATCCGAAGCTTCCTTTCGAGTTTATTATCCTTATTTGAAGATTTAGAGGTTGTTTAATGTCTTATGAGTTTTCTTTACAAAATGGTATCCTTTTAGTCTTATCGCAAATCTTATAAGTTCTCGGGATCTCCTAATCCCCAAATGACACCAGAGAATGTCTCGATCCATGAAACACCATAACAAGGTCCGAATCTCATTCGTCCTATCAAACTTTCTCAAAACTCTCAAAATAAAATCGGCATGACCTGCCCGCTATTCTCACTATTCAGAATCTCAGATCTCATTGCAAAAGCATAAATAACTCAGCACAATCAATCAACATGTCATATATCAACATATTAAGCAATAACCACATAGCACTTAGCATATAAGGCATGCACCACACATCCTAGATTACCCACATAGCACGTAGCATGTAAGTCAATCATCAAAAACATTCAGTAGATGCATCATCTACATTGTCAGCCGAAGCCTCAGAAAACGTTTTTCCAATCAAACACAAACAATTGCATAAACAGTAAACAATGTCGAAAGCATCGACCCTAAACATTAACTAGAGATTCAGTGAGTAGCCCTCACCTGTAGGTTCTCCAGAGTGATCTTCGAACTCTTCCTCACAAGCAAAGCGTTTGTCCTCAGGAAATTCCTTAAAAGCACCTTTAAAGTAAAACCACAGAATTCTATCAAAATCTATCGGAAACTAAGCTACCAAAACTTACTAAGGTTACCCGAAGTAGTACATACTCCGAGGTACGATAATCTAGCGCGAAAGGACAAGTTTTCGGAAAAGGAAATTTTCCTCCTCCCCCCCTATAGGGCTCGACCACTTTTGGTAATTGTGGGGCTCGATTTTTCTTCGATCAAACTTGGTTCCTATGCTATCATTAGCCGTAACTAAGGGTATTCTGAACTCGGAAAAATTATCGGATCAAAAACTGTCGCAGGGGTATTTTGGTCATGATTTTTAACTTGAATTTCAAAACTGAAATCCCAAAAAGCAAATTTGACATGGACGTCACCAACGACGTTTATGACAACTAGTCCTACTAGCGCTAAGCTAAGGCGGTAGTTTTCAGCCTAAAGGTTGAAGCTTTACTCCAAAAATGGGTATTTAAGGCTAAAATTGATTCCGGTGGAATTTCGGCGACATAACGGAAAAACTAATCCGGCAGAAGTGATCTTGGGCACGTAAGGAAGATGTTTAGAATCAAAAATGAAATATTCAGGATAGTTTTTCAAAAACCTCAAAACTATCAGCTCAGAAAAGTCTATAGAAAAACTATGGAAAAAGCGATCAGAGGTAAGGATTAGCGACTATACCTCGAAACCTTGAAGTAGCAACTGATTAATCAACGATCAAGCAAGGATTGAACAAAATCTCTTCTTCTCCCTCCTCTAGCAAACTCGCGGCCTCTTGGGAAGAAATGGGTAAGATTTTTGTGATTTTCTCATCTTTCTTGCTATATATAGAGGTTGGCAAAACACGGTAAAATGAAAGTTTCGCGAATCTGATTTTTCCGGCTTCATTCTCCGTGAATTCTAAGATATGTTTTGGCGAAAGAATTCCAAAACTAAAATGAGGTCTCCTTGTATTTTTGGCAACTAATGCATAGTCGGTGTAAAACTATTTTACCCGATAAGTTGCTTTTTGCATCGGATGTCGGAATAGAAAACTTCCTTCTGAAGAAAGATTGAAATCATCAAGAGAAATGGGTGTACGCGTGTGGAATCTTCATTTGAAGCTCCGAATAGAAAAAGTCTTCATTGTCGGGTGATTCTAGGGTTTTGAAATACCAGGGTTTCGGTTTTGGCAAACTTCCGATGATTGGAATCGGACGTTCGTAGATCCTAGAGTTTCGCCTCGAAACGATTTTGATATATGGAAAAAGAGAAGTTCTAACATTTCTCTGAAGATTTTTGGAATTAACTTCCATCGTGCCTAAAAGTGAAAACTAGCTATATACTAGGGTTTCTGACCTAGGTTTAAGCGTATAACGATCGTGCTATAACTTTTATCGACTTCGGTACGATCCTCAGACTTTTCCTGAACTTTCTCCTTCATATATTTATTTCATTTGGTAAACTCTAGTTCAGGTTTCCCTTCACGATACATCAACCCTAATCGTGAATAGGATTCTATTTAGTTGGCATAAGTTTAAAAACTTGGGCCTTACAACTTGTCTGTGGCCTTTACACGGAGTTCATGTGCCAATTCTCAAAAATCATCAACGACATTTGCGCCACCCCACAAGGCTTTCTTGCATAATGCTACATGGACAGATCCTTAGCACAACGTTTTGCACGTCGAATCACGTATTCCATTGCAAATTTGAAATGAAAATATTCGTGTATTTGCAATGAAAAATATTCGCGTATTGTTCAGGTTTAGATTCTGTTATGGACTCCGCGAATTGACCTGCAGAACGATTTACTGAGGCTCTATACATGTAGCATTATTCAAGGAAGCTTTTTGGGGTGGCACAACGGTCGTTGATGATTTTTGAGAATTGAAGGATGGCCTCCGTGTAGAGACAAGAGTCAAGAGCATCGAGAGTGGTTGCGCGTTGGCGGGGGAGGGACTTGATGCGGTGGTGGAGTCGGGCGACGTTGTCGCCGGAAAAGGGAGTACCGAAGAGAGGAAGGCTGTTATCTGACAACACACGCTCTCTCGCAGGAACGCAACACTGGCAGGATGTTTCCTTGTTGGGAGAAGAATCACCGCATCTTATTGTAGGCCTAAATGGCAACATGCAATTTAGGTGTTTTCCGGTGAAAGTGTCGCCAGACTCCTACATTACATCAAGTCCCTCCTCTGCCAGAGCACAACCGCTCTCACTGCACTTGTCTGTGGCCTTTACACGGAGTTCATGTGCCAATTCTCAAAAATCATCAACGACATTTGCGCCACCCCACAAGGCTTTCTTGCATAATGCTACATGGACAGATCCTTAGCACAACGTTTTGCACGTCGAATCATGTAGTCCATTGCAAATTTGAAATGAAAATATTCGTGTATTTGCAATGAAAAATATTCGCGTATTGTTCAGGTTTAAATTCTGTTATGGACTCCGCGAATCGACCTGCAGAACGATTTACTGAGGCTCTATACATGTAGCATTATTCAAGGAAGCTTTTTGGGGTGGCACAACGGTCGTTGTTGAATTTTGAGAATTGAAGGATGGCCTCCGTGTAGAGACAAGAGTCAAGAGCATCGAGAGTGGTTGCGCGTTGGCGGGGGAGGGACTTGATGCGGTGGTGGAGTCGGGCGACGTTGTCGCCGGAAAAGGGAGTACCGAAGAGAGGAAGGCTGTTATCTGACAACACACGCTCTCTGGCAGGAACGCAACACTGGCAGGATGTTTCCTTGTTTGGAGAAGAATCACCGCATCTTATTGTAGGCCTAAATGGCAACATGCAATTTAGGTGTTTTCCGGTGAAAGTGTCGCCAGACTCCTACATTACATCAAGTCCCTCCTCTGCCAGAGCACAACCGCTCTCACTGCACTTGTCTGTGGCCTTTTCACGGAGTTCATGTGCCAATTCTAAAAAATCATCAACGACATTTGCGCCACCCCACAAGGCTTTCTTGCATAATGCTACATGGACAGATCCTTAGCACAACGTTATGCACGTCGAATCACGTAGTCCATTGAAAATTTTCAATAAAAATATTCGTGTATTTGCAATGAAAAAAATATTCGCGTATTGTTCAGGTTTGAGTTTTGTAATGAACTCCGCGATTCGACCTGCAGAACGATGAGCTGAGGCTTTGTGCTTGTAGCATTATTCAAGGAAGCTTTTTCGGGTGGCGCAACAGTCGTTGATGTTTTTTGAGAATTGACGGATTGCCTCCGTGTTGAGACAAGAGTCAAGAGCATCGAGAGCGGATGCGCGTTGGCGGGGGAGGTAGTTGATGCGGTGGAGAAGTCGGGTGACGCTGTCACTGGAAAAGGGAGTGCCGAAGAGAGAAAGGCTGTCATCTGACCAACACACGCTCTCTCACAGGAACCCCGCACTAGAAGGGTGGATCCTTGTTTAGAGAAGAATCATTGCATTATATAGTAAGCCTAAATGGCAACAAGCAATTTAGGTTGTTTCCGGTGAGAGCGTCGCCAGACTCCTACATTGCATCAAGTCCCTCCTCTGCCAGAGCATAACCGCTCTCGCTGCTCTTGTTCGTGGCCTTTACACGGAGGCCATCCGCCAATTCTCAAAAATCATTAACGACCTTTGCGCTACCCAACAATGCTATCTTACGTAATGCTACATGCACATATCCTAAGCACAACGTTCTGCACGTCGAATCACGAAGTCCATTACAAATTTAAAATGAAAAATATTCGCGTATTAGCATTATTCAAGGAAGCTTTTTGGGGTGGCGCGACGGTCGTTGATGATTTTTGAGAACTGACGTATGATGTCCGTGTAGAGACAAGAGTCAAGAGAATCGAGAGCAGTTGCGCGGTGGCGGAGGAGGGACTTGATCCGGTGGAGAAGTCGGGCGACACTGTCATGGAAAAGGGAGCGCCGAAGAGAGAAATGTTGTCATCTGACAAACACACGCTCTCTCGCTGGAACGCCGCTCTGGCAAGGTGTTTCCCTATTTGGTGAAGAACCACTGCATCTTATAGTAGGCCTAAATAACAACATGTGATTTAGGTGTTTTCCGGTAAGAGCATCGCCCGACTCCTACATCGCAACAAGTCCCTCCTCTGCTAGAGCACAACCGCTCTCGCTGCTCTTGTATGTGGCCTTTACAAGGAGGTCAAGTGCCAATTCTAAAAAAGCATCAACGACCTTTGCGCCACCCCACAAGGCTTTCTTGCATAATGCTACATGGTCAGATCCTTAGCATAACGCCTTGCACGTCGAATCACGTAGTCCATTGCAAATTTGCATTGAAAATATTCGCGTATTTGCAATGAAAAATATTCGCGTATTGTTCAGGTTTGAATTATGTAATGGACTCCGTGATTCGACCTGCAGAACGATGTGCTGAGGGTCTGTGCATGTAGCATTATTTTAGGATACGTTTTGGGGTGGCGCGACGGTTGTTGATGATTTTTGAGAATTGACGTATGGCGTCCATATAGAGACAAGAGTCATGAGCATCGAGAGAAGTTGCGTGGTGGCGGAGGAGGGACTTGATACAGTGGAGAAGTCGGGCGACGCTGTCATCGGAAAAGGGAGCGCCGAAGAGAGAAATGTTGTCATCTGACCAACACACACTCTCTTGCTGGAACGCCGAACTTGCAAGGTGTTTCCCTATTTGGAGAAGAACCACTGCATCTTATAGTAGGCCTAAATGGCAACATGTGATTTAGGTGTTTTCCGGTGAGAGCGTCGCCTGCCTCCTTCATCGTATCAAGTTCCTCCTCCGCTAGAGCACAACCACTCTCGCTGCTATTGTCTGTGGCCTTTACTCGGAGCTCATGTGCCAATTCTTAAAAATCATCAACGACCTCTGCGCCACCCCACAGGGCTTTCTTGCATAATGCTACATGGACAGATCCTTAGCACAACGGTCTGCACGTCGAATCACGTAGTCCATTGCAAATTTGCAATGAAAATTTTCACGCATTAGCAATGAAAAAGTTCGCTTATTGTTTAGGTTTGAATTCTGTAATGTACTCCGCGATTCGACCTGCAGAACGATGTGCTGAGGCTCTGTGCATGTAGCATTATTCAAAGAAGATTTTTGGGGTGGTGCGACGGTCATTGATGATTTTTACGAATTCACGTATGGTGTCCGTGTAGAAACAAGAGTCAAGAGCAACGAGAACAGTTGCGCTGTTGCGGAAGAGGGACTTGATGCGGTGGAGAAGTCGGGCGACGCTCTCATCGAAAAAAGGAGTACCGAATAGAGAAATGTTGTCATCTGACCAACACACGCTCTCTCACTGGAACGCCGCAATGGCAAGGTGTTTCCCTATTTGGAGAAGAACCACTGCATCTTATTGTAGGCCTAAATAGCAACATGTGATTTAAGTGTTTTCCGATGAGAGCGTCGCCCGACTCCTACATCGCATCAAGTCCCTCCTCCGCTAGAGCACAACCGCTCTCGCTGCTATTGTCTGTGGCCTTTACACGGAGCACATGTGCCAATTCTCAAAAATCATGAACGACCTTTGCGCCACCCCACAAGGCTTTCTTGCATAATGCTACATGGACATATCCTAAGCACAACGTTTTGCACGTCGAATCACGTAGTCCGTTGCAAATTTTTAATGAAAATATTCGCGTATTTGCAATGAAAAATATTCGCGTATTGTTCAGGTTTGATTTATGTAATGGACTCCGCGATTCGACCTGTAGAACGATGTGCTGAGCCTCTGTCCATGTAGCAATATTTAAGGATGCGTTTTGGGGTGGCGCGACGGTTGTTGATGATTTTTGAGATTTGACGTATGGCGTCCATATAGAGACAAGAGTCAAGAGCATCGAGAGCAGTTGCGCGGTGGCGGAGGAGGGACTTGATACGGCGGAGAAGTCGGGCGACGCTGTCAATTGAAAAGGGAGCGCCGAAGAGAGAAATGTTGTCATCTAACCAACACACGCTCCCTCGCTGGAACGCCGCGCTGGTAAGGTGTTTCCCTATTTGGAGAAGAACCACTGCATCTTATAGTATGCCTAAATGGCAACATGCAACTTAGGTGTTTTCCGGTGAGTGCGTCGCCCGACTCCTACATCGCATCAAGTCCCTCCTCCGCTAGAGCTCAATCGCTCTCGCTGCTCTTGGCTGTGGCCTTTACAAGGAGGTCAAGTGCTAATTCTCAAAAATCATCAACGACCTTTGCGCCACCCCTCAAGGCATCCTTGCATAATGCTAAATGAACAGATCCTTAGCAGAACGTTTTGCACGTCGAATCACGTAGTCCATTGCAAATTTGCAATGAAAATATACGCGTATTTGCAATGAAAAATATTCGCGTATTGTACAGGTTTGAATTATGTAATTGACTCCGCGATTCGACCTTCAGAACGATGTGTTGAGGCTCTGTGCATGTAGCATTATTCAAAGAAAATTTTTGGGGTGGCGCGACGGTCGTTGATGATTTTTACGAATTCACGTATGGTGTCCGTGAAGAGACAAGAGTCAAGAGCAACGAGAACAGTTGCGCGGTGGCAGAGGAGGGACTTGATGCGGTGGAGATGTCGGGCGACACTCTCATCGGAAAAAGGAGCGCCGAATAGAGAAATGTTGTCATCTGACCAACACACGCTCTCTCACTGGAACGCCGCACTGGTAAGGTGTTTCCCTATTTGGAGAAGAACCACTGCATCTTATAGTAGGCCTAAATAGCAACATGTGATTTAGGTGTTTTCCGGTAAGAGCGTCGCCCGACTCCTACATCGCATCAAGTCCCTTCTCCGCTAGAGCACAACCGCTCTCGCTGCTCTTGTCTGTGGCCTTTACTCGGAGCTCATGTGCCAATTCTTAAAAATCACCAACGACCTCTGCGCCACCCCACAGGGCTTTCTTGCATAATTCTACATGGACAGATCCTTAGCACAACGTTTTGCACGTCGAATCACGTAGTCCATTGCAAATTTGCAATGAATATATACGCGTATTTAAAATGAAAAATATTCGCGTATTCTTCAGGTTTGAATTATGTAATGGACTCCGCGATTCGACCTGCAGAACGATGAGCTGAGGCTCTGTGCATGTAGCATTATTTAAGGATGCGTTTGGGGGTGGCGCGACGATTGTTGATGATTTTTGAGAATTGACGTATGGCGTCCATATAGAGACAAGAGTCAAGAGCATCGAGAGCAGTTGCGCGGTGGCGGAGGAGGGACTTGATACGGTGGAGAAGTCGGGCGACGCTGTCATCGGAAAAGGGAGCGCCGTAGAGAGAAATGTTGTCATCAGACCAACACACTTTCTCTCGCTGGAACACCGCACTGGCAACATGTTTCCCTATTTGGAGAAGAACCACTGCATCTTATAGTATGCCTAAATGGCAACATGCGACTTAGGTGTTTTCCGGTGAGAGCGTCGCCAGACTCCTACATTGCGTCAAGTCCTTCCTCTGCTAGAGCACAACTGCTCTCGCTGCTCTTGTTTGTGGCCTTTACACGGAGGCCATCCGCCAATTCTCAAATATCATTAACGACCTTTGCGCCACCCCACAATGCTTTCTGACATAATGCTACATGCACAGATCCTTAGCACAACGTTCTGCACGTCGAATCACGAATTCCATTGCAAATTTGAAATGAAAAATATTCGCGTATTGTTCAAGTTTGAATTATGTAATGGACTCCGGGATTCGACCTGCATAATGATGTGCTGAGGCTCTGTGCCTGTTGCATTATTTAAGGAAGCGTTATGGGGTGGCGCGACGGTGGTTGATGATTTTTGAAAATTGAAGGATGGCGTTCGTGTAGAGACAAGAGTCAAGAGCATCGAGAGCAGTTGCGCGGTGGCGCAAAAGGGACTTGATGCCGTGGAGAAGTCGGGTGATGCTATCATCGGAAAAGGGAGCGCCGAAGAGAGAAATGTTGTCATCTGTCCAACACACGCTCTCTCGCTGGAACGCCGCACTGGCAAGGTGTTTCCCTATTTGGAGAAGAACCACTGCATCTTATAGTAGGCCTAAATGGCAACATGTGATTAAGGTGTTTTCTGGTGAGAGCGTCGCCCGACTCCTACATCGCATTAAGTCCCTCCTCCGCTAGAGTAGAACCCCTCTCATTGCTACTGTATGTGGCCTTTACACGGAGCTCATGTGCCAATTCTCAAAAATCATCAACGACCTCTGCGCCACCCCACAAGGCTTTCTTGCATAATGCTACATGGGCAGATCCATAGCACAACGTTCTGCACGTCGAATCACGTAGTCCATGGAAAATTTGCAATGAAAATTTTCGCGTATTAGCAATGAAAAAATTCGCTTATTGTTCAGGTTTGAATTCTGTAATAGACTCCGCGATTCGACCTGCAGAACGATATGCTGAGGCTATGTGCATGTAGCATTATTCAAAGAAGAGTTTTGGGGTGGCGTGACGGTCGTTGATGATTTTTAAGAATTCACGTATGGTGTTCGTGTAGAGACAAGAGTCAAGAGCAACGAGAACAGTTGCGCAGTGGCGGAGGAGGGACTTGATGAGGTGGAGGAGTCGGGAGACGCTGTTACCGGTAAAGGGAGTGCCAAATATAGAAAGGCTGTCATCTGACCAAGAAACGCTCACTCCATTGCCAATTTGCAAAGAGAAATATTCGTGTGTTGTTTAGGTTTGAATTCTGTAATGTACTTCGTGATTCGACCTGTAGCACGGTGTGATGAGGCTCTGTGCATGTAGCATTATATAAGGAAGCTTTTTGGGGTGGCGGGACGGTCGTTGATGATTTTTGAGATTTGACGGATGACCTCCGTATAGAGACAAGAGTCAAGAGCATCGAGAGTGGTTGCGGGTTGGCTTGGGAGGGACTTGATGCAGTGGAGGAGTCGGGAGACGCTGTCGACGGAAAAGGGAGTGCCGAAGAGAGAAAGGCTGTTATCTGACAGCACACGCTCTCTCGCAGGAACGCCGCACTGGCAGGGTGTTTCCTTGTTTGGAAAAGAATCACCGCATCTTATTGTAGGCCTAAATGGCAACATGCAATTTAGGTGTTTTCCGGTGAAAGTGTCGCCAGACTCGTACATTGCATCAAGTTCCACTGTGCTAGATTACAACCGCTCTCGCTGCTCTTGTCTATGGCCTTTACACGGAGGCTATCCGCCAATTCTCAAAAATCATTAACGACCTTTGCGCCTCCCCACAAGGCTTTGTCACATAATGCTACATGCACAGATCCTTAGCACAACATTCTGCACGTCGAATCACAGAGTCCATTGCCAATTTGCAAAGAGAAATATTCGCGTGTTGTTTAGGTTTGAATTCTGTAATGTACTTCGTGATTCGACCTGTAGCACGGTGTGACGAGGCTCTGTGCAAGTAGAACTATTCAAGGAAGCTTTTTGGGGTGGTGCGACGACCGTTGATGATTTTTTCGAATTGGCGTATGGCGTCCGTGTAGAGACAAGAGTCAAGAGCATCGTGAGCAGTTGCAAGGTGGCTGAGGAGGGACTTGATGCGGTAGAGAAGTCGAGCGACGCTGTCATCGGAAAAAGAGAGCGCCTAAGTGTAAAATGTTGTCATCTGACCAACACACGCTCTCTCGCTGGAACGCCGCACTGGCAAGGTTTTTCCCTATTTGGAGAAGAACCACTGCATCTTATAGTAGGTGTAAATGGCAACATGTGGTTTAGGTGTTTTCCGGTGAGAGCGTCGCTTGACTCCTACATCGCATCAAGTCCCTCCTCCGCTAGAGCACAATCGCTCTCGCTGCTCTTGTATGTGGCCTTTACACGGAGGTCACGTGCCAATTCTCAAAAATCATCAACGACCTTTGCGCCACCCCACAAGGCTTTCTTGCATAATGCTACATGGACAAATCCTTAGTGTAAGATCAAGTTTTGATCTAGTAGTACAACTCTTATGTTTTGATGATTACAAGTTATCTTTTGAGTATGAACAATTATGGTACTCTAACGTGTTTTTCTGAGTGTGCCATTCACAGGCTCTGACCTCAATTCAATCTCACATAAATTAGAAGCACTGTGTATAAAGAGTGACCCAAGCAACGCTTTTGCAACATCTATGTTCTTTATGAACAGTAGAAATGCTTCAGAAGATCTGAAGTTATACAAGCTCTAACATGGACTCAGTCACTAGAAGCTCTAATAATCCAGAAGTTCTGACAACCAAGAAACGCTGAAGGTTCAGATGTTCTGATGGTGTAGAAGACTCTGAAGACCCAGAAGCTGAGTAGTGGAAACTCTGAAGACCATGTACTTCCCTCTGAGTTCAGAATCAGAAGATACAATGGTCAGAGGATCTGTGCTTTCCCTCTGACTCTGATCAACTGGCTTCACAAGTTCCAACATGAAGCATTCCCTTGATCAGAAGTCTCTTAGGTTTAAAGGTCAAGTCACTTTCAAAGTACAAAAGCAACTGTACCATCCTGACGACCTACCTAACGTTCTCAGCCACAGCAGAAGCTGGAATTTCCAGATCTGCCCTCCAACGGTAGCATTTCCATGCAGCGTTCAAACCCTAATCCTTGGAGTATAAATAGAGGCTGAAGTTTGAAGAATGCGGTTGGAAGAATTACATACGCGCTAGCTATACTCAAAACTTTCCAAGCATTCTTTCACCTGACGTCACTGTGTTTACAACTAGCTTTTTAGAAGCAAATCTTTTGTAAACTTTCTTTCTTAAACAGTTGTTTAGTTACCTTTAGGAGATCAAGGTTGATCGGATCCTAGAGAAGACTAAGAGAGTGAATCTTAGTGTAAGCTAAGTTAGTATATTGTTAGTCACTTGAAGGTTCAAGTGCAGTTGTAACATTTACCTGATTAGTGGATTGCCTTCATTCTAAGAAGGAAGAAATCACCTTAACGGGTGGACTGGAGTAGCTTGAGGGATTTTTCAAGTGAACCAGGATAAAATCTTTGTGTGCTTTTCTATCTCTCATCTTAAGCACTTATTTGTTCTTGAAAGATTTGCCAAAATCTTTAAGGTAGATATTTTATCTTGAAAACGTTTTTCAAACCCCCCCTTTCTACCGTTTTTCACACCTTCAATTGGCATCAGAGCTCCGGTTCTGATTTAAACACCTAACAGTGTTCAGTGATCCTGAACCTTGTGTGAAAAACCAACTATGGCCCAAGCCAATACTTCCGCTGACAACAACAACAATCAACTCAGACCACCAATCTTTGATGTGAAAAGTTTGAGTACTGGAAAGATAGAATAGAGTGTTATTTCCTTGGCACGGACCCAGATCTCTGGGATATGGTCATTGAAGGCTATACTGATCCAGTAGATGCTTCAGGAATGAAGATCCCTCGTTCGGAAATGACTGACGTTCAAAAAAAGCGTTTCAAGGATCATCACAAGGCGAAGTCTATGCTGTTCAGCTCAATATCATATATTGAGTATGAGAAGATCTCTGACAAGGAAACGGAAAAATCCATCTTTGATTCCTTGGTCATGACGCATGAAGGAAATGAAGAGGTCAAGGAAACCAAGGCTCTTGCTCTCATACAACAATATGAGCAGTTTAAGATGGAATCTGGTGAAACCATTGTGGAGATGTACTCAAGGTTTCAAACTCTGATTGCTGGAATCAGAGTGCTAAACAAGAGTTACTCTACTGGCGATCATGTCAAGAAGATCATCAGAAGTTTTCCTAAGGAGTGGAGAGCGTTTGTCACTGCATTAAAACTCTCCAGGAATCTGAACTCGTTGAAGCTTGAAGAACTTGTGAGTCATCTCAGAAGCCATGAGATTGAACTCAAAGAGGACAAGCCGCAAAAGAAAGACAAATCTATTGCTCTTAAGTCAAAGTCTGACAAAGCGAAAGCTTATCAGGCACAAGAGGAAGATTCCTCTGAAGAGCTATCAGATGCGTCTGAAGATGAAGAGCTATCTCTTTTCACAAAGAGATTAAGCAAACTCTGGAGGAACAAACACAACAAAGGAAAAGGACCAAAGAAAAGTTCAGGAAGATATGAGTCTTCATCTGGTCAGAAGAAATCATCTGCAAAGGAAGTCACTTGCTTCGAGTGCAAGGAATCTGGACACTACAAGAGTGACTGTCCCAAGCTAAATAAGGACAAGAAACCAAGAAGAGTCTTTAAGAAGAAAGCTCTCGTGACCTTTGATGCAACTGACTCTGATGAAGCTGAGTCAGAAGAAGATGGAGCTGTGGAGGCTCTGATGGCTACCACCAGCAGAGGTGCTGAAGCCTCAGATGATGACTCAGACTCAGAAAATGACGATGAGGTATTCTCTAATTTTTCTCCATCTGAGCTAAGAACTGCTTTATCTGAAATAATGGAGAAACATGATATTCTAGTAAGTAAATATAGAGAACTTAAAAAGAAACATGTTGTTAAAATGAGTCCCTCAGATGTTCATGAGAAGTCAGTCTCTGAACTCATGGAAGAAAACTATACTCTGGTTAATGATAACAATGTTCTTCGTGCTAAGAATGCTGTGCTAGAAGATCAACTTGCATCATCTGACGTTAAGTATGAGGCAAAATACGAGAAAGCGTTTCAAAGGTTCCTTGCCAAGGGCATAGATAGAAGTCTTATGGCTTCAATGATCTATGGCATAAGCAAAAATGGGAACAACGGCCTTGGCTACTCTCAATCCATGAGAGATGAGTCATCTGAGCCCAAACGCGAACCTTTGCATAAGCATTTTGTTCCCGCTGGCACTATCATCCCAGAAAAGGTTACACCGAAAGTGGTAAAACCTAAGGGAAAGTTTAAACTTGACATGTCTAAGTATTACAATCGAGTTCCTATGCATTATCCACCTGTTGCACCCAAAGTTCCAAGAACTTCTGGGAAAACTAACAAGAAAGGACCCAAGATATGGGTACCTAAGACAATGATTATCCCTGTTGCAGACATCTTATGCAGCTCAGTTAAGACACCTGTCATGGTACCTGGACAGTGGATGCTCGCGACACATGACGGGCATAAAGTCTATATTCCAAAAGCTTGTACCGCTTAAGTCAGGGGGAGGCGTTGGCTTTGAAGGAAACCAGAAGGGAAAAATTGTTGGAAAAGGTTCCATAGGAGATGGAAAAATTCCAGTTATCAATGATGTACTTCTGGTGGAAGGATTATTGCATAACTTGCTCTCCATAAGTCAAATTGCTGACAAAGGTTATGATGTAATCTTTAATCAAACCGGCTGCAAAGCTGTCAGTCAAACTGATGGAACTGTCTTGTTTTCTGGGAAGAGAAAGAAATGATATTTACAAAATCAAATCTTCTGAACTGCTATCTCAGAAGGTCAAGTGTCTCATGTCAGTAAATGATGAGCAATGGATCTGGCACAGACGCCTAGGACATGCAAGCCTCAAGAAGATATCTCAACTCAGCAAGCTAAATCTCGTCAGAGGATTGCCTCGTCTGAAATATTCATCAGAGGCTCTGTGTGAAGCTTGTCAGAAGGGAAAATTCACCAAGAAACCTTTTAAAGCAAAAAATGTGGTATCTACAACAAGGCCCCTTGAGCTACTTCACATTGATCTCTTTGGACCAGTGAAAACTGAATCCATTGGAGGAAAGAAGTATGGGTTAGTTATTGTAGATGACTATAGCAGGTGGACATGGGTAAAGTTTCTAAGGCATAAAGATGAAACACATACTATATTTACCAACTTGATTACTCAAGTTCAGAAGGAGTTCCAAACCTCAGCGATTACTGTCAGAAGTGATCATGGTGGAGAATTTGAAATCAAAGCTTTTGAAGAATTGTTCAACTCTCAAGGAATCTCTCACAACTTCTCCTGTCCTCGCACTCCCCAACAAAATGGAGTTGTTGAAAGAAAGAACAGAACACTTCAGGAGATGGCTCGCACCATGATGCAAGAATCAAGTATGGCCAAGCACTTCTGGGCAAAAGCAATCAACACTGCTTGCTACATCCAAAACAGAATCTCCATCAGACCTATTCTGGAAAAGACTCCTTATGAGCTATGAAAAAGAAGACAACCAGACATTTCCTACTTCCATCCCTTCGGAAGTACTTGCTACATGCTCAATACTAAGGAGCATTTGGGTAAATTCGATTCCAAAGCTTTAAAATGCTATTTTCTTGGATATTCTGAAAGATCTAAAGGCTTTAGAATTTATAATATTATTCATCAAACTGTTGAGGAATCTATTCAAATTAGATTTGATGATAAGCTTGGCTCAGAAAAGTCAAAGCTGTTTGAAAGATTTGCAGATTTAAGCATTGATTGTTCGGAAGCAAATCAACCAAAGACTAGCTCAGAGGATATTGCTCCAGAGGAAGAAGCACCAGAAGCTGCTCCAACAACCTCTGATCAGTTTCAGAAGAAGAAAAGAATAGCCGTCTCTCATCCAGAAGAACTGATTATCGGCAACAAAGATGCTCCCGTCAGAACCAGGTCAATGCTCAAACCTTCAGAAGAAAGTCTTCTGAGTCTGAATGGACTTGTCTCTCTCATTGAGCCCAAATCAGTTGATGAAGCTCTTGAGGACAAAGGCTGGATTCTAGCAATGAAAGAAGAGCTAGATCAGTTCACCAAGAATGACGTATGGACTTTAATGCCAAAACCCAAAGGCCTCCATGTCATTGGAACCAAGTGGGTATTTAGAAACAAGTTGAATGAGAAAGGAGAAGTAGTCAGAAACAAGGCAAGGCTAGTTTCTCAAGGCTACAGCCTGCAGGAAGGAATAGACTACACAGAAACATTTGCTCCAGTAGCAAGACTAGAAGCAATCAGACTGTTGATCTCCTTCTCAGTAAGTCACAACATAATTCCACATCAGATGGATGTTAAGAGTGCCTTCTTAAATGGATTCATATCAGAGGAAGTCTACGTTCATCAACCCCCAGGCTTTGAAGATGAAAAGAACCCAGACCATGTCTTCAAGTTGAAGAAATCACTCTATGGTCTGAAGCAAGCTCCCAGAGCATGGTATGAGAGACTCAGCTCATTCCTTCTGGAAAACGAGTTTGTAAGGGGTAAAGTAGATACAACTCTTTTTTGCAAAACTTACAAAGATGATATCTTAGTTGTGCAAATTTACGTTGATGATATTATATTTGGTTCTGCTAATCAATCTCTATGCAAAGAATTCTCTAAGATGATGCAGGCTGAATTTGAGATGAGTATGATGGGAGAACTCAAGTACTTTCTGGGAATACAAGTTGATCAAACACCAGAAGGAACATATATCCATCGGAGCAAGTACACTAAAGAACTTCTGAAGAAATTCAATATGCTGGAATCTACAGTGGCCAAGACTCCAATGCATCCTACATGCATTCTGGAGAAAGAAGATGAAAGTGGTAAAGTATGTCAAAAGCTCTATCGTGATATGATAGGTTCACTTCTATACTTAACCGCATCTAGGCCAGATATATTATTTAGTGTTCACTTATGTGCTCGTTTCCAATCAGATCCAAGGGAAACCCACTTAACTGCTGTTAAGAGGATCCTAAGGTATCTGAAAGGTACCACTAACCTTAGCTTGATGTATAAGAAAACATCACAGTATAAGCTTTCAGGTTATTGTGATGCTGATTATGCTGGAGATAGAACAGAGAGAAAAAGCACTTCTGGAAATTGTCAATTTCTGGGAAGCAATTTAGTCTCATGGGCAAGCAAGAGGCAATCAACAATTTCTCTATCAACTGCAGAGGCAGAATATATCTCAGCAGCAATATGCAGCACCCAGATGCTCTGGATGAAACATCAGCTGGAGGACTATCAGATCCTTGAGAGCAATATCTCAATCTATTGTGATAACACTGCTGCAATATCATTGAGTAAAAATCCTATCTTACATTCAAGGGCAAAGCACATTGAGGTAAAGTATCACTTTATTAGAGATTATGTACAAAAGGGCGTACTTCTTCTGAAGTTTGTTGATACTGACCATCAATGGGCAGATATCTTTACAAAGCCCTTAGCAGAGGATAGATTTAATTTTATTCTGAAAAATCTAAATATGGACTTTTGTCCAGAGTGAAGATGGATCAGAACCTCTGACTATGATACTTCTTGATCAGAAGATGTCTAGTCCAGAAGGTAACTCCATCAGAGTGTATGTACCCATTGGTGCTGACTCTGAAGCTGAGACAGTAACACGTGTGTCAGTATCTCTGATGCATAGTTCCTTGTGCCCCTGTGACAGTCTGTCATGATAAGTGTAGATGTGCTTCTCTCCTGCGTGTGATATGTGTATTTACTGTTACTATCATGTCTTTAATTTTCAACCGTTGATCTTAAAATGCTTTTTGAATCTACAACGGTTATTTGACAAAACCCACTATACACACACGATCTCCTACACTTTCGGTTTTTACTCTCTCTCTTCTGTTTTTTTTTCAAAACCGCTTTCCCACGATCTCTCTCGCTCTCTATTCATCTTCAACCCTCATCTTCTACCCAAAACCTTCATCCGCTCCAACAATGGTGAGACAAACCAGAAATGAAGCCGCTGAAGCAACAAGTTTCCCTCACATGGTAGTGGGTCAAGCTACAGGCCAAATGGGTCCTGAAGCTCCTAGTCAACGTCAAGCTCAAGAGCAAGTCATTCCGATTGCAGAACGGGGCTGTGCCGTTCATTGTGTGTATGCTCCTGAAGAACTTCAAGTATTGGCAGAATGGAGATTCGACCTCGACAATCTTGCTGTAAATGGGTATGATCTTCGTCCTGAAGTCCGTGTTCAAGGCTGGGAAAATTACTTCAACAGGCTTCGAGGACCGGTGTACGACAAATTGATCAAGGAATTCTGGAAGCACGCTGACTGCGATGACACTCAGGTGGTATCCCACATTCTTGGAAGGAGGATCATAATTACAGAGAAGTCATTTGTGAACCTACTGGGTGCAGAGACTGCACATGGATATCGATTTCAACTCACTGAATCGAAGCTGAAACCCAAAACGAAGGATGAGACCAACAAGGCCCTGTACACCACATATAAACCGGGCAAAACTGATTACAAGGTGTTGGATCTTCATCCCAAGCTCAGAATCTGGCACAAGATTCTGCTGCACTGTATCAACCAGAGGCCAAAGGGCAGTTCCCCAGATTACATCAATTTCAGCCAGAAGGCGATGCTGTTCTTCATCCAAGCCAAGCAGAAGATCTGCCTTCCCTACTTCCTGTTCTCTTACTTAAAGGAGTGTATCAAGAAGTCCAGAACTACTGCCTCCATCAAGTCAGCAATCAAGTATATCCCTTTTGGGAGGTTGCTATCAGATCTCTTCATTGAGAGCAACCTGGTGCAAGATCTGATCAATGCTGGATGTGTAGAGGATTTGACCACCATTGTCAGTGATGTCTTCACTGCAAATTCTCTGAAGAAGATGGGGTTAGTCCAGAAGAAAATTGCCCCAGCTCATGAAGATACATCTTCTGAAATCAGAAAGAGAAGGGTGCCTCTGAATGACTACCCTCTGTGGACACAAGCTGACAACCCTGAAGCTATTAGGTGCTATGTTGAAGACCTAAGGGCTCAAGGCTTTGAAATTGATCTAGATGAATTCTTCCGAAGAATGCCGCCAGCTCAAGAGTTTGACTCTCCTCGCAAGAGGAAAGTTCAGAGGAAGATGGTCTTAGAAGAATCCTCTGAGGAATCTGATGGCCCTCAGAAGAAGAAGAAGAAGGCTGACCAGCCAAAGAGGAAACATGATGAAACCAGCAAGTCAGATGATGGTAATGATGGTAATGATGGTGATAATGATGGTGGTCCTTCTCCTCCCAAGAAGAAGAAGAAACAAGTCAGACTTGTGGTGAAGCCTACAAGGGTGGAACCTGCTGCTCAAGTGATCAGAAGGATTGAGACTCCTGTCAGGGTGACTCGGTCTTCAGCACGATCATCAAGTAAGTTTGCTATTGCTTCTGATGATGATTTAGATACATTTGATGCACTCCCCATCTCTGCTATGCTGAAACATACCTCCAACCCACTCACTCCTATCCCAGAGTCCCAACCAGCCACACAAACCACTTCACCACCCAATTCACCAAGGTCTTCATTTTTCCAACCTTCTCCAAATGAAGCACCTCTCTGGAATATGCTTCAGAACCAACCTACCGGACCCTCTGATCCAACCTCACCTATTACCATCCAATATAACCCATTAACTTCTGAACCCATCATCCCTGATCAACCAGAACTCAACCAACCAGAACCTAAATCCAGAACTTCTGATCACTCTGTCCCCAGAGCTTCAGAACGTCTGGCTGCCAGAACCACTGATACAGATTCATCAAGTGTCTTTACTCCTGTCTCTTTTCCAATCAATGTTGCTGATTCCTCTCCCTCCAACAACTCTGAATCCATTAGAAAATTCATGGAGGTTAGAAAAGAAAAGGTGTCTACCCTAGAAGAGTATTACCTCACCTGTCCAAGCCCTAGGAGATATCCTGGACCTAGACCCGAACGTCTAGTTGACCCAGATGAACCTATCTTGGCCAATCCCTTACATGAGCCAGACCCTTTGGCTCAACAGGCTCAACCTGACCCTGTGCAACAAGAGCAAGTTCAACCAGAACCAGCACAATCTGTGTCTAACCACTCCTTGGAACCTCTGAACCTCACCTTGGAACCTCTGAACCAAATGCTCAAATGTTTAACATTGGTTCTCCTCAAGGTGTCTCTGAGGCAAACAGCAGCAACCATCCAACCTCTCCTGAACCCAACCTATCCATCATTCCCTACACTCACCTAAGACCAACCTCCCTGTCTGAGTGCATCAGTGTGTTTAATTATGAAGCTTTACTGATGATTCGCAATGTCAAAGGACATACTGATCTGAGTGAGAGTCCTGACTCTGTTGCTGAGGAATGGGATAATCTGAGTACTTGGTTAGTGGCTCAGGTTCCTGCTATGATGAGTCTTCTCATTGCTGAAAAGGATCAGAGGATCCAGGCTGCAAAGCAAAGGTTTGCAAGAAGAGTGGCTCTTCATGAACAAGAACAAAGACATAAGCTTCTTGCAGCTATTGAAGAGGCCAAAAGAAAGAAAGAACAGGCAGAAGAAGCTGCACGTCAAGCAGCAGCTCAAGCTGAACAAGCCCGATTAGAGGCAGAACGACTTGAAGCTGAGGCTGAAGCCCTTAGATGCCAAGCACTTGCACCAGTAGTGTTCACTCCTGCTGCTTCTGCTTCCATTCCAGCTCCTCAAGCTGCTCAGAATGTTCCTTCCAGTTCTACTCAGTCAAGCTCGTCCAGACTCGACACCATGGAACAACGTCTTGACACTCATGAATCCATGCTAATTGAAATGAAGCACATGATGATGGAACTTCTGCGTCGATCTGATAAACCCTAGTTTTAGGATCTCTTCGTTTGTCTTTTCCTTGTTCTATTTTGTTAACTTCTGTTTCTTTTTCTTTAGTTATTCTACTTTGTTCGTTTGTGATTATCTATGCATATCTATATATATATATATATTTTTTTTTCACATATGTTTGCAAAAATCTTTTTATTCATAATCTTTTTATGTTTACATCATACTTTCTTTTCCTAAAGTCTAGAATGGAGGATCCTTCCTCATTCTCCTGCACTCCTGGCGCTGCTCTGACCTCTCCCTCTCCAGACGATCCAGTGAATACTGGATGTTGTTGAGATTGACGATCTGGTCATCCCTCTCCAGAATTTCTTCTGAAGTCTTGAGCTTCTTTTCTATGATTTCTTTCTCTTCCAGCAGCTTTAGTTCAAGCTGGCTGAGTTCCTGCACTTCCTCCACGAAGGCCAGGAATTCCTTCAAGTCATTATTCAACTCTGGACGCAGGTCCTCCTCCAGCAGTGTTTTTGTTAGCTCTGCAATGGTTTTTGTACCCTCTGGATGCCTTATGTTCAGGAACAAGTCCTCCTCAAAGGCCTTCCTTCTGAGCTATTCAAGTGCTTCCCTGTATGATGCCATTTTTTTTCAAATTGATCGAGTTGTGAAGCTTACCCTCTTTCTCCATCGCTTTTTATAGGCTTAACTTTCTCTCTGAAAGTTAATGCTTCTTCAGTTTCTCGAGGTTAAGTTCTTGGTAACTGACCCCTTTCTTTACTCCCTTGGCCGGTGGTAAACGTTCTCCTTTTGCATTAACTCTTCCCTTTAATTCACCTTGTACTTCAAGCTAAGTTTTTCACACCCCAAGCTTTTTGCTTATGACAAAAAGGGGGAGTACAACCCAGTTTTTGATGTGTAAGATGTGTTAGTGTGATTATTTTTCTTTTGGAGAATTTAAGAGTTCCTCTTTTATGACCATAGATGTGTCACTGGGCAAATACAAGGAATACATTTCACTTCTTCTGAAGTGATTTTAGTTTGACTCTGACCCAAGACTCTGATACCTTGTCCGTTGACTCTGAATACTTATGCGCTCTGATTATTCTTATTTATCTATGTCATAAGTTTTTCACTCTGAACTCTTATATTATTTAGCTCAGAATCTAGACTTTTCTAACGTTTTCATCAAGTATTAGATTTAGGGGGAGCTATGCTCAGAATCAAGCTGTGACTTGGATTCAGAATGAGCAAGATAAACTATTCACATCAGGATAAGTCATATTCTATATCTCTAAACTCTGAGTGAATTCAGTTTATTGTTTAAGAATTGTTCATCAAAATCTTAGTTTTGTCATCATCAAAAAGGGGGAGATTGTAAGATCAAGTTTTGATCTAGTAGTACAACTCTTATGTTTTGATGATTACAAGTTATCTTTTGAGTATGAACAATTATGGTACTCTAACGTGTTTTTCTGAGTGTGCCATTCACAGACTCTGACCTCAATTCAATCTCACATAAATCAGAAGCATTGTGTATAAAGAGTGACCCAAGCAACGCTTTTGCAACATCTATGTTCTTTATGAACAGTAGAAATGCTTCAGAAGATCTGAAGTTATACAAGCTCTGACATGGACTCAGTCACTAGAAGCTCTGATAATCCAGAAGTTCTGACAACCAAGAAACGCTGAAGGTTCAGATGTTCTGATGGTGTAGAAGACTCTGAAGACCCAGAAGCTGAGTAGTGGAAGCTCTGAAGACCATGTACTTCCCTCTGAGTTCAGAATCAGAAGATACAATGGTCAGAGGATCTGTGCTTTCCCTCTGACTCTGATCAACCGGCTTCACAAGTTCCAACATGAAGCATTCCCTTGATCAGAAGTCTCTTAGATTTAAAGGTCAAGTCACTTTCAAAGTACAAAAGCAACTGTACCAACCTGACGACCTACCTAACGTTCTCAGCCACAGCAGAAGCTGGAATTTCCAGATCTGCCCTCCAACGGTAGCATTTCCATGCAGCGTTCAAACTCTAATCCTTGGAGTATAAATAGAGGCTGAAGTTTGAAGAATGCGGTTGGAAGAATTACATACGCGCTAGCTATACTCAAAACTTTCCAAGCATTCTTTCACCTGACCTCACTGTGTTTACAACTAGCTTTTTAGAAGCAAATCTTTTGTAAACTTTCTTTCTTAAACAGTTGTTTAGTTACCTTTAGGAGATCAAGGTTGATCGGATCCTAGAGAAGACTAAGAGAGTGAATCTTAGTGTAAGCTAAGTCTGTGTATTGTTAGTCACTTGAAGGTTCAAGTGCAGTTGTAACATTTACCTGATTAGTGGATTGCCTTCATTCTAAGAAGGAAGAAATCACCTTAACGGGTGGACTGGAGTAGCTTGAGGGATTTATCAAGTGAACCAGGATAAAATCTTTGTGTGCTTTTCTATCTCTCATCTTAAGCACTTATTTGTTCTTGAAAGATTTGCCAAAATCTTTAAGGTAGATATTTTATCTTGAAAACGTTATTCAAACCCCCCCCCCTTTCTACCGTTTTTCACATCTTCACTTAGCACAACGTTCTACACGTCAAATCATGTAGTCAATTGCAAATTTGCAATGAAAATATTCACGTATTTGCAATGAAAAATATTCGCGTATTTTTCAGATTTGAATTATGTAATGGACTCCGCAATTCGACCTGCAGAACGATGTGCTGAGGCTCTGTGCATGTAGCATTATTCAAGGAAGCCTTTTGGGGTGGCGCGACAGTAATGCTACATGCACAGATACTTAGCACAGCATTTAGCACGTCGAATCACGGAGTCTATTGCAAATTTGCAATAAAAAGTATTCGCGTGTAGTTCAGGTTTGAATTCTGTAATGGACTTCGCGATTCGACCTATAGAAAGGTGTGATAAGCCTCTGTGCATGTTGCATTATTTAAGGAAGTGTTATGGGGTGACGCGACGGTCGTTGATGATTTTTAAAAATCGACGGATAGCCTTCACATAGAGACAAGAGTCAAGAGCATCGAGAGCGGTTGCGCTGATGCGGTGGAGAAGTCGGGCAACGTTGTCATCGAAAAAGGGAGTGCCGAAGAGAGAAATGTTGTCATCTGACCAACAAACGCTCTCTCACTGGAATGCCGCACTGGCAAGGTGCTTCCTTGTTTGGAGAAGAACCATCGCATCTTATAGTAGGTCTAAATGGCTACATGTTATTTAGGTGTTTTCTGGTGAAAGTGTCGCCCGACTTCTACATCGCATCAAGTCCCTCCTCCGCCAGAGCACAACGACTGTCACTGCTCGTGTCTGTAGCCTTTACACAGAGGCCAACCGCCAATTATCAAAAATCATCAACGACCTTTGTGCCACCCTACAATGCTTTCTTACATAATGCTACATGCACAAATCCTTAGCACAACGCTCTGCACGTCGAATCACGAAGTCCATTGCAAATTTGCAATGAAAACTATTCTCGTATTGTTCAATTTTGAATTATATAGTGGACTCCGCGATTCGACCTGGAGAACGGCGTGATGAAGCTCTGTGCATGTTGCATTATTTAAGGAAGAGTTATGAGGTGGCGCGACGGTGGTTTATGATTTTTGAGAATTGACGGATGGCCTCCATGTAGAGACAAGAGTCAAGAGCATGGAGAGCGGTTGCGCGAGGGCGGTGGAGGGACTTGATGCCGTGGAGAAGTCGGGTGATGTTGATATCTGACCAACACACGCTCTCTAGCTGGAACGCCGCACTGGCAAGGTGTTTTCCTGTTTGGAGAAGAACCACCGCATCTTATAGTAGGTCTAAATGGCTACATGCTATTTAGGTGTTTACTGGTGAGAGCGTCGTCCAACTGCTACATCGCATCAAGTCCCTCCTCCGCCAGAGTACAACCGCTGTCGCTGCTCTTGTCTAAGGCCTTTACACGGAGGCCAACCGCCAATTATACAAAATCATCAACGACCTTTGTGCCACCCCACATTCCTTTCTTGCATATTGCTACATGCACAGATCCTTAGCACAACGTTCTGCACGTCGAATCATATAGCCCATGGCAAATTTGCAAACAAAAATATTCGCGTGTTGTTTAGTTTTGAATTTTGTAATGGACTCCGCGATTAGACCTGTTGAACGGTGTAATGAGGCTCTGTGCATGAAGCATTATTCAAGGATGTGTTGTAGGCTGGCACGACGGTCGCGCGGTGAATGAGACTAGAGTCTAGGGCATCGAGAGCGGTTGCACGGTGGCGGAGGAGGGAGTTGATGCGGTGAATGAGTCTGGTGACGCTGTCACCAGAAAAGTGGGTGCCGAAGAGAGAAAGGTTTTCATCAGACCAACACACGCTCTCTTGCTGGAACGCCGCACTAGCAAGGTATTTCCTTGTTTTGAGAAGAACTACCGCATCTTATAGTAGGCCTAAATGGCAACATGCGACTTAGGTGTTTTACGGTGAGAGCGTCGGTCGACTCCTACATCGCATCAAGTCCCTCCTCCGCCAGAGCACAATCGCTCTCGCAGCTCTTGTCTGTGGTCTGTACATGGAGGTCATCCGCCAATTCTTAAAAATCATAAACGACCTTGCGCCACCCCACAAGGCTTTCTTGCTTTATG
Source organism: Lotus japonicus (assembly GCF_012489685.1). Taxonomy (NCBI): domain Eukaryota; kingdom Viridiplantae; phylum Streptophyta; class Magnoliopsida; order Fabales; family Fabaceae; genus Lotus; species Lotus japonicus. The sequence continues at coordinate 19,519,248 of NC_080042.1, read as the reverse complement.
CTACATGCACAAATCCTTAGCACAACGTTCTACAAGTCGAATCAGGGAGTCCATTGCAAATTTGCAATGAAAAATATTCGCGTGTTGTTCAGTTTTGAATTTTGTAATGGACTCCGCGATTCGACCTGGAGAACGGTGTGATGAGGATCTGTGCTTGTTACATTATTTAAGGAAGCGTTTTGGGGTGGCGCAACGGTCGTTGATGATTTTTGAAAATCGACAGATGGTCTCCGTGTAGAGACAAGAGTCAAGAGCATCGAGAGCGGTTGCACGGTGGCAGAGGAGTGACTTGATGCGGTGGAGGAGTCCGGTGACGCTGTCATCAGAAAAGTGGGTGCCGAAGAGAGAAAGGTTGTCATCTGACCAACACACGCTCTCTCGCTGGAACGCCGCACTGGCAAGGTGTTTCCTTGTTTGGTGAAGAATCACCACATCTTATAGTTGGCCTAAATAGCAACATGCGATTTAGGTGTTTTCCAGTCAGAGCGTCGCCCGATTCCTACATCGTATCAAGTCCCTCCTCCGCTAGAGCACAATCGAACTCGCAGCTCTTGTCTGTGGCCTTCACATGGAGGTCATCCGCCAATTCTCAAAAATCATCAACGACCTTTGCGTCACCCCACAAGGCTTTCTTGCATCATGCTACATGCACAGATCCTTAGCACAACGTTCTCAAAAATGGTCGCTGATGATTTTTGAGAATTGGAGGATGGCCTCTGTGTAGAGGCTAGAGTCAAGAGCAGCGAGAGCGGTTGTGCGGTGGCGGATGAGGGACTTGATGTGGGGGAGGAGTCGGTCGACGCTCTCAGTGAAAAAGGGAGTGCCGAAGAGAGAAAGGCTATTATGTGACCATAATCGCTAGTAAAGCCTTTACCGACCAGCAATACAATGGCGGAGATACAGGTGCCGGTAAACGTGGTTGCGGCCATTTTTATTGCGGTTAAAGGCAATATTTATTGCCGGTAAAACTGCTTTTTGTTATATTGTAGTCTAATGTTTAAGTGTCTTATATTATCTTTTTGGGTCTAAGATCTTCTCTTGATAGTAATATAAAATTTGTTTTATAATACCAAAAGAAACAATCAATGCCATTTGGTTAGACTATCAAACCTGAATCATGAGATCATTTTATAAGGGACGCAGGGGAAGCGCGTGAGTATCCGGGAGATGAGAAAAACTGCGACACGTAGTTCATGGGTGCGGAAGGTTTTGGAGATGATCGTGGAGAGATTGTAGCTTTGAATGGCATTGGCCTTCCCTGCTTCCATTTTTGTCCCCCTTTCTGGAACAGAGTTCGACTTGTTATTTTATTTTACTAAGATTTTAATAAATTTATGCTAATTCTGAAAATTCAAGTGTGTATGAAACTATGAATGTTAATTTTTGTTTATTTTTATTTGCATGATCAATTCTAAGTTTAGAGTATTGTTAATTATTTTAGATTTGAAATGTAGAGAATGGTCATTCGTCCCCCAGTAATGCCCGTATGCCATTGGCCACCTCGGGGCGTATAATCAGGGTATTTCAATGTTTATACATGATTCATATTCTTATTATTTTTAGGATTAGCTTTTCCTTAGGCTAATTAATTATTGATATGGTAACTAACTTGTGCTGAACACAGACAAATGATGATTTATTTGAGTTGATATATGCAAAGTTTCTGTTAGAAACTAGATACTCGAGTTTCGATCAAGCTGGCTGCTGCTGCCAGACTTATCCATGTTTCCTGACTTGAATTGTAAGATTTTCTTTCTTCCTACCCCAACTTTCTTTTGAATTGATTTTTTTTCCACCATGGCTCGATGCCCTATCAGTCTAATGAAGTGTAAATGGACAGTATCCTCATGTTTTTCAAGATTCGATCAACAGCAGAGATATTGAATTGCTTATCCTCATGTTTTTCATGAAATGCTTTGTGAAACTTTTAATGGAGAGTGACGTTAAAATAATTTATTTAAAAACTAGCTCCTTGTCAACGTTGATATTTATTTTTCTGTTATAAGGAAAATGTTCAAATCAATTCAAATACTACCTTAGTTTCTGGTCTTTTACCCATATAGCAGATCATATACTATAGTTTTTTTTCAGTTCAAATGCTACATTAGTTCTTTCCTCATCAAGAAAAATGCAACAACACAAGGCTCCACTTCAAGTTGTGATGTTCATGATCTTTACTTGTACATCTAAATGAAAATGTAAGATTTGGGATTTTTTTTTTAAACTGAAAATATTATTGAAAGGAAGAATTACATGAGAACAAACCCTCTTATAAAAATGGTCAATTCAAAACCAAATCCAGACAAATAGACATGACATGTCTCGTCCTCTATTGTGCAAAATACTTGAAGATGAACCTCATTAAACCTTCCTAGAAAAAACCTAGTGGAAAAAACCCTAGTGAACGAAAAAGAGTACTCAATCCCAAGTATGGACCTCATAAACAACCAAGAAAATATACCAACCCAGCTAGTACAAAAACTGTTACAAACTACATAGCTCGCATAACAGTTTTTACAACACAACAAACTTGAATATATCGATATCCAACTTATAACGAATCTCAATATAATTTTTACAAAAACTGAATGACAATTCAATACTAAGGTCCTCTAATGTATGAGCAAAAATGTGCATGTGGATGGAAACCCTTGTACAATTGATTTTGAAGTCATAATCAATTCTCGGAAGAAGCTTGGGTAAGTCATTTATGGGTTTCCCAATTGAGTGCACAGGTCACTTTCCATTGATTCTCTCTATCACAGTGATGAAACCCTGAGGGCCATGCATTCCATTTCCAATTACTACCATGCTAGAAAACAGTTACTTGTTCATTGATGCCCCAGGCAGCACCACAACCTTATCATCCTCACCTTTCTCAAGAATATCCACCCCGATCCGCAAATCCTTCATCATATACCCAACACCCGCACGTCCCCAATTCTTCTCAATCATTCTCTCCCCAAACAAATCCAGAGCTTTAGACCCTGCAGCCCCACGTCTGATTTCCCCCAAAAACTGCTTCAAATCAAGCCCAGCCTTGTCTACAAACACCAAACCTTCACTCAAACCAACCAAATTCAAAGGGAAGGTGATCTGATTCACAATTTTGCAGCTCTGCCCACAACCAGCTTGACCCATGTAGGTAACTGTTAACCCAAAATTTGGCTTAAGGTTTGTCGACACAAGCTTGTCGAAAATTGGTCTAGGAGGAGCCAGAAAAATACAAGTTAAGTTGATTGCAGAATTCGACAAACATGATGCTTGAAGCAGTTATGAGAAAAGCAGGCAGTTGTGAGCACGTGCAAAAAACCATGATGCAACAGAAATGGTTAAGAGCGTGTGCCTTCACCCACGATGGCCACCCACGATGCAAGCAAACGGTTGAAGTGCACCCCTCCCCCACGATGCAAGAAGCTTCTGGAGCAAGTAAGAGATCGTGGATCACCAAGCCCACTAACTCGTCTAGCAGAGGAGAAAACCGCCAAGGACATGTGTGGCAATGGAGCACTATAAATAGGAGAAGATCATTCAGAAGAAGGGGTTCCCAACTTAACTCCAAAAATTCACTAAAAAGCTCACATGTCCGCATCAAAGAGACTCCAAGAGCCTAACGTGATCATGAGGGAGTATGTTGCAGAACCAGCCATTTACCATTCCTGCATTTAATGCTTTCAAACTTGTTGCTTTGTTCATTTGAATTCCTATCGATTTTCTTCACTTGATGTAATTTTCAGTTTTTCGACTTTATTTGTGTACTTTGCCCTTTGTTTAATGAAATTCAGTTTCCAGTACTCTTGAATATTTGTTTTAAGTTACAAACTCAACCTTTGACACTTGTTTGTCGAAAATCACGTTCCACACACAACACTTTGGCAAGACGTTTTCCCAAAAGAACCCCTTAATCTTAAACTTTTCCCAGTCGAATCTGGAGAATGTTTGTTTATCAAATATCACCGTAAACAAATTGGCACGCCCAGTGGGACCATTTTTGTGAAAACTAAGTTTTACAGAAGTGCTTTGTGTTTTTTGTTTATTGCATGTTACTTGTTACATGTTACTCGTTACCTGCTTGTGTGATTTGTTTCTTATATGCACCTGAGAAGTGGTAAGACTGTGAGTATGACAAGCAATCGAGGCAGAACCTCCCCCCAAGGATCCAACGTGGTCAATCAAAGCAGCCCTGGCGGAAGCAGTGGTAACAATAATGAAGAAATACCTTATGGGATGAGTTCTGGTACCACCGTGCCAACCCAGAGTATAGAAGTATCTGCAGTAGCGGGGATGCCCATTCCAACGACGGTTCAAGCAGTGACACCTCCAACGGTGATGAGAGGAGCAGCCAATGCACCTCAATCCTCGTTCATGCCAAATGTCTCCCTACCCGCGAGAGACATGCCTTTTGGCATGCCCACATCCTTGATGCAGGGTCTGCAAGGCAATTATTCAACGTTCTCTGAAAATGTCCTTCCCTTTGGGATACCCCCTTTTGGAGCAAATGGGACAATGATGAACTTAGGAAGCCGCGTGAGCCCTCCTGGCTTTACTACAGGGCCCAGTTAACAGGTTTACTTGCCTACAGGCATGAATTCAGGGTCACTTCAAGCCATCAGGCAGCAAGTTGACGATAGCAACCATGAAATGGTTAATATATTATCTCGACAGATGGGGGAGATTATTAACCCTTTGATTCAAAAAACCAATGCCAATAACCAATAGTTAGCCCAACAAATGGGGCGGTTGGCTACAGTGTTAGGATCTCAAGTCGAAGTTGCACCCTTACTAGGGATTCAACCAATCCCGCATGTCGCAATCCCTGTGCGCGGACCCGTGCTGCCGTTCCCAAACATGGGGCAAAACCCTCTGTTCGAGGAGAATGAAGGAGTGCAGCAACCACCCCAGAACCTGTACATGGTGAACATGAATGAACACGCTGATGGAGTATTAGAGAGAATTCGACACTAGAACGCCGGAGGGAAACAAAATGTTGCTGCTGTTGTCGAACAATTGTTGAACCAACATGGTTTCAATGTGGGTTTTGCAAATAGACCCCATTTTGTTTCAGCTTTTACTGAAGAAGTTCTCGAAGTAGAGCTTCCTCGAGGCTGGAAAGTTCCTAAATTCACCAAGTTCTCAAGAGACTCTGGAGAGTCCACTGTTGAGCATGTAGCTAGGTACCAAATTGAGGCTATTGAGCATGTAACCATTAATGAAAATTTGAAAATGAAATACATTCCCAGTTCTTTAACCAAGAACGCATTCACATGGTTCACAACCCTCGCCCCAAGGTCAGTTCACACTTGGGCTCAATTGGAAAGGATTTTCCATGAGCAATTCTTTAAGGGAGAATGCAAGGTGAGCCTGGAGGATCTGGCTAGTGTCAAGAGGAAAACAACTGAGTCTATTGATGACTATTTGAATAGGTTCAGAATGCTGAAATCTCGATGCTTCACTCACGTTCCAGAGCATGGGCTAGGTTTCTTAGCCGCTGGCGGCTTAGAATATTCCATTAGGAAGAAACTCGATACACAATATATTCGAGATATGTCACAACTTGCAGATAGAGTAAGGCATGTCGAGTTATTGAAGGCTGAGAAATCTGAGGAAAAGGCTAAGACTACTAACAAATGGCCTAAAAAAGAGAAAGTAGCGTACATTGACACTGAACCAGTATGTCGAAATCCATGTGTTTATCGAGAAACTTCTCCAAAAGTTGATATTAACGATATCAATTTGGTTGAACTTCAGCTAGGGGAGCCTTATGTTTGTAGGGCTTTAAGACCTTATGAAAACAAAGTTGGAGAAGAGTCTCCTAAGGAGAACACTCCTGTGGTGAAAACTTACACTTTTGATGTGACCAAGTGTGATGCAATTTATGATATACTTGTGTCTGATGGTTTAATTGTGGTCCCTAAAGACCAAAAACTTCATTCTCTTAGACAAAAGAAAGGGAAAAAGTATTGTAAGTATCATAACTTTTTTGGTCACTGGACCTCACAGTGTGTTCGTTTCAGGGACCTTGTTCAGTGAGCGTTGGATTTTGGAAGGCTCAAGTACGATGAATAGGCCAAAGGTCAGATGAAGATTGACTCGGATCCACTGCAAAAAGCTGAAGCCAACTAGGTGGAACCTCTCCACATCTGCATGGTCGATATCTCTGAAAAACTCGATTTGGGTTTAAAGATCTGAGAGCCAGAGACCAAAAATGGGGCGATCGAGGAGCCAACAGTGGAAGAAGATGTGGGCTTAGATGATGTTTATCCTCAAGCTGGGGAAACTATCATCGAATTCTTGTCTTGAAGCAAAGATGGAGAGAAAGAAGTCATGTTGTGCCCTAGATGCAGCGCCGTGTTGGATAAGTCAACAACGAAGACTTATCAGGACTCTGAAATGAAGAAACACTATCAAAGGAAGGTGCCTGTCGTCAGGAGGTTGAAGTACCCTCATGAAGAGCTGGTAGAGACTACACATGAGCACCATGGCAAAAAAGGCCAAGATCTAAAAGGGAAAGGCAAGTCCTATCTCCCTAATGCTGGTGTGCCCAAGAACCAGTGGTTCAGGCCGGCGCCTCCCAAGCCGAAGCCACGACAGAAGTGGCAGAGGATCGACATAGGTCAAGGGTCTTCTTATGTTAACAATTCTCAGGTGTCGAGGAATTATTCCTATGGTTCAAAAAATTATTATGCTTCGGAGCAGATGACAAGGACCCAATTTTGACGCTTCTTAAGAAAAAGGAAAGCTGAGATAGAAAGGGGTGGCAAATTTCGCTCACTATGGGACATAAAGCCAACAGATCCCACAGATGACAAGCCAAGTGTGGCTTCAATCATTAATCAACTTGACCATGCTATCAAGCAGGGGAAGACCGCGCCAGACCCAGTCCAGAAAAAACGAAGGTAGCGGCTGAGGATGAAGATGAAGATATGCTTGAAGACTTCGACGATAGCGATGGAGAAGATCTCAACATACTATGTGTAGTATCAATTCTGCCTGTTGATTTCGATAAGATATCAGAAGTGACCGAAAGGGACGAGGACTATTACGTCGAAGAAGAAGCGGATGACAATCCCCTATGCTATTATGTGATGTAGAAAGGGGCGGTCGAGGATGAAAGAGCTATTTTCCAAAGGCCTTCAGACCACATGAAAAGCCATTTGAAACCTTTGTTTGTATGGGCTAAGGTCGAAGAGAAGGGAGTTAACAAGGTTTTAGTTGATGGTTGTAACATCCCGATTTTCGGGTGCCACGGTAGTAACATGTAAAAGTAAATATGCAATATTTTCCAAAAGGGATCTATAAATGTGAGTATTTATTTTTTTTCCTTTTTGAAGCATTTCTAAAACATGTAATGCATACTCCCAACCATAAATAATTTACATATGGCCTTGACCAAGACACAACATAAAAGACAAGACAAATAAAATGAAAACCAACAAACGGACCCACTATGCAATGACTCCATAGATCCGATATACTCCCTATGATTTCCACACTGGGTAACCATAGGAAAGCAATGCACCAGAACCTACCCAAAACCTCAAATACAAATCATAAAATGATCCTACAAGCTTAAACCAATAACAGTAAGCTATTCTACCCAAAGGCTCTAGCCTTACGCCCGACTCTATTCTTCGAGTCTTCTATAGTTCTTCCACATGGAGTAGCATCTGCTCACATCGCCACCTTTCGTGCTCTAGCAGCAGGCCGACCGCCCAAACACAAACATACAAACAAAGCCAAGACACTAGGGTCAACTTACAGAATATAATAGATATACAATCAACATGTGACACAGGGGGGTATATACTTAAATAGGTTCTCAGTTGCCTATCCTAAGGTATATACTTAGCATGTTATCAAGGCTCTAATCAACAATTCAATAGACAATATAACACAATTCCAGTTAGGGTGCATGTATGCGTGCAATGCAATTCAAAATGATCTGGATAGTTTGTTTGGGATGGGCACCATCGAGTCAATCCTAACACCGACCTAGTGTTTAACAACTCCGTTCGGGTGTCACTTACAACCCATGCATAGTTGGGTCAATTCTAACCAGCCTAGGTTGAACCACTCTACCTGCTATGTCGAAGATACACTCTTGGTGTTTTCCGATGAAGGTCGTCCCAACCTTCGTGAAGCCGACCGAAGTCGTCCCAACTTCACCGAGGTCCGATCTTTCGGTCGTCCCAACCTCGAATGTATGCATGATGCAATATGGTTAGCCAAACATCGAATCGTCCTCGCACGTACGTGTTTGACTACAAATCTCAATATAAAAGCCCAAGTGTTTAATGTCGACCCTGACGTCATAAAACCCAACAAAAGAGTACTAGAGTCCTCAGTGACCTCCTCTCGTCACCGTGGATCACCCCCGTGGCATCCACCAAATTATTCAAGAAGTGCAAGGAAGCACTTATTTCCCTTATTAATCATGTTGACTCATCCACTTGACGGTCAAGCAAACAACTCAACGAGCGAGAAGGGTATTATTACCCACGCTCAGTTTCTTGCTCAAAGCATGGCTTGTCGACTTATTCCCGTATTTCACAATCATTTCCATTTCCTAAGTTTCCCTAAGGTCATCGTTAATTAATTAAAGTGTTTCAAGTTGAGTTAATTCAATTATGATGTTTATTGTCAAAATTCAAGTTTCATGAATTATCAAGTTCCATGTTCTAACTAATCAAAGTTTCCCGAATCCCCCAAATATAATCCCCAGGAATAGTCTAAGCGTTCAAAAAAAGGGCTAGGTCTCAGACCCCCGTCAGAACCTGCCTAGGGTTATCATTTCAACCCAAAGGATCAATTCAAATGTCCCACGCTCCGCAATCGCGTCAATACGCACAGTTCAATAACAATATCAATATCTCAACTATAAGAAGCAATATAACAATAATTATGTGCGGAAATCATAAGACGGAAACCAGTAAACGGCCGAAGCCTCTCAGAAAACGGAGACACACGTCTCATATAAGTTCACTCGGCCGAAGCCTCCAGAAAACATTTTCCCATAAAGCGATAAACAATATTCAATATCAACGCAATGTTCAAGTCGAATTTATCGACGCCTACAATAAAATAGCTAGTAAGTAAGTTGCCCTAACCTTAGCCAACTCCCTTACTAAGCTGCAACTCCAATCCAATCACATTTTTGCTTTCCCGTGTAGACTCGCTTTATTCCATTGTGTAGCTTCGATGCAAGGTGCTTCCGTTCTTCGTACCTTTCATAAGCATACTAAACAAAATCACTAACCGCGCTACTTACTACTTAAGTCTAGAGCTACAACCTCAAGCAAATGACTCGAAGAAAACACAAGTTAAACTGAATCTTCGCAATGGTTATAAACCATTAGGATCAATCACCGAAATTAAGACAAGTCATCATAATGACCACAAAACAATAACAATGCTTCAAAATCTTTTGACTTAGTAAACTAGCTTTAAAACCAAATACTCATATCTTTGTTAAAATAGAAAAAGCAAATAAAGAATACTTACTTATCGAGTCACTTACAACAACTTAATGTCTCAACTCGCTCTCACAATCTATTCCTCAAGCCAACGTTGTATCATTATCAATTCTTATCAAATCCACTAACCCTTATCAAATAATCCGTAAACCACAGTTAACTTCCAAGACAAATAACTATACTTATCTAATGATTATGTACTTATTCAGGACTCATGAGCTCCTTCAAAATGATCAAATCATTTCTCTTAAAATTAAACTCGTGATATCTCGTTAGACAAAGACCCTAGTCTCTTTGAAACTCCACTTTGGTTCTACAAAATTCCCAAACTTATAGATAAGTCCTCAATCTCTAAGAAACAGCTTCTAGTCCTCAATTAATTCCTTAATTACGTCTAAGTCCTCGAACTTCCAAAGTTTCAAATCTAGACCTTCTAAAATCAAGTATTTATAGTAAAGCTCATCAACTTCTTGAAATTTAAGATTCAATCCTAAGTCATATCTTTCAACATCTAGATTGTCATTACAACTTAATCCATTCTAATTAATACCTTTCGAAGTCTAACTAGTGTTTTTACCCGCGCGTTGCACGGGGAATACATCTATTATATTTGATAGGTCAATTAATACCTTAATCATTAAAAATATAATAAACAAATGATGAAATAGAAGAGTATGAATGATGAGCAAAGTGGACAAAAAGTGTTAAATTAAAACCCTAATTGCATAGATTGAACTTCGTACAATTGAACAACTAATAAAAAAATTGGTTAACCAAATCTCAAATTATGCAAAACATATTAGGGGATGTGGTTTAATGATGGCTAACAAACAATAGCTGATTTAATCTACAATGAAAAAAAGAGAAAAGATTCTTTATGTACGTGATTATGCGAGTTCATTTTTTACACAATAAAATAAACTAAGTTTGACCCATATCAACATGAAGTCGTTTCACATTCTTCATGAGCCTAAAGACAATAACACAAATTATAGATATGAAGAATCGCCAATAAAGCATTCAGAACACACTTTAATCTTAGAAAAAAAAAAGAATGTACCGCGAAATTTGTTATTGTATTTGATACATTAATTAATACTTAATGAAGGTACTTTCTTGTTAAAATATATTTATTCCCGTAGGAGAATTTAACTCCTATAATAATTTGTACAAAAAAATTAAAGTGGACTATATTATTATGTAGTAAAAAATTAACATCAAACTATATTATATTATGTTTTTCTTGTAACAAAAAAAAATTCCGATGAAATCTTATTAACATTTATTTTTATGTAGAAGTATTTTCATGTAAAATATTCTTCCTATATATAAAAGCTTTTAGGCTCTTTCTAATACAATTAGATCCAGCTTCTCCTTACTCTCAGGATGCCTGAAAGTCTTTTCTCAAGTCTATCTGGTGGGTAATATCGATGAAGATGATGACACCCACCATACCTTGCTTGCTTCAAGGTTGATCTCTTGTATCCTCCTCCTGCCGAAGACTTTAAGAGTAAACCTTGTCATTCCAACTTTCATCGATCGAGTTTCAGTTGCTTTTTCTGTTGATCCAGGTGAGAAAGCTTACTAAGGCAACCTCTGCTTTTGTCTATCTCCCAATATAAGAAGCATGTTGCTTTGCTCTTATAGTAGTACTAATAGGCGTACTTTAGAACAAATTTCTAGCGAAGGTCTTGACAGTTTGGAACTGAAAGGTTTGGTTCATCAATAATATCTAGTAGTTTCATCATGCTATTCTGCTTTTGAGCTTGTTGTACTTACCGGAGCATTTCTGCGATAAAAAATTCAGAATAGTAAAGCAGTCGTAGTATGCTCCCTTTACTTGCTCTATTGCTCAAGTGATAGCTGAGTGCATACTATTTGCATCCGAATTATATATAAAAGACTCTTAAAAACAACTACTTAATTCTCCATTACAAAGAATATACATTACATCAGAACCTAATTATTATTTGTCAGTGACATAAGTGTCGAAAATAATAGTAATGAAAATTTCGAATGGTGTGGATAAGGGTTAAAAGTCAAATCTCATAAGAAAGAAAAATCTCCATTTACATTAAAATCTCTCTCAGATTTCTCTACCTCACTATCACCACCGTTTTTCTTATAAATTATCCACAAACACACTCATAAATTCCACACAGTACCTAACATCATATGCAAATTTTGTTTTCACTACAACCAGAGTCTGTTCTCTGGCATAAAAAAGCACTTCATAAAGTAAGAAGGTATCACATTTTGAATTTAAATCTTTAAAATATTTATTTCTAATAAAAAAAATCAAATGAAACTTGCTTCCAAATCAGCAGCAATCCTAGGTGTTATTCCTCATTGTTGTCCAACTTTAACATGAATTAATATGAACTCATGCTAATTCAAATGAAACTTGCTTCCAAATCAGCAGCTTCCAGCCGTATCTGCATTCTAAATAACAGAAAATCAAGAACTCATGAAGTGAGATTGATAGACATGTTAGAGTAGGATAGACTAAAGACCACCAAACATAATAGCAATATGTGCAACATCAATCTAGCTATGATAGTGCAAAGATAGCAATCAAATTTGCAGACAGATATGAAAGCCAAAGAATGAATTGAAGCCACTTTTTGGCTATGGCCTTCCAGTGGTTTCCATAACCAATCAGATCTATTTGTAAGGGGAAACTAATCACATGCTACTAAAGAAGATGAATGGAAGAAAACCTCTCTAGAAATTTTAGACCCATTATATTTGTTGAACGGCTAAAACAACTCTTTGCTTTATGTAGCACTGTTGTTGAAAGTACAATAACCAAATCAAAAACATATGCTGATACTAAATCGTAATGTGATAATTACACACTCATGCAAGCAAGACTTCCAATCACACTAAAGTTTGATTAATTGAACCATAGTAGAACAATGATTAATTATAAAATCTAATATTGCCTTCGAAAAGTGACTCTTAATATATGTAATGATGATAGATAGATGTAGAATTGATGAAATAAGTCAGAAAAACTATATATGCATCACAGTAGTGCAACACCAAACACACATCTCTATCTCTTATCTGGTGAAAATATACATATGCATCACAGTAGTGCAACACCAAACACTCATCTCTATCTCTTATCTGGTGAATATATACATATAATGGACTGAGAAAAACCTCCATGAGTACTGGTCTCACATGTTTCGTGGCTTACTTGAAATGAGAGCAAGATAAGATCTTGAGTCATCAATCATGTTTATCTTCAGCTAGCTGAGAATCAGAGAGTGTAGTCAGAAAGAGGTATGCACCTCATTGTCGTTCTGTACCTACGGATAAATTCATGTCAAATGTTTCCAGGGAAGCCAAGGAAATCAATTTATTGTTAGAACACTGGTTTAGGCGTTTAGCATATTAGAAAGGATAGCACCAGTTTTAAAAGTCTAACCTCAATAGTATAGCTTGAGCGAACAAAGATAAGCAGTAAAATCTCATCCATGATATGTAGTTCTGTAGTTGTAACGGCAAGCACCAACAATAATAATTAATTTCCTCGGTGCAAGAAGCAGGCAAAAAGAAAAAATTACCAAATAAAAAAGTTGCAAGGAAAAAAATCTACAACTTCTCCTTTCTCTCCCCTCAATTCTTTCACTCCCTCAATCCACTTCACTGACAATGATTAGGTTAATCAAAACATACACAGATCAATGTTTCACCTCCTATAACATAGGACACAAATTTTAGATGCAAATTAAGAAAAACGAATAAAATAGAATCACATACAAAGGAGAATCAGAAAACATAAAAAACAAATCAAAATATTGCAAAATTCCATATAGAATATAAAATGGATTCACCATCCATGGCTTCCAAAGAATCTCTTTTGGTGGAATATCTATAAAAAAAAAAGCCTGAAGAAAAGAATTTGAAATTAACATGGCAAGTGATGAACGAAATTGACCTTGAAGTCAAACATGAGTGAATGAAAGTTAAAGGTAAAGTAAAATAAAAATTCAAACAAACCATAACATATTATGCAAGCAAAGGAAGAAAATAATTTGAAACCTCCATCTGCAACCTTCCCAATCAGTCCAAGGCAGCAAATCGGAGGGATGCGATTGCAAGTCGATGGCAAAGTGGTTCCGTTGAGAGATGAGACGATTTTGTGGGGTGGTTCCGTTCAGTGGAGAGATGAGATGAAAATTGCATGGAGGGGATGAATTCCATGGAGGAGATAGTGGAGGTAGGCAGAGTTTTAAGAGGGTTTTTGCTGATGGGATGTATTATTTATTTAAATCACTTATCACAGATTTTATATTAAGATAAAATCATGAAATAAACAACATAAATCCTAATCAAATCTAAAATTTAAAAATGTACTAAATAAATATAGATAAAAACTATCAAAATCTAACAAATCACAATAAAAACTCATAAAATCCGGAATTAATTAAAAATCCGAAAATTCAATAAAAATACCATAAAAAATAATTAATAATCTAAAAATAAATAATAATATAAATTAAGATAAAATACAGAAATAAACAACATAAATCCTAGTCAAATCTAAAATTTAAAAATGTACTAAATAAAAATAGATAAAAACTATCAAAATCTAGCAAATCACAATAAAAACTCATAAAATTCGGAATTAATTAAAAATCCGAAAATTCAATAAAAATACAATAAAAATTAATTAATACTCTAAAAATAAATCAAAAATAAATTAAGATAAAATCAAGAAATAAAAAACCTAAATCCTAATCAAATCTAAAATTTAAAAATGTATTTTTTTATTAAGGAGAAATAAGGTAAGGAAAAATCAGGGCACATGTGGCAAGTGGGGCCAAGGAGAAAGAGCTTACATGTAAAATATTAGGTGAGAATTAATCTGGGAGCGACACGTCACTAACTTGGCCTGTGAGAGCGACACGTCATGCTAGAAGTTGTTCTTTTCTAATATATATTGATATTGTTTACTCACTCAGAAATCCAAACTTAATTGTTCTATCTCTATCCAATCATGTTATTCCTAAACATCCATTAACAAATGGGTAATATTCGAACACTTACTCATTCAAAACTTTTTGCAATCGCTTTTTAACGAATAAATGTGCGTAAAGACTCAAACGTTCTTGATTTTCATAAACGAATAAACAACGTATGTAAGTAAGATTTAAAAGATGTTTTCCTACTCCAAAGCATGGAATATCATTTTAAAATAAAGGCTTAATTCCAGTTTGAGTCCCTAATGTTTCACAAAAGTGCGGTCTGCACCCCCTGTGTTTAAAATGTGCGGTCAACATCCCTCATGATTCCAGAATGATCTATTGAGAACCTTCCGTTAAGTTCTGTCAGTTGACTAAACGGAACTCGTTGACAGTGCATAAAAGGGTAAAAGTGTAAATTTCTTTCTCTTATTAATTAAAAAAATTCTAAAATTTCATCCCCAAATTGCAAGAACATCATCAGATTTCATCACAACCAGATTTCCAAATTTCATATATTGATCAACTATCAACCAAGGACCTCCATTAAAATCCCGCTTCAGATCATCCAAGCTTTAAAATCATATATCCAAGCCAATCACTTCCATGTGCTATTCAGGTGCCACAGACAATGAAGCCTAATAGTCATGAACTTGTGACCCACCATTATACCCAAGAGCTTGACAATCACAAACTGCCACCGTGGAAGGAAGTTCTTGCGCCTTACTTCACGAGAGAGGATAAGTTCAGAGCAAAAGGGATTTGGCTCGCCACGCACCTCTGCTTCCATTGAATTAATCATCCTCAATATGAAGCCAACCGAGATCACTCTCCAAATTTTCCCAACTCGATTCCTCCTCCAGCGGAATCGAATTCCCACCACCGTTAACCTCAGGCATGCGTATTTGTAGGAAACTACCTTCCTACCTCCGATTGCTTTCAGATCTCCTACACTGCCACTCGAACCTTCCCACCTTCACCTCCATCCCCTCTCTGCAACACTTCCTATTACAAAACCTAGAATCATAAACCAAAGAAGAAAAATTGAATCTGTTTTAGGTGAAAAAAAAAGACATAACCTCAACTAAGATAAACGAAAATCAGAATCTGGTGAGGAGCAAGATGCGTGGTTTGCCTCTGAAATCGAAAAAGAAAAATAAGATCTGGTACAGAAGATGAAGATGAAGCTGTGAAATGGGGGCTATAGTAGATCTGGTGTTTTGAAGATGAAGCTGTGAAATTATTAGGGTTGCAGAGGAAAGGGTAAAGAAAAAAAATGTTTAAAGAAAATATAATTACAGGTGGCCGCCACGTCAATTAATGAACTCATTTCCGTTTGGTCAACAAACGTGACCAAACGGAAGCTAACGGAAGGGCTTCGTTAGCACAGTTTTGTTACAAAGGGGACCTTGACCGCAACTTTTAGACATGGGGGGTGCAGAATGCCCATTCTTGAAACATCAGGGACTTAAACTGGAATTAAGCCTAATAAAAGGTTTTTTCATCTATTTCTCAAAGCAATTCTTTTCACTTGAAATAACTAATATTGTCAAACGATTATAAACTGTACAGCGACTTTGGATAATTTTTAAATACGTCAAATAACCTCCTAAAAATCTAATAATTTTATCATGGCTTTATCCACAAGTTTTGCAAATCCTCGTAAATTTTCAAGCCGAAATTCAAAGTACAAAATTCACGAAAAATCAAATACTACAGCAGTTCGTGAGAAACGGGACAGCTTAACCCGTGCTCACTAAAATGCGTATAACCTGAGCTACAAATATCGGCATGATATGAAACTTGCGGCAAAAGTTTGCTAACGGAAAAGACTACAATTTTTTATGAAGACTACTTCTTCAAATTCGTTCATTAAACCTAACTATTTAACAGATCAGCAGCTACTACAATTGCGTGACAGCAACAACAATACAACAGAGACATACAGATGGGTTTACCATCTCCTTCTTGAGGGTATAGCATGGCTCACAAGCTTTAACTCGTCAAACACCTAAGATAAAAAATCACAGCAACGAAAACATTATTTTTCCTTCATAAAACGAAGCTTGGATTCCAAAAACTGAGTTCAGGAAGGTCAAAACTCACTGGACAACCTTCTGGAAATTCTCTAGCGAAGATCTCACCGGAGAAGACGGCGGTGCACGACGGCGCTGTCGCCGGAGGAGAAAGGGACAAAGGGTCTTGTACTCCTCTTCACGTAGAACACGATGGTGGTGGTCTCGTTGCAAACAGAGGTCGGAGGAGAGAGTTATGGCCGATTACAGGTTAACGGACTCGCCGGAAATCTCCTCCGGCGGTGGCTCATGGCGGAGATGGTCAGAATCCAAAATTGATTTAGGGGTTTTGAAGCTGGCTTCGAGGGGAGTCTAACCGTGGTGTTGGTTTCCCAAAACGATGAGCGGTTCGCCGGAGATCGGAGTTTGAAGGCGGCGGTTCTAGGGTTTTGTTTTTCTCTAACTCTTCGTCGCTTCTGGACGTTGTGGTGGTGCGGCGTGTAAGATCAAGTTTTGATCGAGTAGTACAACTCTATGTTTTGATGATTACAAGTTAACATTTTAGTATGAACAATTATGGTACTCTAACGTGTTTTTCTGAGTTTGCTATTTACAGGCTCTGACCTCAATATTATCTCACACAAATCAGAAGCACTATGCTTAAAGAGTGACCCAAGCAACGCTTTCGCAACATCTATGTTGAGTCTGAACAGTAGAAAAACTTCAGAAGATCTGAAGTATATCAAGCTCTTATATGGACTTAGTCACTTGAAGTTCTGAAGATCCAGACGTTCTGACAACCCAGACACTCTGAAGGTTCAGATGTTCTGACGGTGTAGAAGACTCTGAGGATCCTGAAGCTGAAAAGTGAAGACTCTGATGTCCAGAAGCAAGATGGCTCTGAAGACCAAGTACTTCCCTCTGAGTTCAGAATCAGAAGGTACAACGGTCAGAGGATCTCTACTTCCCTCTGACTCTGATCAACAAGCTTCACAAGTTCCAACATGAAGCATTCCCCTGATCAGAAGTCTACCAGGTTAAAGGTCAAGCCACTTTCCAAAGTACAAAAGGCAAATGTACTATCCTGACGACCTACCTAACATTCTCAGCCACAGCAGAAGCTGGAATTTCCAGAACTGCCCTCCAACGGTAGCATTCCCATGCAGCGTTCAAACCCTAATCCTTGGAGTATAAATAGAGGC
Organism: Lotus japonicus; assembly: GCF_012489685.1. Lineage (NCBI taxonomy): Eukaryota > Viridiplantae > Streptophyta > Magnoliopsida > Fabales > Fabaceae > Lotus > Lotus japonicus. Next base: position 19,501,582 of record NC_080042.1, on the reverse strand, counting down.
TGAAGATTGAAAGATGCAGTTGGAAGAATCTCACACGCGCAAGCTATATTCAAACCTTCTAAGCATTCTTTCATCTGAATTCATTGTGTTTACTATTAGCTTTTCAGAAGCAAATTCTTTGTAAACATTCTTTCTTAAACAGTTGTTTAGTTACCTTTAGGAGATCAAGTTTGATCGGATCCTAGAGAAGACTAAGAGAGTGAATCTTAGTGTGAGCTAAGTCAGTGTATTGTTAGTCACTTGTAGGTTTCAAGTGCAGTTGTAACATTTACCTGATTAGTGGATTGCCTTCATTCTAAGAAGGAAGAAATCACCTTAACGGGTGGACTGGATTAGCTTGAGTGATTCATCAAGTGAACCAGGATAAAATCCTTGTGTGCTTTTCTATCTCTTATCTTAAGCACTTTGTTCTCGAAATATTTGTTAAAATCTTTAAGGTGGAAGTTTTATTCTGAAAACATTATTCAAACCCCCCATTTTCTACCGTTTTTCATACCTTCAATTGGTATCAGAGCGCAAGTTCTGATTACCACACCTAACAGTGTTCAGTGATCCGGGCTGGTGTGAAAAACAATGGCTACCACCAGTGAAACGCAAAAAGATGGTTACAATGCAAAGCCTCCCATGTTCGACGGTCAAAGGTTCGAATATTGGAAAGATAGAATTGAGAGTTTCTTTCTGGGCTTCGATGCAGATCTCTGGGATATTATTGTGGATGGCTATGAGCGTCCAGTTGATGAAGAAGGCAAGAAAATCTCCAGATCAGAGATGACTGCTGAACAAAAGAAGCTTTACTCACAACATCACAAAGCTAGAGCTATTCTTCTGAGTGCCATTTCCTATGAAGAGTACCAGAAGAATACAGATCGTGAGTTTGCCAAGGGCATCTTTGAATCCCTGAAGATGTCTCATCAAGGAAACAAGAAAGTCAAAGAATCAAAGGCGTTGTCTTTGATCCAGAAGTATGAGTCCTTTATCATGGAGCCCAACGAGTCCATAGAGGACATGTTTTCCAGATTTCAGTTGCTGGTAGCTGGAATAAGACCTCTCAACAAAAGCTACACTACAAAAGATCATGTCATAAGGGTCATCAGAAGTCTTCCTGAAAGCTGGATGCCTTTAGTGACTTCAATAGAGCTTACAAGAGATGTTGAGCATATGAGTATAGAAGAACTCATCAGCATACTGAAATGTCATGAGCTGAAGCGCTCAGAGATGCAAGATCTGAGGAAGAAATCTATAGCCTTGAAATCCAAATCTCAGAAGGTTAAATCTGAGAAGTCAAAAGCTCTCTAAGCTGAAGCAGAAGAATCTGAAGAAGCATCAGAAGATTCAGAAGATTCTGATGAAGATGAGTTGACTCTGATTTCAAAAAGGCTCAACCGTATCTGGAAGCACAGGCAGAGCAAGTACAAAGGCTCTGGAAAGGCCAAAGGAAAGTCTGAATCCTCAGGCCAGAAGAAGTCCTCGATTAAGGAAGTCACATGCTTTGAGTGCAAAGAATCATGGCACTACAAGAGTGACTGTCCAAAACTGAAAAAGGACAAGAGGCCAAAGAAGCACTTCAAGACCAAGAAAAGTCTGATGGTGACTTTTGACGAATCAGAGTCAGAGGATGTTGACTCTAATGGCGAAGTTCAAGGACTCATGGCTATTGTCAAAGACAAAGGAGCAGAGTCAAAGGATGATGTTGACTCTGACTCAGCATCAGAAGGAGATCCTAACTCAGACGATGAAAATGAGGTATTCGCTTCTTTCTCAACCTCTGAACTGAAACATGCTTTGTCTGATATCATGGATAAGTATAACTCTTTATTGTCTAAGCATAAAAAGTTGAAAAAGGACTTATCTGCTGCTTCTAAGACTCATTATGAACATGAGAAAATCATTTCTGATTTGAAAAATGATAACCATGCTTTAATGAATTCTAACTCTGTGCTTAAGAATCAAGTTGCTATGTTAGAAGAAGTAATTGCCTGTGATGCCTCTGATAGTAAGCATGAATCTAAGTATGAAAAATCTTTTCAAAGATTCCTGGCTAAAAGCGTAGACAGAAGCTTAATGGCTTCAATGATCTATGGCGTAAGCAGAAATGGAATGCATGGCATTGGCTATTCTAAACCAGTTAGAAATGAGCCTCCTATGCCTAAAGCTAAATCCTTGTATGAATGCTTTGTTCCCTCTGGTACAATATTGCCTGACCCTTTACCTGCTGAAGTTGCTAAACCCCCTCTCAAAAAGGGATCTTTCTCCATGTCTAAATATCATGCAAAAATTCCTTTACATTACCATGTTGAGAAACCCAAGGTGATCAGAACATCTGGGGTAACTAACAAGAGAGGACCCAGAAAGTGGGTACCTAAGGATAAGATTATCTATGTTGCAGATATCCTTGATAACTCCACTGAAACACCAATCATGGTATCTGGACAGTGGATGCTCGCGTCACATGACGGGAGAAAGGCGTATGTTCCAAGAGCTAAAACTTAAGCCTGGAGGCAAAGTTGGCTTTGGTGGCAACGAAAAGGGTAAAATTGTTGGTACTAGTATTATTTGTGTAGATGCATTGCCAATGTTTTATTGGTAGACGGCTTAACTCATAACTTATTGTCTATAAGTCAATTAGCTGACAAGGGTTATGATGTTATCTTCAATCAAAAGTCCTGCCGGGCTGTAAGTCAGATCGATGGCTCTGTTCTGTTTAACAGAAAGAGGAAGAACAACTTTTATAAGATTAGATTATCTGAGTTGGAGGCTCAGAATGTGAAGTGCCTTCTGTCTGTTAATGAAGAGCAATGGGTATGGCATAGACGGTTAGGGCATGCCAGTATGAGAAATATTTCTCAACTGAGTAAGCTAAACCTTGTCAGGGGCATTCCCACTCTGAAGTTCTCTTCAGACACTCTTTGTGAAGCATGTCAGAAAGGCAAATTCACAAAAGTCCCTTTCAAGGCAAAGAATGTTGTCTCAACCTCAAGGCCATTGGAACTTCTGCGTATCGACCTGTTTGGACCAGTGAAAATTGAGTCTATAGGTGGCAAGAGATATGGGATGGTCATTGTTGACGACTATAGCCGCTGGACATGGGTAAAATTTCTAACCCGCAAGGATGAGTCTCATGCTGTGTTCTCTACCTTCATAGCCCAAGTGCAAAACGAGAAGGCTTGTAGGATTGTGCATGTCAGAAGTGACCATGGTGGAGAGTTTGAGAATGACAAGTTTGAGAGTCTGTTTGATTCCTATGGAATTGCACATGATTTCTCTTGTCCCAGAACTCCTCAACAAAATGGTGTTGTTGAGAGGAAGAACAGAACTCTTCAGGAGATGGCTAGAACCATGCTCCAAGAAACTGGCATGGCTAAGCACTTTTGGGCAGAGGCAGTAAACACAGCGTGTTACATTCAGAACAGAATCTCTGTGAGACCAATTCTGAATAAGACTCCCTATGAATTGTGGAAGAATATAAAACCCAACATTTCTTACTTTCATCCTTTTGGTTGTGTTTGTTATGTTCTTAAAACTAAGGATAGATTGCATAAGTTTGATACTAAATCGTCTAAATGTCTATTACTTGGTTACTCTGATAGATCTAAAGGTTTTAGATTTTATAATACTGATGCTAAAACAATTAAAGAATCTATACATGTTAGATTTGATGATAAGCTTGACTCTGATCAGTCAAAGCTAGTTGAAAGGTTTGCAGATTTAAGCATAAATGTTTCTGACAAAGGCAAAGCTCCAGAGGAAGTTGAGCCAGAGGAAGATGAACCAGAAGAAGCTGGTCCCTCTTATTCACAATCTCAGAAGAAGAGCAGAAACACTGCGGCTCATCCTAAGGAATTGATTCTGGGCAACAAAGATGAACCAGTCATAACCAGTTCAGCATTCAGACCCTCTGAAGAGACCTTGCTTAGTCTGAAATGATTGGTGTCCTTAATTGAACCCAAGTCAATTGATGAAGCTCTTCAGGACAAGGACTGGATTCTGGCTATGGAAGAAGAACTGAATCAATTTTCCAAGAATAATGTTTGGAGCCTAGTGAAGAAACCTCAAAGTGTCCATGTAATTGGAACCAAATGGGTGTTCAGAAACAAGTTGAATGAGAAATGTGATGTAGTCAGAAACAAGGCAAGGCTAGGTGCTCAAGGCTACAGTCAGCAGGAAGGAATAGACTACACTGAAACATTTGCTCCAGTAGCAAGACTAGAAGCAATCAGACTGCCGATCTCCTTCTCAGTGAATCACAATATAATTCTACATCAGATGGATGTTAAGAGTGCCTTCCTAAATGGATACATATCAGAGGAAGTCTACGTTCACCAACCCCCAGGTTTTGAGGATGAGAAGAACCCAGACCATGTTTTCAAGCTGAAGAAATCTCTCTATGGTCTGAAGCAAGCTCCTAGAGCATGGTATGAGAGACTCAGCTCATTCCTTCTGGAGAATGAGTTTGTAAGGGGTAAAGTAGATACAACTCTCTTTTGCAAAACTTACAAAGATGATATTTTAATTGTGCAAATTTATGTTGATGATATTATATTTGGTTCTACTAATCAATCTCTATGCAAAGAATTTTCTGAGATGATGCAGGCTGAATTTGAGATGAGTATGATGGGAGAACTCAAGTACTTTCTTGGAATACAAGTTGATCAAACACCAGAAGGAACATATATCCATCAGAACAAATACACTAAAGAACTTCTGAAGAAGTTCAATATGCTGGAATCTACAGTTGCCAAGACTCCAATGCATCCTACATGCGGAGAAAGAAGATGCAAGTGGTAAAGTTTGTCAGAAGCTATATCGTGGTATGATAGGATCACTTCTATACTTAACTGCATCTAGGCCAGATATATTGTTTAGTGTTCACTTATGTGCTCGTTTCCAATCAGATCCAAGGGAAACCCACTTAACTGCTGTTAAGAGGATCCTAAGATATCTGAAAGGTACCACTAACCTTGGCTTGATGTATAAGAAAACATCAGAGTATAAGCTTTCAGGTTATTGTGATGTTGGTTATGCAGGAGATAGAACAGAGAAAAAAACACTTCTGGAAATTGTCAATTTCTGGGAAGCAACTTAGTCTCATGGGCAAGCAAGAGGCAATCAACCATTGCACTATCTATTGCAGAGGCAGAATATATCTCAGCAGCAATATGTAGCACTCAGATGCTCTGGATGAAACATCAGCTGGAGGATTATCAAATCCTTGAGAGCAATATTCCAATCTATTGTGATAACACTGCTGCAATTTCATTGAGTAAGAATCATATCTTACACTCAAGGGCAAAACACATTGAGGTAAAGTATCATTTTATTCGAGATTATGTACAGAAGGGCGTACTTCTTCTAAAGTTTGTTGATACTGACCATCAATGGGCAGATATCTTTACAAAGCCCTTAGCAGAGGATAGATTTAATTTCATTCTGAAAAATCTGAATATGGACTTTTGTCCAGCATGAAGATGGATCAGAACCTCTGACTATGATGCTTCTTTATCAGAAGATGTCTAGTTCAGAAGGTAACTCTATCAGAGTTTAAGTACCCATTGGTGCTGACTCTGAAGCTGAGACAATAAACATGTGTCAGTATCTCTGATACATAGTTCCTTGTGCCCGTGCTGACAGTCTGTCGTAATGAGTGTTGATGTGCTTCTCTCCTTCGTGTGATATGTGTATTAACTGTTACTATGATGTCTTTAACTTTTTACCGTTGATTTTAATTTGCTTTTTGATCAACAACGGTTATTTTTCAAAAACCCATTATACACACACGTTCTCCTACACTTACGGTTTTACCTTCTCTCTCCTCAGTATTTCAAATCCTTATCCCCACGATCTCTCTCTCTCTCTCTCTATTCATCCTATTCTTTTCTACCCAAAACCTTCAATCGCCTTCAAGATGGTAAGACCCAACAGAAGTGAGACTGCAGATGCAACCAGATTTTCGGTTATGGTAGTAGGTCAAGCTACAGATCAATCGGGTCCTGAAACTCAAAGTCAAGGTCAAGCTCAAGAGAAGATGATTCCTATTGCAGAACGGGGTTGTTCCGTTCATTGCGTCTTTGCTCCTGAAGAACTCCAGGTTCTTGGTGAATGGAGACTTCTGCCAGAGTTACTCGGTCTGCCGTGCGATCATCAAGTAAGTCTGTTGTTATTGAATCTGATGATGATTTAAATTCGCTTGATGCACTCCCCATCTCTGCACTCCTTAACCGCACTGCCACCCAACTCACTCCTATTCCAGAGTCTCAACCAGCTGACCAAACCACCTCTCCACCCACTTCACCTAGATCTTCATTTTTCCAACCTTCCCAACAAGAAGCACCTCTTTGGAACATGCTTCAGACTCCACGACCCTTTGAACCAACCTCACCCATAACTATTCAATACAACCCACTAACCTCTGAACCCATTATTCTCGAACAATCTGGACCTGAACCCAGAACTTCTAATCACTCTGTTCCCAGAGCATCAGAACGTCCTGTTCGCAGAACCACTAATACATGATCTTCAACTCCCTATACTTCTGTATCTTTTCCTACCAATGTTGCTGACTCCTCACCCTCCAACAACTCTGAGTCTGTTCGCAAATTTGTTCAAATTGCGAAAGAGAAAGAGTCTGTCATTCCTGAGTACTACCACACAGTACCTAGCCCAAGGAGATACCCTGGAACTAGACCAGAACGTCTAGTTGACCCAGATCATCCTATCCAAGCTGACCCTTTAGCTCAACCTGTTCAACCAGAACCAGAAAACTCGGTATCTAACCCTTCTTCAGTTAGATCACCAATCCCTCAGGTTGAAACCTCTGAACCAAACCTTGAGACCCACACCTCAAATGTCCAAACTTTAGATGTTGGTTCTCCTCAAGATGCCTCTAAGGCCAATAGCAGCAACCACCCCACTTCTCCTGAAACCAATCTCTCCATTGTTCCCTATACCTACCTCAAGCCAAACTCTCTTCTTGAGTGCATCAGTGTCTTTAATCATGAAGCATCACTGATGATTCACAATGTGCAAGGTCACACTGACCTTAGTGAGAACTCTGACTCTGTTGTTGAAGAATGGAATCGTCTGAGTAATTGGTTAGTTGCTCAAGTTCCTGTTATGATGAGTCATCTCACTGCGGAAAGGGATCAGAGGATTGAGGCTGCTGGGCAGCGGTTTAACAGAAGAGTTGCTCTGCATGAACAACAGCAAAGAACTAAGTTACTTGAAGCTGTTGAGGAAGCAAGAAGAAAGCAAGAACAAGCAGAAGAAGTTGCACGTCAAGAGGCTGCACAAGTTGAAAATGCAAGGTTAGAAGCTGAGAGACTACTAGCTGAAGCTGAAGCTCTCAGATGTCAAGCTCTTGCACCAGTGCCTTTCACACATGCTAATTCTGATTCCACTCAAGCTCCTCACTCTGCTCAGGATGTTCCCTCTACCTCTACACAGCCAAGTTCTTCTAGACTTGACATCATGGAACAACGTCTCAACTCTCATGAGACTCTGCTGCTGTGGAAATGAATCGAGCTATTCAAGAACTTCTGCGTCGCTCTGACAAGCCCTAGTTTTTAGGATTTCTTTCGTTTTTCTTTCTTACTTTATTTTACCTTTTATTTAAGATATTTGCTATATTTTGCTTACTCGTCGTTTCTTCTTGCATGTATATATAACATTGTGTTTGCAAAATTTTTCTTTATTCATTTTAATCATGTTTATTACATCATACATTATCCCCTATATCTAGAATGGAGGATCCTTCCTCATTCTTCTGCATTCTTGGCGCTGCTCCACTATCTCCTTCTCCAGACGATCCAGTGAATACTCTATGTTGTCGAGTTTGATGCTCAGCTCATCTTTCTCCAGACTATCTTCTGTCGTCTTGAGTCTCTTTTCAACAGTCTCCTTCTCTTCCAGCAGATTCAGCTCAAGCTGGCACAGCTCCTGAATCTCCTCCACGAAGCAGAGGAACTCCTTCAGATCTTTCTCCATCTCTGGACCAAGATCTTCTTCCAGCAGTGTCTTCGTCAGCTCTTGTATGGTCTTTGTACCATCAGGATGCCTTATATTGAGGAACATATCTTCCTCAAAAGCCTTCCTTCTGAGTTCTTCTAATGCAATCCTGTATGATGCCATTTTCTCTTAATTGGTATTAATCGAGTTGTGAAGCTTACCCTCTTCTACATCGCTTTATATAAGCTTCATTCTCTCCTTGGAAGTTATTGCTCATACAGTTTCTCGAGGTTAAGTCCTTGGTAACTGAAGCTTCTCTTTACTCCCGTGACCGGTGGTAAACGTTCTTCTTTTGCATTAACTCCCTTCTTTAATTCGTTTAATTCTCCTTCATGCATCGTTTATTTCTCCATCCTTTTGAAACTTAGACCTTCTCTAAGGGGGAGTACCTTGTACTTCAAGCTAAGTTTTTTCACACCCCATGCTTTTTGCTTATGACAAAAAGGGGGAGTACACCCAGTTTTTTATGTGTAAGCTGTGTTAGTGTGATTTATTTTTTCTTTTGGAGAATTTAAGAGTTCCACCTTTATGACCATAGATGTGTCACTGGACAAATACAAGGAATACATTTCACTTCTTCTGAAATGATTCTATTTGACTCTGAAGACTTATGCGCTCTGATTATTTCAATTCATATATGTCATATGTTTTCACTCTAAACTCTTATATTATTTAGCTCAGAATCTAGACTTTTCTAACGTTTTCATTAAGTCTTAGATTCAGGGGGAGCTACGCTCAGAATCAAGCTGTGACTTGGATTTAGAATGAGCAAAATAAACTATTCACATCAGGATAAGTCTAATTCTTTTCTCTAAACTCTGAGTGAATTCAGTTTATTGTTTAAGAATTGTTCATCAAATTACTTGGTTTTGTCATCATCAAAAAGGGGGAGATTGTAAGATCAAGTTTTGATCGAGTAGTACAACTCTATGTTTTGATGATTACAAGTTAACATTTTAGTATGAACAATTATGGTACTCTAACGTGTTTTTCTGAGTGTGCTATTTACAGGCTCTGACCTCAATATTATCTCACACAAATCAGAAGCACTGTGCTTAAAGAGTGACCCAAGCAACGCTTTCGCAACATCTATGTTCAGTCTGAACAGTAGAAAAGCTTCAGAAGATCTGAAGTATATCAAGCTCTGATATGGACTTAGTCACTTGAAGTTCTGAAGATCCAGACGTTCTGACAACCCAGACAGTCTGAAGGTTCAGATGTTCTGACGGTGTAGAAGACTCTGAGGATCCAGAAGCTGAAAAGTGAAGACTCTGATGTCTAGAAGCAAGATGGCTCTGAAGACCAAGTACTTCCCTCTGAGTTCAGAATCAGAAGGTACAACGGTCAGAGGATCTCTGCTTCCCTCTGACTCTGATCAACAAGCTTCACAAGTTCCAACATGAAGCATTCCCATGATCAGAAGTCTACCAGGTTAAAGGTCAAGACATTTTCCAAAGTACAAAAGGCAAATGTACTATCCTGACCCCTGATCAGAAGTCTACCAGGTTAAAGGTCAAGACACTTTCCAAAGTACAAAAGGCAAATGTACTATCCTGACGACCTACCTAATATTCTCAGCCACAGCAGAAGCTGGAATTTCCAGAACTGCCCTCCAACGGTAGCATTCCCATGCAGCGTTCAAACCCTAATCCTTGGAGTATAAATAGAGGCTGAAGATTGAAAGATGCGGTTGGAAGAATCTCACACGCGCAAGCTATATTCAAACCTTCTAAGCATTCTTTCATCTGAATTCATTGTGTTTACTATTAGCTTTTCAGAAGCAAATTCTTTGTAAACATTCTTTCTTAAACAGTTGTTTAGTTACCTTTAGGAGATCAAGTTTGATCGGATCCTAGAGAAGACTAAGAGAGTGAATCTTAGTGTGAGCTAAGTCAGTGTATTGTTAGTCACTTGTAGGTTTCAAGTGCAGTTGTAACATTTACCTGATTAGTGGATTGCCTTCATTCTAAGAAGGAAGAAATCACCTTAACGGGTGGACTGGATTAGCTTGAGTGATTCATCAAGTGAACCAGGATAAAATCCTTGTGTGCTTTTCTATCTCTTATCTTAAGCACTTTGTTCTCGAAATATTTGTTAAAATCTTTAAGGTGGAAGTTTTATTCTGAAAACATTATTCAAACCCCCCCTTTTCTACCGTTTTTCATACCTTCACGGCGGGGCTCGCGAAACAGGGCAGAGGAGCTCGCGGCTCTGGACAGAGAGAACGAAGGGGGGAGGCGGCGGTTTGGCCCAGAGGAGGTGATGGTGGTGGTGCGTTAGGATCCAGAGGAAAAACACGAGGTGGTGGCGTTTTGGCACGCGGTGGTGGCGGTTTTGGTTGCTGGCGGCGTTTGCTCAGCCATGGATGAAGAAGAAGATGGTGTTGTGTGGCTTAGGGTTGCAGAGGAAACAAAATGGAGAAGAAGAAGTGAAGAAGGAGAAAGAGAGAGAGATGTCGAGAGTGGAAGAGGGAGAGCATGAGGGAGAGTGAATGGTGAGAGAGTGAGGAGAATGAGGAAAATAATTAAATCTGATTGGTGGGAGTGGGGCCCACGCGGAGAGAGAAAGAGTGATGTGAATTTGAACCATCACCCAAATCCATCATCTTCACTTAAGCACTTCAACAACGTTCCATCGACGTTTTTCTTGTATAGCTCGTTGCCCATGATGACATAGCTTAAGGCCCTGTACTTGATTTTCCTGTTGGTGGTTCCTACAGGGTTTTGCAAATAATCGACAATTGGCTTTCTCCAATCATTGGGTGCGATGTTATCAATAACTAAGATGTCGAGATCCGAAGGATTCAATTTCTCTTTAACCTCGATCAATTCTTTCAACCTAACTTTATCTACCATGTACACAGATGCAATTTGTGCCAATTCATTGGCTTCTTGGTTATCTATCCTAGGTACGTGCCATATCCCGGCTTCATCGATTTTGGCCAACAGGCCAGTCGCTTTTACGTAATACCTTGCTAGATTTTCATTAACACACCTATATTCTTTGGTAAGTTGTTTTATTACCAATTCAGAATCTCCTTTTATAACAACATTCTTAGCTCCTAGAGCCAATAGGATTTCGAGGCCAGAAATCAGAGCTTCGTATTCCGTTTTGTTATTCGAGCAATTATCTTTAATCCTGAATTTGAACTTAGTAGGGATGCCCCGTGGGGAACCTATGAACATTCCAATCCCTGATCCTTTCTTATGGCTTGAGCCATCGAAAAATAGCTTCCAAGGTTGTATTCCCACATAAGTTATAGTTTCTCCAGGCAGAGTGTGTTCCACCAGAAAATCTGCAACTACTTGCCCCTTGACTGCTTTTAGAGGGACATAAGTTAGTGAGCATTCGGATTAAGGCTAAAGCCCATTTACCAATTCGACTACGCAAGATAGGTTTGGATAACATGTGCTTAATTATATCATAATGAGAGAAAACCATTACATCGATTGACTTTATATAATATTTCAACTTCATACAAGAGAAGTACAAGCACAAACACAGTTTCTCAATCCTAGTATATCGAGTTCCTGCGTTATTTAAAACGTGACTCAAATTAAATATGGCTCTTTCGATGCCATCTTCATCTTCTTGAGCCAGCATGCTTCCAATGGTTTCGTCTATGGCTGAAATATACAACCTCATCAACTTTCCTTTTATGGGTGGAATCATCACCGGTGGGCTTGACAAGTATTCCTTGAGCTCGCCGAAAGCCTTCTGGTGCTCCGTTTCCCACCGGACCTGTTTCTTCTTTCTTAAGTTGAAGAAGCGGGGAAAAAGTCTTGGTCTTCTCACTGAGGTTGGCAATGAATCTTCTAAGAAAGTTGACTTTCCCCTGCAATGACTGCAACTGCTTCTTACTTGTTGGTGGACCCGTGTCGAAAATAGCTTTGGCTTTGTTCTTGTTGATCTCGATGCCCTTTTTGAGCACCACAAAGCCCAAAAAATCACCTGCAATTACACCGAAAGCACACTTGAGGGGGTTCATTTTCAAACCATGCTTCCTCATTCCTTCAAATGATTTTCTTAGATGCAACAGGTGGTCATCCCTCGATGGAGATTTTACCACTATGTCATCAATATAAACCTGCATAAAAGTTTCAATAAAGTCATGGAAAATGGTATTCATTACCCTTTGGTAGGTCGCGCCAGCATTTTTCAATCCAAATGGCATGACCACCCACTCATATGTCCTCATCTTGCTTGTCGAGATGTCAGCTCAGGGCGAAGACCTGGAAAATATAGCACACTAAAGAATTCTTGAGAAGCGTTGATTTAAGCCAAGTGCGTACCTCTGGTCTTCTTCAAAGCTTGGTTCTGCAAAAGAAAAGCATTGGTAATGCACTGAAGGCAATCCACAAGAGGCCTCGAAATCTGGGTCCAATACTCAGACCACCATGTCTTAAATGCTTTGGTGACGTAGTATGAAGGGGTATAAGGAAAAGGACTGAGGTTGAGCAGCTTCTTGTTGTAGAAATGGATAGTGGTGTCGAAAACACTGGTTTTGGTAATGACGTCAGGATAAAGGACAAGGCTTTTATCGAATAGGGTGTTAGGCAAAGCTTGGCTTAATCCAAATTGTCGAGAAGCCAATTGAGGGTTATAGCCACACAAGGTGTGATCACTACTGGCGAAACCTATGGTTAAAACTCGAGGAGACAGGATAGTCTGCCCAAGTGCAATGTGATGCTTTGTGGGTGGCTTTGGATCATAAATATTGGGATAAGAATTCCTCAGCCAAAACGGGCCATGAGTTGATCTGCTGTAAGGAGAAAAACTAGACCGGTAGTGCTTCAATTCAAGAAACATGGTAAAGTACTTCCTAAAATCCGCTTTGAAGTTAGACGCATCATAAGGTGGAGTCAGTGTCTCAAGACGGTGGGCATCAATCCTGGTGTTAGAAACTGCATGAGGGTTTTCTTTACTGGCAAGAAAGATTTGAAAACCGCATTCAACCAGAGTTGAAGCAGCCACAAAGGGCCAGCTGCATTCAAAGATGCAACCCTAGGATTTTGAAGATCCGCTACAGCTTCACTTATAATCTGGTAAAGATTGCCAAGAACGAGCCTAGCCATAGCAATTTGTCGACCCTCGTTAAGAAAGTTGGCTAAAGGTAAGAGTTTGGCAGGAATTCTTAAAGATTTGGTGCAAAAGACATAAACAGAGAGCCAGTATAAAAGAAAGGCAACATGTTCAGCATCAGATACCTCACCCTCTTCGACACAATGCTCTTTAATAAATCGACTAAAAGAAACGTTCTCAGTCGAAATTGCAATTGGCTCAGTTGGGGCAGGAGTGGAGTGATAGTCATCGCCTATTGGCCATAGGCCAGCAATCACAGCTACATCAAGGAGGGTTGGGGTGATCATACCAAAAGGGACATGAAAGCAGTTGGTGAACCTCTCCCAAAAAATAAAACGAACTCAACAACATGGCTGGGTTATACGAGATAGGCGATCTCGACAGCTGGATCAAATCGAAAATCCCAACGTTCTTCCAATGTTGCTTTTTGTGAGCCTCTACCCTATCAAGCCATTTGAGATAGGCTCCTTCGTTGGCAGTTGGATTGAGAGGAGCAGAACGAAAATCCCTCTTAGGGTCAGTCAGGAAGGGCATACGATAAGAGGATCGGAAAGTTAAAATAAGCTCATCTCCTCGAATACTGGGGTGAAATGATTCATGCCCATCAAGAAGGCTATTGGGTTTATCATGCTTCACTACTTTCAAAGGACCTAAAACGGCGCGTAAAGTACCATTAATAGAGAAAGGAATCAGTACCTGAGATTTCCAGATAGTCCTCTTCTCCTCTTCATTTGGTGGATCGGGGATGGGTACACGCTTAGATTCACTCAGCTTGAGTTCAGAAGCCATTGGAACAACCTTGCTGGGATCAGAAGCCATGAGGAACGGTTGAAAGAGTCGCTGAGGAAGGCAAAGAATAAAAGTTGCAGGAAATTTCAAGAGGAAGTGGAAAGTCTGAAATGCGTAAAGCTTGAGAAGAGCTTTAATGGAGTATTTATAGGCTTGAAGAAGAAGCGGAATTGAAGCCGCATTGTGCCTGAATGTATAAAATTTGAGGTCCAAACGGTTATTTTATTATTAAAACTGCCATTATCCAATTTTTTAGGCAAAAGTGCAATCATGGCCCTAGCAAAAAGGCTAAGAATGTCAGCAGGAAAGTTAGACGTTATGACAGTTGAGTGGACCTAAAGATGAATGGTCAGGATTGCAAGACGTTTGAATTTCCAGAATTCAAGTTAATCAAAGTGCTAGACTCAAAAAATGCTTGGTTTCTCTAAAGTATGGTAGTCGAAGACCAACATTTTTGGGGAGGATCTGTTAACCCAAAATTTGGCTTAAGGTTTGTCGACACAAGCTTGTCGAAAATTGGTCTAGGAGGAGCCAGAAAAATACAAGTTAAGTTGAATGCAGAATTCGACAAACATGATGCTTGAAGCAGTTACGGGAAAAGCGGGCAGTTGTGAGCACGTGCAAAAAACCACGATGCAACAAAAACGATTAAGAGTGTGTACCTTCACCCACGATGTAGGCAAACGGTTGAAGTGCACCCCTCCCCCACAATGCAAGAAGCTTTTGGAGCAAGTAAGAGATCGTGGATCACCAAGCCCACTAACTCGTCCAGCAGAGGAGAAAACCGCCAAGGACATGTGAGGCAATGGAGCACTATAAATAGGAGAAGATCATTCAGAAGAAGGGCTTCCACACTTAACTCCAAAAATTCACTAAAAAGCTCACATGTCCGCATCAAAGAGACTCCAAGAGCCTAACGTGATCATGAGGGAGTATGTTGCAGAACCAGCCATTTACCATTCCTGCATTTAATGCTTTCAACCATCCTGTCGATTTTCTTCACTTGATGTAATTTTCAGTTTTTCGACTTTATTTGTGTACTTTGCCCTTTGTTTAATGAAATTCAATTTCCAGTAATCTTGAATATTTGTTTTAAGTTACAAACTCAACCTTTGACACTTGTTTGTCGAAAATCACGTTCCACACACAACACTTTGGCAAGACGTTTTCCCAAAAGAACCCCTTAATCTTAAACTTTTTCCAATCGAATCTGGAGAATATTTGTGAAGGTGTGAAAAACGACTAGAAGGGGGGGGTTGAATAGCGTTTTCAATATAAAAACTTTCCCCTTAAGATTTAAAGTAAATCTTTTCGGTTTCTCTAAGATAGATGGTGCAGCGGATAAAGATAGAGAGAAGAGAAAAGCACACAAGTATTTTATCCTGGTTCACTTGATAAATCCCTCAAGCTAATCCAGTCCACCCGTTAAGGTGATTTCTTCCTTCTTAGAATGAAGGCAATCCACTAATCAGATAATTGTTACAACTGCACTTGAAACCTACAAGTGACTAACAATACACTGACTTAGCTATCACTAAGATTCACTCTCTTAGTCTTCTCTAGGATCCGATCAACCTTGATCTCCTAAAGGAATCACCACTAAGATTCACTCTCTTAGTCTTCTTAAGGATACTGACCTACCCGGTCCCTTAAGGAAAATCAAACAACTGTTTGAGGTTGGTGTTTACAAAGGTTTGCTTCTAAATAAGCTGAGTGTAAACCAAATAAGAATAGATGAAGAAAGTAGAGGCTTGAATCTTTTCTTGTATTGCAGCTCTTTGTTTTCTCTCGCTCTTCTCGCTCTCTTAGTCTTTCTTCTTTTCTTCAGCCTTTTATAGTCCAAGGTGCAAAGGATATTTCTGTTGAGAGAATATGACCGTTGGAGGGCATTTCTGGAACTTCCAGAACCTGCTGTGGCTGAACCTTGGTAGGTAGGCATTTCAGAATAGTACACTGCTCTTGTACTTCTTGATAGAGACCTTTGCCTTTAACCATTGACCTCTGATCAGAGTTATGCTTCGTGTTGGAACTTGTGAAGCTTGGTGATCAGAGTCAGAGGGATGCTTGGATCCTCTGACCTTCGTAACTTCTGCTTCTGGACCTTCAGAGCTTCTGAACCTTCAGAGCCTCTGGTCCCTCAGAGCTTCTGGTCTTCAGATCTTCTGATCCTCAGATCTTCTGATCCTCAGATCTTCTGATCCTCTGATCTTCTGATCCTCTGATCTTCAGATCCTCTGATCTTCAGATCCTCTGATCCTCAGATCCTCTGATCTTCAGATCCTCTGATCTTCTGATCTTCTGATCTTCTGATCTTCAGAACTTCTGACGAATATATCTTCTGGTGTCAGAATCAGAACCTGTTTGTCAAAACACTCAAGACAAACATTAGAGTATCATAGTTGTTCATCCACAAATAAATACTTGTTATCATCAAAACATAGAGTTGTACCACATGACCAAATCTTGATCTTACAATCTCCCCCTTTTTGATGATGACAAAACCATGTATTTTGATGAACAACTCTAAACAAATAAACTGAATACACTCAGAATATAAGGTATCAGAGTTAAAACTTATCCTGATGTGTATAGTTTATCTTGCTCCTTCTGAATCCAAGACTCGTGCTTGATTCTGTGCTAAGCTCCCCCTGAATCTAGTACTTAATATCAACGTTAGTAATATCTAGATTCTGAGCTAAATAATATAGGAGTTGTCAAGAAGTTCTCCCCCTTTTTGTCATAAGCAAAAAGAATGAAGGTGGAAAAAAAAAAGTAAGAGCAAAAGACGAAATACTCCCCCTCAGAAGTAATACCAAGGGATACTTGGCTTCTGATTAGCATATCTTCTGATGAGAGCAGAAGTGTGGTTCTGGTGACATCTCCGTTCTGGACAAAATTTCATCTTCAGATACTTCAGAATGAGAAGCTAGGAACCTACTCTTCTTCTGATGACGCAAGTCAGAAGTTGTAGTAGCATCTTCTGATGTTGTTGCTTCTGGTTCGTCAAGTTCTGAGTCTTTGTTTCTTTCTGAAACGGTCATGCTCATCTCTGCAAGCTTTTTCAGCTAGCTTTGACTTGTCAGAGTCAAGCTTATCATTAATTCTAACATGAATAGCGTTCAGAATATCAACAGAGGGGTTCATATCAAAAACCAATGATTCCTTGACCAAATCTTGCTCTACTGATGCCTCCAAGATCAACTTCACCTTCAGGTTCAAGTTTTGGATCTTGGGACATATGCCTTTCTCCCGTCATGTGTTGCTTGCATCCACTGTCCAGGTTCCACGGTTGGAGTTTCGATGGACCTATTGAAGATATCTGCAACATATATAATCTTATCCCTAGGTACCCACTTTCTGGGTCCTTTCTTGTTAGTTAGCCCAGAAGTTCTGACAACTTTGGGTCTTTCAACAGGATAATATAAAGGAATTTTAGCATGATATTTTGACATAGAGAAAGTTCCTTTTATAAGAGGAGGTTTAGCAGCTTCAGCAGGTACAGGGTCAGGCAATATGGTACTAGAGGGAACAAAGCATTCATACAAAGATTTAGCTTTAGGCACAGAGGGCTCATTTCTAATTGGTTTAGAATAGCCAATGCCATGCATTCCATTTCTGCTTACGCCATAGATCATAGAAGTCATTAAGCTTCTATCTACGCTTTTAGCTAGGAATCTTTGAAAAGATTTTTCATACTTAGATTCATGCTTACTATCAGAGGCATCGCAGGCAATAACTTCTTCTAACTTAGCAATTTGATTCTTAAGCACAGAGTTAGAATTAACTAAAGCATGGTTATCATTTTTCAAATCAGATATGATTTTCTCATGTTCAGAAGGAGTTTTAGAGGCAGCAGAGAAATTCTTTTTCAACCTTTTATGCTTAGTCAAGAGAGAGTTATATTTATCCATAATTTCAGACAAAGCATCTTTAAGTTCAGAAGTTGAGAAAGAATCAAATACCTCATTTTCATCGTCAGAGTCTGGATCTCCTTCTGATTCTGAGTCAGAGTCAACAGCTTCCTTTGACTCTGCTCCTTTGTCTTTGACAATAGCCACGAGTCCTTGGACTTTACCATCAGAGTCAACATCCTCTGATTCTGATTCATCAAAAGTCACCATCAGACTTTTCTTTGGTTTGAAATGCTTCTTTGACTTTTCGTCCTTTGATGAACCTTTGTATTTGCTCTGCCTGTGCTTCCAGATGCAGTTGAACTTTCTGGATATCAGAGTCAGCTCATCTTCATCAGAATCTTCTGATGCTTCTTCGGATTCTTCTGTTCCAGCTTGGAGAGTCTTAGCCTTTTCAGATTTGGATTTCAAGGCAATAGACTTCTTCTTGTGATCTTGATGTTCAGCACGCTTTAATTCATGACACTTCAGTATGCTTATGAGTTCTTCCAAACTCATCTGCTCAACATCTCTAGTTAGCTCCAAGGAAGTTATCAAAGGCATCCAGCTTTCAGGAAGACCTCTAAGGATCCTCATGACATGATCCGCAGTGGTGTAGCTGTTGCTGAGGGGTCTTATTCCAGCTACGAGCAACTGAAATCTGGAAAACATATCCTCAATGGATTCGTCAGGTTCCATTTGGAAGGATTCATACTGCTTGATTAGAGACAACGCTTTTGTCTCTTTCACTTTCTTGTTTCCTTCATGAGACATCTGCAAGGATTCAAAGATGCCCTTGGCGGAATCACGATCAGTAATTTTCTCATATTCTTCATATGAAATGGCACTTTGTAGAATAGCTCTTGATCGGTGATGATCTCTGAACTCCTTCTTTTGATCTTCACTCATCTTCTCCCTTGGGATTTTTACACCATGTTCATCAACAGGAGGGGTGTAGCCATAAACAACAAAATCCCAAAGATCAGGATCAAAGCCAAGAAAGAAGCTTTTGATTCTATCTTTCCAAAAATCAAATCTCTGACCATCAAAGATAGGTGGTCTTGCACTGTATTGATATTTGCTTGTAGTAGTGGTGGAATCCATGAGTTTTTCACACTGGCCCGGATCTACTGAACACTGTTAAGTGTGGTAATCAGAACTTGCGCTCTGATACCAATTGAAGGTGTGAAAAACGACTAGAAGGGGGGGGTTGAATAGCGTTTTCAATATAAAAACTTTCCCCTTAAGATTTAAAGTAAATCTTTTCGGTTTCTCTAAGATAGATGGTGCAGCGGATAAAGATAGAGAGAAGAGAAAAGCACACAAGTATTTTATCCTGGTTCACTTGATAAATCCCTCAAGCTAATCCAGTCCACCCGTTAATGTGATTTCTTCCTTCTTAGAATGAAGGCAATCCACTAATCAGATAATTGTTACAACTGCACTTGAAACCTACAAGTGACTAACAATACACTGACTTAGCTATCACTAAGATTCACTCTCTTAGTCTTCTCTAGGATCCGATCAACCTTGATCTCCTAAAGGAATCACCACTAAGATTCACTCTCTTAGTCTTCTTAAGGATACTGACCTACCCGGTCCCTTAAGGAAAATCAAACAACTGTTTGAGGTTGGTGTTTACAAAGGTTTGCTTCTAAATAAGCTGAGTGTAAACCAAATAAGAATAGATGAAGAAAGTAGAGGCTTGAATCTTTTCTTGTATTGCAGCTCTTTGTTTTCTCTCGCTCTTCTCGCTCTCTTAGTCTTTCTTCTTTTCTTCAGCCTTTTATAGTCCAAGGTGCAAAGGATATTTCTGTTGAGAGAATATGACCGTTGGAGGGCATTTCTGGAACTTCCAGAACCTGCTGTGGCTGAACCTTGGTAGGTAGGCATTTCAGAATAGTACACTGCTCTTGTACTTCTTGATAGAGACCTTTGCCTTTAACCATTGACCTCTGATCAGAGTTATGCTTCGTGTTGGAACTTGTGAAGCTTGGTGATCAGAGTCAGAGGGATGCTTGGATCCTCTGACCTTCGTAACTTCTGCTTCTGGACCTTCAGAGCTTCTGAACCTTCAGAGCCTCTGGTCCCTCAGAGCTTCTGGTCTTCAGATCTTCTGATCCTCAGATCTTCTGATCCTCAGATCTTCTGATCCTCTGATCTTCTGATCCTCTGATCTTCAGATCCTCTGATCTTCAGATCCTCTGATCCTCAGATCCTCTGATCTTCAGATCCTCTGATCTTCTGATCTTCTGATCTTCTGATCTTCAGAACTTCTGACGAATATATCTTCTGGTGTCAGAATCAGAACCTGTTTGTCAAAACACTCAAGACAAACATTAGAGTATCATAGTTGTTCATCCACAAATAAATACTTGTTATCATCAAAACATAGAGTTGTACCACATGACCAAATCTTGATCTTACAATTTGTTTACCAAATATCACCGTAAACAGTAACCTTCCCCAAAATCTCAAACAAGGGCTGTAACCATTTCAGCACTGCACACTCCCCCCAGATGCATATATTGCCAACTTTCCATCTCTAGCACCGTGATCGCACGTGCTGCTGTGAATATCTCCCTGGCAAGATCAGGGTGGCTGCTGGTCATGTCCACGGATCGAACATCTGGTGGGTGACCCAACATGGTGACAACGACATCGCTGGAGTGTGCAACTTGTGATGGGGAATTGGCAACATGGGCACCTTGGGATTGTAAGGGAAGACACTTTGATGGGTTGCGAGCGTAGATGGTGACGGGTTTTGGTTGGAGCAATGGAGTTTGGATAACAAGTTTCCATCACACTAGTGGAATCGCTTTCCTTTGATCAATGACTGATAGTACTCCCTCCATCCCTAATTATAAGCTAAAGTTGGTAAAGTCATGCTTATTAGGAAAGCTTTAATTGATGTATTGATTTTTAAAAAAATTATACAATATTCTATGTTTACGCCTATTTAAGTGGGTAGACTAGGAGGAAAGAGAGTAAAAGCGAGTATTAATTTCAAAATGTTGGAATTAAAAAAACCAATAAATGCAAGGGTAAATATGAAAAGAAATATTAGCTTTTACAACTTTAGCTTATATTTAGTGACAAAACATAAGTCTCAACTTTAGCTTATAATTAGGGGCGGATGGAGTATTAGATTTGAATCATAAGATTCAAACAAAGGATAATAAAACTACTCGTAGAAAGAGGTGGAGTTAGCGACGACATTTTAGAAAGGACATTTTTCCGTCACAGATTCACAAGGTGGGTAAATCCGTCTTCATTAGCGACGGATTAGTATCCTCTTACTTTTCTGTCGCCAGTTCTAATAGTTTAGAGAGGGAAATCAATCTGTTCGCTACAAGAAACGACTTGCTTTTTTTTACGGCTTGATGATCATTTTGCTAATTTGTGACGGAATACTTCCCTGTCAAAACTTCCATCGCTACACCTATCTCCTTTTTTTTGAACAGTTTTATTTAGCATAGTTGTATACTTGTATCTATTAAATTATATTTTTTTAATACTTTCTTTACGAAATAACTAACAATTATTAATATTTTTTTGAACTCAACAATTATTAATATTAATTTTTTTGAAATAAAAATTATTAATATTTATTCTGAATGAAAATGCATTAAATAACCAAAAAAATTTGTTAAACTTTTTTTTTTATGCAAAACGACAAAGAGAACAAAGGAAAACAGAAAAACAAAGAAACCCCTACGGCCTAACTGTTACAAAACCCAAAGAGTCAGCCAGAAGCAAGGCCTCCATTCTAGGTGGGGGTCCTGAAGGAGGAGAAGAGCATGCTCCTGAGAAGTACCCGCTTTAGCCCAAAAAATCCGCACACGCATTGCCTTCACACAAGACATGAGCCACCCGGACAGTCCATTCTTGGTTCAACATCTTCAAGATGTTGCGAACCACGACAACTTCCACATGAAAATGAGATGGAGATTGTTTGATCAAGTTGACAGCCAACAACGAATCAGAGAAGCACTCTACCTGACGATGCCCCAAGTTTCCAAGCTATTTTCAACCCATGTAAGATGGCTAGAAGTTCCATTCGAAACACTGAGCCTTGAGCACCGTATCCCATAAAACCAGCAAGCCAAACTTTGGTAGAGGTCCGAATGCACCCACCAAAACCCGAACACAACGACACACCCAGAGAGCTGCCATCACAATTAATAGCAACCGCGGGGGCTACAGGAGTCGTTCAAGACACCATCTGAGGCTGAGCAAAAGGCTGCGAAGAAGACCAAACCTGCAACAGAAGATTCTGATGCTCCTGAATAGAATGTAGAAGCTTTTCCTCTGGAATATTTGTTTTAATTATTGAATAAAACATTTCGATATAACTATATTTGATTTCATTTTACTTCATAATTCATAAAATCTATTTCTTTCATGTTTTTTGTATATTAAAAAATTAAAATTTTTTACATATGTTTAAATTTATCATGAAAGTTTATGAATAATAAATCAATTATTTTCCGATGTAACAAAAAACATGAATAATAAATCAACAAACATGTGCATATCACGTGCAAAATCTCTAGTATATATTAGTAATTTTAATTTTGTATTTATCAGTAAAATACACTTAAAAAACTAATAATTATAATAATCATTTATAATTTAATAAATTATATAATATAGAAAAATAATGCTGATTCTATACATAAATAAATAATCCTAAATGTAATATTATTTTGAAATTCAAATTTATTTATATTTCTAGAAAATTAAAATTGTTTCGATGTACATTAAATATATTTGGCAATAAGTAAATTTGGAAAATTATAAATTAATATCATTAATAAATTTAATTTGCAAATAAATAAATTTTTCATTTGATAAATATATATATATATAATGAAAATTAAATTCATTTTAGAGTTTAGATTGGATACAATAATTGTTTTCAGAAGAAACAAAAAAAGAATAAATACAATGTAAAGATTATACTTATTGGATATTTAAATTTACTTACATTTATATTAAACTCAAATTATTTTCAAATGAAATTAAATCTATTAATTTATTTAAATTTCAAGTAATTATATTATTATAGAATAAAATAAATTTTTTGGTGAAAAGGGTGGGCCTAAGCTAAAAAACATTATTTGGAAAACTATAATTTATATAATTGATATATATTTGGAAAGTAATTAATATGAAAATTTAGAAAATTAATTTAGGCTAAACAAAAATTATAATTTTAAATAAATATGTTTACAACTAACTGGTATTATATCCGTGTAATGCACGGCTGGAATTAAAGGGGTAAATAAATAAAAAATATATATATCATTAATAGTTAATCAAATGTTCTCAAAATTTGAAGAGATTAAAAGAAAGTAACAGTTAAAGAAAGTGACAAACCTAGTAGGTAATTTGAATCAAAATTGGTAGAGCTTCACTTCCTTCCTAAGTTTGATGCTTTTGCTATTTTTCGCAAAGAGAAATCATAAGGTTAGGGTTTTTGGAAAAACAAAGAAATAAATGACAATAAAGAAAATAATCAGGTGCAATGAATATTGTTAGATGTTTATTTGGAACATTAATATACAATAATTGTTTTTTCTAAAGAATATACATTAATTGTTAAAGAAATTAAATTTTACTCATTCTTTAGCACATTTGGTATTTATAATCAACGTTGAAGACTTTTTTTGAAATTTTCGAAATACTATAATTTTAAGGAATTACGTTAGTATTAAAGAGAAATTATAATTTTATTTTAACTATTATTTGACATCTTTATTTGGCATATTAACATACAATAATTGGCTTTTATAAAGAATATACAATAATTTCTAAAAGAAATAAATTTTACCTTTTCTTTAGCACATTAGGTCTTTATAATCAACCTGAAGACTTTTTTTGAATTTTTTAAATACTAAAACTTTAAGGAATTACGTAAGTATTAAAGAGAATTTATAATTTTATTTTTACTTTTATTTGAGATCTTTATTTAGCACATTAATATACAATAATTATTTTCTAAAGAATATACAATAGTTTCTAAAGAAATTAAATTTGACTTTTTCTTTAGTACATTATAATCAATAATCAACCTGAAGACATTTTTTGAATTTTCAAAATACTATAATTTTAAGGAATTGTTATAGTATTTAAGAGATATAATAAAATTATTTTCACTATTATTGGACATCTTTATTTGGCACATTAATATACAATAATTGTTTTTTCTAAAGAATATACAATAATTGCTAAAGAATATACTATAAGTTGATGTCCAAACCACATGACTTTACAAAAGCTATTCACCCAAAGAGTTCAGACGGCCGCTTCTTCACTTGGGGTAACATCAATATCCTTGAGGACATGGAGGACCTCATAACTTATGTTGATGATGATGGGAGTGTTAGGTTTCTGCCTGGGTATAAGTTTGATCCTACTGATGAGGTTCTTGTGGATTTTTACATGAAGAGGAGGGTCTTTGCTCAACCTCTTCCTTTTCACATCATCCTAGATTTTGATGTGTTTCAAACTGAGCCTTGGGGCCTTCCAGGAGGAGGTTGGTGAAATGATTTTTTTAAAATGAAATATCTCCTTTTTCACTATTCCATGAGTCAAGAAGTGTTATCAACTCTCACTTTAACACTCTCTTTTAAATAATCTCTTTTATTGATTGAAAATCAAATGGGCTCTAATAAATTAGAAATGGAACAATCTTTTTTACTATTGCATGAGCCCTTTAATCTTTTAGGGCCCTTGTTCTACATAGAATAGGCATTGTGTCATATCACAAGAAAGAAAATCAAAATTTCCAAGTCCCATGAATGTTTTATGTGTTGTTTAATTTCAAGTGGAAATTGAACCAAGATGGTGTTTTGGATTTAATTTATGTTTGTAGATGAAAATATTTTCAATGAACGGAAGTGCTTCTTCTACAACACCATGGGTCGTAATCTTGAGAACATTGACATAAGAGTTGTTGGGCGTGGCCAATGGAGAGTTATGGAAAAAAGCAAAGATATTCCTATCCCCCAAAACAATCAGGTGATTGGGAAGAGGAACACCCTGAATTTTTGGGAAGTGCAAGGAGCCTATGCTAGGAGGACTAAATGGGTGATGCATGAGTTCCGTCTTGCGTTAATTGCTAACCCATCTAAGGTAAAGAATAAAATAGTGTCTTACTAACAGTTATATTTCCACATTAATTAGAGACACAACCAAATGAATCTTTATAAAGGGTAGAGAAATCATCACCTGTAACATATATTTTGGAGTACAATTAGACCTAACTTGAATTCTTAAATTGCCTATTTTAATTAACGACAGTTGAGCAGATATTTAGAGTAATGTGTTTTAAATTATCATGAGAATGGTTGGTGTGTAGGTAGATATGTCATTATCTTAGTTGTTTCTTTATGTCCTATTCATCATTAGTCACTAAAGTTTCTTACTCAAAATGCAGATGATAAATTTGGCTATTTACCGCATCTTAAAGAATAAGGATGCAAAGAAGGTGAATAATGCAAGAGGGTGTAATGAGGAAAACTCCAATGCTAGTAGCATTGAAGTCATTGATTTCTATGCTGAGGGTGACAGTTTCTAAGAATCTTCCCTAATGACCATTCCTTAAGTAAGGGCAACGAATCTCCTTAAAAAAATATTGTTCATGTGCTCTTTTTCGGTGTCATCTTTTGTTATTGTTTAGTGTAATAAATGTCTTTTTACGATACATAATATTAAATTTTCAAATTACAATGGAATCACAACCCTCTAAAGCAAAAAAGGTTTGAGAGAGCTACTATGCCTAAAATACATGTTTGTCCAACACTCACTTAAACATAGTTTGTCAAACATGGCAATATTAATAAGTAATGCATATTTTTTAAAAAAGTATTATATATTTAGAATATAATAAATTTTACATTTTTTTTTCTGAAAAAGCGTTTTATATAAAACTATAAGTAAACTAGTGCAACATACGTGTAGTGCGCAAGAAGTATAAATGTATTATACTTTTTGATGTTATTATTAGCTATTTGTTTTTGGTACAAATGTTTTTACTACCTCCATTTCAAAACTTTTGTAAACAGGAAGTGGTATAATTTAGAGATAAATCAAATTGCAAATTTTGAAATAAATATAATAAATTAAAGTAAAATAAAATATAGCATATATATTTATAAATATTATCTAAAATTGTATTTTTCTAAGTTTAAATATAATTATATTTCTAAATAGTTATTAATCATTTTTAAAGTAAGTTGAACCTCTTACTTTAGTTGTACTTAATATTAATTAAATCAATTTGGAAATTATTTAATGTTTAAACTTATAAATTAATGTTACTAATAGATTGTGCCAAACAACACACAACGCGAACCACAATTGATGTTGGAAAGCTATCCAATTAATGTCCACACTAAAGATAATATGTAAAAAACATCAATAGAAAATAATAACAATCAGTAAATACATCATTATATTATTCCATATATATCAATGCTCATCTATACTCAATGATAATAATTAGTTGTTGATTCAAATTAAAATTTCCCGTGCATCACACGGGTCAGCGGGCTAAATACTAGTAAAATATATTTGGAAACATGTTAAGTTGGAAATTTGAAAGTAATAATTAATTTAAATTAGTCTAAAATTAGAATTGGGAAAAAATATATTTACAAATAATATTTATATGATATATTATGAAACATTTAAATACATTAAATTATAATTCAACTAAATGTAGTTCAGGATGTAGGCATGATTAGGATCTGTTGAGCAGTCTAGGTGTTTTCTTCTCTATGTTTTCTCCTAGGCTCTGGTTTTTATTCGTTAGCTTCCCCTGTGTAGTTCAGGTGGCTATTGTATTTTTTCTTTGGTTGAGGTACCCTTAGTACCTCCTTAAATGAATCATTTTGCTTATAAAAGAAAAATCAACTAAATGTTGCAGAATAGTAAAATGTATTATTACCATTACAATTATTTTATGGAATTTTTATTAAATAAAAATGGAATGATATAACAATAGACAAAATATGAATTTCTTGATGATATATAAGTAGAAAAAGTTTTTTTTGGTAGATAAAAAGAAAAATATTTATTTATAAATTAAAAACTTTAAAAATAAATTATTAACGTTGCAAATTTTTTTTAACAGGTATTAACTTTGCAACTTTGGGAAAACAATAACTAATTTTTTTTACATTAATAAATAAATGTCAAAAAATTATTTTTAAGTACAAATTTGAAAAATTATGATTAACTTGATAAATTTGTAAAGAAATAACAAAAAAAAATTTCAAAACTAAATGTCAAAATTAAATAAAGTTATCATTTTACAATTTAAATTAAATTTTTTTGATACGAAAATTTTAATTACTTGAATTATATTTAAAAATTATTATTAACTTAATTACTCTTTGTTAATAAATTTAATAATTAATATATTCATGAATATTTATAATTCAAATTTAAATTAAATATATTCATTGTATTTTTAAAATAACATTCAATAAAGTTTATGTTGTCAAAAAAAATATTTTTAATATATTAAATTTCTTATAAATATGGTGATCAAATAATTTAAAAAAATTGATTATAAAAAGATCAATCTATTAAACTTAATTTTTCGTGATATACTTTGAAATTATGTAAAAATTTTAATTAAAATTCACAAAAATATTGTAGAATAGGAAAAAAAAATTAAAATTAAGAATATGGATGACATAACAATAGTCAAAATATGAACTTCTACATGATAACAAAATATTAGAATCTTTATTTTTATTTTTTGAAAACAAAAGGGAATATTATTAATAAGAAATATTTCATGCGAACAACCCTCTTATATATAAGTCATTTCAAAATACCAGCCGAACCAAGGAATCACATTTAGCATTATGCCTCATTCAAACCTCCCTAGAAAAAATCCGAATGGGAAAAAAATCGAGGGTAGGAAAAAGAGTACATAATAGAATCTTTCTTTTAACACAAAAAGTTAAAGAATAAATTATTAACTTTGCAATTTTGTGACGGCAATAACTTTTAATTTTTTAACATCAATTACTAAATATTTTAAATTCCTATATTACTCTTAGTTTACAAATAAATATTTACATTTTCCTGTATTTTACTTAATATCATACTAAAAAGAGCTTATATTTATGTCAGAAAATATTTAATTATAGTAGTGAGATAAAAGTGAGAATGATATGTACAAAACTGCAATTTTCAAATTTTATAATAAATAGATTATGATTATATTCCATTTCGTCCAATTTGGGAGGTAAAATAAAGGAAAACAATGGAATTGAATGATATAGATATCTCCACCTTCCATCTCATTCCATCATTCTTATAACTATCCAATCATGAGAGCATATTACCATTCCATCCAATTCCTTTCTTTTTCATCCTTACCACCAACCCAAACATACCTTAAGTCAAATACGAGTCAACATTTCCTACCCATATGGGAGATATTCGTGTTATGATTCATCTTCTTTTGCCTTGCTTTTTCCTTTCTTGACCTATCTTTCCTTCTCCTCCCCTTTAACCTCTTTCTCAGTCTCACTAACATAAACATGGATAACATTAATTGCATATGATCTAACTATAAGTTGATGTCCAACCACATGACTTTACAAAAGTTATTCACCCAAAGAGTTCAGACCAACCCCTTCTTCACTTGGGGTAACAACGATTCTTGAGGATATAGAAGACCTCATGACTTATGAAGACGAGGATGGGAATGTTAGGTTGCTACTAGGGTATAAGTTTGATCCTACTGATGAGGTTCTTGTGAATTTCTACCTTAAAAGGAAGGCCTTTGATCAACTTCTTCCTTTTCAAATCATCCCAGATTTTGACGTGTTTCAAACTGATCCTTGGTGTCTACCAGGAGGAGGTTAGTGAAGCAATTAATTTATTTAATTCTCTCATGTTTAATATTCCATGAGATGAAATGTGCGAGCAACACTCACTTTAAAACTCTCTTTTCAACACTCTCTTTTATTGGTTGAAGCTCACGTGAATCCCAATAAACTAAATATGGGACCATATTTTTCACTATTCCACGAGAAAAATCCCTATATTTATGTCCCTTGTTTCTTACTTGAGAATGAGCACTGCATTGCATCTTATCACAAAAAAAAAATTCAAAATTTTCATGTCCCATGAAGGTTTATGTGTTGTTTAATTTCAAGTGGAAATTGTTTAATGTTTATGTGCAAAAGGAAAGATTTTCAATGAACGCAAGTGCTTCTTCATCAACACCATGGATCGTGACCTTGAGAACCTTGACATGAGAGTTGTTGGGGGTGGCCAATGGAGAGTTATGGACAAAGACAAAGATATCCCAATCCCTCGAAATAATCAGGTGATTGGGAATAGGAACACCCTAAGAGGACCAAATGGGTGATGCATGAGTTCCGCCTTACATTAATAGCTAACCCATCTAAGGTAAAGAATAAAATAGTGACTTAATGACGGTTAAGATTCCATATTAATTAGAAATACAACCAAGTTTTTATAAATCAGAGAGAAACTCTCACCCGCAAACTAGCTTATGGGGTAGAATTAGGCCTATCCTCACTATTTTCGTTAGCATCAAAACTAAGTGGAGATTTAGAGTAATGTCCTTGGAATTATGTTGAAAACTGTTGGTTGGTAGGTAGGATATATCATTATCAAAAATCTTCCTTTTTTCTCTTATTCATCATCATTGATTAGGAAGGACGAAGCTCTGGCCGCGGTAGGGCTCAAGCCCGATCCGATGCGGAGGCTCTTGAGAAGAAGTTAAGGTCAGATGTCGTTGTAGATGCCGTTTTCGAACGCGGTCGCGGCTTCTTCCTTGCCAAGGCCCAAGTTCAACGCCTCCATTCCCAGCTAGATCTTAGCCCAATGGGGGTGTTCAAGAAGGTTACTTCCGCCGGATTGATTGGCCCTGAAGATCCCCCGGGCTTTGTCGCCGAGCATTTCCTGAATGATGAAGACATAGAACAGGACAAAACCGTTAATAGTACTTAGAACAATCATGTAATAATTGTAGTTTTTTTTTTTACCAACACTTGTAACTTTTCCTGTCTCGCTTTTAATGATAATAGTTGTTTTGAACGCCTTTGTCCTCTTTTGTTTATCGCTGCACCATGTTTTGTTTCGCGTTTGTTTTTAATTGTCTGAATTACGTTCAACGACTTTGAGAGTGTGCTGGGTTTAATTAGGACTTTTGCTCAGTTTTGAACTGAGGCTTTGTTCAGCTTTTCCTGTAAGATCATGTATGGCCTCACTAGTTTTGCTTGGCGAGGACTTACGGTGGCTCGGGTCCCAATGGCCATGTGGGTTGCCCGAGGCTTAGCCTAGTTAGAAATGCTCGCCCATATTTCGGGGAGGCTTTTGGGATAAGAAGCTTATCCACACACGTCGCCGACGGGTGGCAACGATTGCGCCGGACTTTCCGGAGCGATCCCCAGACATCAAGGTCGTGTTGGGATCGCCACCTTCAAGGAATTTTTCCCATTGAGCAATAGTTACAATTCAGTTGTGAGTTAGGAGTATTACTGAGAATATCCTTTTGTATTTGATTGTAAAAAGAATTTTTTACATTTATTGAGGGATGTCTCATTAAAAAACTCTCATAATGGAGAAAAAAGAGTATATCTTTATTTTTTGTCCTAAATTATGCTCCTTCCCGCCATACCATTGCTCCTGCCCCGCGCTTGTTCTACCCTCTTAGTAGTCGTCCCTTCTAATTAGAGTACCACGCCAAGCACCTCATCTTTCAGCCCCGACGTGCTAGCCACCCATTCTTCATTCCTGTAAGGTCGGTCGCCCCGCTCAGCCACCCTGTGGTAGAATGGGGTCCTACCAAACTTGTTCCCTCGCTTGACATACCGCGCCGCCTTTGTAGGTCTCAAACTTGTGGCCCCTACTGGTTTCCAACATTCTACTTCCTTTTTCCTTTGTTCCTGCGGCGACGTGCCTGGCGCCATTCCTCTTCGGCCTTCGGCTCGCCCCGGGATTATCAATTTTCTCCAATTTGCTTTGCTCGCCGCGGCCTCGCTGTAGCTTCAACTTAACCGCACTTTGTAGCATTGCCCCCTTCTTTCCATTTTCCTCCTGACATATGCCTAGAAGGGTTGGCTTTTTGAACCTGGGCAACCTCCAGAGTGCTGCTTCCTTTTGACTTCAATTGAAGAGGTCAAAGTTGTCTTCTACCAACTTCTCCAAGCGTCTTTCCTGATCGGCTGTGAGTCTGGGTTCAATCGTCAGTACTCCCCTACTGGGTTTATACATTTCTAGGTCCCCAATCACGTTTGCCCAACGCTCCTCAGCATGAGCATCAGTAAATTGCCCATCTTTCCCCGTCTTTCCATCTGGCCTTTCCTGATTTTGGTTTCTTCTTGGTCCCCCATACCTTTCACTGATCCACCGTCCTTGTCTTCTCGCGCCACCTTGACCTTGCCTCTGGGTTGACCTTGATCGCCTTCCACGATCGTGACATCTATGCCCAACGCCAACTCCCTTCTTCCCATACAAGTTCAGGCAGTTGTTGTAGCATTCCCTCGCCCGCCGTTGATCAACCGCGATATTTCCTACCTTCCCGCAGGTCAGCGGGTACTTCACCGCTAGGTGAGCTGTTGATATCACTGCGCAGAGGCGATTCAGCGTGTTTCGACCAATGATGATATTGTACGACGCTACTACCTGCAAAACCAAAAACCTTATGCTCAACAGCTTTGTGTTCTCATCAACACCAAAGACTGTGTCCAAATCCAAGTAGCCGCGCACCCAGACCTATTCTCCCGAAAAGCCTACCAGAGTCCCAGAGTATGGCATCAGGTCTTTATCTGTTAACCCCAATTGATCAAATGCGTCGCCATAGATGATATCCGCAGAACTACCCTAGTTTAAAAGAACTCTTCGCACATTGAAACTGTTGATCCTCACCATTACCACCACGGGATCATCCTTATGTGTCTTAATTCCTTCAAAGTCTGCCGACGATATCACTATGTCCCGGTGCTGAAAACCAAATGGAATTGAAAACTCTTGTACTGAATTTACCGCCTTCACATGTCTGCGTCTCGCCGCTGGCGTGTCGCCGCCTTCGCCGAAGCCCCCTGCAATTGTATTGATTGTCCCAACCGGCGGTTCGAGGTCCTTGTTGAAGGTTTCTTCAGCTCCTTTCTTCCTTGTCTCTAGTGTCTCCTTCTTGTCCGCTGGTGGTGTCTGGCGGCGGTCACCCCGCCTGCGATCATCCTGCTGGCGGTTTACCTTGTAGCGACTCCCTTGTTGGCGCTCGCCCTGCCAGCGGTCGCCGCGATCAGTCATTTGTGAGCGTCCGGCCTGATCAGCCTCTCAATCTCACCTTTCAACGTAAAACAGTCACCGGTGTCGTGGCCCGCCGAGCTATGATACTCGCACCACTTAGTTTTGTCTACTACCTCCCGTGGAGGATTAACTTCCTTCTCGCCTTCTTCGACTGCATGTGTTGCCTTTACCTCCCGAAGCAGTTCTGTCAAATTCGTGCTCAGGTCTCTGCCTGGCCTCTCTCGCCGGCGAGAGTCAGTTTGTTGCCATGGGCGGTGACGCTCAAAGTTTTCTTTCTTCGGATAGAGTTGTTCCTTCGTAAGCTTCTCAAGTTGCTTGATTTTCTTATCCCATCGCTTACTACTTTCTCCCTTCTCCCGACCTTGTCTCCCTGCTGGCGATATGTCCCTCTGACCGCCATCCTTTTCCGTTTTTGCACGCCTCTTTTTGAACGCGTCGTCCTCCTCATCCAGGATGTAGGTGTTCGCCTGAGCGCGGACTTCCGCCATCGAACGAGCTGGCTTCCGACTTAGCTTGTTGTTCAGCTTCCCCAGCAGCAGTCCATTCTTGAAGGCGCGCGCACAGACTTGCGGCTCCAACTCCTCGATCTTGACAGATGCGGCACTGTACCGCTTCACGTAATGCTTCAAAGTTTCTCTTTCTAACTGGCGAACATTATACAGATCATCAATTGTGACCTGCTTGATCTTGCTTGCGGAGAACTGAACGAGGAATTTTGAAGAGAAATTGCGGAACTTCATAATGGATCTACGAGGCAAAGTCGTGAACCAAGCCATCGTTGTGCCTTTGAACGTTAACGGGAACATCCTGCACTTCACCGCATCAGAAGCTGCACTTATCACCATCTTTGTGTTGAAATAGAGCAGATGAACCTTCGGATCCGTTTTTCCACTATATGTCTCCAGAACAAGATTCTTCATGTTGTCAGGTATGGCTACCTCCCTTACCGCCGCCGAGAATGGCTCAAACTCCGCTACATCCTCCGCTTTCCGTTCTCCTTCGTCCTGTTGCTCAAGGCGATAGTAATCTAACTGCTCATGCAAGTAATCATTCCGCTGTCGTATGTTGTCAACATTGCGAATCAAACGTCTCCAATCTCTGTGAGTGTTCGGAGCTTGAGGCAACGACGATCCACCTCCTAAGGCTTCCGGCGAGTGTGCTGGAGATCCTTGCTGCGAAGGTGAGGACGGTGGAGTAGGTAATGGAGGCGTCAGAGAAGGAGGAGGAGGAGGCGGTGGAGGCGGAGGAGGAGTCGGTTGCTCAAGTTGCTCACGACGAACCTCCTCACGGCGCGGCCTCCCCCTCACACGACGCGGTGGTGAACCGCGCCTCTGCTCCAGCGTTTCGCAGCGTCGACGACGACGAGTCTTCATCGGATCTCAACCGCGAACCATAAATTCGACCAAAAAACACGAAAATAACAGGAAATTGCACAGAATTCTGAACTTCTCTCAACCAAAAACAACAATCCACGTAGTTTGGGAATCGAAATCTACCGATCCCCACAGACGGCGTCAAATGTTCCAGCCAAGAACATAGAAAGAAGGTATAGTACCTAGAGTGTGAGGATTGCAATGAGAGAATCTAGAGAGAGAGAGAGAGCGTGTAACCGCTTAGAGAGAAAGTGTAACTGAATCTAGAGTTTGTTATACATGAAATGAGCCAAGAGTCCCTTACAATTGGTAACCGCCCCCTATTTATAGGCTGAGGGTTGGACCTAGCATGTCTAACTGCCCTTAGTGGGCCGGTTGGGCCTCTCGGAGGAGGCCCAAATCCTTTGGCCGGTGCGTTGCTTTGGGGCGAGCGTCCCAGGGCGAGAGCGCCCTCAGGGGTCTCACCCAGTCCAACTAGTGACAACTTCTAACTACTTCAAGTGGTGCAATGAAGATGAAGGAAAAGGGTATAGATGGAACATGGTACCCTCATTGAACTCCTTGACAGACGGAGAAGCTACTCAGGATCAATTCACCTGAGTTATGAAGCATGGGGATAAAGAAGGCTGAAATTGTGGACTTATACGTGATGATAGGTTCAAGTGTCATGTGCTTGCTCGTAATTTTCTTGAGCACCATCACCTTTTGTCTTATAATTGGAATGTCTGTCTTCGTCACATTTTGAGAGATGCAAATAAACCGGGTGATTCTCTTGCTGGAATTAAAGCAAACCTGCAATGTGACCTCACTATTCTTGTCACTCATCCGAAGAGGGTTAACCCTTTGTTGTCTAGAAACATTTTAGGCCTCTAGTATGCTTTATTTAGTTTTCCTATTCATCGAATAAAATTATGACCAGCCTTAATTCTCATCAAAAGTCTATTTTTTTTTTGACCGAAACAATATTCGTTCAACTTTTTTTTGTCCGTTCAACTCAAGACATGTTTGGATTCAGCCAATTGCCAAGCCCTCAGTTGCCGCCATTGACGGTAAAATAAGCAAATACTAGTATGCATTAATTAAATAATCATGTTTATTTTCTCGTCAAACCAATACAAACTTTTATAAATTATTAATATTTTATTTTCTTCACATAAATGAGGTAACCCATTAAATTAAATTAAATGAATCAAAACAGTTAATTAATATCAGCGTATCTTGTTAGATTGTATCCTTAATTAAGTTCCGAAATCAGAACGTTACAAAACCTATCATTAAGGTTTAACTTTACAATGATTTCAAAAAAAAAAAAAACTTTACAACAAAAAGCAAAGAAAAAGGTTGTCTCTTCTTTTTCAATTTCTCCCACCCAAACCAAGATTACCGTTACAGAAATCAAACAAGTTCAACATTGATGATGAAGAAAACTGATAGTAGAATCCCAACAACAAGAAGAACAAGCTACCAAAACTGTTACTCAAATTGCAATCTACCATCATCATCATCTTCAATCATGGCTGCTGAGTCAAACAGTAGTAGAAACCCGATTCTTGAGCCTCTCCTTCATGCCCTTGATCCAATATCTCTGATTCTGAACCAGAATTCACAATCAGAAATGCAATCTTTTCCTTTTCCATTGAAGCTCACCTCTGCTGATAGCTTCATCATGGAGAGAGGACCCAATTACAACGCGTATGCACAGTTGAGGGAACGAAGGTTGCAGATGAAACTGAATTTCATGGGTCAGGAACAAGAATCTGAACAGAAACTGGAATCTGAACCAAAAACTGCAACAACCCCACCAAGGAAACAGGTGAAGTTTCTTCAATCTGATTTGGGATGTGGGAGAAAATCAGGGTTTTCGTCTGTTGCTCAATCTGTGCCAGATTTCTCTGCTGTGTTGAGGAAAGAGAATAGGAAGCCTGTGATGGTGAACACTTTGCCTACAATGATGGAGATGACACCGCCATCCAAGAGAGGAGGAAATCGAGTGTTGTCAACGAGTTCAAGAGGGAGCAAGTCAGCGAGTGGTGGAGAGAAGGGTGGTGGTGGTGGTGGAGGAGGGGTTTTGATGGCGAGGAAGAGCTATGCGAGCTTTGATGAACTGAAGAGGTTGACTAGTGCTACGGCCATTGCCATCAATGGTGAAGGGAGAGGAGGAGGGAGGAATAGCAGTAAAATCATCATGGGGAGGACAGTTTCAGGGAAGAACAGACAATTTTGAATTTTGTGGAAATGGGTTTTGGATTTGATTGGAAATGTTTGTTTGTTTGTTTGAGATTCAGAGGTTGTGGTGTTGGTGGTTCTGCTAGTTTTTGTCTTTTGTTTTCCATTCATTCGATTTGATTTTTTGAGCAATTTACAGTATTACTTTTATGTACAGCTATGATGCATAACTGATAACACTATTACAGGAATGAGTTTCAATACTTTCACTTGCATTTTCTTTGTCATGTCATTTCCACCTATTTTCTCTTCTTTTTATGTCACATTACTCATGTCTTATTTCGATGTCTTTTTTTCCTATATCTCTTTGGGTATGGATGGATTTGAGGGGTGATCATCAAATTATTTTATACTGGTAAAGTTTCCTAAACACATTCTTCTTAATTAGGTTTATTCTGTTTTGATATGAAGTGTTTTTAATCAAATATTCAAATAGAACCATGCATGGATCAGATAGCAGAAGTTTATCTAACATAATAAGAAATTTCAGAAGAATAGACTATTGTACTGCTAGTGGTTTTAAAAATACTGCTTATTGTTGAACATGCCTCTTGTATGTACCGCCCCTTTTCAATTCTCACATCATGCTTATAATCTGGTAATCCCCTAAGTTCAAGATTCCGACATTACTTCCATTTTTTGTTTTTTTTTTGAAGATTTTGGCGGATTCTGTTGTTTCTTTATGGTGTGCCTAACAAGTTGTTGATGTTGGTTGTTTCTTTCATTTGTTTGGATGTTCAATAAAAATCCTGAAAATGGACCCTTAAGTCAATTTAAGCACTAGGGGCATGTTTGAATACATGACGAAAAGCTACGGTGAGGATAAAATCATGGTGGCAAGTCACAAAAACTAAGCAAAGTTGCTTCTATCCACAGATTTTTTATTCTAGTTTCACTGCGATTTTCTATTGTGTTTATAAACATGAACTAAATAGTATTAGTGGCAATTTCGGGCAAATTACATACAAAATAACAATAATATTAGTCCAGTGTATCCAAACGATGTCAAGAATCTCTTATAGAAATACCATCAATATATTTGTACAACATTGAATCTTGAATCATCAAAAACCTGAGAAGTTAGTCATGAAGAGCCTAGAAGAAATTTAGTAGCATGATTTGGGTAAGTTCTTCAAAATGTGCCCCCTCCAGGAATCTAAAAGCTCTTCAACAATTTCATCAACCAAAATTTGAAGTACAAACCCACCTATATCAACACCAACCTCAAATGCTTCAGTAGTAAAATCAGTCCATTTACCCCATGAGTGACTCATCATCTCCCATTCTATTACTTGGTCAGGTAACATACCAGCTATACTTGACCACTTCTTCACCTCACTTTTGACCTCTTGAGCCAACATCTTAGCTTTCTTGCATAAAGGTAGTTTTGTCCATGCCTGAAATACTCTGTTATAATGTTGGCAGCAGCAATTTGATTCCAGATATTCTATTACACAATCAAACAGAAGTCCCTTAATCTGGCTTCTATCTTTAGATTCATCGAAACCTGCAAAGCCATTGAAATCTCTCCACATAGCATCACTTGCCATGGTGTCCAGTTCACCAAGCAGAAAACAAGAAACGAGAAGCTGTTGTGACATTCCATCCTCACCATGCTCAGTGGAATTTCCTAGAACCAGTTCAGCATTGAAGATAACCTCTTTCATATGGATGAGGTTACTTTCTGTCAATCTTATTCCACAAGATTTTAAACTTTGCAACATCCTATGAATTTGGTTGGCAAGTTCAGCCAGTACTTCATAACCTATCATCCTCCCTTTGTCAAATGATATTGCAGAATATAAAAGTTCAGCACCATGTTCCAACTGTTCCAGTTGATTGTCCGAGCGAAAACCATGCGCTGGAATTTAATCAAGGATCAAAGGCAACAAAAAAAAAGGAATTAACAAGAAGAATCGAATAAATGAAAAACAAGAAATTATATTTTCTTAATTCTATTTATTTACCTGAGCCTTCATCCAAACTACTATATGAAAAGGAAGGTTCCAGTACAGATCCAGGACTGAGATGATTACCATTGCAAGAGGTTCCTAATAATCTTACATGACTTGCCTCAAACTGATATGAGTAGAAAGAAACAAAGATAATGTTAGGTACAGTATAGCTGTCAGAATGCAGATTTTCACCAATCACAGAGCAAGTTTTTATAAAATATTAAGGTGAACAGAAGGATCATGCTCAAACTGAGTATAAAGTTAAACAAAGCTCATTTGGCCTCAGTTAAGTGCATTGGTTTCAGGAAATATTATTTGATTTCATCAGGGTAAATAATGACAGACACTACACACTTAAAAAAAGTTGAAATTGAATGCTCAAGACAACCTGTAAAATAACATCATCCATATTAGTTAATGTTCCTTATCCCAACAATCGTTATGAATATGGTAAATAAGAAAAATTACACCCATAAACGAAAATGTTAATCACTCGTGCCAAAAATCTTTTGCAACTGATATTTTATATCCTGTGCAACGCAATTTACAGGTAGTAACGGAAAACTCTGCAAATCAAGTAATTTGTTGAAAGCACTAGATCAGATGAAAGCTTATGCTAATAAACACCACAGATCAGTCAAATTTCACATTGGGGATTAGGTTTTTCTCAAGCTAGAGCCCCAGGAAGTCCGGAAACTAAATGAAAAATAAGTCCTCAGTTTTATGGCCCTATGAAGTGGAGAGTTGGACAGTGATAGGATCCAATTGCAAGGTATGAGACTTGGATCCCACACTCAGTATGGGATTCCAGTGCAGGGTTTATAAGGCCTTAGGCTTTCCAACTACAGCGGCTAGCTTTTGTGATATAGTTATCCTAAGGTTCTTATAAATTGGTATTACAGTCTTCCACCATGTCTCTCAGCCGCTTGGCAGCTCAGGTGGTGACATCACCATTGCAGCACAGAACAATCAGTTAAATAGGATGGAGGGATTGAGAACTGGACACGACTAACAGTTGCTAGTAAGTTAGATAGTTACTGTGACAAGAGGTTCAATAGGAGGGAGTGAGGGATTGAGAGGGCACCCAAATTTTATCTAGGTCAAAGTGAGGAGAGAACTGGCCTTGATTATATTGCTATTGTATAATTTTATGTAGTTGTAATTTTCTTCTATACCCTGTCTACACTGGTACAGCAGTAGGACTTTGATTCAGTGAATAAATATTCATTCTCACTACTCAATCTGATCCAGTTCTATCAGCATTATGCTTTGTGAATTTAGAGCTTGTTTGTGCAAGTTATTCCCACTGTAAGTGCCTTGGAAAGTGTTATTTCTTCATTTGTAATAAAATAAAGTTAAAATAAACAGGCCTGTAGTCATTTAAGCAATAATGACTACAATGAAAATGAGGAACTGAATAGTTCCAACAGTTAACAATAACAGATAGCTGATAGTAAATGGCTACTTGCATTGCATGGTTGGAAATTCTTCTACAATTTATCCTAAAGACAAGATCAATTCTGTGAAGAAGCTTCTATGAATAGCTTTTGGGTGACATAATTGATTCTGAGTAAAAAAGAAAATGATCGCAACATTCTACAAATACAGAAGGGTCAAAGAAGAAACAAACTCCAATTAGACAATATTTTAAAAGAAAACAGACATGGAAACCAACCTTGTCACTGAAAGCATGATCATCAGAATTTGTTAGATGCTTTAAATTAAGAACAGATATTAATTCTTGAAGAATCATGGCAGTTGAGTTTTTAGGTGGACGGCAAGTAGCCAACTCCTGATTTTCTTGACAACTTAATTCCTTCAACTTCTGCTCTAAAATGGCTCCTAAGGCATCTACTGTCGAAGGCGAAAGTCTTTGAAAATCTGTCTTAACCTCGTTATTACTCTTTCTCTCTTCTTTTGCAGCTGGTATTACAATCTTTGTCTTAGAGGGGAAACTAAAGGTATATGAAACCGCCTCATTGACCTTATTGTCATTGATCTTATCTGTGTTTAGCTGACCACCTTGTATACTTTTGACATTATAATTGTTTCGGAAGGAAGCATCAAAACTCCTCCTTTTCCCCCCTCGTGTGTCAGAACTTACATATTTCTGTTTAACAGTAACCAAATTACCAGAATTTATAGCTTCAACCCGCGGGACAGTTGATGTCCTTCTTTTCCTCTCTAAGGTGCTTATGGGAGACAAGGAATCATCATGTTTATTAGAAGGTTTTCTCTCAAGATCAAATTTGCTGCTATCCATCTTGGTAGGAGACCGTATCCTAGATCGGCCAATAAGGCTTCTATTCGAAGCAACAAAGTCTTTAGTGCTTCCAGCTGATAATACCCTCTTCTCTTGCATATTACTTATTATAGATCCAGATGAAACTTTTTCACTGTTTAACACCTGTTCTTGTGTTTGAGTTTTGAGTTTGAAGGCAAAAGACGCCTCACCATCATCCTCTTGAGCCCCAAATAGTTGGCGTGATGAATCCCGTTTCTCAGGCACAGGCATTCTTCTAGTAAGGGATTCATTACAAGATTGTGCATTGTTTTTTCCATCTTCATCAACAAGAGTTATGATCTTCTCCTGGCTTCTCAGAAGAACTACATCATTTTCATGAGAGGGGATGAACACATCTGAGACAATTGGAGAGCTGATCTCAACAACATCAAGAAGATTGCCACAATTTTTGCAAGATTTATGCCCCATCAAAGGATTGGGAGGAGAAATGGAAGTGGAAGAGGTAAGAGAATGTTTGCCTCTGTTTGTAGCCTGCATCCCAGGTTCCAAGATCTTCGTAGCTGCTCCGATTAACCGAGAGCGTCGAGATGCACTCTTTCCTGAAGGAACTCGCGGGCTCTTCAATGTGTGGTGGTGATGGTGATGGTGATTATATTTTCTTACTTGTGACAGAACACCCTTAATTTGTAGTGCCTCAGCTCCAAATCTAGTCATTGTCCTTTTCTCATCTGTTCCAGTTTTCTGAAGCTTTTGAGGTCTTGAGTCATGCTTTGCACTTCCAACTCCCAGTTCAAAATGCACCCTTTCCCTATCATGGTCATCCAAAGACTCCTTCTCACCATCGCCATTAGAAAAGGAAGATTTTTTGGTCCGATCTCGCCGGGAAGCTGGAATAGACTCTAGACCCATCAACCTAGCAACCAGACCAGGTACTCGCACTTCTTGCTTTTGTTCTGCCTCTATTACACGATTCACACATTTTTTGGCACTTGGGAAGCCTCCATTGTTCTCATTAGCAATCTACAATTGAATCCCCACAAATAAAAATAAAAAAGCTTTTCAAGTTCACTAGCAAAGAAAACTAAATAACTAAATGCATCAAACCAATCAACACACCAAGCATAGGCATTCATACCAAGTGGAGCTTGGAATTTGGCATTTTCTCTTCCCCTTTAAACTTCTTTGAAGAAGCTTGTTTTGCTCCAGCTGAAACGGTCAACAAAAACCAAACACTTTCATCAATTTCCACAAACCAGGAAGAATCTAAAGCAACTCTGTGTGTGACAAAAAAACAGGAAAACACATGTTTGAAAAAATGGTGGAGTTCAAAAATGAGTCGAAAGATGTAAACTTAATTTTGTTATAAAAAAAAATAAGTGGAGATTTTTGCTTCCAAAGAAGTTTCACTAATAGTGTGATATTTTACAATGTAATTATCTTTTGGGTTAAAATTGTACATTAAATTTCACTGGAAAACACATCCAAGACTAAGCCTAACACTTTTCTTAATCAAAACATAAATCAATTTGAAATATATTTTTCAAAATAAAAACATACCTGCAGGAGGTGGAAGTTTCTTGAAGAGCTTCTTCTTAGTAAGGCTACGGTTCCAGTCAAAAAGCTGAAAGAAAACACCAATGCAACCACCTACCCTTTGATTCTTCTTCTCTGTTATGGCCAAACAAGAAGAACCTTTCCCAGTAGCATCATTCATTTCTCCAACACTTGCTCCACCAAAAATCAAAGCATAAAAAAATATCAACAACTCCACTTCAAACAAAAACCCCTAAACCCCATTTTACTGAAATGCTAGTCTAGTAGTCTCTCTCACCCCTAATCCAAAGAAAAAAAAAGTAAAGTGACCCATGATTCAGAAACTAATGAAGTGTTTGATAATGTCATAAAAAAAGGAACTTTTATTCCTAGGAACAATGACATTCACAAAATGACGATGACCCAAAAAAGCAGAAAGTGACCATTGAGGTGAAAAAAGTGAAAGAGAGAACAGAAGAAGCAGAAGAGACAAAAGGACTGTGCACAATGCAAGCAGTCACAGGTCACTGTGAAAAGGAAGGTAACTTTGCATGATTCGACGTGGTTTTTGAGAAACACGAGACGAGGATGGTAGCTCGAGGAATCTACCACTGCCAGCGAATGCGAACTTTCTCTCTCTCTCTCTCTCTCTCTCTCTCTCTCTGCTGCTGCTGGCGCGAGTGAAGCAGCGCGTGCATGGACATGAGGCGCGTGAGTTCTGGTTGAGTCTAGAGAGACAAAACAGTCACTCACGCGCATTGATCCACACAATCTAGTAGCACGAGTCAAAACTATGCAATCAGAATAACACGACAGCTTGCTTACTTCAAGATTGTATATTTGAATATTAGTCGTCAACAATGATTCACAAACCATCAATGGGAGTGCCTTTACTTATCTTGGGGATAATGTTTCATCCACACCTCTCTTTTGAGGTGGAGAGGTGGAATGATGAGAGAGATAGGAAGAAAAGAAAAAGTAAGAGAGAGAAAATATGAGATGTGATAGATGATAAGATGAGAGAGATAGAAATAAAAAGAGGTGGAAATGAAGTGTTTAAAAAATGAGCTGTGTATATATCATTACTCCTTATCTTGGTATCCCGGTGGGAGGTTTGGGAAGCAAGATTTCACTTTGGGATCATATTATCTCAAAATATTATCTCAAAATTTCGGAGTAAACTCTCTCCTTGAAAAAGAACACCTATTTTGTTTGGAGGTAGGCTCTACTTGATCCAAAGTGTCCTTTATGCTTGGGGGCAGGGAGAACGAGAGAAAGATCACTCGGGTCAAATGGGATTTGGTGTGCAAGCCAAAAGAATGTGGAGGTTTGGGAATCAAAGACTTTCGAACTTTCAATATGGTGCTTCTTGGAAAATGGAGATGGAGATTCTTAACCGAGCTGCTTATGGTGTAGGGTGGTAAAAGTTAAGATTGCACAAAGCTCCTCTTGGAGAATCCCCCTGGTGGCGTGACGTAAAATCAATTTGTATTGAGGATGGTGATGACTAGTTCTCTTTGGGATTAAAAAAATCTCTTCGGGAGGGGGGTAATGCAACATTCTTTTGGTTTGAAAACTGGCTAGGCTCAGACTCTTTGGAGGTCAGATTCCTACGCTTGTACAATCTGTTCAAATAGAAATATGCCCGGTGAATACTGTGGGGGGGGGGTGGCGGAATGGTGTGTGGCATTGGAGATTTCTTTGAAGGAGACCCCTTCGGGGAAGAGAACTGACTTGGACTGTTGAATTGTTGTCGGTAGTCGAAAAAGTGTGGCATTGGAGGAAGGTAGAGCAGATCGGTGGATTTGGTTCCCCAGGCAAGACGGGACTTATTCTGTTAACTCTGCCTATCCTTTTTTGCAGGTTCATGAAGCAGTGGAAAGGAATATGGCATTCAAACTAGTTTGGTATGCTCCTGTACCATCAATATGTGCGTGCGTTTGCTTGGCGTGTCCTCCATCTCCGGATTCAGACTAAAGACAACTTGAGGAAGCGGCTGGTGAATTTGGGCCCTACTGCCTCGACTTGCTCCCTATGTCAATATTGTGAGGAATCGGGACCGCACCTTCTTCTTTCGTGTCCTGTTTCTTATGAAGTTTGGTGCTCTTATACTGGCTGGTTAGGATTGCCTACGGCGTTCCCGGAGGAGCCTAGTGCTCACCTATTGCACTTCATATGGCCTGGATATAATAATTCCCTGCGTGGTGGGCTTCTCGTAATCTGGTTGTTGGTAGTCTGGTCATTGTGGCTGATGAGAAACAATGTTATTTTTAATAATGGAGAGCTGGCCAAGGAGCATGTTTTGGACCTGGTTCAAGTCAGGTCTTGGCAATGGCTTAAGTCGAGAATTGTTGGGTTCCATTTGTTTGAATGGAAAGGAATGCCTTTGGATTGTATTCGATCATTGTAGGGTATTCCTTCGTTGGATTGTTGAGATTGTTGTATTGGTGGGTTCTGGTGCTGGGGTGGGCTCTTATACATCCTTGGATTATTTTCTTCTCATTGTTCTCTGTTGTTGGCATTAATAGTTTGCTGAGCTTGAGGCTGAGTAGAAGTTGTTTCAGCATTTTGTTTTTCCTTACTTTTTCCTTTTCATTTTGCTTTCTCTCTTTTGTATTGGGTTAAAGTATCACTTGTACTTCTTATTCAATGCAATATTGGCTTATAAAAAAACCACCAAAACAGTACAAACACTTCGAGACACTTTTTTTTTTCTTTCTATCTTTTTCTTCCAATCACATCACATC
Source organism: Lotus japonicus (assembly GCF_012489685.1). Classification (NCBI taxonomy): domain Eukaryota; kingdom Viridiplantae; phylum Streptophyta; class Magnoliopsida; order Fabales; family Fabaceae; genus Lotus; species Lotus japonicus. The sequence continues at coordinate 19,457,425 of NC_080042.1, read as the reverse complement.
ATATATCACACTTATAACTCTTCTCTTCTTATCTCTCTCTAGTAGTATACACCCTTTGGGTGTACACCAATCTTTATTCACTAGTTGTACGTGAACTTTTATTAGGTTAAACTGTGTTTGTATTTCTCGTTCTTGTAAAATACTATCTTCGTTCCTTATTAACTGTTGACTTTGAAGATTTTTTTTGTTTCTATGTATCTGTTAACTTAGCATTTCAAGAGGGCATTAAATAATGTTTTTCCAAATAGTGCTTTTGCGTGGAGTAATAAATGAAGAAAGATAAAATACATCACAGAAAGGTAAAATAGGAAAACAAATAATACTTTTTTGAAAATTAATACATTAATTGCGCTCCTTAATATGTGTGTTTCTTCTTTCACTGAACAGTTATACATGAATGAAGGTAGTACTCACTATTATTGTGATACGTGCGATGCATAAAGGATATTCATATTTTTTAAAAGATAATTTATGAATTACAAGAACAAAATTAATTTTCGATATTGTAAAACAAAAATTTAAAAGTTTTTTTCGTGATGAAATGCAATCTTTTCCTTTCCCGATGATGCTCACCTCTGCTAACAGCTTCATCTTGGAGAGAGGACACAATTACAATGTGAATGCACAGTTGGGGGAACGAAGGTTGCAGATGAAACTGAAATTCATGGGGCAGAAACAGAGACAAGAATCTTAACCAAAAATGGAATCAAAACCTGCAATTTCAACAACCCCACCTAGGAAACATGTGAAGTTTCAATCTAATTTGGGATGTGGGAGAAAATTAGGGTTTTCGGCTATTGCTCAATCTGTGCCAGATTTCTCTAAGGTGTTGAGGAAAGAGAATAGGAAGTCTGTGATGAACATTTTTCCTTCGATGATGGAGATGACGCCACCATCCAAGAGAGGAGGAAATCGAGTGTTGTCGAGTTCAAGAGGGAATAGTCGGCGAGCGTTGGAGAGAAGGGTGGCGGCAGTGGTGGTGGAGGGGTTTTGATAGCGAGGAAGAGCTATGCGACATGAGCCAAGTTGTTGAGATAGTCTGATATCCTTCTAACGGACAGGAGCCAAGTTGTTGAGTCTGAGGTGTCTCTTCTTCTTACAGGTTTGGTTAACCCTGGGGTTCCAAAAAGAAGGCATGGTCGTCCAAAGATCATAAGGAGGGGTATGGCTCAGCTAGAGTCATCTTCCGCTGTTGGTGGTAGGACTAAAATTCGGAGGCCTATGGGAAGACCCAAGAAAATTGAGAAGAGGGTATGAAGTAGAAGGATCTTGCTAGGGTTTTGATCGGTTCTCTGTTAGATGTGGACTTGGGTTCGTTGGCAGCAAACGAGTGCAATTAGCTGATGGTGCCCGTCGGAGCTTTAAGAGCCTTCCAGTTCACGAAAAAAAATGTTCGGGACTCCGTTTCAAAATTTTGTTTATTCTATAATGATTATTTTTCCGCAATGACTCTTATTCCAAAAAGAAAATTTTCCTAGACGGGAAAAGATTTTCGGTCGAAAACGTATCAGTTGATTGCTCCAAGATATTTTCATTTAAGTGGGTCGGGGACAAGTGTCAACCTCTTGTGGAGGGACACTTGTCCAAAATTAGTGGTGGAGAAGAAGCCAAAGACTCTCCACCATACATTTTCCTTTCCTCCTTCTATTTAAAGAGAAATTTTCACTATTCACCCCTATTTTGGAGAGCTTGGTCGTGAGAGAGAAGAGAGGAAGGAGGAGAGAAAAAGCGTCCATTTCTTCTTCATTTCTTGAGTTTTTGAGTGATTGTGAGTGAACCTTGTGCTAGAGGAGTGGTTGCTTGAAGTTCCTTGCTAACACAACCACTATTCATCTTCTTCTTCATCCTTTCTTTGGAGTTTTCTTGAGTAAAGGTTACTATTAGCCCCAAGCTTTGAGTTGATGGGCTTGGGAGTATATTTCTACGGTTAATTTCTCTTCTATGCCATATATCCATGAGGTTTTGTTGTTTATGCATGAAAAAGGAGAAAAACCCAAAGTTTTGAACTTGTAATTGTGTTAGAGCATGATTCTTGCTAAGTGCCTTCATATTTGTTGCTTGTATGACCTTTGATTTGAGTAATATGAAAGAAATTTTGGAAAATCACAAGCTTTGTGTTGGAAAAGTGATTTTGAACCAAGTTTTTGTCATGGGTGCTTTTGTTAAAGTTGTCGTTGGGTTTATTCTCAATCTAGCCCTCTAGTTTGTTTTTGGAAAAGTTGAGTTTGAAAAAAAGTGATTATTTTGGAAAGTGATTTTAAATATTCTAACTTTGGTTTCGCCATAGATTTTAATTAATCTTTGATGTGTACAACTTGATTTTGAAGAAAAGCATTACCTTGGTGTTGTTCTTGGCTTGACCTTATATTGAGCTTTGTAAAGGGCAAAAAATATATTATGGGCAAGTTTAGCTCAGAGTTATTGTAGCCCTTTCAGTTGTCAAAATTTTCCCGCTGGTTTCAGGTCATTCTGAGTTCTGTAGCTCGAGATATGGACTTTTTGGCGAGTGACTGTCCGGCTGCCCGTTAGTCCGACCTGCTGTTGTTCCCATATTTTTCCTGAATTTTGTACTTTAAATTTAGATTTGAAAATTTACAGGGATTTAAAAAACATGTGGATTATTTTAGGATAAAAATATTAGATTTCTCGAAGTGTATTTGATGTATTTAAAAATTCACCAAAGTTGTTGTACAATTTATGATCGTTTAATAGTCTGGCTTTTTGAGTGTAGAGGTTGATTTTTGAAAGAGATGAGACGATCTTGAGTTTTAAAATGATATTTTGATGTTTTGGAGTAGGAAAACCTCTTTTTGACCTTACTTACCGTGCGTTGCTTTTTCGTTTGTGAAAATGTCTCAATGAGTGTCTTAATAGAGACTAAGAACTCTAAGGAAAACGGGAGGATAGAGTGTTGGATTGTCACGTGACTATGAGTGTATTTGAGGGAGGAAATCCAATTTTTGAAGCTCAGAGTTTACGTATGAGGCTTAGGTTGTTTTTTTGGAAAGTTTTGGGTTTGTGATTGTGAAGGAAAGTTGAGATATGCTAAGTGTTTCTTGCCTTTTAAGTAAGTGAAGAACATGCTATGTGTAATTGCATGAAAAACCTTATATGAGCCTGTTTTTTGTTTTATGTTGGAAGAGAATGAAAAAGGAAAAATTATACATGTTTTGAACCTTGAGGCCGAGGGCCTATGTACGTGGAAGGAAGGAGAAAAGTTTCGAAAATCAATAGGAACATGTGTAGGATTTTTACTTGGGGAATTACATGATATATGTTACTTATTTGGAATTAGATCCTTAGGGAACTTACTTGCTAAATGCTTGTTTTGGGGTTTGGGTGTTGAGGCAAGAGGCCTTTAAGGGTAAGCTTTATAGGTGTTGGTTAAGTGATGGACTCTGGAGTCTAGGGAACTTTCCTTGTGTTGCGAGAGTCGCTTAGTGACTAAGTGAGTATGTTTTGCTTAAGGGTTGGAGCAAGTGGAGTTGGAACGTTCAAATTTGGACAAGCACGCAAAGGGAAGGAGAAACAAGAAGAAAATCAATTTAATGGCAACTTACCATTATTAGCTATATGCTAGATGCTGAAATGTCGGCAATTGTTGTGATGATCTAAAATGATAATGATGCATGCTTCTTTGGATTGTTGATATTGTTGAAGTATGCTATTGCATTGTTGAATGGTATTGATGCATGACAGTTTTGGCAGTGTCCATGTATATCGTTGCTATAATTGTTGAATTATGCTGAGAACTTATGATTATATCGACTGTGAACACAGAGTCTTTACGAGTATTAGCAAGTAGGGTCCAACTAGAGGTCTGAGTCACTGCTGTTATTGAGGATCAAGACTTTCTCGGAAAGATTACCATGGGGGAAAAGGGATCTTTTGAAATGTTAGATTTTGGAAAAAGGAAGAAAATACTTCAAGTTTGAGAATAAACTTCATAATTCAACTAATCCAAGTAATAACGTTTTTAAAAATCCAAAGAGAATCCTTTAGAAGAAGACCTATGATTTTGAAATGAGTTTCGAAAACGGGAAAGGTCGACGATCCAAGTTTTGAGAAAAAGAAATAGAACCTAAGTTAGGGAAACCAAGAGCGTGGGCCGTCGTGATGAAAATTTAGCTTAGAATAGGGGATCTGGGATGGGATTGATTAGTTAACCCGCGCCTTAGGAATGAGGGTGGAGGCTGGTAGTTGATGGCCTAAAAATAAAAATTTCATATTCAATAGTTAATCACAGGTACCTGAGGAATTAGTCTAATGAGGTTAAATTAAAAGATTTACTTGACTTGAGGAATCAACACTTTAAAGAATTATGCTAGATCAACCATAGAATGAACTCCATGAAATTCATATACTTTCTTGTATCTAAAGCATAACTTGTTTTGGTGAAGCTAAACCAAAGTGTTTGCTCTTAACATTATTTCTTCTTTGATTATGAAAACCAAGCTCTCTACCAATCAAACTTATAATTTGTTTTTACTTTCTTGTGTTTTAAACAACTCTTGCTTGTGTGAATTGGTTTTTCCCCTATATTCGTGGTTTGACAATCTTTTATATTACTTCGAACGTACAATATACTTGCGGATAGCGTATCAGTGGCTATACAGAGTTCCGTATAGAGGCTGCTAGTCGTATTTTCTCAAGATGTTAGTGACAACGTGCCTGTGTAAGTGGCATTCACTAGCATGAGGTCGATATTGGAGTGGGTATCAGACCGACTGAGTGTTGTCCCGCCTACCGTGTGTGGAGCTGGCGTTATATCTGGATATGATGAGCATTGCATGTGCATGGGCATATAGACTGACTTAAGGTCTAACTTAACTTGACCTAACTGATGTTGTGAGAACATGTTGATGTATGTTATGATGCATATTGCTTCATGATTTTAATATGAATTATGATGTCATGTACGATGGGATATTCCCTTGTGTGAATTAGTTTGATTATTATGAGTGTTTGAGAGGTTTGTCATGGACAACTCTCATCTTGTGACGCAAGCCACGTCATTGATAGATCGACGTGAGTAAGCGTGAATATAAATGATTCTTGAATATACTATATTGTATGAGTACATATTATTATGTGGTTGTATGAGTACATATACTTATATTCTAGAAGTTGACTCTCGCACGCCATTGTTTGTATTGTTTGTATTTAGGTGGCCGACGACTGTCAGGTGATGGGCGACGACATGATCAAGTACCATGCTTTTGGAGAAGTCACAGTGGTGCTGCCAATAAGGAGGATCCATGATGATGTGATGAAGTGTTATGTCTTTGCACCGTGAATCGTTTGTGGGATTGGCTACATGTATGCGAATACTAGAGCCATGTTGCAGATCTTATCAGAGATCGATTGTTCGACCGACAATCAAAGTTCCTCGGAGGAGTAGCGTCTTGTGTAAGACTTGAGCCTTATGGGTAGAGAGCTCACCGTTGTTGGTTGAGACTCGTAGGATGATCATATGAGTCTGTATCCTCTTTGATTCAGAGAACGGGTAGGTTCTGATATTTTGTTGTTTTGTGTTCTACCTAGTGTGGAGATCACAAGGAGCTTGTCGGGCATAAGAAGTCTTTTGATATTTCTTTTTAAAGACTCATTTGTATGTATATTTATGGGTATAGAGTTATCTATTATTGGGTAGTTACTACACACTTCCTAAAGCATGTTCTGGAGAAAAAAAAAATATTTGCATTTTGTGGACTCTGAAAGTCTAGTCAACATATTAAATTTGTGTAAAGGTTACTAAAGTGACTCTAGAAAATCAGGGCGTTACCCCCCGATGAGATAATATGAGACTACGTGATTCCAATGGAGAATGTTATCCATTAGATGGAGTGGAACCTTTGGGAAAGATTACCCTTCGAAGGATATGGTTGTAGTTGCCCCCACGGGTTTTGGGGAGCGATTTTGTTAGAAACAGGTTGTTTGGGCTAGGGTGATAGTCTATGCTATTAGAATTAGGGAGGTCCAACTCAACGCAAAATCTAGCTCAGGAGTTAAGGGTTACTTTACACATCTAGAGCGTGGAATGAACATTAACGGGTAACCCAAATATGAGAGATATCCACAACAAATGGATCTAGAATAAACTCGGATACCATTTTAGAATTTAGGAGACCTAACTCAACCTAAAAGCTATCTCAAGAGTTGAGGGTTGCTCTACCCTTTATGAACATTTGTTTGGTCATATCTTTAACTAATGTGAGACTTCTAACACATGCGCTGATTATATGACATGTGATTTTGGGTCATGATAAAGAGATTATATTCTTCAATAGGTTCCTAAAGTACTCCAAAGAGCTCTTAGCCATTATTATTGAGAGGTGAGAAAAGGAATAACTTGAAAATAACTAAGGTAAGAAGAAAACGAATGATAAAAATGGTATGTAAATAACAGAGAAATTTAAGTAAAAAGCTTAATGTAAAGGCTTAAAGGTATATCAAAATGCAAGAGATAAGAAAAAGCAACGACGTAAGTACAAGAAATTTATATTTTGATATGATGGTTTGATAAGTATGACTCCTCTTTAATGGAGGGTTTTGACGATTGGGATAAGGGGGAGGAATACATGTGATTTTGATATTTTGATTCACATGAGGAGGACCTTCCTTTGACTGTGGCAATGGCATCTTCTTAACACTAATGGAGGCTCTACTCCTTCATTACCATTTGTATTTTAGATTGGATACACCAAACAATGTATAGTATGCATAAATGAGCCTTATATGATTTAAATACCTTTTTATCAATGGATTTCAAACCCCCTTAATTGGTTCAATTATCTCCCTCTTCTGCTCTCCCTCTCATGGCTCCACCTCAATTTAATTTAATGAGTGGACCATTGGCTATAATCATAGTACCTTCAAGTCACTGGGAAGTACGAACTAACCAGAGAGAGGAATCAAATCAACAAAGAAGGACACCCATTCATTGCATTCATGTGTTAATTTCAGTGATTTAATATGCTATTTAATATTTATACATAATGGGTTCTATGTTTAGACAATAGAAGAACTCCAAAATTATAGTCAGAAGACAATGTTTATTATCATTAATCAGTCCATGAAGGACGATAACACCCAAAAACAGAAGGCAAACACACCAACCTCCTCTCACTAATAAATGTACAATCACCCTCTCCGTTTAATCTGTTTTTTCATGCAGAATAGGAGAGAACCAGAAGAGAAAGAAAAAAAAAGAAAGCAAAATCAATGTATTTACACAGTGTGACCAAAGAACAAAAGCATAGGGGTAAAAAACACAAGCATGGGACAACCATGAAAGCAACATTGACCTGACATTTGGTACCCCAAATCATATGCCTGTACTATATCATTTCTTGTTCACGACAGTTCCATTCACACAAATCTTTTTTATCACTTTTTTCTTTTTGATGCAAACCATTACCTTTCAAAGCAGAAAATTAACCTGTAGTAGGCTACACCTTACTTTTCAACTTACAAGATAAACCAGGAAGGAAGTATAGAGAAAAAGATAGACAGACCCCACTTTGGGAATTCTTTCACAATTGATTCTAAAGCTAAAATCAATTCTGGAGAGTAGCTTTTGGGTGCCAGAATTGATTCTGAGAAGAAAAAAAAAAGAAGTTAATTTGAACTTGCTATATATGATTTGCAAACTAGTAAAACTTTATATTAGAGTATAACCTTTTTCTTTGCAAGTTACTTCTTCTTACTCTTATCTCTGTAGTTGGAGAAGATTGAAGCCAAGCCAAAAAGGTTTGCAGAAGGAACATTCAAAACAGGAGTGATATTAGCATAAGCCCCATGAGTATGAGTATGACTCCTCTTCAATGGAGGCTTTTGACGATTGTTTGGACACAAGGTTTGAGAAGAAGACCTTGTGGTGGTGGTGGTGGAATGGCGTTGTTTCTGTGAATTTTGATTCACATGAGGAGGACCTTCCTTCTTAACATTTGTGGAAGACCCTGTTGAACTGCTTCTGTTTAGAAGTGGTGGCAAGGGGCATAAGGTCCTCCCATATCCACTGCCACAACTAGTACTTCTCTTGAAGCTCCAAAAGGACTTGGAGTTGGAGCTATGGCTATGCTTCCCATCATCCACTTCATAATTCAAGTCCTTGATGCTAACTTTCTTGGAGATTTTACTGGTTGAGGCATTTTCACAAACAGCATATGGTGGTGGTGGTGGTGGTGGTGGTGGTAATGAATGATGATGGTGATGAGGTAATGCTTTTTTAGGAGCATTGCTGCTGTTCTTCTTCTTGATTTCAGTGGGAAGCATAACCCCATCTGAGAAAAGCTCATCTGCTGAAGATGACTCAAGCTCTGAGCTTTCATGAACACAGAAATCAAAATCAAAGCCTAAATTCAAACCAGCTGAATTTGATCTCAAAGGGTGTCCCTCAACCTCAACTGGTCTGAGATCTGTTTGGGAAAAGTCCTGTGAGAATGAAACCCTTGGATTCATGGTAACCCCACCATTTTCTGAGCATAGTTCAAAAACCATTTCATTCAATTCAACTCAATTCAACCTTTTGGTAAAAACAAGAAAGAGAAATCACTCAAACCCAGAATCCTAAAGATGCAAAAGTTGACTAGAAAAATAGGATATTTTAAAGAAATCTCAGATATGGTGAGAGAATGATGGGTAAAAAAAAGGATTGGATTGTGAAACCTTGAAATGAAATGAAATCAAAGTTTACTACAAGTTTTTGGTATTGTATCCGGGTTTCAGAGAAAGCAAAGGTTGAAAATGGTGAGTGGTTTTGGAGAAGATTCAAAGGTTGTTGTTTGGTTGGTGGCAGAGAGAGAGAGAGATAAAGCTACTGCGTGTAGTTTGAGACCTTAAGACTAATTCAAAAGCCATCACCGCGAAGCCGGTGCGGTAGTTAAGAAACTAAAAACCTTTTCAAGTATCATACTAACTAACTCCAAGAATAAAATAAAACATTTTGATTGAGGTAAATATTTTTTTTTATTTTTTTAAAGAATTAGATCAATCACATAAAATATGTTGCGAGTAGCACTATTCATATAAATATATTGTAATGATAATTACACTAAGTCATTTGTAATTTGTTGACTTTTTTTTATATTTTCTTTGGTCATTGGGTTTGATCTTATTAAGTACTCAGATTGACATGCTTCTTGAGGAGGTGTGCAGAAGACATTCATGATATAATATAAAGGCTTTGATAAAGAATAATGTTGGGGTAGATACTCAATGTATGTAAACATTTAAAATGAGAAAAAGAAAAGAATTAAGTATTGATAATGATCTCTTCACACTCTAATTTAAATTACACCAAGACAGATGTATGAAAAGAAGAGAGAGAAATGAGAGTTATGATGTATGATGTGATAGAAAAAGTAGAGAGATAAGAATAAAAATGAGATGAAAGATAAAGTGACAAGTAAATATATCAAAACAGAGAAGTAACCAAGATATATGATGTGGGGATCCCTATGATGTGATGTTATAGGAAAAAAGATATAGAGAAAAATCGGGTTTTGTTTATGTGTATGCTATGTTTGGATCATTATGTGTATAGTAATTGTTTGATATATTCACACTCACTTTATTTTTCGTCTCATTTTCACTATTTTTCTTCTTTATATTATTCTCCTCGTTTCTTATAACATTACCTATTATATCTCGCTATTGTTTCACTTGTGTGGGTTTAATTGGTGTGTGAATGTGTAACTTTTCTTAATATAATAGTTAGGGTGGCAGTGTGGACAACCCACCCCACCCCGCCTAAAAGCAGTCAAGGCAGGTTGCTCTGCAAGAGAATGCAGGTTTGAAAAACCATCATCCCTCCCGCCTACGACGGGTTGGTGGGTTGGCCCACAAGTCAGAAATATATCAAAAAATAATAATAAAATTAAGTAAAAGTATTACAAAACTTTTAGCGGGTCGGCATGCAAGTTGTTCCACCAAATCCCACCATAAATATTTAGAAAAACCTTTAAAGTAAATTATTTAGAAATAAGTAAGTTGGCATGCGAGTTGACTCACTCCACAAAGTGCTAACCCACGTGAGTTGGCGGGTTTGCGTGTCATAATTGTCTGACGCACCACGCCTAGCTTTGGGGGATTGCGTGCGTGTTCGGACTCACTTTTCCACCCCAATGTTGTTGTGTTACAGGTGTCATATGTTCCTAAATTTTTTGTTTTGAAAAGAAAGAAAGAACTGAAAAATAATGCACGATATAAGTGATAAATTTAAAAACTTTAATACTGAGGGGTCGAGCAACAAGAGCTTAGATCATGTTCCTTTGAGACTTCTACAATGTTAGAAAGGAAAATGATGTGTAGACAACTAATGAGTGCAGACACAAAGAAGAGAATAGGAGAAGTAATTGATAAGATATTTATTATTTGATGTGGCATGATATAAGTGATAAATAGAGAGAAAATTTAGGTGTATGTGGTGTGTCTGTACTAGGCCTGTCTAGAACGATTTAAACCCTACTTTTTTGTCCACTCGGTCAGATCGGGTTGGTTCTCGGGTGTAAAAATATGATTCTGGATGGTTTGGTTTAGTCGAGTTCGGTTTAAGCGCTGCTCCGACCGAAATGACCGTACCAAAGATATAAAAAAAAACAGAGATAGCCCATTAACCTAGCCTCATTTTCACTTATTCTCCAACCCTTAACCCTAGCCTCCTTGATTGCCTCCTTCACCTCACCGTCTCCTTCTTCTTCTTCTTCTTCATGCACTTCTGACCTTCCACCATATCGTTGTCATCATCGCCTCCTTCTTCATGCGCTTCCACCCTCACTACACAGTTTTGAGCCTCCTTCTTCTTCATTCACTGACGCCCTCTCCCTTCTCACCATCCAATCTTCATCTGAAGCTGCCATCGACGAAGAAGCAAGCACACAAAGCGCGCTGAATCGTACTAGGACAAGATGATGGATTTTGTTTGGTTGGAGTAGCAACGCGTGATGTTCTGGGAGGCGAAGGAGGGAGTTACGTTGCCACCATAAAACACTGTCTCACCACCAACCCCAAGTCATTTCTATTTGGCTCTACCTCACTCGATCTGGCTCTCCCTCTCATGATCTAGCTCAACCCCTCTTAATCTGGCTCGATCTCTCTTGATCTGGCTCGATCTCCAAATGATGGTGAAGAGAACACCGTTCATGGCCTCTCTTGATCTAGTTGATTTGGTGATGGTTAATTTCATTGTAAAAATTAGGTCTCCTTTCTTCTTTTCTCTTTATTCTATTGCAAGATGTTGATTTCTCAGTTTTCTTATGTCCAAAATTTTGGATCTATGTAAAATGTATTTGAATTGATTGCATTTTTTTTGAATAATTTCTGTCTTTGCTTTGATTTGTTGAGGGTTATGGTTTTTGTCTTGGATCTTCTCCTTTTGGGATTTTCTTTTTTCGGATCAAGAACCGTCAACACCGATCGAACCGACTGCAAACCGACAAACCCGATGCTGCTAGACGGTCGGTGGCGGGCCTGATGGTTTGATGTTTTTCACCCGCCGCAGCCGACGCCGTCGGCCCGAAACCGACCGTACCCGACCTCTAGTGAACCCTAGTCTGTATTGTTTGCAATCTACCTATCATAATTATATAAGGAAATCACGCATCAAAGAGAGCTAGCGTTTGGATTGGTTTTTTTCTTAGAATAAAATTACCGAAGGTGGGGGTACCCATAAGGTACTCTCACACTCAAGTTAGCAAGACTGAGAGAGATAAAGGATTGTAGTAGAATGAGTGTATACATGATACATGCCTTTTTAGAGGTATGTGTCGTTCTAGTTCCTTTGAAGGAGAAAAGTCACGCCTTATCATAGAATGACTGTTTCGTATGAAACTGTTGTGTTCACCTCTTTCATTAATGAGAGTTGTTAAGCCTCAAATTCTTGAAACCTTTTAGTAAGTTTTGACGCTTCCAAAAGTAAAGTTGTAAACATTTGTGTAAGTAGAGCTAAAACTTGGTCGAATCGTTTTAGGAAGCATGCCAAGTCTATAAAAGACAATATTTTGACACCGTTCGTCGAAAAGAGACATCATCTTGTGCATATTAAAGACATCGCCTAACTAGTACATAAATTGTCTATTAAGTAGTGACGTCGCCTACCGTCTAATGAAGGACAATGCAGTGTTTTAAAACTCGGCTCGGACCGGCTGGTTAGACCGGAACTCGATGACCTGACCGGTCCAAGCCACACATTTGATCGGTTGTGCATGCCACTCGGCTGGAACCGGTTTGAACCGGCCGGTTCGATGATTAACTCGGTGACTCGGCCGGTTTTCGGTCAGACCGGCGAGTCACCCATTTTATTTTTTTAATTATTTTCCTTTATTCTAAAATGGATCATGCATGTGGGTTTTTCTTTACCTAACAAGTTATTATTTATTACTGTGGGCCTTTCATTTTTTTCTTTTGAAATTTTGTTGACAACAGTTGGTCAAAGACGCCATACATGCTTGGTATGGATGCAATGGGTGAAGCTCTATATTTCAGGAAATGGATCTGGGAGCAATAACTAGGGTAGTTATTTTCATAGACTATTGGTGCTACTGTCATTATTGGTTAGTTCCTCGTTACTTTTATGACTTCAATGTTCTTTTCCTTCAAGTGTAAACCGGGGACTATTTGCTAACCTTTGTACTTCAGCCTTTGGGCTTAGTGATGAAACTGGTATTATTGATGGTAGAAAACGATTACAGAAGTAGAATCCCTAACCGAGAATCACTGAGACTCCAAGTCAGAGATCAATTGTACAAGTAATTTGGGGAAATGGGGAAGAACTCGAATCTAGGGTTTGCTATTGATTCCCAATGAATCAATTCCTGGTTCCACAACCAGTTCCAGTTCTAACTACCAAAGATCCTTATTCCTCTCTAAGTCTTAGCTATTTATAGTCTATTCTAACATAGCTAACTGCCAGCTGTATATTCTGACTTATTTACAATTAAGTCCCTGAGATACTCTTATTACACAGCTCTGGTCCTCTTCCTAACATACACATGTTTCAGAGCTGGCTTAACTCGAGAGCTAACAATACCCCCCCCCCCCTAAAAGTTTAACCTTGTCCTCAAGGGGAAAACAAGGGAAACCTATCCTGAATCAAGGCAGCTGACTCCCACGAGTTATCATGTGTAGCCAAATTTTCCCACTTGATCAGCACTTCCAAATTGCCTTGAGAATCCTCTCGCTGGTCAATCACATCTTCAGGAACAACTTCTAATTCCAACTCTTCATTCATCATGGGAGGCAAAGGCTGGGGTTGTTGACTTGGCTTCAATGCTTGTTTCAACAATGAGACATGAAACACATGATGGATTTTAGAGTGAGTAGGTAAGTCCAACTTGTAAGCAACAGGTTCAACCTTAGAAAGGATCTTGTAGGGACCATAGAAGCGAGGAGCAAGTTTGGCACATGGTCTGTTAGCCAAAAAAAGAAAGTTGGTTACAACTTGATTAGAGTGGGCCTTTGATTTTTTTTCCCATATTCCGTCAACAACATTTGTTTAACATTTGATTAGAGATAAAAACGTGAAATTATTTCAAAAACTGGTACCAGTGGGGTTCGAGCACGGAACCTAAAGGAAACAAAGCCACAACTTTACCACTATATCATGTTGATATTGATGATATTGACACGTCTTTTATTATATATATTTTAACTTTACATTGCAATGAAATATTTTTATAATTTTTTAATATAAACCGAGTCAAGCATTCGAACCGGTGACTCATTGGTCCGACCAGTGACCGATTAACTCAGTACCCTCAGAGAGTCGATGACCGAGCCGAGTTTTAAAACACTGGGACAATGTAAATTCAGACCCATACTCACACCTTATATGAACAATAGGTGATGTGACACATGTCTTAGCTTGTAATTGAAGATTTGTCTTATCCCACAAGTCATTGAGCAACGTATCTACTCTTTCTTTCTTGAGAATATTGTTTTGAAGGACCAAAAGTAATAAAAAAAAGTTTTGAAGGGCTAAATTTGATGTAAAAAGTACACATGGATAGTCCTGATCCGGCTAGGCGTATCATGCACGTGGGTAGTGATTTGACAAAAATCTGGTCATGTAAGCACCATAACTATTAGAATATAATATAAAACCATTAAAGTGACCCTTACCCAACAGCCCCTCATCTCTTATCATGGCTTCATCATCTGAAACCCCTTCCATTGGTACCAATCCTCCCTCAGGAGAAAACAACAGCACTACTCTTGTCTCTCTAAATGCAGGGACTCAAATTTCCCCAAAACTGTCTGGTTCCAACTATCCTGTATGGAGGGTTCAATTCAATGCTCTCCTTGTTGGCTATGACCTTATGGGCTACATCAACGGCAGTCTTCCCTGCCTTCCCAAATTTACTGATGCAGCTAATACCAAAATCAATCCTGCATACACTCACTGGATGCGCCAAGATCAACTGATTGTTCTTGCCATTGTCAGTTCTGTTGCTGACACTGTAATCACCATGCTTGGTGGTGTTGAAACCTCCAAAGACGCATGGGATGTTCTTAAAACCATGTATGCAAATCGTTCTCGCAGTCGCATCCTTTCACTCAAGGAAAAACTGTCTCATTTGTCCAAAGGTGATCTCTCTGTTGTTGACTACATGAATCAAATTAAGGCTCTTGCTGACGAGCTTGCCATCATCCATCAACCTCTTGACAACACTGACTTAGTCCTCTACACTCTCAATGGACTTGGAACTGAATTTCGTGAGGTTGTAGCAGCTATACGCGCTCGTGACACACCAATCCAATTCGAGGAGCTGCATGAAAAGCTGGTGACTTAATTGCACTTTTGGTCCCCCATGAAAGCGATATGTGCCATCGGGGTCCCTAAACTTCAAAAATCCCATTATGCATCCCCAATGTTAATCTCTGTTAGCAACTTTGGTCCTCGAACAGTTTTCCGTCAAAAAACTAACGTTTCTAAGGACAAATATGTAATTAACCAAAAAAAGTAATTAAAAAATAAAAAACAGATAAGAACCCAGAAAATTTATCATGCCCATCTCCTTCATCAACCCCTCTCTACCTTAGATCTGAACAAGAAAATTAATGCTTTGGGTCAATTGTTCCAGTAGAAGGTGGTGTTGTATGTTTAAAAATCCTCAAATCTCCCACACCCTCATCTTCGCCCCCAAACCCAACCCTAATTATCCTCACTGTTCTCCAATGCTCTGTTTCGAGAAGAAGGAAGAGATGTCGCGGTTGTCGTTGAAGAAGAAGATCCATCCTTCCGCTGCCGCCGCCGCTGATAAGAGAGTTTCGCTTTGGATCCGAATGCCCAGCCACCTTCTGATCGGGTTTTATTGCTGAAGGAACAAAACCCCTTTGTTCCCCGTTTGATTTGATTCCATTGCTCGGTGCTAACTGTTGCTATGGCTTCTCGCGGTTGCTGATTTCAGAGGGCTTTACTTGGATGGATATGGATTCGTCTGATTTGTCTTCTTCTTCGCCTTGCACTTCTCCCATGTCTTCTTCTACTGCTTGCACTGCCTCTGATGCTGTTCAGTTTATGGGTCAAGATGGTGATGGTTGCATTTCGTTTGCTTCCCCCAAACCTCTTTAGATAAAAAACAACAAAACCATCACCCAACCGCCATGAATCTAGTTCAGGGGTTAGCAAATATGGGTTTCGAATCTGGGTTTTGGGGTCTGATGTGAGTTCTTCTCTTGCAGTGGAGCTTGCGGAAGACCTAGACCTTGACGCGGTGGTGGAGGTGGTCAGGACTCAAACGGCGTTGGAGAGCAAAGAACCTCGTGTCTCTGTTTTGCTTGTTATGCGTCTTGGAGAAGCGAGAAGCTCCACGGTGATTTGGGTGAGGAGAGGTTGGAGAGGTGGGAGGAACCTGGGAATTTTGGGTTCTAGAATTGAAGTTTTGGGCTGTCGGTATTTGAAACAAAAATCAGAACAGTATTGGAGATAATGTTTCTGGGTTCTGGGTAAAATTTCTGGGTTCTGATGAAGAAAAGATGAAGATGGTGAAGAACATGTTGCAGGAGGAGGAGGAATTAATAAAAAAAATATTTTTTCATTTCAAATTTAAATTAAAAAAGCCACATCAGCAAAAAAACGTTAGTTTTTAACGGAAAGGAGGGGAGGGACCAAATTTGTTAACGGAGATTAACGTTGGGGACGCATAATGCGATTTTTGAAGTTTAGGGACCCCGATGGCACATATCGCTTTCGTGGGGGACCAAAAGTGCAATTAAGCCAAAGCTGGTAGACTTTGAAGTTTACATGAAGCGTCAAGAGCCCCTCCAGCAGCCTTCCGTTCCAACTGCACATGCCGCTCAGCGTCACAAATATCCACCTGCAAAACCAAAGACACCACATGGGAACTCCTATAACAAATCACGCTCCGGTTCCCCACCCTCTGGTCGGAAAGTTATTTGCCAATACTGTGAGAAGCCTGGCCACACAGCCAAAGTTTGCTACAAACTACATGGTTATCCTCCTCGTGGTCAAAATCCCACTGCCATGATTGCCCGAAATGCACCACCTTCTCAAAATAACACTTGGCTTCTTGACTCCGGGGCCACTCATCATGTGACCAATGAACTACAAAATCTCTCAGTTCATGCACCATACTCTGGCTCAAATCGATTGATGGTTGGTGATGGTTCAGGTTTGTCTATTAGCCACACTGGTAAACTTGCCATTCCTACCCATTCTCATCCTCTTCGCCTTGATGATACACTATGTGTTCCTGCTGTTAGTCAAAATTTGCTCTCTGTTTCTAAACTTTGTACCACTAACAATGTCTCTGTTGAATTTTTTCCGGATCATTTGCAGGTGAAGGATTTGAAGACAGCAATGGTTCTCTTGCGAGGAACCCGCACCCATGATCTTTACACTTGTTCCTTGCCACACCCACGTGTTTTCCATTCCGCTGTATCTTCCTCCATTCCATGGCATCACATCCTTGGTCATCCTTCTTCACGCATCTTGCACCATTTGAATAATAGACATCAACTAAGAATAAAGCCTTGTGAGCTAGAAGTTTGTTCCTCTTGCAAGTGTGGAAAGAGTCACAAACAATCATTTTCAGATCGCAACCTTCAGAGTTCTCAACCACTTCAGCTTGTTTATTCTGATGTTTGGGGTCCTGCACCATGTAAATCCTATGATGGATTCTCTTATTATGTTATTTTTGTTGATCATTTCACCAAATATGTTTGGCTCTATCCTTTGAAACTTAAATCTGATGTCTATTCCATCTTTGTTCAATTCAAAAGCATTGTTGAAATTTTTTTCAATTTGCCATTAATTGCTTTATACTCTGATAATGGAGGAGAATTCATCAAGCTAAGACCTTTCCTTACCTCCCATGGAATCTCGCATTTTACAACCCCACCACACACTCCTGAACTAAATGGAACTGCTGAACGACGACATCGCCACATTGTTGAAACTGGTAGAACCTTACTTCACCACTCTCACTTACCTTCACAATTCTGGCTTCCAGCTTTCCAAACAGCAGTGTATTTAATCAACAGGCTCCTAACACATATCCTCAACATGCACACACCATATGAAATGCTCTTCCGTTCCTTACCTAATTACCATCATCTCCATGCCTTTGGTTGTCTTTGTTTCCCATGGTTAAAACCATACACTACAAACAAACTTCAACCTAGGTCCCAACCTTGCATTTTCCTTGGATATTCTTCCTCCCAATATGCCTACATCTGCCTTGAACCCAAAACCAATAAAACCTATGTGTCTCGCCATGTTGTCTTTGTAGAACATGAGTTCCCTTACCCAACTTTAGTCACCCGCCCTCCATCTCTCCCCCCGCTCCCAATGTCATATCTGCCCCTCACTTCACCATTCCCTTTACTCAACCAAACACTTCGGCTCATTCCTCGTCAACGTCCACTCCATCTTCAACCCAAAATGCCTCTATTCCCACTAATAGTAACCCACCATCTGACACCATTGCTGCGCTTCAACCTTCATCAGATAATGCATCAGGTAATTCATCTTCCTCTTCTTCCCCATCTCCACCTTCTCCACCTGCACGCATGCATTCTATGACTACCAGGTCTCGTAACAACATTTTTAAACCAAAGAAATTGTTCACTGTTACTAAGCACCCCTTGCAGGACAATCATGAACCATCAAGTGTGACTGAAGTGATGAAATACGCTCATTGGCGTGCTGCCATGTCTAAGGAGTTTGATGCCCTTCTTCGCAATGGCACTTGGCATCTCGAACCAGCCCCTAAAAATAAAAATATTGTTAAGTGCAAGTGGCTTTTTCGGGTCAAAAGGCATCTTGATGGCAGTGTTTCTCGCTACAAAGCCCGACTTGTTGCAAAAGGCTTCACTCAAACCCCAGGAATTGATTTCAAAGAGACTTTTGCGCCTGTCATAAAGCCACAAACCATAAAAGTGATTCTTACTCTTGCGTTGGGACATTCATGGCCGCTTCACCAACTTGATGTCAATAATGCATTTCTCCAAGGTAGCTTATTAGAAGTTGTTTATATGCAGCAACCTCCAGGCTTCATGGATTCCCAACACCCTACTCATGTTTGCAAACTTCATAAGGCCATTTATGGTCTTCGACAGGCCCCAAGAGCTTGGCATGATGCCTTGAAGAATCACATTCTACAATATGGTTTTTGCATGAGTCTTAGTGATCCATCACTATTTATCTACTCACGAGATGGCATCCTTGCTTATTTTCTCATTTATGTTGATGACATTCTTGTGACAGGTAATTCACCTTTATTCATGTCAAAGTTTATTCAGGATCTATCTAACAGGTTCTCCCTCAAGAATCTTGGCTACCCACACTACTTCCTTGGTGTTGAGTTCGTCCCTACACCCACGGGTTTGCTTCTCTCCCAACATGGTTACATTCGTGATATCTTGGAGAAACATAACATGACGGGGGCGAAACCATGCTCTACCCCTCTATGCACAAGTACTAAACTTTGCCTTCATGATGGTTCTGCTGCCACTGATGCTTCTACCTTTCGAAGCATTGTAGGGGGTCTTCAATATGTTACACTCACAAGACCTGATGTTGCATTTGCTGTCAATAAACTCTCCCAGTTCATGCACAAGCCAACATAAATTCACTTGCAACAGCTCAAGCGTGTCCTTCGTTACCTTAAAGGCACCATTAACTTTGGCTTACAGTTGCAAAAACCAACACACTTCTCCTTAGAAGCTTATAGTGATGCTGATTGGGCAGGAAACACTGATGATTACACCTCAACCTCAGCCTACATTATATTCTTTGGTGGCAATCCAGTTTCATGGACTTCGAAACGCCAACGTATGGTTGCTCGTTCCTCCACTGAAGCTGAATACAGGTCTGTAGCACATACTGCTTCTGAAGTCAAGTGGCTGTCCAACTTGTTGCATGAAATAGGTGTTCCAGTGACCAAAACTCCACGCATCTTATGTGACAACATTGACACTACTTACTTATGCGCCAATCCTGTCTTCCACTCCCGAATGAAGCACCTAGCCCTTGACTATCACTTTGTTAGAGAACTGGTGCAACAACAACGCCTTCAAGTGTCTCACATATCAACTCGTGATCAGACGACTGATATCCTTACCAAGGCGCTTTCAGCATCCAAGTTCAACTACTTCAGGTCGAAGATGCAAGTCACTGATGGTGACATGCTCTTGCGGGGGCGTAATACAACAACATAATTGCAATAGTAAAAGTGAATAACAACAAGGAAATAATGGTATTTAAACATTTGCATTATTCTCTCCTTTGGTCAAATAGCAACTGCAGAGTCATCTCCATAGATTGCTCCTATCCGCTGCTACTGATATTTGACTTGGTGATTCAATATTCAAATTGGTCATCAATTATATTCATTGTAATTTAATACTAAAGATTCCTTTACTCATGTATATAATATACACGTAGCATATGAATGAAAACAAGTCATTTGATCATATTTTGCTTTCTATATGGTATCAGAGTCTCTATGACCGAGAGGTCTAGAGTTCGATCCTTGCTCCCCTCACTTTCTAATTAAAAAAGTGGAATTTAATTAAGCACATGGTAGGTGGGCCTGCGCACTTATCCACGCTACAAACCCAAAGGGCTCTTGCGTGAGGGGGCGTGTTAGAATATAATATAAAACCATTAAAGTGACCCTTACCCAACAGCTTAAGCTTTTGGGATTAAATGGTTATTTGACAATAACATCACATCTCTTTGATTTAAATGAAATTTTTTTCGGGGCCCAAAAGCTATGAATTTTTTTCTTGGGACCAAATTAGATGTGGCCCAAACATATTTAACCCAAAAATTTAATATATCTTGAATTTTTTTAATTGAAAAATATTAGTTGTTAGTAATGTTAGTAAATTAGTCTCTTTGCTAGAGTTTGAACCCTGACCCTTCACCCTTCATTCCCCAACCCTTATGTCACATAATTTTTACCACTTGAGGTACCCCTCGGGGTCATATGTCACACAATTTTTATTACTTGTGTCCGATAGAACCTACTAGTAGGGGCGTATCTAGAGAATTTTGAAATGTTAACCGATTATAGGTATTTTTCGAGCTAGAAAGAAGGTATTTGTTGTTCCAACTGAGACATTATCATTCAGATGTTTCCCGAGATCTTAATTTAGGAATAAATTCTAGTTTATCCGAGTTTTATCAGAAGTTAGTTGAAACTGGAAAAGAAGAATATTTCCACTTGTTAATAAATTAATACGTCTTGTTTTGACATTCCCTGTTTCAACAACATCTACATAGCGATATTTTTCTGCAATAAAAGTTGTTAAGACTCGGCTTCGCAACAAAATTGATGATCGATAATCTTCTCAGAAATTTATTAGTTGTCTATATCGAGAGAGAAATTACAGAAAAAAAAAACCTCTATTGATACAAGAATAGATAAATTTAGTACTATGAAAGAACAAAGAGTTGTATTTAAATAATTTTTTGTTGTTTAAAGTTTATATAATATTCAATGAAGATTTTTTTAGTTTTATATTTCGCCCCCAACAAAAAAATATTCTGGACCCCTGTACTAGTAGTAGTGAAGAATCCTTATCCAACGGGTGCTAGTTGCAGCGGTAAATAGACATTATTTGAACCCCAGGTCGAGAGTTTGATTCCGAGGAGGTCACACTTTTGGAGAGATCTTTAGCCTTCACTATGCTCTGATCGGAATTGCGAGAGTAATTTAGCGGGAAAAAAAGTGAAGAATAGCTTAAAAACTAAAACGACAGATTGATGCCCGCCGTTTTATCGTCTAACTGGGTCCTTTTGTTCTGTAACCGAGGCAGTGCATCGCAGTTCAGTTCTAAGGTGATTTTCTCCTCCAACACAACACACCCATCCATTTCTTGCTTCTTGTGTTCCTATAGAGTTCATTGTTGAGTTGATGCTAACTAGAGAAGAAACAACAACATTATCTATTTGTCAATTGTTGTTTTCTTCTTTTTGATTCAACTTTCACTCACAAACTTGCAGCTTCAATCTTGTGAAAATTGATGGGCCACCAACTTCATGGAACAGGAACAGTCTTCTTAAACAGATTATGTTTCTATGACTGCCCCAGGTTGTTTAAACAAAAAACATGCTCTTATACAGCAAAAGTTGGCAAATTTCAGAAATTAAATGTTGCCTCGTTGGCTATGCAAGGTTGTGGAAATTATTTATTTATTTTAATTTTGAAATTCTCTCTGTTCTCTGTTGCTCAGTTTTATTTTATGTTATTTCTAACAGGAAGGGGGGAGTTCGCAGATGATGTTGCTCGCTCATTTAACCATAAGGTAATATACTTTCCAGGTACCTTTTCTGGTACAGTCTTAGTTATATTAATATTATGAACTCGGTTGGGTGCACTCATTCTTACAGTCATTGTGGTGTCTCTTTGGTGCTCTACTGGCAGTTGTTGTATCAAGAGGATAGGAGGAAATCTATTGTCATTGGGAAGCTTTATTGCATTATTTTTTAGCAACTTAAGGTTCCTTGGTTCTAATTTTACCTTTAAGGATAGGAGGAAATCTTATTGTCACTCTCACTGAGATGCATCTTCTCTCTTTTTTTTACGCAAGTTCATCATACATTGTGTTGAAATTTAATTCAATTGTGAAGGGCAAGGTCGTGAAAGCTTTGATACTGTGTGAAGGACTAAAGCTTTGCTACTGTTTCCTTAAAGCTTAAGCTGTTAGATGTATGTCTAACATGACCCATTGTATGAAAGCCCTTTGGACATACAGTTTGGACAAGGCAACGGCCTATTTTACCTTGTGCTGAAACTAAGTTTTATTATGAAGAATGAGATTAACAATGAACTTGCTCCTATGTCCTAATAACGGTCACACATTTTGGTACCATATGATTGATCAAATGTTGTAAAAGCGCAGCTTAAGTGCTTGCTCAAAAATGATACTGATAATTTCTTGTAATAATATTTTATTAAAAAAAATTGCTTAGTGGTCATTGGCACCGAGATATTGACTAGTAATATGGTCAACGTATTACTTATAAAAGGTAGGATAGTTGTCATTCCGTAGTTAGTTTTTGGGGTGGAGTTGGACTTATACCAGAGTTCTATGATGGTATCAGAGCCTATTTTAGATATTTATTGGACCACCCACAAATGTCTAGTCCTGCAAACTTCACACTTTAGGGTGTGTTGAGGGTTTCACATTGACTAGAGAATAGAGATACAACAGAAACATTCATCATAAAGGGTAGGACAGTCATCATCCCTAAGCTAGTTTTTGAAGTACAGTTAGGTCACACATGAGTTCTTAGAAACACTAATATAGTAATAAGTATGCTTTGGCAGTTTGGATCTCATGGTTTACCATTTTGTGGTTTGAATCTTGTAGATTTTTTATTTTTGGTCCTAAATTCGAAAAAGCTTTTATAAGCAGCTAGAATATATGTTATGTCATGTTGTAAGTAAACTTGCTTGTTATATTCTTACTTGAAAGAATGTATTATTGGCTGTATATTTTGTTCTGGCTCTGAATGTTATGGCTGTACTGTTAGACTAACATCGGTATTGGAGGAGAGTTGAATGGTATTCCTCATATACAAACTCTTAGAGAATTTCCTAGGGAGGAGCTTTGGGGAAAAGTTGTTATGGTCAGATTTGATTCTAAAATATTGCTCAGACAAGAGTTTGACCAGAAGACTCGATCAGTTCTCAATGCGGTATTTACAATTAAATATTTACATGAAGCCGGAGCACAGGTCATCCTGGTCAGTGATTGGTGTATGAAAACTTCAGAGCTTCACACAGAGTCAGTTGCAGGTATATTCTTAAAGGCATCTAGCAATCGTTTTATACTGTGAATTTTTGCTGCTATATGAACTGTTAATAGCAATTCTAGTTTATTAAAAGGGAGGAAAGACTGAAGAAAAGTGTTCTAACACAATGCTATAATTGATATGGGTAATGAAATTTATTAATGGTTCTTTTACATAAAGGTGTTTCCATATTAGATAATTGATGACCTCTATTCTACAGATTTCTTAACAGCTGTGCTTCAAATACAAGTTGTTCCCCTTCAAGGCATCTCTGATAACAAGCAATCAAAGATGTTGGGCCTTAAGAAAGAGAATATCCATCTTCTTGAAAATCTTTCTCATATTAAAGAAGAAGTTGCAAATTGTTTGGAGTTTGCTAGAGTATTATCATCAGGAGTTGATATCTTTATCAATGATTCCTTCTCCAACTCTCACAAAGTTCTAGCATCAACTGTTGGCGTTACTCGTTTCTGCTATTGCTATGCCTGTTTAGCTGGTTTTCACTTTGAGGAGAAGCTTTGTCTCTTGAAGAATGTTGCAGAAGCCAGACGGAAGCCGTATGTTGCAATTGTATGTCTCTTCTTCTGCCATAACATTAATTACGAGAAGTAACTCTTCCATTCAAGACAGCCTCCAGATCTTTGATTGATATATTCACTATTTGTTTCTCATAAATCAGATTGGAGGGGGTAATCT
Organism: Lotus japonicus; assembly: GCF_012489685.1. NCBI lineage: Eukaryota > Viridiplantae > Streptophyta > Magnoliopsida > Fabales > Fabaceae > Lotus > Lotus japonicus. The sequence continues at coordinate 19,433,460 of NC_080042.1, read as the reverse complement.
TTATGAGAAAGCAGCTTCCTTTCAGCTTTTAGCTTCCAAATGTCAGTGTTTTGTTTTTGTTGGAAAGATGTCATTTCAAGTAATGCATGCATTAGGAGTATCAGTTCCTCTTGATTTGGTGGATCAGAAGGGAATTGATGAAGCTCTCGATATAGTGAGACTTGCGAAAGATAGAAATGTGCAGATTCTTTACCCAAAAGATTTTTGGTGCCGAAGTAAATGTGATCCAAAGCAATTGCAAGTATTTCCTTCTCATGGAATTTTGAATGGTGAGCTTTTAATTGCTAATAGGTTGTGTTACTCAGATATTGCCCGACATGATTTTATTCAGAGAGTAAATTTGATACATATTTGATTTTGATCTAGGTTGGGTGCCCGTTGACTTTGGACCTCTGTCATTGGATGAAATTGGTTCCATGCTTACAAATTGCAAGGTACAATAGCAATTTATTTATTCCAAGAATTTATGCATTAGCTACTGCTGGTTTTATTTTTTAACTTGTATCAAAATATCTTTAGATGACTATCAATATTGGGATTGATTTATCATTTCTTTCTCAGTATAGGGAATCTTTTATGATGGGTATTCTGTGCTTGCATCTTATTCGCTAACTTTAGTTCAACTTTAGCCTGCTATTACTTATCAATATCATGCAATGGCTATAGATCATAGACACAATAGATAGGGATATTTTCATTTTAAGATGTCATGAGGCACCTCCTAACATTTTTTTTCTTGTTTGAAATTTTAATCCTTTACAGAAAGTAATTTGGATAGGTCCAGTGAATTTCTTTGATTCAAGTAATGACACAAATGGGGCATCTAAATTGGCAAAAATTCTTGATCGACAAAGCCAATGCAACTGTGAAATAACTGTGGTTGGGACGATGGCATGCCAACTAGTGAGACGTGAAAAAAGTTTATTATCCTTTATAAACATGATTGAGGGTGCTTCAGTTGTATGGGAATTTCTCAAAGGAAGAAAGCTCCCTGGTGTCTTGGCTATCGACAGAGTATGTTTACATCACACTTCAACTCCATATTTCAGGAGAATAATGTAGTTTATTCTCAAATCATTTTTTATTTTGCATAGACTATCTTGCAAATGATTTTACTTAAAAACAAAATCTGAATTGTTACATGAATATTAAATGAATTTTATGGCTTTTGGCATACCATAATTTTGGGAGATGACTGACTTACTATAGATTAGATTCACCATTGGATGTGAGTTTTATCTGGTAAATACACGGTCTTTAAGTCTATTATGTTAGATACTATAAGTTAGATCAGTCCAAGATATGCAAATGGTTTTACTTAAAAACAAAATCTGTTTTTGTTTTTTTGTATTTTTGTTGCTTAACGAATTTATTATAAAATTGGAAAAAAATTTGGTGCAGAAAATATTGTTACATGAATATTAAATGATAAATAAAGCACTAAAAAATTCCCGTGGTATGAGATTCTTCTTGCGGATAAGTGCAATTAAAATTTAGGCATATGAAAGACATTATTAAATCAAAACCCGGATCAAGGACAATTCTTGATTTTCTAAAATAACATCAGATCAAGCACTTATTAAATCTGTTAGGATCCAATTGCAAGGTACAATACCTGAGTCCCACACTAGAAGTATGAGATTCTAGTGTGGGATTTATAAGGCCTTAAACTGAAGAATGGCTAGCTTTTGTGGAATGGTTCTCCCAAGGTTCTTATCACAATCTATATCTATCATTACTGCTGATGAACAAATCTACTGGAACCTGTCTCACTTGGAAGAGCTGAGGTCTACTTTCATTTGGACTTCATAATTCATATATGACATACCGTTGTAAATAGTTGATATTAACATTTCATTTAATCAGGCTGATGAGTCTGATCTTGCTTTAAGCAGCTCAAAGTACTTAAACATTCTGCATCAATGATATTATTAATGCTTATACTAGTTATATTTTGCAGGCATACCCTTTTGAAATCAACTGGAATAGCATTTATTCTGACCCAGCTCAACCTCTGGCCGTTGATATAGGAAGTGGTACTTTGTTTTTTTAGATATAGTGTTTACTATGTGCATATTTAGTCAAATTGTGCAGCTAGAAAATATATGATCTGTAAATTCTCAACCAATATAGAATATATTAGCTGTTGATGTGAACAAAAGTCCCCAAGTTTGGTAAAACAGAAAAGAAGAGGGTGGGGGGATTAGAGAAAAATAAATAGAAGTTATGTTGTGGTTCTTCTTCTTTCTCACATATGAGCCCTAAATGACAGGTAATGGGCTTTTTCTTCTTGAAATGGCTAAAAGGAGGAAACATTTAAACTTCCTAGGTTTGGAGATTAATGAAAAGGTTCTATATTTTCTATGTCCCCCTTTCCTTATACTTTGCTACGAACTATACTTTCTTATTTTTTTAACTATGAACATCTTTCTTTTTTTCAGCTTGTTTTGCGATGTCTGGATTCTATTCATCAGTTTAGAATAAAGAATGGGTAATGATGTTGCTGTCATATTGCAAATAAATGCAGCTTCTTTTTGGGTTTCGGTTGGCTTCAGTAAAATGTAATTTATCTTAGTTGAGCGTCAAATGATGAACAAAACATTCTGAACCTAGTTAAGGGCACATTCAATTATGAACATCACTATTTTCTGAGTTCCTTCTTAGTTTGAATTATTTTGTTTCACATTCTAAGCTTTGGTTTTCTGGTTTCTCAATTTTAGGTACTTTATTGCTACAAATGCAACATCAACATTCCGTTCCATTATCTCTACCTACCCAGGAGAATTAGTTATTGTCTCAATACAGGTATAGCTTAAATTTCATTACATTCTGAATTCTAACATTATATTTTGACCTTTGTAGGTCTTTTCTGTTCTATTAATACTGCATATTCATTCACACACACCTCTATTGATGCCACTGCCGCCATTACACCTCCTAGCTTATTAGCATTCTGCAAGCTACTGCAATGCTGCTGCTATGAAGCATGGACACCTCTAAAATATAGACTCTCCCGTTGTCGGACACGTAACACGACACTGACACTGTATGACACTTGTACAACACGTTTCAGACACCTTCGCAGTGTCCGGATACAACAAGAACAAAAGTCTTATCCCACGAAGTGAGGTCGGCTATCATGGTGTCGGAATAACAAAACAAAAAATTGCGGCTTAGACACTTGAGCCGACACCTCTAGGACGCTTATATCATTAAAAAAATTATAATTTTTAAAGTCAAACCATTAAAGAAATTGCTAATTGGTCACTTGATGAACCAAGGTTAGAGGCTATACTTTACAATGACCATGATCAAGAAGGTGGCGAAAGCCATTAGATAGGTTGACTCTTTTTTAGATAAAGTGGTTACTTTGTAAAATTGTGCCTCTTAGTATTTTTTTTGTGTGAAGCTCGTTGTCATAGAGCTTAAGAAATTATTTTTATGTTTTCTTTGTAAAGAGACTAACTTGTCTTGACTTTGAGAATGTGATATACATGTCACCGAGACTCCTCTTATATGTGTCTAGGTGTCCTACTTTTTTGAGGTTAGCCGTGTCGCTAAGTCAGTGCCGTGCTGGAGTTGGTGCTTCATAGGCTTCCATCGCCTCAAATTTATTGATGCCCACTTAACTTAGTGTTTGCTACTCACATTTATCGTGAATATCACAAACAGTTTTTGGCCTGACTGCCACATGTCTTATTTTCTTTAGGGTTATGATGATAAGTTGATCACTAAAATATGATGATCACTAACTTGCAAACAGTGGAACTACAATGCATAACTTAAGCCCATTGAGATCCAGTCAAAGGGAGAGGACTGAGAGTTATATATCCTTGGCTCCTTGTCATTCTACTAAAATCTTGCATAAACCAATTTATGGAAAAAATCATTTATGGCCTGGTTTTGCTTTTTCATGTCAATATTATCTTATAGAATAGACTATTTTTTTTTCTTTTTTCGAAAGGCTATAAAATAGACTGTTGTTCATTATTAGATGTCGCAACTTTCTCAACTTGATTGGCTCTCCTATCTTAGAAAGGCATGAGCTGTAGGTATTTCAACCTTACTTATTCCTTGTGGTAAATGAACCAGTTTGAGATTTAATGTGACAAGTCATCATATCTTATTCTCTGAAATTCTTCTCTATTCTCCATCAACAACTGAGCTTTAATTTATTTTTGGCTTTATTTTTGTGAAGTGTCCAAACCCTGATTTCAATAAACCTGAGCATAGATGGAGAATGCTTCAGAGATCTTTAATTGAACCAGTGGTGGATCTTCTAGCATCTGATGGGAAGGTATCCGGTCTTCCCCATTGCTAATCATGTCAGAGTGGAGAGTAATAGACATTACAGTTCAGAAAATTAGTTGTTTTCAGTTTTATTTACGTTGTGCCTTTTCCATCTTTGAATATTTTGAGTTTATTGATATCAATTCTTAATTGACATTGACTAGGTCTTTCTGCAATCTGATGTAAAAGATGTGGCAATAAGAATGAAAGAACAATTTTTAAGATATGGCAAGGGTAAGCTTGAATTGGAGCCTGACAAGTGCAATGGCCAAAGTGAGTGGCTTAAGGAAAACCCGTTTGGAGTTATGTCAGATTGGGAAAAGCATGTTCTGGAGCGAGGGGCCCCTATGTACAGAATGATGTTTTCTAAATCATCTGCTACTAGTGAAGTTTCAGTTGAAGATCTAGTACATAAAGCTGGCTAATTCATCAATCTTCCATAGGGTTGTGTTTCTGCAGAATCTATCATACAGTCAATGGTTTCTCCGTTTCAGGCTGTGTTTTAGGTAATATGAAAAGGTTCATATCTCTATATGAATTTTATGTTTTAAGGCATGCAACAATTAGAATCTACTATTTAGCATGAGAAAATGTTCTTTTTTTTCTTTTTCATAATTTTCTTTTCATAGATTCACATGCAACTTCAACTAAGAACAAGAGAAGAAATTGCAACGTGGGAGATGAGGCATTTTGGCAATGCTTGCTTAATCGTTTGATACCTTGGAAGAAAATGCATGACCGTGGAGTTAACTCCAACAAACATTTTGATTTAGTTCGTTGGAAAGAAAATGAAATCTGAGACTAACACTTTAATTTAGTTCCTTGGAAAGGATTGATTTTGTATCTTATATATGTGGAAAATAACATGTAGAATTTATTAGATTAAAAATCTCATTCATAACCAGAATGGTAGTGCATGTGCATGGGTATAGTTACAAGGTACAACCGTACAAGGTTACAAGAAAGAAAATAAAACCTCTTTTTTTTTTTTTGATAATGTGGAGGGCTTAAAGCCCAATGAAACTACACGAGCCTTGTGGTAGAAACCCCAGAGGCATAATTGCAGTAGCGGGGAAGGAATATGTTCTGCATCAAAGCACATATCAGGCTTCCCATAGCAGTAGCTTGCAAGAAATTCTGCGCTCTTATTAGCTTCTTTATAGATGTCACTGAAGGAGACCCTCCAATTCCTTGTAGCTATAGCTCTGAGATTTCATTTACCAATCCTGCACAAGGATGATTCACATCACAGTGGAGGGTAATTAGCTTGAACGCTTCATTGGAGTCCAATTCCATAATCAGATGATGGGGTTTCAGTTCATACGCCATCTTGAGACCGTTAAAAACTCCCCACAATTCAGCAAATAAGGATTACAGAAAGCCAGGTTATTGCAGAAACCTTTTATAATTTTTCCTTCAAAGTCCGTAATAAGGCCACCACACGCTACTTTTCCACTACGCTCCTTCACCGAGCCATCTGAGTTCAATTTCCAAGCCCCCTGATCTGGGCTTAACCCAGTGAGTTGCTTGCTCCCTGAGATGGAGATTATGGACAGTATTCGGTCTGGCTAGGTTCCTGGTTATCTCCTCGGTCAGACTATAAATCATGATGATCAAGTTGCAGGGGAGGGTGATATGGTTATTGAAAATTAAGTCGCACCTGTCCTTCCAAATCTGCCAAGTAGTTAGTCCAAAAAACAGAGGCCAATTAAATCTACCGCGGTAAACAGAATTGCGTCGCAAATTAAAGTTTAGCCAATCAGAGATATCCCTACTCCAATCCCTGGGTAGTAAGAAAGAATTCCAAACACTCGACAACTTATTGTTTAAATAAAATCACTATAAAAATTATTTTACTTTACAAGTCTCATTATTTAGCAGTAAGTTCTTATATTGAAATATAATAAAAGGAATTGTATCAAATGAGAACTAGTTTGAATTTTAAGAGATTAAAACTACTTATATCAACCATTAAATTATAATGAACAGTTTAGATTAATACAACACATAATTGATACAAGATATTAGTACTAATGTGAATTGTGTTGTTTTAATGTGCATTAATCTAAAGCTTAGTCCAAATATATTCGATGTGTCACCCAAATAATGTTTTAATGTGCATTAATCTAAAGCTTAGTCCAAGATATTAGTTCTATATGCTTTATCAAAAAAAAATGTTCTATATGCAAATGCAGTGGTTATGGATTAATTTTCTGTCATGATTTTTATTTCTTTATTCTTCAAATTAAACTAAAAAATAACAAACATAATTTGGGTGACACATCGAATATATTTTTGTAAGTCAAAGTCAAAATGACAGCTAATCTTGTATTTCTTTTTGATATAGTTATTTTTTTTTGTCAAAGTTAATATATCCCAGCAACAGACAAAAACAAGTTCTGATTGGGTGTAGGTCAATCTCTTAACAAAAAATATATAGACAAGATGCACAATCTTCATCCCTCAAACCCTAAGATAGCCAATGTCTGTAAAAAGAACCAATGTTTAATGTATAGTTTATATTTTGTCAAACCAAATGTTTAATGAATAAATAAACCAGACCTACCAGTTGGGGACACAGGTCAGGCACAAAAGCAACTCCTACGGATTCGAAGAAAGAAATTACAACCCAAAAGATCAAAGCTATGACCATTAACAAATAGATTAAGATCTTAAGTGCCTCTTTTTGTGTGTGCAAATTTTGTGTTTAGTGTCTCATTTCTCGTCCCGCCAAAGAAATGTGTCATGTTAAATAAAATAAATGCATGATTCAACAATTATAACCTTAAATGAGAGGGTTTTCTATGAAGCGGTACAATTTTATTCGTGGGACGGGAAAGAGGACATCATACGTTGCAAATAATTTTAATCTAAACAATTAACAAAACAATAGCAAGATGGCTTAATTGCAACTTTAGTCCCCCACTTATACATTTCTTACTATTTATGGCCCACACCAGAAATAAAATACATATGCACATAAGAAAGCAATTAGCATAGATTGGGTCATTAGTTGACAGGGGCCTTTCCTCCCATCACATAGTCTTTAGTCTACTTAAGTGGTGTTGTCACTCTGTTGATGAACTTTTTGCATGAATCACCTCCTTTCCATTATGGAGAATTAGACAGACTTGACGGCCACTCTTCAAAGTCATCCTCCTGCATACAAAATTTCATAAGCAAATTCAAAATTCAAGCATGTCCCTTTTGCTTTGCTTCTTAGTAAGGAAAAGACAACGCAATCAGTCTTAAAGGGAAGGCTGGCTCCATTTATTGTTTTAGTAATTAAGAGCTATCCAAAAATTTCAAACTATTGCTCTCAAAAATGAACTTAAGGAAAAACTATGGCTATGTTGTGACCAGTAAAAACAAACTAGAGAAGTTAATCACTTACATTGAGACAAAAGTGAATAGATAGATTGATATGCTGCATTAAACTAATATTCAAACACGATACACTAAGCAGTTAAGAAGTTAATAATCCCGATCGATAGTAACAAAACTTGATGAACAAGAGATAAGGTTATGTTGGTCATATGAAAATGCAAGTCTTGTAGAAACTTTTTAGGCTAATCATGTAGTTGTTCAATTCAAACTACCCATTACATAATATTAATACATGTTATGTTAGCTAGCTAGCCAACGAGCAATAACTAATAACTAACTCAATGTTGTAGATTTCGATTTAAGATGATATGTTAACATGACAAAGCATTTTACTAGTCACATAGAAGGAAGGAAAAAAAATAGAAGAGCATATATAATATACCTCTACCACTTCCCCTTCCACAGAAGCTTTTAACACCCCTTGAATAGAGGTTTCTTTGGTAATCTCACCCTCGCGGATTCGCCTCATAAATTCTTTTGTGCTTTCAGTATCATCAGAATCCTCCCCTTTTCCAGCACGTTCTTCCCACATTTCATACGTTATTCATACGTTATAGCAGCACACCTGCCAATCAAACGATCAATAGGAATGAATCATATCTTGTGAAAAAAGCGACAATACAATACTGTTCTGTCCTAAGGTAAGCTTACGTAAGAAGAGGAATGAAAAGCAAACCCTAGCAGAGCACTAAAATAGTAAAGATGTAATAAAAATAGTATATTCTCATTAATGATCCAAAAGTCTGCAGTACAAGGTGATGACCTTCCCTTTTATAGAGGGTTGGTCATGATATAGACTTTTCCTACATTTGGGCCTGACAACTAGGGCCCAAATCCCTATGCATATAAGACAAATCCAGAAGAATCTTCCAGCTGGCTTGCGGGTCCGCCTAAAGGGGAGGGCGAGAATCCTCAGTGCTTCACCAATTCCTGCCATGTCGTCCTTCGTCTGGCTGACTCCTTATTTTGGGCAAGCATGGAAGTCTTTATGTCCAGCCCATTCCACATGCCCCCAAGACATGAGGCTTAGGTAGGTTGAGTCGAAATGTCTTCAATATGCTATTTTTCACCTGCCTTCACTATTCACTGAATGATTTTGGGTGGAGTTATTTGTGAATGTTGGTTGTTCTTTACTCCCCCTTTCACTTTTGTTACTATATCGCCATTCTTCGTAATCGTTGATATGCCGCCACTTTTATGTTTTGTTGTTACGCCGCCACTTTTATGTTTTGTTGTTACGCCGCCACTTTTATGTTTTGTTGTTACGCCGCCACTTTTATGTTTTGTTGTTACACCGCCACTTTTATATCGATATGTCGCCGTTGTCATAACCGTCAATCACATCTTTTCGACTGACACACGTAATCCTTGTTTTCCGGGATTCGTCATCATTTTCCATGAATGCAGTTTCCATTTGTGTGTCTCGAGGAGTTATGCCTTTTCATCTCACACCTTTTTTGAATTTCAAATCCCACGACTCTTCGCTATCTATCCCATTCATTCTCTCTCCTCTTTTTCCCCTATAAAACCCCTTTTAACCTTTCCTTTCTTTACCTTCTGAAACTCTCTTTTTTACTCTCTGAAACTTTTCTGAAATTCTCTCACTTTCTCCTCTTCGAACTCCGGCAAACCTTCGTTTACTCCGGCCGTCGTCATTGCGCGGTGTTCTCCTTTAGCCGACGTTCTCCTTACCCAATCTCTCATTTCTTCCTCCGGTGAGTTCTTTACATCCTTTCTTTTCATTTTGTTTTCTTTCACTTTCTTGACACTGTTCATCTTCTTCCTTTAACTTTCATGAAATTACCCAGCATGTCATTGAATAGTGTTAGCGTTTCCTCCTTAGAACTTTCATCACCTTCAACGGAGGGGGAAATTTCTGCCCCCTCTGTTATTGAAATCCAATCCTTGCCTTCCATTCACGAGGATTCCGAACCAGCCAGTTCTGTTGATTCTGTCCTTTCCTCCAATGGGGATTTATCTTCGCCCGAATGGCGTACAAACGTTCATTTGGTTGAAGATAAATGTCTGTGGCGTTCCATCTAGGGTAGTATTGGGAGCATTAAATCGCTTCGTATATCTGCCCAAGGGTTTACGAAGGTAAATCCCGCCACTTCTCATAACGAAGACCTTCAGCTAAACGTTCTTCCATGCGGCGAGGATGATTGTGTTCTTTTGCGCAAAGAAGCATCAGATGAATCGCCCGACTTCTTCTTCGTTTATGGTTATTTTTTCACCGATTTGAACATTAAACTTCCTTTTTCGCCTTTCATATGTCATGTTCTATCCTTTCTGAATGTGGCGCCCTGCCAACTTCAGCCCAACGCCTGAGGTTTTATCCGTTGCTTCAAAATTCTATGCGAACATTTGAGCTTCACGCCCACCTACCCTTTGTTCTTTCTTTTCTATAAGTCTGTTACTAAGAGACCCACTTCCGTAAAGTGGGTCCCTCTTCTAGCCCGCAAGAAAATGAGTTGGTTTACTGCCCTCAAGAGCCATTACAAAGTATGGCAGAAAAAATACTTTAAAATTGTTGAGTCGCCTGAAATAAAGAATTTGTTCCGGGATTCCAACAATTCTCCTCTCTTCCCCTTTTATTGGACGAAAAACCCTCGCCGAAAAATCTCTGTTTCATATGATGCCTTAGACGATTCTGAGCGAGGGGTCGCCGACTATCTCCGTTCATTGCCGGTTGTCTCTGATCATGAGTTGATTGAGGCGTCGAAAACTGGCACTTTAAATCAATTCTTTAGTAAGTTTATAATCTCCACACATAACTTGCTTTTTTATTCATGCCTCACTTCTAACTGTGATACTTTCCTGTGTAGCCACGATGGGTAAAGGCAAGGTCGACGCCAGCCCGTTGAAGATGAAAGAGTATCTCGCCTAATCTACTGAGGCGGCGAGAAAAAGAGCTGCAGATGCTGAGCAGAAGAAAAAACTTGAAGGTACTTCGGATTCTGACAACCTTAGGGATCCTAAGCGCCAAAAAACTTCAGGCGCCACTGAAAGAACTGCTGGTGGTAAACCCCTACACCAGACGACTCTCAATCCATCCATTTTAGCCTCCTAAGGTAAACCGGTGGAGAAAAAGAAGGGACATGATAATGTCCCGCCACCCCGAGAAGATCCAAATGTGCTGGTTAACCGCCCACCAACTCCATTTGGTCATGTTGGCTCTAATTCAGCCATTGAAGGCGAGGCTCTCCCTTCCTTGCTAAGCTTGTCCGATCCTCACTTCAACGGCTTGGACTTCATGAATTGAACCTTTGACAACAGGCTCCACAAAGACATTTCTGGTCAAGGTCCCCCCAATATTGCTTCCATGGCCATTCACCATGCTCTTGCTGCCGCCAGTATCGTGGCGGGTATGACTCACTATGTGAAGGACTTGCATGCGACCAAGAATCGTCTTGAGAAGAAGGCGGCTGACTATAAGGCTGCATATGAGCGAGCAAAGGTCGACGATGAAACCACCAACAAGCACCTGAAATCTTCCGAGGAGAAATGTGCTAAGTTAACTGAAGACTTGGCGACTTCTGACCTGCTCCTTCAAAAGACTAAATCCTTGAAGGAAGCCATTAATGTCAAACACACTGCTGCTCAGGCTAAGTGCCGAGAGATGGAAGAGAAATATGAACGCCTGAATGCCTCTATTCTAGGGCGTGCATCCATTCAATTTTCTCAAGGATTTCTCTAGGCTAAAGAGCAAATCAGTGTTGTTGAGCCAGGCTTTGACCTTTCCCGTATCGGGTTTTTGAAGGAGATAAAGGATGGTCAGGTAGTCGGCGATGATGATGTTGATATTGACCTCCTCCCTCAATTCAACATTGAAAGTGAGTCTGATGAAGGAAATGGTGAAGATGGTCATGGCGAGGACAAGAATGAGGATGAAGGGGAGAAGGACCCAAAAGCTGCCGCAATCCAAGACAACAACGCCAACAATGAGACCCCGGCTTGATTTTATTTGTTGTTTTATTGTTTTTAAGTCAAACTTTGTTTTGGGGCTTTGCCCTTTGTTTGTTGTTGCTTAAGACATGTTGTTGGGTCCAGGTGGGCCAGCATCCTGCCTGCAGGTAGCATTCGAAACGGGGCGTTGTCTGCTACGCTATAAGAAATAACGTTGCGCCCTCACTAACACCAATTGGTTTTGGCGTAGTGGTAAGCGCGTGATCCTACAAGTGGTATCAGAGCCAGGTCCCGTGTTCGAATCCCACGGAAGGCATGCTGTGCAGCTAGTTTGGCTGGCAGGTGCTGGGGGGGGGGGATTGTTGGGTCCAGGTGGGCCAGCATCCTGCCTGCAGGTAGCATTCGAAACGGGGCGTTGTCTGCTACGCTATAAGAAATAACGTTGCGCCCTCACTAACACCAATTGGTTTTGGCGTAGTGGTAAGCGCGTGATCCTACACATGTATGGGTCATGTAAGGCCCAAGTTTTAACGCTTTGGATAAGTGAATAAAATAAAAGAGTTATTTGATTAAGATAAATTTGGGAAGGAAAGAGGTTCAGGAAAAGTCCAAGAATGTATCGAAAAACCGAAAGAGTTATAGCACGACTAACATACGCTTAATCCTAGGTCGAAGGTATTAGTGAATAGTTAATTTACGCTTTAGGACACGATGGAAACTAATTCCAAAAAATCCTCAGAGAAATGTTAGAACTTCTCTTTTCCGTCCTTAAACAACCATTTCGATGCGAAATCCTGGAAAGTACGAACGTCAAATTCCAATTCTCGGAAGTTTGCCGAAACGGAATCCCTGATAGTTCGAAAAACCTAAGATCGACAGACGATGAAGACTTTTTCTATCCGGAAACTCAAATGAAGATTCCACCCGCGTTCTCCTACTTCTCTCATCATTCCTAATCTTTCTTCAGAAGGAAGTTTTCTCATCCGACGATCACTGCAAAAAGTAGTTTTTCGGGATAAACCGACTTACACCGACTTATGCCGATTTTGGATCTTTTGGTTTAATTCCAAGAATCCTGTTTTGAGTTCTGGAATTCTGTCGCCAGAACCTATCTTAGAATGCGCAGAGGAACGCGCAGGAAAAATCGGAATCGCAAAAAAATCATTTTTCCGTTTTTTTCCAAAACCTATAAATAGCTTGAAAATTAGATTTTTTGCAAAAAAACCCATTTTCCCCACCCCCAAAACCGCGAGTTCCTAGAGAGAGAGAGAGATCCGGATCTTCGTCGTTTCTTGCCCGGTTGCTTCACCGATCGTCACTAATCGAAGACCTCGAGGTAGGTAATCTATACTCTCCTTCGAATCGTCGTTTCTGTCCATTTCTCCTGCGACTTTCTGAGTTCAAAATTTTGAGGTTTTTGAAAAACTGTTCAAATCAGCTGATTTCAGCGTCTAAACTTCTTCCCTGCATGCTCCTGAGCGTGTTATGCGGATTAGATTTTGTCAAATGTCGACGAAATGCCGCCGGGATCAATTTCTACCCTAAATACCCATTTTTCGGCAAAGTCGCAACCTTTACGCTCTAATCTATCGACTTGGCTTAGTGCTAGTAGGATTTGTCGTCATAAACGTCGTTGTGGACGTCCCCATCCAATTTGTTTTTCAAAAATCCAATTTTGAAATTCTGAGCTAAAAATAATGACCAAACTGCCCCTATATCAGTTTTCGATCCGAAAATTTTTCCGAGCCTAGAACCGTCTTAGTTACGGCTTATGTTAACCTAGGAACCAAGTTTGATCGAAGAAAAATCGACCCTCCCAATTAAGGAAAGTGGCCGAGAGCTATATCAAGGGGGGAGGAGAATCCGATTTTTCGAAAACTTGTCTTAACGCGTTAGATTGTCGTACCAAGGAGGTAGTAGTGTACTGTGTAACCCTAGGACTCTTTGATTGCTGAGTTTCTGACTCTTGGTGTTGATTTCTGTGATTTTTGCTTAAGGTTCGTTTGAGGAGATTCCCAGAAATCAAGGAGAAGAGTTTGGAGAACATCTTGAGGAAGAAGCTGGAAGACCCACCGGTGAGGGCTACTCTCTGAATTACTAGATAATGCTTTAGGTGTCGACAAGTTCGACTTGATCTATGTGTTATGCACTTAATTGCTAAATGTCTGAATTGTTCTCTGAGGCTTCGGCCGACCTTGTTGAGTACTTGAGGCCATGATATTGTGTGCTAAATGATTCACATGCTATGTGCTACATGGTTAACTTAGGATGTGTTGGAATATGCTGTTTATGCTTTTGACTGAGCTGTTTTATTTATGCTATTCCACTTGTACCTGAGATTCTGAAGAGTGAGGTTTACGGGCAGGTCATGCCGAATTTTTATGAGATTTTGAGAGAGTTTTAAAAGGACGAACGGAGTTCGGACCTTGTCATGCTCCAATGGATCGAGACCTTCTCAGGGAATTACTTGGGTTTATGGGAACTTTGAAACTCATAGGGAATACGATAAGACTAAAAAGAGCTATTTTTATAAAGAAAATTCATAAGATATTAAACAACCTCTAAACCTTTAAATAAAGATAACAATCTCGGATGCAAGCTTTGGATTAAAGTTTAGTTTTGGAAAACGAGAAGTGTCGTCGGATCCAAGTGTTGAGAAGATTTCGAGTTCTGGGTATGTTGATACTCATTCGCTCTGGGAGCAGTTTGTTTAGCCATCCAAGGGATGAGCCGAGAAGCTTCACGGAGGTGTGAGACCTTGTGAATGCGTGATACTCCACTGAGGCGTGAGACCTTGTGGAAAGCATGGATCTTCACTGAGGCGTGAGACCTCGTGAACAGCATGAAACTTCATTGAAGCGTGAGACTTCGTGCAAGTGTGTAAATTCACTGAGGCGTGAGACCTTGTGAAAGCATAAAACTTCACTGAAGCGTGAGACTTTGTGAATGTGTGAGACTCCACAGAAGCGAGAGACTTCGTGAGAGCATTGATGACTCGAAGAGTTGTCGTGAGTGGTTGCACTCTTTTGTTTATGATTAATTGTATTTTGTCGCAGAATCGACATTTACCTTAGGGTATTCTTTTAGAGACTTTAAGTTATCTAGAACACGTGGCGACGTGTCGGGTGAGGTCGGAGACGTTGTTTGGCTAATCACTTGCATTCATGCACTCATTTTGAGGTTAATACACGGCGTGATACCGGACCTCGGTGGATTCCAAAATGGTCATAAGACCCGGATTTCCATATTTAGGACACTACGGTGGTCCTCAGTAGCAGACGGAATGGCAGACCTACGGGTTCACTGCTGATCTGACTACTTTTGTGTGGTGTAAGAGACACGCGAGCAGGAAGGTACCCACCGTGGCTGGTGTTAGGGCCGCCTCGTTGATGTCCATCCTTCTTCCGGAATGCATTTTGTTACCCAGCATTGCATTTCATGCAACATACATGCTGACTTAGTTGCTGAGTGTGATTGGTAACTGTTTATCCTATTTTTGAGGCATGCTACTTGTTTTTATGGCTCTTTATATTCATTGTGATACATGCAACCCTAGGAAGCTATCCCAAAACTTATAAGCCTGAGAGGCGAGTATTTATTATCCTATAATTATATCTGGTTTTATAATTATATAATTCTTTGGAGTTGACCCTCGCGTCTGCTGTGTGTGTTTGGGCGGACTACGCCATTTGTCAGATGAGTATGGGGGATTGGTTTACCATGGTCAGCCCGTCGGGGGGTACCAGGTACGAGATGCTTGATCAAGACGACCCAGGTGCATGGGTGGTCGATCCCGAGGGCCACCGTGCGACCTACACCGGTCGGATCATGGAGGACCGTGTCGACCGATTTGGACGATTGACGGAGGGAGTGATGAGGAGGCACATAGTGAGCTTCAACCTGCCTCCAGGAGTACACTGTGGACCCGGCTTGGGAGTACCTCCACCGCCACCATCCCCTTCAGATGATGAGGACCCCTCTGAGGAGGTGCCAGTAGGTGGGGCTTCGACGGAGTCTAGTCCGTCTACTGCTGCTGCTGTCGTCGCGGATCTCGTTCCGGGCCCCGAGCCCGAGAGTCCAGTGCAGGAGCGCATTAGGGTGGACAGAGAGGGCAGTGTTGAGTACGTCGACCTAATCGTCCTGGATGCAGATTCGGATGACGACCGCGCTAGCGTGTAGGATCGAGTGCTAGTGTGGGCTCCTCGGGTAGGGATAGTGTAGGAGTAGTGTCGATGCTCTGACCGTCATGTTTCCGTTTTTGGGGACAGGGTAGTTTTCCTACCGGTAGCTTTTGTGTGGTTTCCTATGGAGATCACAGAGAGCTGGTTGGATTTAGGGGGTCTTTTCTTAGGCCGCTGGGCCAACTTGCTCTCAGATTTTGTAGTTTAGTGTTGCGGACACAGTATCTTTATCTTGGACTGTACATATTGCCTTCGGGCGTTACTCTTTTTCTGTCACCCGTCACTTGAGGTTACTCGTGACGTGGTAGTGTTTAGCGAGGCATGTATATATAGTTGTATAGTAGTTCCTTTTATCTTTTGTTGGGGAGTTTTATTGCTTTCTGTCTTTAGTTATATTGTCGAAAAAAAATAATTCACGTTTTTCCGCTTAAAGTATTTTCTTTTGGTTACTAAAGTGACGCCACCGAAATCGGGGTGTTACAGGTCACGCCCTTTTCTTATCTTTAATTAAGCTCTTTTTAGTTTAACTGTTGTTATCTTGAAGTTGTTATTTACTGAATTTTGTTAACGTTTAGGTTTATATACCTTAGTCGATTTTTCGACGAGACTTGGTTTCTAGTGGCCACTAGAATTGCCAAGGCTTTTGATACTTGATGGCGATACTTTCTTATTCCGAAAGGATTATTCGCGGTATTTTATACCTTGATACGACTTGCGCCGCATAAATTCGTAACATAAATAAAAAAATAGAAAATCTCTTGAAATAATCTTTTCATTACCTTCCATACATGGGAGCTATTGTCCCTTCATTCTTTACATATGCCGCCTCATTAAAAACCTTTCCAAAGAAAGGGAAAAAGAGTGCGGCTTCATTCATTTTTGTTGTTCCCCTTAGCTAAAATACTGCTTCAAATGTGAGGCGTTCCATGTTCGTGGAATATTTTGACCATTAAGTTGTTCCAATTTATAGGCTCCACCTCCAACATCACCAATTATCTTGTAAGGCCCGCCCCAATTGGGCGAAAGTTTGTTATGCTTGTCGGGTATAGTCTTCTTTCGAAGCACCAAGTCTCCTACCCTCATAGTTCTTGGAACCACTTTCGTTGCGAACTTCCTTGCAACCTTCACCTTCCCCGCCTCATTCCTTAAGTGCGCCTCCCGTTGTTCTTCAGGCAGCATGATTAGATTCTCTATCAAATTCTCCCCATTGTCGTCCTCATTAAATCGGGTTACTCGCCAACTTTGGTTTTCAACTTCCACAGGGAGCATGACATCAGTTCCATAAGTTAGACGATATGGGGTTTCCTTCGTGCTTGTCTGTTCAGTCGTGTTATATGCCCAAAGGACTCCTGGGAGCTCCTCCGCCCAAAGACCTTTCGCCTCATCAAATTTTTTCTTTAAGCCCTTCAGAATAACCTTGTTGGCTGATTCTGCCTGTCCGTTAGTCCGTGGATGTTCCTCTGATGCAAATCGCATTTCAATTCCCATCTCCGCACAAAATTATCTGGTGACATTGCTTGTGAATTGAGTCCCATTGTCCATTACCAAAGCCATAGGAACCCCAAACCTGCACACAAGTCGTCGCCAGAGAAAGTTCCTGACTTTGGCGGCTGTAATAGTCGCAGTTGCTTCCGCTTATATCCATTTAGTGAAATAATCAACCGCCACAATGATATACTTCATTTGTTCCTTTGTTACTGGGAATGGTCCTAAAATGTCAGTCCCCCACATAGCAAATGGCCAAGGTGCCATCATGGTTGTTAATTCCTCAGGCGGAGCCTTATGTAAGTCAGAAAAAACTTGACACTTTTCACACTTTTTGACATATTCCAGACAGTCCTTCTTCATCGTCGGCCAGTAAAATCCTGCCCGCAATACCTTTACTGCCAATGACCGCCCACCGATGTGACTGGAGCATACTCCTTCATGAACTTCCGCCATTATTCCCAGGGCATCTCTTGTGTCAACACATTTGAGCATAGGAGACATAATTCCCCGCCGATATAGCTCACCGTCAACCAGCGTATAAAAACTGGCCTCCCTTCGCTTTGCTTTTGTGTTCAGATCATCATCCTTCGGAGGATTTTTAAGGAAAGTCTTGATTGACTCCATCCACGAAGGCTCGCCTTCAATCACTGACTTCACTGCTTTTAACTTAACTTCCACCAAGTCAATACTGGGGCGAGGGAGGGTTTCTTGGATGACTGTTTGATAATTGCCCAATCGCCCCGTACTGGCCAATTTTGCTAGCACGTCAGCCCTTTCATTTTGACTTCTTGGAACATGTTCTATCCTGATCTTCCCTATCTCCATCATTAATCTATGTACCACTTCCAGGTATTTAGAAAGTTGTGGATCCTTCACTTGATACTCGCCTTTTACCTGTTTAACAACCATCTGCGAATCGCCTTTGATGAACAATTTCTGAACGCCTAATTCGATGGCAAGCCTTAAGCCAGCGATTAATGCCTCGTATTCTGATTGGTTGTTGCTCGCCTTGAACTCAAATTTCAAAGATTGTTCGATGACCATCTTATCCGGGCTTTCAGTAGTTATCCCTGCCCCACTTCCCGTGTCATTGGAGGATCCATCAACAGACAGTACCCACTCCCCCTGAGTTCTCTCGCCTTCCGTGGGTGTTAACTCCGCCACAAAGTCAATCAAGCTTTGGATTGTAACTTGTCCCCTTGGCTCATACTGTATATCATATTCAAACAACTCAACTGACCAGCTGACCAATCACCCTGACAGATCAGGTTTCTGGAGTACCTGCCTTAAGGGAACATCAGTTTTAACTCTGATTAGCAAACTTTGGAAGTATGGCCTAAGACGTCTCGCTGTTTTTAAAATTGCCAAGGCCGCCTTTTCAATTTTTTGATATCGCAATTCAGCACCTTGCAGAGTATGACTCACAAAATATATAACCTTCTGCTTTTTCCCTTCTTCCTGAAGCAACACCGTACTGACCGCCCTATCCGTGACTGCCAAATAGAGCATCAAAGGAACGCCTGGCGTGGGCTTGGATAGTACCGGTAGCGTTGCTAATGATTCTTTCAATTTAGTAAAAGCTTGTTCACATGCTTCAGTCCATTGAAACTTCGAGTTCTTTTTCAAACAAGTGAAGAATGGATCCGCTTTGTCTCCCGCCATTGACAGAAAACGTGCTAAGGCAGCCATGCGTCCTGTTAATCGTTGTACTTCTTTGACATTTGTTGGGCTTTTCATTTCCAAGATCGCCTTGCCTTTATCTGGATTTACTTCTATCCCCCTTGACGTTAACATGAATCCTAAAAACTTTCCCCCTTGAATCCCAAATGAACATTTATCGGGATTTAGCTTCATGCGATATTTCCTTAGTTGGGCAAATGCTTCCTTAAGATCATCGCCGTGGTCACTGGACTTGGCGGACTTAACAATCATATCATCCACATATACTTCCATATTCCTGCCCACTTGGCTTGAATTTTTTTTATCCATGAGACGTTGGTATGTAGCTCCCGCATTTTTCAAACCAAAAGGCATGGTTTTGTAACAATAATTCGCCTAATTAGCCATGAATGTTGTACTTTCCTCGTCAGAGGGATGCATCATGATTTGATTATACCCAGAGTAGGCATCCATGAGACTTAAAAGTTCATTTCCGGAAATACCCATCCACCAATTTATCGACATTGGGAAGAGGATATGAATCTTTGGGACACACTTTGTTCAAACTTGTGTAATCCGTGCACATTCTCCACTTCCCATTGGCTTTCTTGACCATCACTACATTGGCGAGCCAGGTTGGGTATTGCACCTCTCGAATGAATTGGGCCTTGATTAATTTCTCAGTTTCTACTTGCACCGCCTTGTTCTTTTCATCACTCATCCTTCGCCTTGGCTGGATGACTGGCGTCGCCCTTGGCCGTATGGCCAGTTTATGAGTGATCACATTGGGGTCAATCCCTGGTACATCATTAATTGTCCATGCAAAGAGATCCAAATTATCGCCGAAAAGGGTGATCAATCTTTCCTCCTGCTGTTTTGTTAAACTGCTGCCAATCTTCAAAACCTTATCCTTGATTTGCACCGATTTAGTTTCTTCCAAAGGTTGTGGGCAGAAATCATCGGCATCATCCCTTGGGTCTAAACTAAACCCTTCTTGTGGAAAAATTTCTGTGATACGGTGGCTTTCCTTGGCGGCCTTTCGCCCATAGAGCGCCACACTTCTTAGGTAACATTCTCTCGCTGCATTCTGATCCACGCGAAGGACCCCGACCTTCCCATTGCAGGCTGGATATTTAACAGTTAAATGAGCGGTTGAAATTACAACGCATAACTTGTTAAGGGTGTCCCGCCCCAAAAGTACATTGTAATTGGCTCTACACGCTAATACTAGATACTTCACTTGAAATTTCTTGACAAACTCTCCTTCACCAAAAGTTGTTGGTATTTCCACGTATCCCTGCACATTGACACGATCCCCTGTAAATCCCACCAGGGTTCCTTTATATGGTTTCAAGTCTGACTCCTTTAACCTCAGGCGATCAAAGGCATCTCCATAAATGATGTCCGCCGAAGATCCCTGATCTAAAAACACTTTTTTCGTCATGTAATTGTTAACCCTGATTGTTACTACAATCGAGTCGTTGTCATGAGGAATTACATGTGCAAAATCATGAGGGGTGAATATAATGGGAGAGTGATTCAACCAACATTCGCCCTCGTATGCCTCGTGCACGGAATGTACTGCCGCCACATAACGCTTTCTGGCCTTGCTAGAAATTGTGCCCCCTCCAAATCCCCCTGCAATGGATGAGCATTCCCCCACAGCGTCGCCCAATTCTTCAACTATCTCCTTTCCTTTTCCTTTGTCCCCTTGAGTTACCTTAGTGGCCTCTGGTGTTGCTGCCTCTTTAACAAAATTTGCCAGATGGCCAGCCTTAATCAGCCGATCAATTTCCCGCCGCAAGTTCCAACAATTATCTGTGGTGTGCCCCAACGTTTTGTGGTACTCACACCATCTGTTTGTATCCACATTAGTTGGTGGTCGTCGAGGCGACGACGGATATTGCACAACATTTGTCTGTCCAACTGCTTTCAAGATGGTGCTTAGGGGAGCATTCAATTTAGTAAGTGGAACTGGAGTTGGCGAGGCACCATGTTGACCAGCCGAGGCTGTAGTGGTACCTTGGGGATTTCTGTGCCATGTATTCTGGAATTCGGGTTTGGAGTTTTGATATGGACCAGGCCTTGGCATACGTGGAGTTTGAGCTATCCTTGTTTCCTTTCCAGCCTTGGATTTCTCCTGCGAAACACCGTCGGGCTGGGCGTGTTTTCGCCCCTCCTCCCTTTCTTGCTTTTTCTGATCGTCATGCTCAATTAAGATGAATTCCTGAACGCGAGCGCGAAGATCCATCATGTCCCTCGTTGGTCGCCTTGTTAAATCTCGATTCAAATCCCCCGCCCTAAGGCCATTTTTGAAAGACGCCAGGCATACATCCGGGTTATCCTCCTCCAGTTGAACAGCCATCTTACTGAAGCGCGCCATGTAGGTCTTTAGCTTCTCTCCTGGCTGTTGATGTATGCTGATGAGGTCAAACATAGTTGCTTTTGTAGTTTTGTTGGCGGAGAATTGAGTTAAGAATTTAGTAGACAAATCCGTAAAATTGTCAATGGAGAAGGGCGGTTGTCTGATGAACCACTGCATCGTCATTCCCTTGAATGTTGAAGGCAATAATCTACACTTCACCTCGTCCGTCGCCCCACCAATTACCATTTTGGTGTTAAAGTATCTCAAATGTTCCATGGGATCAAAATCGCCCGAAAAGGCGTCTAATACCATTGTTTGCAAATGCTTTGGTATGTCCACCTTGGTGATGGCTGGAACAAAAGGTTGAAATTCAACGACGTCCTCAGCCTCAAGAAGTTGTCCTTGTTTAAAATCTTGCCTCTGAGTTAAATATTCCACCTGGGCTTGTAACTGCTCGTTTTGGGTTTGTACCTTTTGCAAAGTATCCAACATTTGTTCCAAAGCCACGGGCGTGATACCCGTTACCACTTCTTGTGTTTTCCTCGGAGCGCTGTTTTTAAGATCTTCTAAATTTATGTACTCAGGCGGCGTTGATCGTCGCCTGACACCTGGATCTGATTTGGCTATCAGATCTGAGTGCTTTCCCGGAGCTAAATTCACCAGCGACGCTGGTGACTGCACCACCGAGTGAACACCTTCCAAGGAAGCCTCCTGCTCTTGCTCTTGAAGTATTGCACGATTGTTGTCTCGACCGCCGCCGCGTCCGCCCTGACGACCACCACTTCTCCGGCGATGATCACGGCGGCCCACGCCGCACAAACAGGTCTCCATGAATCGTAACTCTCACCCTCTACGTCACTGGTAGATCTAGGTTAGAGCCACAGACGGCGCCAATGTTCTGTCCTAAGGTAAGCTTACGTAAGAAGAGGAATGAAAAGCAAACCCTAGCAGAGCACTAAAATAGTAAAGATGTAATAAAAAGGGTATATTCTCATTAATGATCCAAAAGTCTGCAGTTCAAGGTGATGACCTTCCCTTTTATAGAGGGTTGGTCATGATATGAACTTTTCCAACATTTGGGCCTGACAACTAGGGCCCAAATCCCTATGCATATAAGACAAATCCAAAAGAATCTTCCAGCTGGCTTGCGGATCCGCCTAAAGGGGAGGGCGAGAATCCTCAGTACTTCACCAATTCCCGCCATGTCGTCCTTCGTCTGGCTGACTCCTTATTTTGGGCGGGCATGAAAGTCTTTATATCCCGCCCAGTCCAAATACAAATAAAACAAAGTAACTCACTCACTTTCTTATAGTTTCTTTCCACTCCTCGAGTTCACGAGCCTCTTTTGCTAATTGTTCCTACAATACAAATAACAAAATAGTATCATTGAGAACATGAACATGAACCAAAACAACATTGGTTGAACATACCTCCTCACGAGCCTCTTCCGCTAATCGTTCCCCCTGTTCATGAGCCTCTTTTGCTAATCATTGAGAATATGAACATGAACATGAACCAAAACAACATTGATTGATAACAAGTTACCTCCTCACGAGCCTGTTCAATCTTGTACAATTTCTTTAAGCGAGTGAGAGAGAGAAAGACACGATGCCGCAGATTCCGAATTTGTTTTGCTTTTCGAGGATTTCCCTTCAACTTGGGTTCCTTTGCGCCGCCGCTGCTCCCTCCTCCATCCATCTCACGGAGGAGCACTGCATTCACTAGGTTAGGGTTTTTAAGGTAATGTATTTTCTAGGTCACATTTCTGGTACAATCTTATATTTATGGTATCACACCACTTTTCCTTGTGATAAATACCTGCACTTGATTTCTTAATTTTAATGCACTCATTGTTGCAGTCAATTACAGTCAATGTGGCATCTCTTTAGTGCTCTACTGGTGGTATTTTCAAGGGGATTTCTATAGCTGACACGAAAGAAATTGGGCATCTTTGTTGTATTTTTTAGCAACTTAAGGTTCCTTGGTTCTAATTTTTCCTTTTAGGATAGGAAGAAGTGTTTTTGTCACCCTCACTGAGACACATCTTCTCTCCTTTCTTACGCAAGTGTTATTGTTTCAACTGTTGAAATTTAGTTCAATTATGAAGGGCAAGGTCGTGACAACTTTGATACTGTGTGAAGGACTGAATTCCTATCAAGGAAGAAAAGCTCAGAGCTAAAATCTAAAGCTAAGAAAAATTAAGAGAAAGATAAAATGCTTCAATTTTCTTGTTATACATAATGAGGCATAATTTATATAAATCTTTCTCCGAGGAGGTTGTGGGTGGTGGGTTCTCCTTTAGTTGGAGGTTCTTTAGTGTTGATATTGTATAAGTTGCTACACTTGGTTTTCTTTCTTTCTTTTTACCTCTTGTATTGGGTTGAAGTACCCTTATACTTCATTTCAATATATTTCATTGCTTATCAAAATAAAAAAGAGTAAATGATACAATTTATAGCTAACATAATTTTCTAGATGACCAACAACTGATATGATCCTAATAAAGAGAATATACTAAAAGTTGACACCTAATAAAAGTTTGGATATTAAAACTAAACTATAGATAATAAAAGATAAAGTGCATAAGGTCCAATAACCATAAGCCCATCAGAATGAGTCTTCTACCACGGACTAAAAGTTTTCTTAAAGCTTAAGCTGTTATATGTATGTCTAACATGACCCATTATATGAAAGCCCTTTGGACATACAGTTTGGACACTCTTATTGGAATTTAACACTTTGACAAAAAAAAAGGCAAAGGCCTATTTTACCTTGTACTGAAAATAAGTTTTATTATGAAGAATGAGACTAACAATGAACTTGCTCCTATGTCCTAATAACGGTCACACATTTTGGTACTATATGATTGATCAAATGTTGTAAAAGGGCAGCTTAAGTTCTTGCTAAAAAATGATACTGATAATTTCTTGTAATAATATTTTATTAAAAAAATTGCTAAGTGGTCATTGGCACTGAGATATTGACTAGTAATATGGTCAACGTATTACTTATAAAAGGTAGGATAGTTGTCATTCCATAGTTAGTTTTTGCTATTTACTTACGGTCGTTGTACCTTGTAACTATACCCATGCACTACCATTCAGATTATGAATGAGATTTAATCTAAGAAATTCTACATGTTATTTTCCACATATATAAGATACAACCCGACATTGACTGTATGATAGATTCTGCAGAAACACAACCCTATGGAAGATTGATGAACAAACAGAATAAGTACGATTAAATCTTCAAATATATCTAACTATTGGCTCTAAGTATAAAGATCATTCTTAGCTCGGTCCGATAATGCAATTTCGGAAGGAGTCGGTAGTAGGGAACTGGAAAACGTGTGACGCTGGGTCGAATTTTGGTAAACCAATTGGTCGCTCCTCTAGTTGAAGTATCGGGCCCTTTTTCTTTCGTGGCCTAGGTTAGCTTCATTCATCCGTTGAACCGTGGCGATACTAATTAGCATTGATGTCAATCACCACACCACCTCTAACATACGACATTACATGACGTCAGAGTGCATGGTCTAGACACAACTATTTAAGGCACCTACATTTAGCATGCAGTCAATACAAGTGATGATTTCGCGATCCTCTATAGCCTTCTTGATCAGCTCAATGGCGCGATTTGTGACGACGACAATATTGGCGATTTTGCGGGAAGCTGTGGTGCGAGTAATGAGATGTTTCTTGAGGCGATGCGGTCGAGTTCCTTGATTTTGATAGTCACCACCGCGGGAGGGGAGTTGGAATCTTATTAGGTTGCTGCCATCGCTCATGGGCTGCTTATTGTTATCTTGTAGGAGCTGCTTGAGCTTGACATACAACGTGGCGAGGGAGAGATGCTCCACCTCGACGCAGGAAAAGCTGAGGTTCAAGTCGTCAAGGGTTGCAGAATTCTGTGGGGTCGTCGATAATGATAAAGTTGAAAACTCCTTCTCCAATAGGGACTTCTCCAACAATGAGACAATGTCTTCGTCTGACTTCACTTTGTCATTAATTGGAAGGATGGCCTCCATTTTAACCATCGTGTGAAAACCACCGTCAAACAGAATTTCGCTCAAATATTGCCCTTATCTTCTATTCACAGAGTAGCATCGCACTGGATAACGTTACGTTTTCTGCTTGTATAACCGAACCGAAACAAAAATCACCGTTCACTTCTCTTCTCGAACGTTGATGCTTCCTCTCAAGCTGTGTTTGACAATGTGAGCTACCCTGCTTCCCTAACAGTAATGAAAAGAGCCGAGGAGAGGAAAGGTGGTACGGGAGATAGTACGGAACCAGAAAAAGTTACGGGCTGTGGGTGGTCGCCGCCAGTGAAGTTTGAAAAAACCGCAGAGAAGAAAACACGGTTGAGTACTGCACTAGGTAGGGCTTCGTTTTTCTAATTCAATATACAAACATAAACAATAATTCTAGGCTTATACCAATACCAATAACATGTATATTTAAGATTTTGTTACCTTTTAAAACAAATAAAATATTTATATTTAAAATATAGAATTCAATTTTAAATAATAGTGTAATTTCCAAAATACATATCCCGACATTTTTTACAAAAAAATATCCGACATAAATAATGTAAAATCTTTTTTCTATTCTTTTTGAATGATATGTAAGATCATCACTAAACATATATATATATTCTGATTTGACGGAACATACGACATTACATGACATGATAGTGCATGGTCAAGACACACTTATCTAAGGCGCCTACATTCGGCTTGCAACCAATACAAGTCATGATTTCGCGATCCTCTATGGCCTTCTTGATTAGGTGAATGGCGCGATTTGTGATGACGACTATATTGGCGATTTTGTGGAAAGCTGGTGTGCAAGTAATCAGATGTTTCTTGAGGACTATGCAGTCGAGTTCAAAGATACATATTTGATAGTCACCACCGTGGGAGGGGAGTTGGAATTTTATTAGGTTGCTACCATCGCTCATGGGCTGCTTCTTGTTAACTTGTAGGAGTTTCTTGAGCTTGGAATACAACGTGGCAAGTGAGAGATGCTCCACCTTGACGCAAACAAAGCCGAGGTTCAAGTCGTCAAGGGTTGCATAATTCTGTGGCGTCGTCGATAATGTTAAAGTTGAAAACTCTTTCTCCAATAGGCACTTCTCTAATAAGGAGACAATGTCTTCGTCCGACATCACTTTGTCATTAATTGGAAGGATGACCTCCATTTTAACCATCGTGTGAAAACCACCGTGAAACAGAATTTCACTCTAATATCGCCCTTATCTTCTCTTCACAAAGTAGCATTGCACTGGGTAACGTTTCGTTTTCTGCTTGTATAATCGATAACATGTATATTTAAGATTTTGTTACCTTTTAAAACCAATCAAATATTTATATTTAAAATAGAGCATTCAATTTTAAATAATATTGTAATTTCCAAAGTACATATCCCGACATTGTTTACGAAAAAGTCCGACATAAATAATGTTAAATCTTTTTTCTTTTCTTTATCTAATGAGATGTAAGATCATCACAGTGTGTATATATATATATATATATATATATATATATATATATATATATATATGGATCTGACGAAACATACGACATTACATGATGTGAGAGTGCATGGTCTAGAAACACCTATTTAAGGCGCCTACATTCGGCTTGCAGTCAATACAAGTCATGATTTTGCGATCCTCTATAGCCTTCTTGATCAGGTGAATGACGTGATTTGTGACGACGACTATATTGGCGATTTTGCGAGAAGCTGTGGTGCGACTAATGAGATGTTTCTTGAGGACGATGCGGCCCGATTCCTTGATAGATATTTGATAGTCACCGCTGCGGGAGGGGAGTTGGAATCTTATTAGGTTGCTACCATCGCTCATGGGCTGCTTCTTGTTATCTTATAGGAGCTGCTTGAGCTTGGCATACAACGTGGCGAGGGAGAGATGGTCCACCTCGACGCAGGCGAATGCGAGGTTCAAGTCGTCAAGGGTTGCATAATTCTGTGGGGTTGTGGATATGATAAAGTTGAAAACTCCTTCTCCAATAGACACTTCTCTAATAAGGAGACAATGTCTTCATCCGACTTCACTTTGTCATTAATTGGAAGGATGACCACCATTTAAACCATCGTGTGAAAACCACCGTGAAACATAATTTCACTCTAAT
This sequence comes from Lotus japonicus, assembly GCF_012489685.1. Taxonomy (NCBI): domain Eukaryota; kingdom Viridiplantae; phylum Streptophyta; class Magnoliopsida; order Fabales; family Fabaceae; genus Lotus; species Lotus japonicus. The sequence continues at coordinate 19,406,027 of NC_080042.1, read as the reverse complement.
ATCGCCATTTTCTTCTCTTCACAAAGTAGCATTGCACTGGGTAACGTTTCGTTTTTTGCTTGTATAATCGAACCGAAACAATAATCGCCTTTCATTTTTTTTCTCGAACACTGATGCTTCCTCTCGAGCAGTGTTTCACACTGTGAATTACCTTGTTTACCTAACAGTAATGAAAAGAGAAGAGGAGAGGAAAGGTGGTACAAGGGAGAGGATGGGACCCCGAGAAAATTCGGGCTGTGGGTGGTCGCCAACAAGGAAGCTAGGAAAAATCACAGAGAAGAAAACACGGTTGAGGACTGCACTAGGTAGGGCTTAGTTCTTCTAATTCAACATACAAACATAAACAATAATTCTAGGCTTATACCAATACCAATAACATGTTTATTTAAGATTTAGTTACCTTTTAAAACCAATCAACTATATATATTTAAAATATAGCATTCAATTTTAAATAATAATGTAATTTCCAATTTACATATCCCGACATTTTTTACATAAAAAAATCCGACATAAATAATGTAAAATCTTTTTTCTTTTCTTTTTTGAATGATATGTAAGATTATCACTATATATATATATATATATATATATATATATATATATATATATATATATTCTGATTTGACGGAACATACGACATTACATGACGTGAGAGTGCATGGTCTAGACACACCTATCTAAGGCGCCTACATTCGGCTTGCAGTCAATACAAGTCATGATTTCGCGATCCTCTATAACCTTCTTGATCAGGTGAATGGCGCGATTTGTGATGGCGACTACATTGGCGATTTAGCGAGAAGTTGGGGTGCAAGTAATGGGATGTTTCTTGAGGACGATGCAGTCGAGTTCATTGATATATATTTGATAGTCACTCCGTGGGAGGGGAGTTGGAAACTTATTAGGTTGCTTCCCTCGCTCATGGGTTGCTTCTTGTTATCTTGTAGGAGCTGCTTGAGCTTCGATTACAACGTGGCGAGTGAGAGATGCTCCACCTCGACGCAGACAAAGCCGAGGTTCAAGTCGTCAAGGGTTGCATAATTCTGTGGCGTCGTCTTCATATGACTTTACTTTGTCATTAATTGGAAGGATGACCACAATTTTAACCATCTGTGAAAACCACCACCGTCAAAGAGAATTTCACACTAATATCGCCCTTATCTTCTCTTCCGAGAGTAGCATTGCACTGGGTGGGGTTTCATTTTCTGCTTGTATAACCGAACCGAAACAAAAATCGCCGTTCACTTCTCTTCTCGAACGCTGATGCTTCCTCTCGAGCTGTGTTTCACACTGTGAGCTACCCGGCTTCCCTAACAGTAATGAAAAGAGACGAGGAAAGGAAAGGTGGTACGAGGGAGAGGACGCTACCACAAAAAGTTACGGGCTGTGGGTGGTCGCCTTCAGTGAAGTTTGAAAAAGCCGCAGAGAAGAAAACACGGTTGAGTACTGCACTAGGTAGGGCTTGGTTTTTCTAATTCAACATACAAACAATTTGTGGTGCGACTAATGAGATGTTTCTTGAGGACGATGCAGCCCAGTTCCTTGATAGATATTTGATAGTCACCGTCGCGGGAGGGGAGTTGGAATCTTATTCGGTTGCTGCCATCGCTCATGGGCTGCTTCTTGTTATCTTGTAGGAGCTGCTTGAGCTTGGCATACAACGCAGCGAGGGAGAGATGGTCCACCTCGACGCAGGCAAAGCCGAAGTTCAAGTCGTCAAGGGTTGCAGAATTCTGTGTGGTCGTGGATATGATAAAGTTAAAAACTCCTTCTCCAATAGGGACTTCTCGAATAAGGAGACAGTATATTCGTCCGACTTCATTTTGTCATTAATTGGAAGGATGACCTCCATTTTAACCATCATGTGAAAACCACCACCGTCAAACAGAATTTCACCATAATATCACCCTTATCTTCTCTTCAGAGAGTAGCATTGCACTGGCTAGAGTTTCATTTTCTGCTTGTATAACCAAACCGAAACAAAAATCACTGAGAAGAAAACACGGTTGAGTACCGCACTAAGTAGGGCTTCGTTTTTCTAATTCAACATACGAACAGAAACAATAATTCTATGCTTATACCAATACCAATTACATGTATATTTAAGATTTTTTTACCTTTTAAAACCAATAAAATTATTATATTTAAAAAAGAACATTCAATTAATGTAATTTCTAAAATACGTATCCCGACGTGGTTTACAAAAAAAATACAACATAAATAATGTAAAAAAAAAATCTTTTCTTTTTTTTGAATAAGATGTAAGATCATCACTATACATATATGTATATTTTGACTTGATGGAACATACGACATTACATGACGTGAGAGTGCATGGTCTAGAGCGCCTACGTTCGGCTTGGAGTCAATACAAGTCTTGATTTCGCGATCCTCTATGGCCTTCTTGATCAGTTAAATGGCGTGATTTGTGGCGACAACTATATTGGTGATTTTGCGGGAAGTTGTGGTGCGAGTAATGAGTTGTTTTTAAGGACGATGCGGCCGAGTTCCTTGATACATTTTTGATAGTCACCGCTGCGGGAGGGGAGTTGGAATCTTATTTTGTTGCTGCCATCGGTCATGGGCTGCTTCTTGCTATCACGTAGGAGCTGCTTGAGCTTGGCATACAACGTGGCGAAGAAGTGATGCTCCACCTCGACGTGGGCAAAGTCGAGGTTCAAGTCGTCAAGGGTTGCATAATTCTGTGGGGTCGTCGATAATGATAAAGTTGAAAACTCCTTCTCCAATAAGGTAGTGTATAATGAGGAGACAATGTGAAGAGGAAAGGTGGTGCGAGGAAGAGGACGGGACCAGGAGAAGTTACGGGCCGTGGGTAGTCGCCACCGGTGATGGTGGAAAAAATCGCATAGAAGTAAACACGGTTGAGCACTGCACCGGATAGGGCTTTGTTTTTCTGATATATAAACAAAAACAATAAACAATAATGTTATGCTTATACCAATAACAATAACATGTATATTTAAGCTTTTATTACTTTTTTAAACCAATCAAATATTTATATTTATACTAGAGCTTTCAATTTTAAATGATAATCTAATTTCCAAGTTACATATTCAGACATTGTTTACAAAAATATCCAACATAAATAATGTAAAATCTTTTTTCTTTTCTTTTTTGAATGAGATGTAAGATCATCACTATATATATATATATATATATATATATATATATATATTGATTTAACGGAACATTCAATCTAAATTTGACAAAGTAAATGAAAAACACATAAAAAATGAAAATTCAGTCTTCAATATTTTAATTTTTGACTAGTTTATTATAAGCATCAATTGTCTGAGTTATAGGATATTTTTTCCTGGTGTATAGAAAATCTACTGAACATGATCTTCTTGATTCGTTTCATAAAGCCCAACTTAATTCACAAATCTGATTTCAAGATTTATTTCTTAGAACTTCTAGGACATGAACTTCACAATTTCATGTACATATATCTAACTATCGGCTCTAACTATAACGATAATTCTTGGCTTGGCTATGATAACGCAATTTCGGAAGGATTCGACAGTAGGGAACTGGAAAACTTGTGACACTTGGTCGAAGTTTGGTGAACCAATTGGTCACTCCTCTAGTTGAAGTATCGGGCTCTTTTTCTTTCATTTCCTATGTTAGCTTCATTCATTCATTGAACCATGGGGATACTAATTAGCATTAATGCCAATCACCACACCACCTCTATCATACGACATTACATGACGTGAGAGTGCATGGTCAACACACACCTACCTAAGGCGCCTATTTTCGGCTTGTAGTCAATACAAGCACAACCCAACTTGCACGAGATTCGCTACCAACTTGTTAGGAAATCTTTGTTTGCTAATGTTCAGATTTCTTGTAGTGTGTGTCTCCATCTCCTTCTTTATTTTTCTGTTTTCTTTTAATTAACCATTATTTCCCTCTTTGTCATTCCTATGTGCATGAATTTGTAATTGTCTATTATTTTAAGTGAAATTCTTTTCTTCTATCTTCTCTATGTTTTACATCATTATCGATACACAAATACTCAAGATTCTGCATAGTTTTCCTATGCATTTTTTCATTAAAAACATAATGGGAGTGTGTAAATTTTCTTTTATGGCATAAGGCTATTAGTTGGTTGCAAAATTTAACCAGGTTTTGGGGAATATGGTGTTGATTTTGTTATATGAAAATCACTTACTTTGAGACAAAAGTGAATAGATAGATTGATATATATGTTACATTGAACTAATATTCAAACATGATACACTAAGCAATTAAGAAGTTAATAATCCTGATCGATGGTAACAAAACTTGATGAACAAGAGATAAGTTTATGTTGGTCATATGAAAATGTATGTCTTGTAGAAACTTTTTCGGCTAATTATGTAGTTGTTCAATTCAAGCTACCCATTATATAATAGGCTTAAATGCACTTTTGGACCCCCAAGTTTATATTTTTTGCGATTGTTGACCCTGATCTTATTTTTCTACGAATGGAGACCCTAATCTTTCAAAATGTTGCACTGTTTACCCTTCCGTCCAAATCCGTCAAAAACTTGATGGAACCCACTTACTTGGCCTTCCGACGGAAGGGTAAACGGTGCAACGTTTTGAAAGATTAGGGTCTCCATTCAAACTAAAAATAAGATCAAGGTCAACAATCGCAAAAAATGTAAACTTGAGGGTTCAAAAGTGCGTTTAAGCCATTTTTTTAAATGCCCCTTTTATCCACGTGGAAGGCCATATCAGCGTGTTCCGTCAAGTTTTTGACGGATTTGGACGGAAGGGTAAACGGTGCAGCGTTTTGAAAGAATAGGGTTCCCATTCGTAGAAAAAAAAGATAAGGGTTGATAATCGCAAAAAGTTAAAACATGAGGGTCCAAAAGTGCATTTAAGCCTATATAATATTAATAAATATTACATTAGCACTAGCTAACCACAATAACGAATAATTGCCAAATTAGAAAAACTATGGCTATACTGTGACTAGTACAAATACACTAGAGAAGTTAACACTCACTTTGAGACCAAAGTGAATAGATGGATTGATATATTGTATTGATTTAATATCAAAACACAGTACACTAAGCAGTAAAGAAGTTAATAATCCTGATCAATGGTAACAAAACTTGATGAAGAAGAGATAAGTTTATGTTGATCATATGAAAATGTAAGTCTTGTAGAAACTTTTTAGACTAATCATATAGTTGTTCAATTCAAACTATCCATTACATAATATTAATACATATTATGTTAGCTAGCTAGCCAACGAGTAATAACTAACTAAATGTTGTAGATTTCGATTTGAGATGACATGTTAACATGACAAAGCATTTTACTAGTCACATAGAAGGAAGGGAAACCATAGAAGAGCATATATAATATACCTCTACCACTTCCCCTTCCACATAAGCTTTTACCACCCCTTGAATAAAGGTTTCTTTAGTAATCTCACCCTCGCGGATTCGCCTAAAATATTCTTTTGCGCTTTCAGTATCATAAGGATCCTCCTCTTCTTCAGTACGTTCCCGATGTTTTCCTGAAGTTTGAAGGCTTAACTTATTGGGAATCTTGCGGACAGTTACCACAACGGAAATACTGATTCCCAAAAAGAAGAACTTGCGAGTTCATGTTTCAAAGTTCATAAAAAAATGTGCAAGACGACATAATGATCACCTCTTGATGATGTGAGCACACAAAGCAACAGCAGCTACAGAAGTTCACGCACTATAAGAAAACAGTCCAGTAGTGTCCGCCAAATCGGTCGCTAAATGTGTAAAATCGGTCACTGAAACATTTTGTGACTGAAATATATCAATGGTTAAAACGTTAGTGGCTACGGTTAGTGACCGATTTTAGTGAACCGATTTTGCAACAGATTTAGTGACCGATTTTGCAACGAATTTAGTGACCGAATTAGCAACGGATTTAATGACCGAATTAGCAATAAAATTAGTGACTGAATTAGCAACTAAATTAGTGAATGAATTAGTGATAGAATTAGCGACTGAATTAATGATAGAATTAACGACTGATTCAGTGACGAATATGATCACCACATTAGTGGTCGAATTAGCGACGGATTCATAAAATTTCAGCAAACAATTTTTATTTTTCTAGCAGATCTGATTATTTGTTTAAACTTGTAATAACCATATCTATCAATCAATTTAAGATTAGTAAAACAGTTTATTTCAACTTCAATACTCCGCCTACAATCATCACAAACTAGTGTGGTCTCATACAATACTTACCAACATCATCAAGTCAACATTCATAAACTAGTCTGTTACATTACACTTAAAAACAAAGTTTGATAAAGTTCAAATAATTCCTCAAGAACCATCTAGATCCTCTGCAACCTCTGACTCCTCTGAATTATCTAATCTGTGATCTGCATGCACATTGGTTGGTTCTGGTGGTTGCATCATTTCCATCATCTGACGTACCATTCTTTGAGTGATGCTAATGTGTCCTTCAATTGATCAAACTCTTCTCTTCGTACTCACTCAGATGATGAAGAGCTTGAGCCACGATATTTGTTATGCACCACAGTAGACTCCATTCCTAATCCATAAATTATGCCTTTCTTCACGCTAGCTACCTCACGCCACACGTCTAGCTCATTAGGTGGAGGAATTTTGGTCAGATTCTTTTTGCGTCCTATCTCCCCACGTAATTTCAAATGTAGCATGTTAGCAAGAATTAGTTACAATAACATTAATCATAATTATACATAAAGCAACAAACCACTCTTTTTAAAGACACTTAGAAAATTTTCAGTACTTCAAATGACCATCATATACTGTCAATACAACTTACTACCTTATATTTTAAGAGCAACAAAGACAAGAGCACCATACAATATTCATTAAATATAGTGATCGTAACACTTAAAAGCTTGAAGCAAATAGATCTACCTGAATTAAAAAAAAAAACATGCAAAACAATCAGTAAAAAGGAATACCAAGTAAAACAACTAACTAGATCAGTGTTTCAACAATTTATGTATACCAATTTGTTACTCGATGTGCTAGCAGAGACAGGAGCTGGAGAGAAAAGTTTTTAACCAGGGTGAACATTTCATTCTATATTTATAAAACCTCAAGGGATGCACTCTCAAGTGGCTAATCCTAATTTTCATTAATGCCTATTAGACTCATCCAATGAACCTGGTCCAATCAGTGTTCATCTAATGAACTTTGGTCTAATAAGACATTATAATACATTATATTGCGTTAATTAGTTTTATGTGTGTGACCATATAAGTATCTCTTGCATGTTTAGCTTGCAATGTATATTAAGCTACTAGTGCATACCAAACAATTTTTCACTAGTACTTGAACTTAATCAAGTATATCTAATATCACATATAGTGAGTGGTATCTAGCAATACGTCACTATGACCTAAATATCATGAATGCCCTTGTTCCGACATGATATGCCTTGTAAAAATTATATTTTATATGATTTGTACCTTTGTCCATATATCTAATTGAACTCAAGGCATGGACATGTCATCATTGTATGTCAAGTTTATGTTCCTTGATACCTGAAAAGACTTTTCAGAAATAAATATATATATATATATATATATATATATATATATATATATATATATATTTACCCTTTTTCTAAGCATGGTCATGCATTTCAAAGTCTAACTCTATCAAGTGGCATGTAGATATATATACTCATGTTATATAGGAGAGACAAATCTCATCTACATCACTCACATTCTTCCACATGATTCGCATTATCCCCAAATATCTATAATCCCTGATAGGGATTACGTTTAACAGTATTAAAATATGAAATTACTAATATTTATTTAAATTGGTTTTTTAAAAGAAATTATTTTGTGACTTCTTCACTTTTTGGAAACCAATAAATATTATTTGTAACCATACAACAAAATACGAAATATGCATGTTAATCCCTGAAATACACAAATTACCATTCTCATTCATAAAAGTCTAACAACTTGTTTGTTAGCGTATCAATGAGAAGATTGAATTAGCAAAGAAAGAGTTGCATGCGGGAGAAACAAATCACTGTATTTGACTATTTGGTATCTACCATCCAGTGTTATTAGAATCGGACCGAACCGACCGGTTCGACCGGTTGAACTAGTTCCTAGACCAGTTCGGTCCGAGGATCAGATCGGCCATGCAATCGGCTCGTTGTGAACCGGTTCGGCTCGGCCGGTTTAACAGTGAAATCTTTAACAGTGAAACCGGTGACTCAGCCGGTTTTAGGTTGAACCGGCGACTCACCAGATTTTTTTTTCCAACATCTTTTTTTTTCTTTGTCAAACAACCTCCTATAATTCCATAAAAAAGGAGAAAATAATTGCCTGGGAAGGATTCGAATCCCTTACATGTAGGGGCATACAAGGAAGCTTACCACTAGACTAACCAACTGTTTTGGTAGCATTGATACAATTTATTATATATAAATATATATATATATATAAAGAAAATGTAATAATTAGTAATAATAAAACTATAAAATCTTTTGGCGTAAGAATTAAAAAACTAGCTTTCAATATGTGGTAAGTTTGCTTGATTTAAATTACTATAATAATCTAGTTTCAAAAAAAGAAATACTAAAATAAGCTATTAAATCATGAATTTCTTGTTAAATGCCTAACAAAAACAAAAATTAACCATGAAAAAAGTAACAAAAAGCTAAGTATTGATTAAAATATAACACAAAACCCAATCAAAAATATATTAAAAAAAATATCTTATAATTATTCATAAATCATTACAAACATATAAAACATCATCACATAAAAAAACTAAAACCACGGTTTCAAAAGTGACAATATTTACTTGTGGCATTTATTTCAACGTATATCATATTTTGTGACATTTTGTTATGGTATTATGAATTTTTAAACTTTTTTTTTGTATCAACCGAGTCAAACGATTCAACCAGTGACCCAGTGTCCTGACCGAGTTGATCACCGGATCGAGTATGATAACACTGCTACCATCTCAGTGAAGAAAGAGAGCCAATACGTGGAGCCCATCAACTTCATCGCGTTTTGGTGAGAAAATGAATAGTAATCGTTGCAGTGTCCAATATCCAAGGATTACCCAATATTCTCTCCAATAAATAATACTCCCTTCGTTTCAATTAAGTGTCCATGTAGAGCAAAAATATTTGTTTCATAATAACTGTCCACTTAGAATTCCAAGATTGCATTAATTGATGTTTTTTCATATAATACTTCTATGAGAACAATAAATGAGGAGAAATAGAAATACACTTTAAGGGGCAAACTAAGAAAACAAATAATATATTTTTAAAAGTAAACAATATTAATTTCATTTCTTAATATGGATGTTTCTTCTCTTTCTGGACACTTATATTAAAACGGAGGAAGTAATAAATTTCAGGGTAAAATTCATTTAGTATATAATTAAGTTTTCTCTCTCTTCCACTTCATTCTTTCTTTTTTATTGCTATTATATTTCTATCATACCAAACAACTTATAAATCTACTATATTTCTCGGGTGCGTTTATTATGCACAAGGAAATGAGTTGTGTAAGGTTACACAACCACCTTTTGACCCACTACAACAAGTTTTCCGGTTTTTTTGAATATATATATATATATATATATATATATTAACTTGACAAAACAATTAGGTTAATTGGATCTGGGTTGCAACAATGAACTCACCATCACCAACCTCTCTCCACTCCACCACCATCACCCAGAAAAAACAATCACCACCACCGGCGAACGACGACAAATTTGCCGAAGAAGAACTAAGGGTTTGAATCTCTTCTCCTCGTGGTGGGGATCATCTTGGTGGTGTTCGTTTCTTCAAAGGCCGAAGGAACCGGTTGGAAAAGCCATTTACATGTGGCAGTGGCGGAACGACGATCTGACTTGGGGGTTTTGTTGCAGACGGCGAGGGGAGTATGATGGTTGTGGTGGTTCCTTCAGATGGCTTGTAGTTTGGTCGGGATCAGAGAAAGAAGGTCGCTGTGGTGATGGGTCTCCCATGAACATGAAGTTTTTGGCAGGAGGAAGATGAAGTTTAGATGGCGAGATCCACTCCTTCTCTTCCCCTTAGTCATTCTGCTCCTCCCCAAAACCCAGATCTCAAACTTACCATCGTTGCTATCTCTTGTTCTTGGCTCCTTCTCACTGGTTGGTCGTCGCTGCTGATGAAGATCCTGCTGGGCAAAATGCAGTGTTTAACTTGGTGGGTGGTTGCTTTGGTGTTGGAGGAAGTAGGGGACGGTGGTTGTGTGGTTGATGAAACAAGGCCTGCAACAACCAGATCTGAAGGAGAAGACATAAACTTGGTGGTTGGGGGTGGTGCGGGTTATGGGTATTTTGATGATGATTCTGAGTTTGATTGCTTGGATTTGGTGATTTATTGAGGGTTTATGAAAGCTTTTAGTTAGGTACTGAGTTGTTGCTGTGTTTAGTGACTACAGTTAGGGATGGAATGAATCTCATAACTTATGAATATATAGTCAGTAGACAAGAAAATGAGAAATTGGATAAAGTTTTGAGCTTGTATTCCTCAACTAAAAAGTAAAGCATGTTGGTTGTGTCTGAGTTCTGTAAGACCCAAGTTTTTAAGTTTTGGATAAGTGAATAAAATATAAGAGTTTATTTGATTAAATAAATTTATGAAGGAGAAGGTTCAGGAAAAGTCCAAGGATCGTATCAAAACTGATAAGAGTTATAGCACGACTAACATTCGTCTAATCTTAGGCCAAAGACCCTAGTGAATAGTTAATTTACACTTTAGGACGCGATGGAAACTAATTCCAAAAATCTTCAGAGAAATGTTAGAACGTCTCTTACTCGTCTATAAACAATTATTTCGATGCGAAACCCTGGAATGTACGAACGTCAAATTCCGATTCTCGAAAGCTTGCCGAAACGGAATCCCTGATAGTTCAAGAAACTTGAAATCAACGGACGATGAAGACTTTTTCCATTCGAAGCTTCAAACGAAGATTCCACACGCGTACACCCATTCCTCTTCATGTTTTCAATCTTTCTTCAGAAGAAAGTTTTCTCTTCCGACGTTCACTGCAAAAAGTAGTTTTTCGGGATAAACCGACTCACACCGACTTTGGATCGTTTGGTTTAATTCCAAGAATCCTGTTTTGAGTTCTGGAATTCTGTCGCCAGAACCTATCTTAGAATTCGCAGAGGAACGCGTAGGAAAAATCGGAATCGCAAAAAAATCATTTTTCCGCATTTTCCAAAACCTATAAATAGCTTGAAAATGAGATTTTTTGCAAAACCCACCCCATTCAAACCCCAAACCCGCGGCCAACAAGAGGAGAAGAGGAGGAAGTTGATTTTCGCCGATTCTTGCCCGTTTGCTTCACCGATCGTTGCTAATCGAAGACCTCGAGGTATAGTTACTATCCCTCGCTTCCGATCGTCATTTCCGTCAATTTTCTCTAGACTTTTCTGAGCTCAAAGTTTGGAGCTTTTTGTAAAATTGTCCAAATAACTTGATTTCTCTGTCTAAACATCTTCCCTACGTGCCCAAGAGCACTTCTGTCGGATTAGTTTTTCCGTAATGTCGCCGAAATTCCGCCGGAATCAATTTTTGCATCAAATACCCATTTTTGGGGCAAAGTCTCAATCTTTCGGTGTAGAACTCTCGACTTAGCTTAGTGTCAGTAGGATTAGTTGTCATAAACGTCGTCAGTGACCTTTCTATCGGATTAGATTTTTGAAATTCGAATTTTTGATTTTCCGAGCTAAAACTTTGACCAAAATACCCCTATATCAGTTTTCGATCCGAAAATTTTTCCAAGCTTAGATTCGCCTTAGTTACGACTAATGATAACCTAGGAACCAAGTTTGATCGAAGAAAAATCGACCCACACAATTAAGGGGGAGTGGCCGAGAGCACCCTCAAGGGGGGAGGAAATCCGACTTTTTCGAAAACTTGTCTTAACGCGTTAGATTGTTGTACCACGGAGTTTGTAGTGTTCCGTGTAACCCTAGTACTTATTGTTTGCTGAGTTTCTGACTCATTGTGTTGATTTCTGTGATTTTTGCTTAAGGTTCTTTTGAGGAGTTTCCTGGAGATCAAGGCGAGGAACGTGAAGGAGCTTGTGAGGAAAACGCTGGAGGAGCTACAGGTGAAGGCTACTCACTGAAGTATTAGTTAATGCTTTAGGTGTCGACGTATTCGACTTGATTTATTGTTTATGCACTTGTTTGTGTTTGATTGGGAAAAGTTTTCTGAGGCTTCGGCTGACAATGTAGATGATTCATCTACTGACTGTTTTTGAGATTGAATTACATGGTACGTGCTAAATGGTTAATCTAGGATGTGTGATATTTGCTTTATATGCTAAGTGCTACGTGGTTATTCTAGGATGTGTTGATATATGTAACATGTTTGTTGACTGTGCTGATTTAACTATGCCATTTCACATATATCTGTGGTACTGAGGAGTGAGAATAACGGGCAAGTCATGCCGAATTTTATGAGATTTTTGAGAGAGTTTGAAAGGACAAACGGAGTTCGGGCCTTGTTACGCTTTAGTGGATCGAGACCTTCTCTGGGAATTACTTGGGATTATGGGATCTTTGAAACTCATAGGGTTATGACAAGACTAAACGAAACCTATTTTGACAAGGAAAATTCATAAGACATTAATCAATCTCTAAACCTTTGAATAATGATAACAATCTCAGTTAAGAGCTTAGGACTTGAAGATTTGTTTGAAAAATGAGAAGTGTCGTCGAGTCCAAGTTTTGAGGAAATTTATAAGTTTCTGAGTATGTTGATACTCTTTTGCTCGATGAGCAGTTTGTTGTTTGGCTATCTAAAGTTTAGCCGGAAACTATAAGTTTCCAAGTACAATCGTACTCTTTCGCTCGATGAGCAGTTTATTGTTTGGCTATCTAAAGTTTAGCAGGGAACTTTAAGTTTCAAGTACATTGGTACTCTTTGCTCGCTGAGCAGTTTTTGACCATCGGATGGAGATGAGTCGGATAACTCAAGAAGTTATCATGAATAATTACATTCTTTCTTCTTATGATTAATTGATTTTGTCGCAGAATCGACATTTACCTTAGGGTATTCTTTTTAGAGGCATTAAGTTAATTAGAACACGTGGCGACGTGTCGAGTGAGGTCGGAGACGTTGTTTGGCTAATCACTTTGCATTCATGCACTCATTTTGAGGTTTATACACGGTGGGATGCCGGACCTCGGTGGATTCCAAAATGGTCATGAGACCCGGATTTCCATATTTAGAACACTACGGTGGTTCTTAGTAGCAGACGGAATGGCAGACCTACGGGTTCACTGCTGATCTGACTACTTTTGTGTGGTGTAAGAGACACGCGAGCATGGAGGTACCCACTGTGGCTGGTGTTAGGGCCGTCTCGTTGATGTCCATCCTTCTTCCGGAATGCATCTTGTCAACCAGCATTGCATTTCATGCAACATACATACTGACTTAGTTGCTGAGTGTGATTGGTACTTGTTAATCCTATTTGAGGCATGCTAATTGTTATTATGATTCTTTCATATTCATTGTGATATATGCAACCCTAGGATGTTATCCCTAAACTTATAAGCCTAAGTGGCTATTATTTATTATCTTTACATATTGGATTTATTATTTATATAATTCTTTGGAGTTGACCCTCGCGTCTTCTGTGTGTGTTTTGGCGGACTACGCCCATTGTCAGATGAGTATGGCGGATTGGTTTACGATGGTCAGCCCTTCGGGGGGGACCAGGTTCGAGATGCTTGATCAGGATGACCCTGGTGCATGGGTGGTCAACCCCGCTGGCCACCGTGCGACCTACTCGGGGCGGATTATGGAGGACCGTGTCGACCGATTTGGACGCCTAACGGAGGGAGTGCTGAGGAGATATACCGTGAGCTTCAACTTGCCGCCCGGCGTGCATTGTGGACCAGGATTAGGAGGACCAACACCACCACCATCATCTTCTGATGATGAGGACCCCTCTGAGGAGGAGCCAGTGGGTGGGACTTCTGCGGAGTCCAGCTCGTTTACTGCTGCTGTCATCGATGATCATGGCTCGGGCCCTAAGCCCGAGAGGCCAGTGCAGGAGCGCGTCAAGGTAGAGAGAGAGGGTAGGATTGTGTACATTGACTTAGTCGTTCTGGATTCAGATTCGGACGACGACCGCGCTGGCATGTAGGATTGAGTGCTAGTGTGGGCTCCTCGAGATGGGATTAGTGTAGGAGTAGAGTCATAGCTCTGACCGTCATGCTTTCAGTTTGGGACAAGGTAGTTTCCTGCCGGTAGCTTTTTGTGTGGTCTTCTTATGGATATCACAGAGAGCTGGTTGGATTAGGGGGTCTTTTCTTAGGCCGCTGGGCCAACTTGTTCTCAGTTTTGAGGGATAGTGTTGCGAACACAAAACTTTTCCTTGGTTTGTACATATTGCCTTCGGGCGTTACTTTCTGTCTGTTACCCGTCAGGCCGTCACTGGAGGTTATTCGTGACGTGGTTTGTACTAGCGGGGCATGTATATATTATTGTACATTAGTTTCTGTTAACTTTTGTTGGGGAGTTTATTGCTTTCTGTCTTTAATTATATTATCAAAAAAAAAATATTCACGTTTTTCCGCTTAAGTATTTCTTTTTGGTTACTAAAGTGACGCCACCGAAATCGGGGTGTTACAAGTTCATTGGTTGTTCCCCCATCTTTAAGTGGAGCAATAAGAGTGAATCCATGGAACATTGATGTTGTGGCTGATGCAATGAACTCAGCTTTGGAAATGGCTGATTTTGAGAAACAGCTCAGGCATGAGAAGCATTACAGATATGTTAGTATTCATGATGTTGGTTACTGGGCTTGTAGGGAAGCTTTCTTTTGATTTTTACCTTATTCACATTACTTAATATTCACTAACTAATTCACTAATCATATTCTAATAATTTAATTATTTAACTTGTTGAAAAATCCTAAAATCCTAAAATACCTGCTGCGGGAGGTCAAACCTGCCTTGTGCATAATAAATTTTTCCAAATTTCTCATCTCTACTCTCTTATCTATTTCTCTCTTCTTTACCAAACAAATCTAAAAGTTAAAGAAAACCATTTAATCCTGAAAATAAAAAAATGCTAAAACACATTTAAGTAAACAACTTAATTATGTAGCATTCATAAACTTGAGACGCTTATTGAAATAAAGTCATAAGTAGTTATAATGGCTTACACATAAGTTAATATATTTTTGGTTACAAAGTATTGCCAAAATAAGCTCAAAAAAATAATACATAAATGAGCTATTTGTCTAAACATCAGTGAAACACATGCCTAAATTCTTATACCAAAAAGATAAACTCAAATAGTTTTTCAATATCCACCCTTGGTCCATAAAAAATGAAAATGACAAATTTCATTTCCGTGTGACAAAACCACCAGCCCATAATATCTTTTGAAGACCAATATGATTATTTACTCCCCAAAAAAATCAATTATTTCCTCAACATCTCAGCCAAAGATGTAACAAGTCAAAACGGGTCATGCACCCTATATGCTCAACCACAAGGCCAATTAACAATATAAAGATGAAGACCATGAAAAAAAGTCACCTTGAGAGTTAACAGAAAACAAATGAAGCTCTTACGGGAACCAACTTCGAAATTAGATTGTTTTGTTATTTATTTATTTATTTAGAAATGCTATTAATTTATGGGTGTAAAAGCCCAGTGCATGAGCAAAGGCAATGAAATACTCACTTCAACATATATCAATACAAAATGTATCTAGCTTCCTGCCCCAATACAATACTAGGCCTCATAACAAGAAAAAAACTTGCAGGCCTAAATCATGTTTAGATACAAGCTCCCCTTGCAACATTGACCTTCCTAATGATTTATCAACTAAATCCTAACCAACAGGTAGGTACCAATTAGCACCAGATTATATAAACAAATTAGTTACACGTCGAAGGTCTTGGTTTTGGTGGCATATAGTAAGAATTACCACAATCAATCGGAGTTTGCATAAGCGGATTCCACCGGTCAAATATTATCCGGCCGCCTCTACCAATTCTTCCACGAAATTTAAACGGTGGTGCTGACACCCCGTTTTGGGTGATAGGATCTGGAGGTAGAATACCAGCCATAGCCAACTTATCTGGAAGTAGAGGTTTTGTGAACAATAAAACTGGCTCAAGAGGATCCTGCATAATCCCATGCCACACAACTCAACTCATCAACAACCATACTCAAGGTTCAAAAAAACACGACTAGGAAATCTAAAGGAATCATCAAAATTACACCAAAATATATGAAACCATGGGCAATGTATGCATATATAAGTACCAGTTTATGAGGCCATCCATGTGGAACGTATCTCCTCTTAAACTCCTGTTTTGTGCTAACTGCAGGAACCACGGGCAGGTTGGCGTCATAGGATGGCAAAGTCTGCATTGCAGTAGACCGTGAACGAGGAAGACGGCTTGTCATGATGTCATCTGAATCGAAAAATTCCTCTTCACTTGAAGGAAACTTGGAAGAGAAGGGAGTAAATCCAGAGAGTGCCAAGTTGTCCTCCAAAAACTCAGTTTCATGCTGAAGTAGAGTATTATACATCAGTTCATAAATTCCAACAAAACAACTTCACAATGAGTTTTAGGGTAAAGTTAAAAACAAAAAGTCCAGTCATAAGACCTATAAGTTCATAAGAAGGAATATTTTGAACCAATTAAGAACTAGATCATAGAGATTGCTAATTAGGCCTTTACTTATCTCTTAACCAGGTCAAGATTCATTCTATAGGAGTTAACTTTAACAGTCAGCTCCTGTGTACTTGAAACTTTGAGTATTTAAGCAATTTGTATAGTTTGATGTGTATTACATTACATATGACTTGGAGTATAATATATCCACAAGATTTCTAGTCCATCCCAACAATAGGTATCCTAGTCTATCTCAAAATAAAATCAGAACATTATCTACAAAACTAATCCTGTCTAAAATACGATAATACTTATCATAACTAATCTTACCTCATCAGAACAAACGACATCCCATATATCATAACTAATTTTATCTTATCTCAACCCTCACCCTCAAGCTAAAGCGTGTATAGATCATATGCATCTAGCTTGGAACATATATATGATTTCAGTAAGGATATGATGATATGATGAAGATATCAGCAAGTTGATCCTCCAAGCAAACATAGGAAGTTTTGGTGATACCAGAAATGTTTCTCTTTCTGATAAATGGCAATCAACTTATATGTGCTTTGTTCTATCATGAACGACTCAATTGAAGGAGAGATTCAAAGCTGACTGGTTATGTCAAATTAACCCGTGGGATAAACATCTCAAAACTACAACTCCTAATTTAAATATTTCAACTATGGGAGCTCACAAGTTGTGAGCCCCATTGCCCAGTACTCAGCTTCTGTACTTGATCTAGCTACCGTACTTTGCTTCTTACTTTTCCATGAAACAAGGATAAAAACATGATAACCTGAGGTAGAACGTTTGTCCCTCACATCTCAGGCCCAATCTAAATAGAGTATCCAACAATTTCAATGACCCTTGTCTGTGTAAATAAAAGGGACAGATTGAGACCATCTTTTCCACGAGAGAAAATGTACCACTATAGTAGACACCATAGACTTATGAGTAACTTTTAGCCACAAACGATACACCTACCCATGAAGGTCCACCTAAATGTTAAAGAGCCATTGACAGTCAACAATAGATGTCCTAGGAGGTGGGATAAGTACCCAGTACCACATATGGTTAGATTCTAAAGTTGCCATGTCGTCAATCATTGCCCGTTCCTGAAGTACTGGAATACTTTTGAGCATGTAAGTCAATGTTAAATGATTTAAGTTTTTAGAATATAAAGTTTCATTTCATCTAATGATTGTGACAGTGAAAGTAAGTAACTAACATTATTCTTTTTAAAATTATATAGATTCATTCAATGAGAAGTAGGCTTGAGCACCAAAAGCTGCAAGACTTGGTAAGCTTCAACCTCATCCACATCCTCGATCTCCACCTCCACGATCAAATGAATTGGCTCAGATGCTGTTTGGAATCATCTTATGTGAGGGGACTCGAATCAAGTCATCTATGAGTTCTTCCACCGCAGGGATGTTGGCATTTGTCAAGGTCTGATTCTGAACAGATCCATAATCCTTGTGAAGACCATGAAGAATGAACACCACAAACATATTATCCACTTCCCAAACATCTTATGTGGGTCATCACCAACCAGCATTAACAGCAATAGTGGATTGAGATCGATTCAAATAAGAGGATAGGTCATTATCACTCATCTGAAGAGTTTCTAATTGTTGAATAGACTCATACAAACTTTGAACATCATTAAGTCATTCGCATCAATACTTTGGCCTTTTTTCCAAACATATGATAATATGTTTTGTACAGACGAATGCACCGACAACTTGGGATCAATAGATTGCCATAATAAGGATAGAAGTTATGAGTTCGCTGCCACTCATCTCTTTCTGTCTTGTCAATGTATGAAGGCTTAGGCTAAAAACCAAACCTCGACAACATTACATCTACCCATGTAATTATTTCCATCCAACTTCTCCATAGTGATTATAGGCGAAACCGAAAACCCTACTTTAGGAACTCGAGGTTAACTTTGGGAGTTTCTGTCATGAGAACATTGTATAATCCAAACCAGAATCACAAGGGTTGAAAGACCACAAAATGGTGACACCCATGAAGCACGAGTGGTCAAATAAGCAGAACCAAATAAGCAGCACTGCAAACGACGTACGTAAGGCGGCATGTGGACCCCTCACAAAGCAAGTTTCCGGCAAAAAAATGGTGTGTGAGGGCATATGAAGGCTGCTCCAATTATGGAGAATGGCAAGTAGACAGATCGAAGGTGTTTAAAGTCACCAATGGTGATACTTCGGGCACCAGATGAATCTTGAAAAACAGCTCAGACCCTTACAGCGCCAGCTGAATCCAAACAAGGTTTTTTGAACCAAAAAACTCTAGTCCCAACTTGAAACTTAAAGTACTGGAATAATTTGAATAGTTTGATGTGTATTACATATGGCATATTAAGTACAATTGTAGACAAGTATCCT
Organism: Lotus japonicus; assembly: GCF_012489685.1. Lineage (NCBI taxonomy): Eukaryota > Viridiplantae > Streptophyta > Magnoliopsida > Fabales > Fabaceae > Lotus > Lotus japonicus. The sequence continues at coordinate 19,386,935 of NC_080042.1, read as the reverse complement.
ATAATATATCTACAAAACGTATTATAACGTATCTCATATCTCATAACTAACCTTATCTTATCATAACTGAACATATCTCATATCTTGAAATACGTATTAAAAGATTCAACACAATAAATATGTAAAAGGACACACATACCTTGTACTTCATTTGCATCCTCTGTAACGTAACTTCACTCTCCATTACTTCTCTTTTTTTCTCTTCCCTCTGTTTATTATTGTATATGAACACTAAGTATGAATACAAAACGGTATAAATAGTGTAAAACACTCGAGACATGACTTAAAAGTCAAACCTTGATCAAAGCTTCCAACAAGCTCTTGGCTTGGTCAAGGTTGCGCCTAACCTGTTAATGGAGAGAGCTTAAATAAATTTAAGGTTACATATATTGCATAAAAAACATTCCAAATTTCTAAGGTGAAAGGGGGAAAAAAATTAACCTCACATTGAGAAATATTATTCTTTGTACTGTAGCAGTAAATAGAGGAATAGACCTCTACAAATCCTTTATAAAGGCTAACATTTACTTTCATAGAAACTAAACTGAAGTTCGTAGTGTATGGGTGAACCACAAGTTCAAAAACCCACTACCACCACACTGAATATCAAGCCTTCAGGAAGAGAAAAAGCTTCATGCTCAATTTTACCAACTTCAACAAAGGCTTAAATCAGAAATAATCAGAGGAGCTAACCTGGCGAAGCTTTTCAAATGACTGCACATTGTTTTCTCTCCTTTGCATCTGAACAGAAAAAAAATCAAAACTTAGTAAACCAAAAAATTACTTACGAGTTTCTATGAATCTATCCGTTGAAGGGAACCATATCTGCCCAAAACTTAGGTAAAAATATACGTTTGAAACATACCCTTCTTGTGTGAAGCCTGTGGGCCTTCTCCCTTGGCCGGAAGACATTATATGGGTTGGTGTCGTTAACGGGCGGAGGCGGCTGTATGAAAATTGCAGTTCATCATGTCAAAACTCTTAAAAATGAGCTTGTCAATCACAATACTTTAGGCAAACAAGTAACTCCCCCTGCTCCCAAAAAAAAGTAAAACAAAAAAAAAGGAATGGTAACCCTAGCTACTAACGCTGGCAGCAAGATGCAAAAGAGAGAGTTTACATCGAAAACTTTGAGAAGAATAATGGATCCAGGAATGAAGAAAACTAGATTATTTATTAGAAGATGAAATAAGCCAAAAACATTGGTCCCGAAAGAACTTGAAAACTTGTGTTCAGAAGAATCACTAAATGACTAAATAATATGCATAAACAAACCAATAAAGATGACAAATGTAATTTTAGCCCAATATTAAAATTTGACATCATTTCATGGCTAGTTATGTAAATTAAACATCTTTAACAAAAGCTGAAGGTATTGTAGCTGAATTGAGTAATAACGTAGATGAATCTCAAATATTTCTAAATTTAACTAAAAATTCATATAAACTAATCTACCCGTGATGAAGAATATATTCATTGCAAGGCTTAAAAAGATAACCTGCAAACGTCGCAAAATGGGCTTTTGCCACCGCTCACGCTGTCAGCAGCAACAAACAGACAGTAGAGGACGCATCAATATTTTTGGTAAATGAAGACTAAAATAAGCATATAGCAAATAAAATTGATTATAATTTATAAGTAAGATAAATGTGAATATATAGTGGCACTGTTAAATTCATTGCACAGTTTAGTACTATTGGTGTGGTATTCTATATCCAGTTCTACTCTATCCTGCCTTCAGAGGTAGCTAGAGCCTAGAATTTGTTATGGTAGTTGGGCTTGCAGTTAAAACTGTTAGCTGTTAGCAAAAGTTAACTGTGTCAAGACTCATAAATCTGAATCGCTCAATGAAATACAGAACTTTCAGCTTCCTCTACACTATGAAATGGAGATTTTTTTGGGGCATTATTTGTGATCGAAATGTTCCTTTCAAACTCAAGGGAAATTTTTACTGCACATAGGGCTGGCTAATAATGCTTCATGATACATTGATACTGAATGTTGGGTGATAATGACCGACAAGAGCATCAGCTGAGAAAGTGTTGCAAAAATAAGAATGTAATAAAAGATAAGATTACGAATACATGCAGAGATAAAGTAGGGGTAGCACCTATCAGGCAGAAGATGAAAGAATATCGTGCAAGATGGTTTGGTCATGTGAGACTAATCGGTAGTAGTAAGAGTTGATCAAATAGAAAAATAGCCCAATTAATACAAGAGAGGCCAAGAAAAACCTTACATGGAATCATCAAAAAAGACAAATATATCTAATAGCCTGTCTGAAGACTTTATTATGACATAAAACAATGGCATCTCTTAATCCAATTAGCCAACTCCACATAGTAGGAAAATAATGTTTGTTGTTGAAGTCATGGTGGGATAAGTACAAAATTATTAGAGAAAGAAACAGTATACATCAGTGAAGGATAATTTAAATTCATTAATTGCTTCCAACTCCTTCATGACACTTTATTGTAATCCTCTCCTTTACTATGCTACTTAAGAGAAAGGAATACTCTAGAAGTCTCAATACATCCCTCCAACCATTAGCATCCAAACTAAGTCATGCTAATGTCAATAACTCAATATATACCAAGCCCTGGTAAAATTTCCAAATCTCATAATGAAGGCAATTATTGAAAATCATTCAGAATGTTAAATAGATAAACAGAGGAGGCATATCACTATAAGTGATAATTTTATGCTGGTTCATACCTTTTCTTTCCAATAATCATACACAGACTGGATAACTGAATATTTGATGATCTGCACTTGTAAGGCCTACAATCAAGGTAGTCAAAATCGGGATTATGCCTTTAATTGGGGAGGGGATGTTAATTGTAAATCACATAATCATAAGATTAATGGTAAGATTTAGCAAAATTCCTATATATGTCCACATGCATATAAATTCATATATATGCATATAAAATAGCATAAATACCAAAACTTAAATTTTTAAAAACAATTAAACAGAACTGTACTCATAAATCATGTCATAAAACATAATTCAACATTCATAGGTATGTGTATTTCATACAAAAACAGCCTTGGTACAAGCCCCAGCACCACCACTTGATTTACCAACCCCAGTCCCAGTCTCTCGTCGCCTGTGCAGTGGAGGAAGAAGGAGCCTCGCAAGCGTGAGTGAGGATGAGAAAAGGGCTCAGCTGCTAAACAAAATAGGAGTTTGGCGAAACAAGTCACGTTTAGGACGTGAGTCAAACCCGCGTCACAGGGTCGAGCTTAATCAAATTGTATTTAATCGTGTTAACGGTCAGGTTTAGCTAAAAATGGATTATGCAACAGACTTTCATCGTCCAAGCGCACTGTAATCGCATAATCGTAGGATTAAGGGATTAAGGGATTAAAATCGGGATTTTGACTACCATGGAAACAACGGTGAGTGTCGCACCAAAGAGAAGTATAATATGTGTTGCTATACTATAACAAGTTTAACGGCGAAGAGACACCCTTCATAATTGGGGGATCCAAGCTAACCAAATACCCCCGAGAACTGTACAAACTATAAAAAGCGCACAGCCGGACCACATCCCTTCTGTAACAAATTGCATACACTACAATACAAAAAATGCACTTCCATTTCTGAGCTAGACCTACACATAACACACAGATTAGGAGAAAGGTTACATGAGGCTGTGAATCTCCAGTGAGTTAAATGTATTACTGGTAGTTCACTGCTATTAAGCCCCACCGTGAGAAAAAGCTCGAAGCTAAACGACATTTTGAACTTCCAAATGGGATTATTAAGGAGGAACCCATAGTAGTTAATAGCATGCTCAGGAACCAATTATAATTACGTGAATCAGTGGCAAACCAAAAATAGGACTTACAAGTAACACAGCACAGACTAAAAATTTCCAGTTCCTCACTATTACATTAATGTATTTTGTAGAGATGTATTTCAGAAACACACTTATACTGATTTCACTGATAGGTGCAAAATGAGCATAATCACAGTAGAACTCTCATGAGAATAAAACTCTAACTGATACACTAGGACACTTTTGGACCTACATGTCTTTTTTTCATCAGAACAATGTTCACCTTCCCTAGTAAGAGTCTCACTACTTTTTTCATCTTCTGCACTTTTTCCAAGTGCCAATATACATTTTTTGTTTTATGCATAATTCCATTTCAACACAAGATTCCATTCTCCACCCAAGTCTATTTAAACGTGACTCTTTTCGTCTTCACATTAATGCTTATTTGTGGCATTAAAAGTTTGAGGCATATTTTTCTTCTTTCACAATTATGTTTATCATAGTTTAAGGGTTGTATTCCAAATTTCAAATAAACAACATTCATGATTCAACTGGAAGAACATTCTAGTTTTATAAAGTAAAATCTAAGAATTATGTTCTTAGTTTGATTTATTGGAATTAAAATTATATATTTATCATATTTTATGCTTTTTATGCATATATATATATATGTATCTTACATGTATGGTAACTTATATTTTTCAAGAATAACCGTATCATTCTGTTGGACATGTATGGTACTTCCTACTCATGTCGTGTCTATGCATCATATCTGAAGTCTGGACTTGAAGTGCTAACTGTTTTTCAACCCTTTTCTGGTTACACTGCACAACTTGTTTTCAAAATATTGCACTATTTGTTCACATAAATTTGATTTCTCAGGGGCTTAATGATTAGTCCACCAAGTGAGGTTCTCCATCGCACATTTACAAAAGAACTTGTAAAAGGGCTCAGTTAACTTTATTCATGCCATATTCTCCAGACAATTTGCAGGTCATTTTCTTAGCATACTACAGCTAGGGGCATTAACATTAAATAAATATTTCCTAGTTTATACATTAATAAATAATCATTCAAGGACCAGATGAACTGCCTGTTCTTAGTAAACTAAGTGCAAAATAATTAAGCATTAATTAAAGTTCGATTAAGTAAATTGAGCAGCTAGACCAACTAACTTATAAAAATAAAACGATTCAAAATGGATTATGAACGTATAGACACTAAAAAAGTTTGACCTCAATAGCAGTATCAAGTCGTAGTAGAACGGGAATTGGTGCACCAAGAGTAGGTGTTATAAGTCCAGCTCTTTCACGAGCTTTATGGTCCAATACCTCCAACTTGAAAAGAAGACTCTCAAGCCTATCCACCAAACAAGTCAAATGAAAACAGGAAGAGATAACAGTATATATAATGCAGGTTTTATATTAAATTAATACAGGACCACATGAAAAGGTACATGGAAAACAACCAAAACCTCAATGGAATAGGAAAATGACTTAATCCATATGAAAAGTCCTTGTTGGGTTGCACCACAAGGTTTTCAGTCGGTCACATACTCACATTTCAACAGGCCAAATCCTAAATTAAATATGAGCCTCGTGATAACAGTGACAAAAACATTCTATAGAATGACTAAATAACTATTTTATATGAGTAGATCCATATTATATTGCTTTCCTTTAAAATATTGCTATTTTGACCAAAATTCAAAATTTACTTCCTAATTTCTATATAATTAAGAACTAGTTCACTGTGACAGTAATGATAGTTCAATAATTCAACCAAACCATGACCAAAATAGTATCCCCTTGATTTCAAGCAGTCTGAAACACATATTGTAGAAGATAAATAAATGGGAAAGAAACAGCACAGCCGCACACAATTAATGAAAATGACTAAGTTGAAACAACCTCTAGCAACCACAAATATATAAATTAGCAAAAATAGAAAAGCCAGAATTCAGTCTAAAAAGTTACATTTCAGGTGTCAGAATTTTCCGTTCTTCATTAAACTCTGCAAGCCAATCCTCATCTTCATTGTCCAAGTCATACTCAACAAACTCTCCAATCTCAGCCCGAGCTGCAACAAGTGAAAGAGCTTTCAGCATAAGAATTGGAATGCACAAAAGAACCGTCCAAAATTATTTCTAATTTAATTAAACAAGCTATCTAGTGGCAATACCTCCTCTGGCCCGCAAATAGGAATTTGGTTGAGAGAAAGTAGAAGAATAATCCCTTTCATACGTATCCACAATAACAAACTGAGGAGTAGGTATTTCGGCAGCCAGTTTCTTACTAGGAACATGATGTACCTAACAAAATTACATAGAAACTCCTGATAAAATAAACAATATTTCTATAACAAAACAACAAATACATAACTAGTTTCCTTCCTACAAGCAGTTTTTAAAAGTGGAGCAACATCCATGGTCAATTTCTGGATACTAGAAATTTCAACTATCAAGCTTCAATTCTGCATCATATTATTACTAATTTATCATAGATGCTATTGAGGTAACCGTGACTTAGTAAACTAAATAACAGAACATACAGGTTAACACGGTAAGGTGAACAAGTAAGGTGAACAAGTTTTCCTATTTGTACGAGTACAGGGGAAATGTTGGTGAGATATAGTACAACAGCCATCACTTAGATGCTAATCATAATCTAGCATGTAGCTGGTAACTACTAGAACAGAGATACAGATAATTCAAAACACCAGATTTAAAACAAGCCAAAATAGTGGCATGCACGAAAAAGTTAAGAAAGAGAACAATTGGAAAAATGGTGCAATGTCACAGCACTAGGAAGAGTTATACCTCACTTTCAATCTCTGGAACAGCACGTAGAAATTGCGAATGACGGGTAGAAGTCGGTGCCTCTTCATCTTCAAAGTCCTTGAAGGACTTGACAATGGGAAGCTTCTTGTGAATATCGAGGGGACGAGGCCTGAAAGACAATCTACTCATTTCTACTGGCCTATTTATTCCCTATCATTCCCACTGTTTTGAGTCTTTTGATGCCACCTTTTTCCTATCCCTGTGTTGGACAAAGTCTTAATCCCAGTGAAGCTAAAACAACACCAAGACAATACACACACAATGCACCGATTCAGAACGCTGTATATTCAGCAAAATTTCAAAACCCCAGAAGGGAAAGTTTGAATTTTTTTGGGGCGAAAACAGGGATACAATAATTCACGAATCACAACTGTACTAAATCAAATACAAAAAGTTCCCACGGTTCAAAACTTCGCGGGTACACACACTGAAAATTGAGAAGGAAAACATATAAATTGATGAAATTAAACTCGGGAATTGTAAAAACCTAACAACGCAGTGATGTGTAGTTGCTCCGATTGGCTGAATCTGAGTTGGTTGTGATTGAGTGTGTGTAAGCCGTTCAAAAACCCTAACCCTAACCCTAATTTGATCGAACTTTTTCTCAGTTTTCGACCTCAATTTTCATCTCCGATTACCTCTTTCCTCTCCGTGGATCAGACAACACTTTTTTTCCGCTCACTTTCTCTTTTAATTTTGTTTCTGTTTATTTTTTCAAAAAAAAAAAACACTATTTCAAAAACACTTCGATTCATAGTTTGATACCAAGGTTGTTTGAACCGGACTCGTGATAAAATCAGTAATGGTACCGGCTCAAGGTTCATTCATTGGTTCAACCGTACAGATTTTACCCATATAAATTAAATAATATTATTTTAAAATAAATATATAAGGTAATATCGAATAGAAAAACAATATACTTAACTTCACATTTCAAATAAAAATTATTCAACATTGTCAAAAATAGAATTAGTACACACCAAAAAAGTAGCTTTTTTAACGTAATAGTAGGTTTAAAGCAACAATAGACAATATTAGCAATATCTACTTTAAAAAAAAACCATTAACAATATCCATTTCTATTTTCTTTTTTCAATTTTTTAGGTTTCTTTTCAGAGAGAAAAGGAATCCCATAACAACAACACGGGGAGGTTGCAAACAATAAGGGCTCGTTTGGTATATTGTATAGTATAAGGTCTGATAATATAAGACCTGATTGTATTAGGTCTGGTAGGATAAGCCTGATAAAATTTTAGTAATATACATTGTATAATTTTGTAGCGACAATGGTGGTGGTGGTATTAGAAGGTGATGATGGTGGTGGCAGGTGGTGGTGGTGGTGGTGGTGGTATTAGAAGGTGATGATGGTGATGGCAGGTGGTGGTGCCGGCGGCGTTGGTGGTGGTAGTGGCGGTAGCGGCGATGGTGGTAGTAGTGGCGACAATGGTGGTGGAGGGTGGTGGTGGCGGCGGCGGTGACAGTGGTGGTGGAGGATGATGGTGGGGACAATGGTGGTGGTAGTGGAGCATGGTGGTGGTGGCAACGACAGTGGTGGTGGTGGCGGTGGCAGTAGTGGTGGATGTGGCGGTAGCGATGGTGGAGGGTGGTGGCGGCGGCGGTGGTGGCAGTAGTGGTGATAACGATGACGGTATCAACGATGGTGGTAGTGGTGGAGCATGGTGATGGTGGCGGCGACGGTGGTGGTGGTGGTGGCGGCGGCAGCAGCGGTAGTGGCAGAAGTGGTGGTGGTGACAGTTTATTAAATATATTCAAGTAGTTTATACATCACACTCCTATCATGTCTTATCCATCATCTATATGGTGGATTAAATAATCCACCATTTTAATATATAAGAGGGGATTAATGTATATGTAAGACCCAAGTTTTTAAGCTTACCATTTTAATATATAAGAGGGGATTAATGTATATGTAAGACCCAAGTTTTTAAGCTTAGAATAAGTGAAAGAGATTTCCATTTACGATTAGGCTTGATGTATCGTGAAGGAAAAACCTGAACAAGAGTTTATCGAATGAAATAAATTTATGAAGGAGAAAGTTCAGGAAAAGTCTAAGGATTGTATCAAAATCGATAAAAGGCATAGCACGATCGATATACGCTTAAACCTAGGGCAGAAACCCTAGTAAATATCTAGTTTACTCTTAAAGGCACGATGGAAACTAATTCCAAAAAAAATCTTCAGAGAAATGTTAGAACTTCTCTTAATCCATCTATAACAAGCGTTTCAAGGCGAAACCCTAGGATCTACGAACGTCCGATTCCAATCCTCGGAGGTTTGCCGAAACTAAAACCCTGATAGTTCAAGAAACCTAAAATGAACGGTTGATGAAGACTTTTTCTATTCGGAGCTTCAGATGAAGATTCCACACGCGTACGCCCATTTCTCTTGATATTTTCAATCTTTCTTCAGAAGGAAGTTTTCTCTTCCGACATCCACTGCAAAAAGTAACTTATCGGGTAAAATAGATTTACACCGACTTTGCATTATTCACTTAAAATCCAAGGAACCTCTTTTTAGTTTTGGAATTCTGTCGCCAAAACCTATCTTAGGATTCACGGAGGAATGTGCAGGTAAAATCGGAATCGCTCTTATATTTTTTATCTTAACTCTATGAGTTAAATCCTCCGATATCTAAACTAATCTGTACCGGTTTACAAACTATCTTCTCAAAAATATCTTTACAAAATATCTTCTCAAAAATATCTTCACAAAATATCTTCTCAAAATATCTTTGATAAATATCTATTCATTCTTATCTGATATTCTCAAAATATCTATCCATCCTTATCCCTCCACCAAGTCATCCTTATCTAATCTTACAAAATATCTTCCATTTCATTCCCTATATATATGTGTAGCTTGAAGAATGAAAATGAAACAAAATCTCACCCAAAAACCCACCCAAACCCGCGGCCACAAGAGGAGAAGGAGGAGAAGAGTTTTTCGCCGATTCTTGCTTGATCGTTCCACAGTTCGTTGCTACGCGTAGGCCTCAAGGTACTGATGCTAATCCTTACTTCTGATCGTAAATTCTGCCGCTTTTCTCTATGCTTTTCTGTGCTCTAAGTTTTGAGCTTTTTGCAAAACTATCCAAATAACTTCATCTTTCTATCTAAACTTATTCCTTGCGTGCCCCTGAGCATGTTTAGCGGATTACAATTCGCCGATTCTCGCCGAATTGCCGCCGAGTTTCAATTCTGCTCATAATACCCATTTTTAGCTAAAGTTCCAACCTTTGGGCTTAAAACCCTCGACTGAGCTTAGCGTTAGTAAGATTAGTCGTCATAATCGTCGTTGGTATCAACCCCATCTAATTGTTTTTCGAAATTCTGATTTTGAAATTCTGAGCTGAAAATAATGACCAAAATACCCCTGCGACAGTTTTCGATCCGATAATTTTTTCGAGTTTAGATTAACCTTAGTTACGGCTGATAATAGCCTAGGAACCAAGTTTGATCGAAGAAAAATCGACACACACAATTACCATGTGTGGCCGAGAGCTACCCTAGGAGGAGGAAGAAAGTTCTTTTTCAAAAACTTGTCCTTTCGCGCTAGTTTATCGTACCTCGGAGTATATGCTACTTCGTGTAACCTTAGTGAGTATTGAATGTTGGGCTTCTGATAGATTCTGATGGAATTCTGTGGTTTTTACTCTAAAGGTTCTTTTGAGGAATTTCCCGAAGAACAAGGAGTTGATTGTGAAGGAGTGTTAGAAGAGAACCCTGGAGAATCTACAGGTGAGGGCTACTCTCTGAATTACTAGATAATGTTTTAGGTGTCGACGAATTCGACTTGATTTATGTGTTATGCACTTAATTGCTAAATGTCTGAAATGATTTCTGAGGCTTCGGCCGAGCTTGTTGATTTCATGATGCCTTGATATTGTGTGCTAAATGATTCACATGTTATGTGCTAAATGGTTAATCTAGGATGTGTTGGAATATGCTGTTTATGCTTATTGGATTGCGCTGATTTAACTATGTTATTCCACTTATATCTGTGATACTGAAGAGTGAGGATAACGGGCAAGTCATGCCGAATTTTTATGAGATTTTCGGAGAGAGTTTGAAAGGACGAACGGAGTTCGGGCCTTGTTATGTTTTAGTGGATCGAGACATTCTCTGGGAATTATTTGGGATTATGGGATCTTTGAAAACTTATAGGAAATACGATAAGACTAAAAGGAAACTATTTTTACAAGGAAAATTCATAAGATATTAAACAACCTCTAAACCTTTAAATAATGATAACAATCTCGGATGCAAGCTTAGGATTGAATATTAGTTTTGGAAAATGAGAATTGTCGTCGAATCCAAGTTATGGGAAAACTGTAAGTTTCTGAGTATGTTGATACTCTTTTGCTCGATGAGCAGTTTGTTGTTTGGCTATCTAAAGTTTAGCCGGAAACTTTAAGTTTCCAAGTACTTTGGTACTCTTTGCTCGCTGAGCAATTTTTGACCATCGGATGGAGATGAGTCGGATAATTCAAGAAGTTATCATGAATAATTACATTCTTTCTTTTTATGATTAATTGTATTTTGTCGCAGAATCGACATTTGCCTTAGGGTATTCTTTTTAGAGACAATAAGTTAGCTAGAACACGTGGCGACGTGTCGAGTGAGGTCGGAGACGTTGTTTGGCTAATCACTTTGCATTCATGCACTCATTTTGAGGTATTAACACGGGACAAACTCCGGACCTCGGTGGATTCCAAAATGGTCATAAGACCCGGATTTCCATATTTAGAACACTACGGTGGTTCTTAGTAGCAGACGGAATGGCAGACCTACGGGTTCACTGCTGATCTGACTACTTTTGTGTGGTGTAAGAGACACGCGAGCAGGGAGGTACCCACCGTGGCTGGTGTTAGGGCCGTCTCGTTGATGTTCATCCTTCTTCCGGAATGCATCTTGTCAACCAGCATTGCATTTCATGCAACACGCATACTGACTTAGTTGCTGAGTGTGATTGATACTTGTTAAACCTATTTGATGCATGCTAATTGTTATTATCGTCTTTATATTCATTGTGAACTGTACAACCCTAGGATGCTATCTATAACTTATAAGCCTAAATGGCTACTCCTTATCTTTACCTATTGGATTTATTATTTACATAATTCTTTGGAGTTGACCCTCGCGTCTTCTGTGTGTGCTTTGGCGGACTACGCCCTTTGTCAGATGTCCATGGCAGACCGGTTCATGATTGTTCACCCTTCGGGGGGGACTAGGTTGGAGATGCTTGATCAGGAGGACTACGGTTCATGGGTGGCCGACCCCGCTGGCCACCGAGCAACTTACTCGAGACAGGATTAGTGTAGGAGTAGAGTCTTAGCTCTGACCGTCATTGTTTCTTTTGGGAACAGGGTAGTTTCCCGCCGATAGCTTTTTGTATGGTTTCTTTACGGAAATCACAGAGAGTTGGTTGGACTAGGGGGTCCTGTTTTAGGCCATCTGGGCTGACTTATTCTCATTTTGTGGGTTTGTGTTGCGGACACTTAACCTTTTCTTTTGGATTGTACCTTTTGCCTACGGGCGTTACTCTCTTTTGCTTTCCGTCACTGGAGGTTTACTCGTGACGTGGTTTACTTCTTACAGCGGGGGCTGTATTTATATTATGTACATTAGGCATGTTATCCTTTGTTGTAGAGTTTCTATTTCTTCTAGTCCTTGATGGTATTATCAAAAAAAAAAAATATATTTTCCACTTAAAGTTTCTTTTTGGTTACTAAAGTGACGCTACCGAAATCGGGGTGTTACAGTATAAGCTTATACAATACAAAGTGAGCACCAAACAATAGGTAAGTTCATAATGTATTGTATAAGCTTATACTATCATGCAAACAAGCCCTAAATAAACAGACAAGTTTTCAACCAAGACTCCATGTTTCCATAACACTCATAAAAGCTGAGCACCTCACAGCAAGTGTGGAGAAACAATATGTTGAGGGGGGCTAAAGAGAGAACCTTGAGCTGGTAGCATCCTTGGCCATAATTGAGCTGATAGGGGCATCAAAGCATGTCGAAAAGATAAATGGTACTTTGTGTGGAAGTGATAAATTGCCACCTGGAGAGAATAAAGAAGATTTAGCGAGCTCGATTTATGGTTCCTTGCCCACAAGTTCCAGTGAAGTGAACAACAATTGGGGTGTATTTGGAAGAGTTTGTAGACTTGACAAGCCTTGTGTGGTGGATGAAGTTCATCTCCGCATATTTGATGGACTTTTGGTAACCTTTGATGGACTTTTGGTAACCTATCCTTATTAAATTTTTATGAGGTGGCTTTAATTCTAAGAATGACTCATATTTGTTGTCAAAGTTACAAATGAAGTTATATTCATGTGAAGGAAAATCGAGGTGTACATCGTTGTGTTGTTGCAAGCATAACGGTTAAAGCTCATGTTCGTGATGTTTTGAATGTTCTATCTTCCTATGAGACTCTTCCTAAGTAAGCTATTTATCGTTCTTCGTTACACTAAATATATGAAAAACAATGGTGTGAAAGGATTCTAGATCTTATGCTCCGCATTCTTCAAGTAAGATGCCATGTTGAGCAAAGTCTTTAGTGAGAGAAACGTACCTCTTAATATTTTGCCAGCCACTGTGTTATGCGTACCGACCATTGTTTTACCATTGTTGATTTCAGAGTTTCACTCTTGCTTCTTTTTATGGTTTCTGTTGTGCAGGTAGCCCCTATCATTGAGCATTGTTAATTTGCAACAGGTTCAGTTCTAGAGAATCATTGCACCCTTAAAGAATCATACAAAGTTTCTTGCTATGTATTTTCTTTCATATAAGTACTCTTAGGAGTTTGATGGGTCGTTGTGTGCTTGTATTGATCACTGACTCTCATGTTTTATGAATTCAACTAACTAAAGATGACTTCACTTAGCTTCTTCTACTAGATGTCCTTTATTAAGGGAGCAACACGAATCTGAGTTGCATTTGTTTAGAGACCGGCAAGTGATCCAGCCTGTTTGAAAAATGAGGCTCGGCAGTAGGTTTTGGATTAGGCTCCTAATGTTACTATGGCTGAACTTTGTAAAATGGAGAAGTAGTTGTTAAATCAATTAATCAAATGTAAGTTATTGCAGTAATTAAATTGGACATTTTCCAAGGATCTCATGATTGTTACTCTTCGGGATGGTGCTTGAGTTGTTGCTATGAAAAGGGTCTTAAATTAAAATCTTGGTTATTTTGATGCAACGAAATATTCTCTAGCGCAAACTTCTTAAACTAAGGAGTTAAAGTGTGTTCAGATAGAAAGGTGATGTATAGTTAACTGCTTGATGTATATTTTCTTTTAATTTTGATTTCTAAAATCTTGGGTCTTACAAAAGTAAACTAAATTAAAAATATTATTATTTAAAAAGTACTTTATATTTAAATTATAAATTATTATATAAGTAGATAAATAGTTTTAAATAATAGGAGATGAAAATAGAAAATTAGTCCATTACTATTAAAAAATAATATTTCTAATCAATTGGTTTTCACTTAGTTGTGACACGTGATAAATAATAAAAATTAACTAAATAAAAAATATTATTATTTCAAAAATATTTTATATTTAAATTATTATTAATTTTTAAATAATAGGAGATGAAAAATATTAAATTAGTTTATTACTTTTAACACATCAATATTTGTAGTCTATTTTACTATTTATGAATAATAATTTTATTTTATTTAAATTAATATTTTTATATTTATTAATGAATATTATTTTTAATTATATAATATTAAAATAATTTAATTTGGAGTTAGGATACTGAAAGAAAATATATAACTGGTATCCTATCCTGTTCTATCCTAACTCCCCCCTTATGATAACTTTTACACATGATGGACAGGATATGATAGGAGACAGGATAACATTATCCTCTCCTGCTGGTGCAACAAACAATAGATAACAACAGGATATGATTATTATCCTGTCCTATCCTATCTTGTCCTGGCCACCAAACGGGCCCGAAAGTTCAATATTAACCGAGAACAAAAGTTATGCAATTAACAACTTTAACTATATTTCTTAACCCGTGTGAATTAGTTTTTTGGTTCTTATAAATAGAACCTGAGGTAGCAGTTTGGTTTGGTATTCGCATAAACTTAGATATTCATTTTAATATCAGCCATATGATCTATTTTTTTCGGTCTCCCATGTCAAATATTAACCTTTTATCAGTCATGTGATCTATTTTTTTTTTCGGTCTCCTAATTAACCTTAATTAAAAGTTCTGATTTCACTGTTCATGGGACACTTTTTTTTCCTGATTTCGTTTGGGTTGGGCCTGTAGCCAATGCTAGCCCTAAGTCGATTGTAGGGGTTTCGTACACGTATGTTTTCCAATTGTGAACTTCAAAATCCCATCCCACCGTTTTCTGTCGTGATCGCCTCAAACGCTCATCCCAACAACGAAAATGTCATAGCCCAACCCGTCCTCCCGTACCTATTTCATGCTATTCTCACAGTTGTATCGCCCTTCCTGTATCTCTCTTTCATGGATTCTCGCTTAAAGACGGTACAAATTTCATGTAGCAATCGTTCTCCTCTATCGCTTTTCCATGATTTCCTTCTTATTTTTACTATTCATGGGCAATCTCTATGAGAATAATTATGAAGTGTTCGAAAGTTGTCCGAAATAAAGTTCACTAATATTGAAGATGTTGCCCCTATTTATGAACGTACGCGTTGTTAGTTGCTATAACTTTTGGTTAGGCATAAACTCAAAAAAAATTACAGATGAAGCCTCCTGTGCATCGCACGGGTACCATCCTAGTAGATACAAGGGAAAACATTAGCCACGTGTGATTTTAGTTTTTTTGGAGTTTATCGTTTTGTACCTCATAGATAAATGCTTAATAATCTCTCCATCAGACATTAACCTCATTGTCCTCACTGTGTAGTAGCTGGATCTGAGTTGACGCTTGGAGGAGTCCTAAACCGATGAGCAGTCACGGTGGCTGGGCTGCGAGGAGAGGGCATCTGGCGGCGCAACGATTTCAATGAGAAGAAAAGATCTAAGATAAAATCAAGAAATAAACAACCTAAATCCTAATCAAATCTAAAATTTAAAAAGGTACTAATTAAAGATAGATAAAAACTACCAAAATCTAGCAAATCACAATAAAAACTTATAAAATCATGAATTAAATAAAAATCCGAAAATTCAATAAAATTACCATAAAAATTAATTAATACTCTCAAAATAAATCTAAAATTAAATAAAAGACCCAAGATAAAATCAAGAAATAAACAACCTAAATCCTAATAAAATCTAAAATTTAAAAAGGTACTAATTAAAGATAGATAAAAAGTAAAAACTACCAAAATCTAGCAAAAACCTTTTAAAATTTTAATGGATTATAATCTCAGCACTACATATTTTATTTTTATATTGTAGATCATGAGAAAGAATAAAAAGAGAAATCAGTGGATTCTTGTAAATATGCAGTAAATTAGGCTTGAGACTTTTTCCTAATTTAAAGAGATAATGAAAACGGTTTCAAGATTTGTTTTGGAAATAAATTTAGTTATGAGCAATCTAGGTAAATCTTAGATAATTAGGGAAAATCTTTTAAAATTCGGTTTCAAGATTAAATAACACAACATAAGAGAAGCTATCTAATGGAATGACACATGGAATTTTTTGTGAATATGCAGTAAAGTAGGCTTGAGACTTTTCCTAATTTAAAGAGATAATGAAAACGGTTTCAAGATTTGTTTTGGAAATAAATTTAATTAGGAGCAATCTAGGTGAATCTTGGATAATTAGGGTAAATCTTTTATAATTCGGTTTCAAGATAAAATAACACAACATAAGAGAAGCTATCTAATGGAATAACACGTGAATTTGTTTTGTGAGAATTAACCTGATAATGACATGTCACTGAGAATTAACCTGAGAATGACACATCACTAAATCAACCTGATAGAAGTTCTTCTTTTCTGATATATATTGATTGATGTTTGGTTTCATATTTAAACCTTTTAGAATTATTAAAATTTGATTCATTAATGTTGTAAAAAAAGATTTTTAAGAAGTGATTAAAAAGAAATTGATGTATCGTAAAAATTGATTTTTTATTTTGAACCAGCTTGCATTTCACTTTTGAATTGGTTTTGCTTGAATTTTTTTATTTATTAAATTTGATTGACTGACGATATAAAATACTCGAATATATGATTAAGTTATTATTATAAGATATATTTTTCATATTATAGATTGGGTGGGTTGAATTAGACTAAATTTTAAATATAACATAATAAGATTGATATTTAAATTGATTGATTTAAGGTTGAGTTTGTTTTACCTAATATACTAGATATTATACCCGTGCGTTGCACGGGTTTATTGATAATATTTTTTAATATTATATGAAAATTACTATAGAGTAATTATATAAATAATAAATATTAAAATATTTATTCAATAAAAGAAAATATTATTGTGGTTTAGATATTTAAATAGAGAGTATTAGAGTTTTTTTATGCATGAAAATGTTTGTAATAGATTTCTCTTTATGTAAATAAATGATATTACAAAAATTTAATAAATTTTTTGGTTAATGATCAAATTAGTCTCAGAGTTTGTAAGCGAGTTTAATTTTAGTCCATATGAGAAAAAATTATGTTGGCAAACTTTACAATCACTGGTAGTTTTTTACTGCCACTAAACGTCATATATCCTCAGAGGGACTAAAATCACACCCGCTTACAAACTTAGGGACTAACTTGACCATTAACCCTAATTTTTTTTGAAAAGGAAAATATTATTAATAACATGAGAAAAGTTGAGAAAATGTTTTTACTACTATATAATAGGTCAAAAAACACATTTGTAAGTATTTTTTTTAAATAATACATGTCTGCGATATATTTATAGTAACTATCTTATAGAGAAATTTATTTAATTTTTAAACTATATTTCTAGAGTGTTCATTAATAAATTTTATCTAGAATATTATTTAATTTAAATTATTAATATTTACTACATATAAATATATTTCTTAATTTTTCCCTCAATTTATGATTGATGGTTAATATTCTGACTATTTTTAAAAACTAATTAATAAATTATTCTTTTATATAAGAAACTGAAAAGTTGACAATTAATAGTTAATAAAGTTTATAACATAAAATATTCATAATAATTTATTACTATCATTATTAAGACAAATCACATGTAAATTTATTTTATTTTTTTAAATAACACGCGACTACATTATAGTTAATTTAAACAACATAAAAAATTATTTCATATTTTAAATGTATATTTCAAGATATATATTTACAAAAAACATTCAACCATTAACTAACTTCAATATCTAACATGTTTGTTTTATTTAAAAGATATTAGTTTGTGCTATTCTTGTATATATTTTCTTCAACCTTAGGTTAATAATTAATTGAACTGAAAATGAAAATAAAAAATTAATAAATCTCGCCTCTAATATATATATATATATATATATATGAACTCCATATCTGACTTTAGTATTTAATTTTTTATATATACGTAAAAAAATTATCGGTTAATTTTTAAAATTCATCAACTTATGATTGATAATTAAAATTAAAATAATAATTTTAATATTATTTTAATTTTAACATATAAGAGTTTGAAATTTTTTACAATTATTTATTAATTTAATTAATTTTTACTATATATTTTTATTAATGTAAAGATAGTCAATTAAAATTATTATTATTATTAAAAATTTGTCCTCAAGTTATAATTAATAATTAAAATTTAATCAACATTAAAGAATATTTTAAAACATGAGAAATTGAAAAATTTTACAATTATTAATTAATATAATGAATAATAAAGTAGATGTAGTATTTTTTAGTTTTGTATTTAATTATATGATGTATTTAATACAAAGGTAAAGTAATTAATACAAAAGTTCAAGTGTGCTTTACATGTATATATATATAGATTAAGTCCTAAAAGAGTGAGAAGGAACAAAGGTGAAGAGTAGGAGTTGGAGAATGGAGAATGTTCGAAATATACCTCAAGAGTTGGTGGAAGAAATCCTCACGAGACTGTCGTGCAAGTCGTTGATCCGCTTCAAGTGTGTTTGCAAACATTGGAAATTTGGAATGCTCTTTTTCACAGAGACACTAAATTCTTGTCTCGCCACGTTTCTCACTTCCTCAAAAACCAGAACTCTGCACCCAATGATGTGCTTCTCAGGTTTCCCTTCGCCACAAAAGCTTGTACTATGGCATTTAAACTCCTTTCCATGTCTGCCACAAACCCTGGCATGGAAATCCCAGTACCCACATTCAAACGGTTTCGAATTTGCGATCACTCCAATGGTATATTGTGCTTGTCAGCTTGGTCTACTGATGATGCGCAGGTTCTTTTGTATAACCCATTAACCAAAGAATTTAGACAACTTCCTCCTTACACTATTGAGCATAGCTCACGTGTAGCAGTTGGAATGGGGTATGATTCCTTCACTGATGATTTTAAGGATATAAGCATTTGGAAAAGGCAGACTGCCACAAATTATTATGCTACTGAGCAATATACTTTAAGTACAAATTCATGGACAGCGAGCGATGCCTAATACCAATGCTGATCAACCTTTTGGTTTTGATAGTGAAAGTTTTGCACTGTGCTTTAATAGAACTTTCTACTGGTGGGCATGGTACAGTAACGACTATTCCACTGTAATCGTGGCATTGAATATGGATGATGAGGTTTTCCAAATTGTGCCAAGACCACCTGTTGTTTGTATTGCCAACCTACCTCATACCAGATCTCTAACTGTGTGGAATGACTCCATCTCACTGGTTTGTTGTATACCTTAAGTGCTGATTCATGGATTATGCTGCATATTACCAACGTTGAGCTTTTTGGTTTTGATAGTGATAGTTTTGCAATGTGCTTTAAAAGAACTTTCTACTGGTGGGCATGGCGCCTTGAAGACAATTTCAATTAATGTAATGGTGGCATTGAATATGGATGATAGGGTTTTCCAAATTGTACCAAAGCCACTTGGTGCTCGTATTGGTCAACCTCATTCTAGATCTTTAACTGTGTGGAATGACTCCATCTCACTGGTTTGCTATGATTATTACACCTCATCCGATATTGACATATGGGTGATGGATGGATTTGGTTCTTGGACTCTTATGAGAACAATAGAAAATCTAGGAGAAGAAAAGCCTAAACCTTTGATTTTTTGGAAGGGGAATGAGCTTCTCATGAGACGTCTCAAGGAATGATCAAGTCCTATAATGTTGATACAAAAGAAGTTAAGGATCTCCCGATTAAGTATAAGTGTAGAACTATGATCTCATATCTTCAAGCTGTAAATTACGAGGCAAGTCTAGTTCCACTAAAAGGAGAGATTAACCATGTTTAGAACATTCAATCATCTGTTTCTCGGTTCTTTCTAATGTGAGGTCCTCTCTTTGATAGGGTGCTAAATTGGTTTCACGTTTAAACCTTTCAGAATCACTTTGCCAACGTTGGAATTTACAGATTTTTCAATACACTTCCATTTATTTACCGATCAAGTTGCTTCTGGTCGAGAATTTGCTTCTATATATGCTAGGGATTCTTGAGCTCATTTAGGTTTCTTTGAATGATCTTGCTGATATTAATTATGCTGAATTTTGCTTTGTACTGCTATATGCCTATCTACTCAACTAATTAGAAAAGGAATTGCACTCTTCTTATTTTTTATTTCTTTAGCTATATATATTATGGAAATTTATCACAACTATAACTTCAAGTGTGACGCAAATTACAATCCCAATTCATTAATTTGAGCTATGCTGAGTATATAGTCAACATGGTTAATTGACCTAGTCTGCTAGGGTTTGTGCGCCGCCATGCATCTCTTTCTGTGCGCCGCCGTTTGACTAGGTTTTTTAATCTTTTTTCGCCGACAACAAGACCGATTGGGACTTGGAGTTCGTGCGATCCATTGGGTGGGAATCAGATCTTCTACAAAGGCTACGTACGAGGGTCGGTGCAAGCACTTTCACCAGTTTCTTTTTTTAGGGCAGCATACTGCTTCCCTTCCCGTCCTTTTCACACGACCATCAACGAGGTTTTTCTTCCTACAAGGCTTCGAGTTTCAATTATGGACGAGGATTTTGAGGTGTTTCTAGAGGGAGATGAGAATGAAATCCTAGAGGTTGGGGAGGTTGTTGTCGACCCTGCCTTGAAGGAGGACGTTTGGCTACTCTGGAAGGTGCTTACCCGATCCAGGGTGGCGACTGAAGCTTTCCGGGCTGTGATGCAGGGCTTATGGCAATCAAGGAACTGTGAGGAGGTGAGACAAGTTGGGACAAATCTATTCTCCTTCAGGTTCAAAACCACAAAAGACAGGGACCTAGTTCTGAAGTCCGGTCCCTGGTTCTTCAACCGGCAGATGCTGGCCCTGAATGTGTTCGACGTCAACATTGATTCGGCCACAGTTCTGATGACTAGGGTGCCCTTCTGGGTGTAGGTGCATGGGCTGCCATATCAGTTTCGCACAGTGAACGTGGCGAAGACACTAGCACGTGGCTTTGCAGGATTCTTGGACTGGGATCGAAGGAGAAACGGGGAGTTTGGGTGAGTGTGGAGCAGCCGCTTCGGAAGGGGCAGATGCTGGCAGTGAAAGGACGAGGTCCATACAAGGCCATCTTCAAGTATGAGAAGTTATATGATTTTTGTTTCCGCTGTGGAAAAATGGATCATTCAGCGCAAGAATGTTAAGTAGCAGGTAACGGAGCACACAACGCTAACAAGTTTGGACCCTGGTTGAGAGCAAAAATTGGTGGCTATGAGGTAAATCGAAACAACCGTGCATGGGGACAGAGGGAAGCACCATGACACCATGGACCTCATCATGAAGATCATATAGCACCAAATAATAATGCAGATACAAAGGGGAAGGGGCCAACGGCTGATAAGGAATTGACAGAGGAAGAAATTGATGAGTTGCTCAAGAGTGGAGAAGATGAAGAGTTCAGCTTCCAAGTAAATGGTGGCAAGGACACAGGGGGCTCGAGCACTATCCTTGATAAACCACGAGGTGATATCCATATTCAGGAGCCGTCAGCTGAAAATACAAGTTCTAAAAGGAAGAGGTCAAGCGGGGAGTCAACAATTTTGGAGGCAGGTGGCACTGGTGCATCTCCTCCTCTGAAGAAGCATTTTTCCGACACTGGATTGGGATTGGCAGAGGCTGCGGCGCAGCCCTGCCCACCTCAATGAGGACCTTATCGTGAAACTGCCGCGGGCTTGGGAACCTGGGGGCAGTGCGAGCCTTGCGTAGGCTCATCCACTCTGAAGTTCCTGACGTTGTGTTTCTGATGGAGACACGACAATATTGTTCCGAGATGTTGACACATCGTGGTATTGGTGGATTAGGAAATATTTTCCCCGTCCAATGTGCAGGACGTGGGAGGTCCCGACCTGGAGGACTTTGCCTGTTGAGGCGGTCAGAGGTAGATGTTACTATTATTAATGCATCACTAAATCATATTTTGTTTAATTTGATCTCTCCGGATCATCCTTCTGTGTGTATGCAGGTGCTAGCAGTGTATGGTTTTCCAGATAAGCATAATAAATTTCGTACCTGGGAGTTGATTACCAGATGCAAACCAGCTTCTGGCACCCCTTGGTTATGTATTGGCGATTTAAATGATATACTTTCCCCGGCGGATAAGCTTGGGGGTGCACCTCCTGATTTGGTAAATCTTGAGGTGGCAAACCGAGCTTGCTCTGATTGTAGGCTTCACAGGGTGGAATCCTCAGGTTACACTTTCACGTGGTCGAATAAAAGAACTTTCCCTTACATGGTGGAGGAGCATCTAGACTATGCCTTGGTGAATGATGCTTGGGATGATCTTTGGCCTGTATTTTTGGTGTCTCACTTGGTGAGATATCATTCAGACCATAGCCCTATAGTCTTGCATTGTGGAGCTCGTAGAGCTGATTTTAAAAGGCATCGGACTAGATTATTTCGGTTTGAGGAATTATGGCTTCAGAGTGGCGCCGAGCTCTGAAATAGTGACATAAGCTTGGTGTGAACTGAATCAGGGCTTAATTGGAAAGATTGAGGGCCTAGGTCAAGCTTTTCACTCTTAGGGCAAAGCAAAGTATGGTGATCTTCCAAAGAAGATATCAGGTTCAAAAGCTTTGTTACAACATTTACAGAGACAGGTTCAGACAGAACAGATCCTGACAGCGACTAGAGAGGCATAAAAGCAAATGGATGAGCTCCTTGAGCAGGAGGAAATAATGTGGAGCCAAAGATCTAGAGCAACCTGGCTGAAGCAGGGAGACATAAATACTCGCTTTTTCCACACAAAGGCGAATCAGAGGCGAAAAAGAAATTTGATTGAGGAAATAAAGGATGATGGGGGGCGAACCTTTGTGCGAGATGTGGATATTGGTCGTGTGCTATCGGACTACTTTCGAGATTTGTTCACTTCGTCGAACCCTTCGGGTATTGAGGAAGTTACGGCGTTAGTGGCCAACAGGGTAACAGAAGCTCACCTTCGTATCCTGAACTCTCCTTTCTCTAGGGAAGACGTGAAAGAGGCGCTTTTTCAGATGCACCCAACAAAAGCCATGGGGATTGATGGCTTTCCAGCTCTCTTTTACCATAAGTTTTGGGGCATAGTTGGTGATGATGTGACTACTTTTTGTCTGCAGGTCCTTTAGGGGTCCATACAGCCAGGTATGATTAATCAAACCCTTCTTGTTTTAATTCCAAAGGTTAAGAAAGCTGTCTTTGCAAATAAGTTTAGACCAATAAGTCTTTGTAATGTCATTTTTAAGATCATAACCAAGACACTAGCTAATAGACTGAAACTGATTTTGCCTGATTTAATTAGTGAAGCCCAAAGTGCGTTTGTTTCGGGTCGCTTGATCACGGATAACACTTTGATTGCATATGAATGCTTTCACTACATGAAGAAAAGAATATTAGGTAAAAAAGGAATGATGGCCCTAAAACTTGACATGTCTAAGGCTTATGACCGAGTAGAATGTCCTTTCTTAAGAGCTATTTTGACTAGTATGGGGTTTCCAATTTTGTGGGTCAATTTGATTATGGATTGTGTGTCGATAGTAAATTTCTCTATTATGTTAAATGGCAATCCTCAACCGACTTTCGCACCCCATCGGGGTTTGTGACAAGGAGATCCCTTATCTTATCCTATGTGGTGAAGCTTTCTCTGCTGCTTTGATAGAGAGATCTATGGCATCCTCTTTGTTACATGGTATTAAAGATGCTAGATCAACACCAAAGATTTCTCACCCTTTTTTGCAAATGACAACGTTCTTTTTGCCCGAGCTAATGTTCAAGAAGCGGATTGTATTAAAAACATTCTTGCTACCTATGAACGAGCTTCTAGGCAGATGATAAATTTGGACAAGTCCATGCTTTCAGTAAGCCGCAATGTGCCGGAGAATTGTTTCTATGAGCTTAAAGAGCTTTTGAATGTTAAGGTTGTTGAAAGTTATGACAGGTACTTGGGCCTTCCGACTATAGTTGGTAAGTCCAAAACCCAGGTTTTCAGGTTTGTCAAAGAACGTGTGTGGAAGAAACTCAAAGGTTGGAAAGAAAAGACTTTGTCTCGAGCAGGTCGTGAGGTGCTAATTAAAGCGGTAGCACAAGCGATTCCTTCGTATGTAATGTCATGTTTCATACTATCGGATGGACTGTGTGAGGAGATTGAGGGCATGATTGCTCTGTTTTTTTGGGGAGGTGATGCCTCTCGGCGTGGTATACATTTTATGAATTGGAATAAACTTTGCCGGCCCAAACTTAGTGGGGGTCTCGGCTTCAGGAATTTTAAACATTTTAATTTGGCCCTAGTGGCAAAAAACTGGTGGCGAATGCACACCTCACCAGAAACTTTGCTTGCAAGAGTATACAAGGCTGTTTATTATCCAGGGGCCTCCATTGTGGGGGCGAAGCGTGGTTATAGACCAAGCTATGCATGGTCGAGTATTTTGAAAACTAAATGGATGTTTGAACAAGGTGGGTGTTGGCGTGTGGGTAATGGCACAAAGATTTGTATTTGGGATGATAAATGGCTCCCTAATGGAGCACCGATTAATTTCCAGCTTGATGTTGTAGAGGAGCTTGGGCTTAAAATGGTGGCTGATCTTTTACTGCCTTTGGGAGTATGGAATAAGCCTTTGATAGAGTGGACTTTTTGTACAAGAACAGTGGAGAAAATACTAGTTGTCCCTCTCCCCGTAACACCTAGGGATGATAGTTTGTTTTGGTTGGGGACTAATGATGGGGTGTACGGTGCAAAAACAGGTTACTTATTTTTACAACAGGTTGAGGAACAGGGTGTGGCATCTCCTTCATCCATCGATTCAATGTCAGAAGGAATGTGGAAAAAATTCTAGGTTGCTCCTTCTCTTCCACGGTGCAAGGAGCTTGCTTGGAGGCTGTACCATGGAGCGGTTTCGGTTCGCTAAAAGCTTCGGCAACGCACGGTGGACGTGGATCCTAGCTGCCCGATTTGCAGATGCGGGGCCATGAAGGCAACCTGGTTTAGCTCTTGTTTGGGTATTCGAGTGGAGGGACAGCAGCGGTTTCCAGCCTTCTTGCAGCAGTTGGTTCGCGAGTTGGATGCAGAGGGCGTGGCGGAGGTTCAGACCCTGCTGTATGCGATGTGGGAGGTGAGATACAAGGGGGTCTTTGATGATCGAAGGCTAGACTGGAGGAAGGTGCTTCCACGGGTGGGTTCCTTGCGTGCTACACCGACGGAGGAGCCAAACAGATTGGGGATAGACCCGGCTACGAGATGTTGGCGTCGACCAGCTAGAGGTACGGTAAAATTTAATGTTGATGCAGCTGTGGACATGGATAAATTAGCATGCTTTGGCATGGTGGCTAGGGACAACAACGGTGAAATCATGGCTTCTGCTTCCATGCATCCAACCATGGTTTTGTCTTCTACTATTGGTGAGGCTCTTGCGCTGCGATGGGTAATGAAATTAGCTTCCCAGTTGGGTTTTCGACGAGTCCTCTTTGAGATCGACTGTGTTCCTTTGTTCCTTGCTTGGAAGAAGGCTTCGGGTGGTTCTTATTTATTTACTGTTATTCAGGATTGTTTCCAGTTTTGTAATTTTTTTTACTCTGTGGATCTTTCTTTTGTCCGTCGTGAGGGTAACCAAGCGGCGGATTATATGGCGCGGAACGCCTCTACCTTTGCCAATGAGATTTGGGTTGAGGAAGGACCGCCGGGTTTAGTTCCTTTGTTGTTGTTGTTTGGCTTCTATGCCACTTTGATTTTAATAAAATCATGTTCCTTTCAACAACAAAAAAAACTATACTGAGTGAATCACATAAATACGATTGGTGAAAGTGTGCCTAAATGAAATATCTGCATACTGGAGTGCAATATGGATATTTAGTTTTAGGAGTTTGTTTTCCTTTAGGATATTGTTGTTACTGTTTTCATGTTTGTTTTTATTTTTTTGAAAGCCAAAATGAATGAATTAATAGTAGCAATAAGGGTGCTACAACCCATTTGTACAAGAGAAAATGAAGAAAAAATTACATCAGTACACCAACATAGGCTGGACTGCATTCCAAACCAGCATAAGAGAAAAAAAAGAGCTCATACAGAACTTATGCAAGGCAATTTTAGCAACCAAAGAACAACACCTTCTTCGAATGGAGTCCCACAAAAAATTCCTCCCGTAACCAAAATACGATTCGATTGAATCAATTTTTAAATTCATTGATAATAACTTTTTAAAAAAATTTAAGTTACTAATGTATGTATGTAATCTTACAAATTATAGTAATGAGTAAACTCTTAATTATAGTTTTTTTTAACTCTTAATTATAGTTAAATAAGAAAATTAATTAAGATTCATAATCCCAGTTAAATAATAAAATCAATCAATCTATCTATCTATATCTATATAATATACTAAAGGAAGGTTTTTTTCTAGAAGGTTTTGCCACGTGTCACCCCCATATCATCCCAATAAAAAATATACAAATTTTGTTATTCAATATTAAATCTTCAAGATTTTGTTTTTTCTTAACTTTGAATACATATTCAATATTAAATCTACAAGATTTTGTTTTCTCTTAACTTTGAATACATATTCAATATTAAATCTGCATTAAAAAAAATATATCCACCTCATCCATCCGTAAATTTTTTATTTTTTCTTAACTTTGAATATGTCCATCATATATAAAAAAGTGCAATATTTGTGAATGTTTTATTTATATTTTATTTGGAAAAACATATCCGTGCCAAAAATAAAATATTTCCTCTCTTTTTATCTTTACAAATACGTTAATCTCTCACAGTTTTTTTTTTCAACCTCCTTTATGTTGTCGGTTTGAAAGGTTCATCCAACTTCATCTTTGTCTTCTTCTGGTGCTATATATTGCATGAGTAAGTTTATCAATTGTTCTGATCCCTTCTTAACTCTTTTTTTTATTCAGACTAATGTTTTCTCAACTTATTTTAAAAATTGATGGCAGGAGAGCTTGATGGATGTTTTGACGCTTTCATTTAAAGGTCTGATACATTGAGAGGCAAGGTTGGAAAGAATGCATTTGTGAGAGATGGATGGAGAGGTGAGTTTCTTTGCAGAAAAAAGGTTATGTGTTCTTTTTATATTTTACTTTCGCATTTCACATCCGAAATCTTCATCTTCCTATTTCACTATTATGAGTATTGTTGCTTTCTCTTTGTAAAATTTTGTATCTTTTGTTGGTTTGTGTTGTTTTAGATGTTCATTAACACATGGAAAGTGCAACATGTTTTTCAATATTTTCACGAAATAACTATAACTGAATTATCTCTTTCTTAATTCATACTTCATAGATTTTACTTTAATTTATATGAACAATGAAATTTATATTTCCGTATTATTTTGTTAATTGGGCGACTCTAGCACTACCAGGCGAACGGTCTGACTACCTGGCGTGTGACCCCGGTTACTTGGCGAACAAATCCTTATCACGTGAGTCATCTCACATTTGGCGAACCATTAATCATGACTCAATCACCCTATACCATATATGGGTGGTCTCACACTATTTATGTATTTCTTACGTCATGTTTGCGATTCATGTATTATTTATCTCATAATAGCGATATATGTTTTTACAGGCTTAGGTGACGCATCCACTTTTATGGGCGGATTATGTTTGTATGAGCAATTCTAAATCCATGTATCTAGGGTTAGACACCTTTATAAAACAGGGATGACTTCTTATATTATGAATGTTCATCATGATAATAAAATAGATAGGTTTATAACTCTCTCCTTAAACGAGTCTTGGTTCATGAGTCATAACAACATTTCATATTTTTTATAGTTAGACTGTAAATTCTAATTTATTTGTTAACTTAATTTTTTTTACATGAGTGCCCTTAATTAATGAATATTTATATTTAAAACATAATTTTATTTTTATTTTTATTTTTATTTATGCTTAAAATATAATAATAAATATGAAAGCTATAAAATGAAGGTTATAACTTAATGTAATTCGAATTTGAAAAAGATTCAAAAATAAATTGGTGAAAAAAATATTCAAGTTTAAAACACAAGTATTCATTTATTTTTTTTCATGTCAGAAGTATTCATTAGTAAATTAGAAAATATTTTAATTAAAACCAAAGATTCTCTAAAATTCAAAATTTAAATTAATGGACTACATAAATCATCATCAATATGATCGTAATTACTAGATTTGACTTGATATCCTATTTTAAAAGTTGATGAGATAGAGACTTTCACATCCTTTTCTCCTATACACATTTTTTTCTCCACTTCTGCTTGTTCGCCTTTTAGCAAATGACAACACTCAACACATATTTATTTTCTTCTCTTACCCATGAGATAGTGTGTTTTATCTTCTAAACTAATTTTTTAAACATTTGTCTCCAAGGTCTATTATTTTTCCATATACAATTTTTTTCAATTCCAATACCATGAACTATTTCAAGATTATAATATTATACTTTAGGATTTAATTTAATTTATAGATGTGATCTATGTCTCATACTAACATCATAATCATTCACTTTAAAAATTCTATGTTTTTGAGTTTTTGGTATTTGTTAAATAATATTTAAAAATTATATGAAATGATTTAAATATACTATCAATTTTTTTATAAATGACAAAATATATGAGATTACTTAATTCAATTCTTCAACAATTATTAAAAAAATATATTCAAGTGTTAATATTAGACAAAATATATCATGTATTTTGCTGGTTTCTGCCTAATTATAATCGATTATTAGAGTTAGATCATGGCTTTAGCGTGATATGACTTACTTTGGATCCTATGCTAGCTGAGAGCCTGTTCTTGAAATGGGATATTCATATTTGCTATCCATCGGGGTTTTCATCTTTGGTTTTTGAAACAAGTAGTCTTTTGTTGAAGGATGGGCGGAAGTCACCAGTGGCATCACGCTCCTACTCGCGGATGATTGTGGAGGATTTTTTGGACCTTAGTTGAGTTTTTGCTCCTGCAGTTTGGTTCATGTGAAGTTGTTCGCTAATGTGGTGGCAAACTGTATATCAAAATTAGCTTTATGTAATTATGTTCATGCATGGGTTGAGGAGGGTCCTCCGATTTATTTTTGATTAAAGAAGTCTTACTTTACCCTAATAAAATTTATTTCTAAAAAACATGTCCATTAGAAAGAAATATGGAAGGTCTTACGATTAAAGACATATTTAAACTCTTATATACTATTCATTTAAAAAAAAAACTCTTATATACTATATTTTAAATAAAATTTATAAAAATTAATCTAAAAAGATATTGAAAAAACTTACAAAGAATATAAAAATTATAATGTTTTTAACCCTTTTAACAACAAATGTTACCTTTAAAAAAACAACAAATGTTATTATTAAAAAAAATATTATAAATTCAAATTTGAAGTCCTATAATTATTTTCTTTGCCAAAAAGTAATCATATACAATAAGCTCTACCTTAATTTAGAAATAGTCAAGTAACCTAAAATCTTGGGTTCTTTGGTATGCATAGCAGGGTTAGATCTATTTTACAGGTGTCGTGTGGCTTGATAGAATCTCATCCGGTTGAACCTGTCGCTGTTTATGATTTCAAATGGGGACTCTCCTAGAGGTGTAGACGTTGACATTAGGGGTTGTTGATTTGGGTGTTAAAGCATGGTTGCATGCTTGTGGGTTTTTTAGTGGTGGAGGGTTTTGTTGTAGTAGCTGGATTTTTGGTCGGCTTTCTGTTGACTTGGTTACTTTACCAATGCTGAGAGGGGTTGTTTCTATAGATTATATATATATATAAATATATATATATATATTTCATTTTCGAAAATAAACTTTATCCTAAAAAATCAAATTAAGAAAACAACTTACTTTTTAATTTATTTTATTTTTTCATCATATTATGTTAGCTTAAGTGGTAAGTGCTAAAAAGGTTCCGGGATCAATCTCTCGCAAATGTAATTTATCTTTGCGATGTACCAAAAAATACTATAAATTCAACAAAAGAAATGTATAAATATTTTTAAAAGATGTTCACACAAGCAAATCAAGCCCCTGTTCGTCATCTACGGAACTTAACGTGATCAGTAAACGACAAAACGGGTTCCTCTTATGAATAAATGCGGGTCACACCAATTTTATATATTGATAATTATGAAAATAATTACCAAGCATGTTTATCATTCTAACCCCTTAATTTTATACCTGTTATTAATATGATATTAAATTAAAATATCATACGTAAAATTACAAAACTTAAAAAAAGATAATACTACACAATTTTAATGATAAAGTAACTCGTGCAGTGCACGAGAATTCAACTAGTATATATTAGAAAAGAAGAACTTCTATCAGACTGATTTAGTGACGTGTCATTCTCATAAAAAAATTGCACGTGTCATTCTCAGGTTAATTCTCATAAAAAATACATTTATAAATTTTAGATTTGATTAGGATTTAGGTTGTTTATTTCTTGATTTTATCTTATTATTTATTTTTAGAGTGTTAATTATTTTTATGGTATTTTTATTGAATTTTCGGATTTTTAATTAATTCAGGATTTTATGAGTTTTTATTGTGATTTGCTAGATTTTGATAGTTTTTATCTATATTTATTTAATACATTTTTAAATTTTAGATTTGATTAGGATTTATGTTGTTTATTTCATGATTTTATCTTAATTTATATTATTATTTATTTTTAGAGTATTAATTAATTTTTATGGTATTTATATTGAATTTTCGGATTTTTAATTAATTCAGGATTTTATGAGTTTTTATTGTGATTTGCTAGATTTTTGTAGTTTTTATCTATCTTTATTTATTACCTTTTTAAATTTTAGATTTGATTAGGATTGAGGTTGTTTATTTCTTGATTTTATCTTAATTTATCTTTGAGTATTTTTGAGAATTTAGGTTGTTTATTTTTATCTTAAATTAATTAATACTCTAAAAAAAATCTCACGTGTCATTCTCATAAAAAAAGTTTCACGTGTCATTCCATTTGATAGATTCTCTTATGTTGTGTTATGTTATCTTGAAACCGAATTTTAAAGATTTGCCCTAATTATCTAAGATTTACCTAGATTACTCCTTACTAAATATATTTCCAAAACAAATCTTGAAACCTTTTTTATTATCTTTTTAAATTAAGAAAAGTTTCAAGCCTAATTTACTACATATTTTCCGTGATTTCTCCTTTTATTCTTTCTCATGATCCACAATATATAAAAAAATGTAATGCTGAGATTATAATCCATTAAAATTCAAAAGATTTTTCCTAATTATCTAAGATACTGCATGAGTCATCTCCTCCTCTATATATTAATATATATTAGAAAAGAATTAGATAACTTATATTTTGTTGACACATGTTTCCCAATTCCAAAAAAGATATTGAAGCCGAATTTTAAAAGATTTGCCATAATTATCTAAGATTTAAAACAACACGCATAATCACATTCATGATTAATTGATATATCAAATACAATAGACATATTTTCCGTGCAACGCACGGGAAAAAAACACTAGTAACAACTCAATTTTTTTTTTTTTGGGTTCAATTTAAAGGATACTTTACATTATTTTGAAATATCGTTAAGATATTATAGGATACTTATATATAAACAAACTATATTTTCATCTTACAACTTTAGACGTGATAAGATTGGGCACTTGAAAAATAGAATCAAATTAAAATTTAAGTAGATGTAATCGGAAAATAGAATAAAATAAAAAGTTAAGTTTGAGTGAGTTTTTACTCCAAATCCTAAGGCTTCGTTTGGATTGATGGAACATAATGGAGCGGAGCGGAATGGAATATAATGGAACGGAATGGAGCGGAGCGGAATGAAATAAAAATTTCATTCCATTGTTTGGATATTTTATGACGGAGCGGAACAAAGTTACCACTGCATTGTTTGGATAATGGACGGAGCGGAATGAGTTATAATTTTTATTATTCTTATATTACCCTTATTTTAAAATAAAAGACAAGCTGAAAAAGCAATTGAAAATTTGTAGCCAGATTAGGATTATGAGGCATGACACTTGAACCATTATCATTTGAAGCAACTGCCACCGTTTGGATCTTATATCTTGATTAGTCATCTATGAAAATGTACGTAATAATAAGTCAATTTTTTTTATCATGACTACAAAATTTAGAACTCTATTACAATGAAAAAATTGGAAAAAAATCAATTGTATCCATAACATAATTTAAAGAGGAAAAGAGCAATACATGCTCTATACTGCATCAAACATGAAAAAGTAAAGGAACAAAACCAAATAGCTAAAAGAGCAGAAACATAAATTGTAATACTCCTTGCTATAGCTCCCATCATATATTTGTGCAAAAGCTATAAACCAAAGACAAGTCACCTAGGCATAATGCGACAAGACTTTTCCTCTTTGCCAAAGTTAGATGGCAATTAAAATGGCAATTAAATGGCAATTTTCCACTCAATAATCCATCACAACACTTTTCCACTCAATACTTTTATACTTAAACTAGTCATTTTACCCGTGCGATGCACGGGGATTTTAATTTTTGTTTATTGTATAAAAAAATTTAAATTTGTATTATGTTTATTTAAAAATAGTTTGAGTTAAAAGGACAAAAAAAAATTGAATATAAGAAAATATGAATTTGTAATTTTTTTTTGTGAAGAATGTGTTTGCTTTTATTTTGTAGAAGCACAACTGTTTTATTTATTATTGGGTTTTGTGTTTAATGTTGCACTATTTAATTTAGTTTGTTATAGAGGAAAAAAAAATTTCGTTACCCGTGCGTTACACGGGATATTATGTTTATTGAGCTAAAGTTTAATAAAGTAATTTATCTTATTAGGTTTATAAAAACAAAGTTATGAAAAAATTAAAATTAATTTTAGATGTAAGTTAACTTAAATTTTTTAGTGTTTTTTTGTGTGTCGTATGTGTTTGTATTTATTTTGTAGTGACATAATAATTATACTAATATGTGTTTTTTTACGTTTATTTCAACGTTGAACTATTTAATTCGGTCTTTTATATAACAATTTAATTTTTTATTTTAGTGAGATGAAATATTATATGAGTTTAATGGATGTGTACTGTTAGTGTAAAGAAATTTTACAATGTCATCCAATTATTGTATGTCACGTGGGATAAATGATTATATTGCTCATTTATTTTAATTAAATTACAATTATAGTTTCTGATGTGATGGAAATCAATTAGACGTTTGTGTAAAAAAAGTTTACACTGACACTATATATTACCTTTTCTCATATTATATATGAGCTGATAAAAGACATTAAGTAAGTAATGATTATAAAATTATTTTGTTACAAATAGAAAATAGAATGATTATTACATTGAGAATGTAACTTGACATTTTGATTGACTTTTTTCTTTTTGAAAACATAATATGCTAATATATATAGAGTGTTGAGAAATAACCCCTCTCAACATGGGTGCAGTGACCTCATCAACAAAATGTAGGCAAAAGCTCAGTCTCTACAGCAAAAACCTTCAAAAAACCACAAACACACAAGTGTGCTATAAACCCCCAAGAGACTACCCGCTAGAAAGGTTCATATTAAAGTCGAAAAACAACGACACATCAGGGGTCCTATCAAGCCGCTCGACACCTAAGGGGAACAATACAAATAAGAAAACATAAATCGGACAACAATCAGCAACTGACAGCCACGCCACCAATAGCTCCCCGCCAACTCCACGTCCGCAGCCTCGACGCACAAAAATACCTAGTAAGGAACCAACCAACACAGCCAGAACTCTCTCCATAACTTAGCATCACAGAGAGCAGGTTGATCGAAACGCTTTCAGATCCAGATTTTAAGTGCTACACAAGGTGGTTTGTTAACCGACAAAACCAAAAGCTTTAACTATTTGTCCGTGAAACTGGTAGCAAGAAGATATGGTGCAGACAACAACACATTCCTTTGTAAAACACCCAAGAAAGCTCGAAAGGGACTTCCTCTAAACTCCTCCAATTAAAAACCGGCCACCATCACAGACTCCTATTTCTGGGTAACATAGAGGACCCAAATCCGATGGCTTTCACGAAATATAAGAAAAAAATAGAAGACAATAGTTAGTATAATGGGATAAATATATTTGGATTTGTTTTATATTTATTAATTTAATTTTTCCATTCATTAACTACATGGAGCAGGAAGGTTACAACTCTTTTTGTTGTGACAATTTTTTTTTTGGCAGCAAAAGAATGATTGAATATATTAATTAACAAATTTTGTGCAAATTAGAAAATCATGATAACATTCTCATTACTATAATTTGATCCAACCATTTAGTAAAATAATAATCACAATACACATCTTATCCTTAGTTTTATATTTATATAATTTTTTTAAATCCAAATTAATTCACTATGTCCTATGGAATTTTGTAAATGATATTAAAATTTTAAAGATTAATAATAATATATTCTTTATTATATTATATAATTATAATCCTAATAAAATGATCATGCATGTCCTATGGATTTCCGTAACTGATATTAATCTTTTTAATTAGTGTGTAAATAATATTAACTAAACACCAATAAAATATCAAATTGTAAGCGAAAGGGTTAGTAAAAGGTTTATTGTCGCATTCATATCAAAGTTAATGTTAAAATTTCAAAATTAATTGCTAAAGAATAATATTAATATTTATTTATATATTGTATAAATTTGATAATAATTTTCTATGTCTTGTGAAATTCTGTAACTTATGTTATGATTCCCTAGAAAATTTATCGTGTCTTTTAGAATTTCGTAACTGATATTTTATTTTTATTTAATTTGTAAATAATATCAAATACACAATTAACAAAAAACTAAGTGGAGGCGTAACGGTTAGTAGAATTTTTATTGTCGCATTCATATCATATTTAATGTAAAAATTCCAACCTTTAATGATTAAACCCCTATCGTTAATGTCCCAAACTTTAGGATATCATATTTAATGTTTAAACCCCTACCTTTTGCACCCAAAAAAAAACCCTACCTTTAATTGTTAAAGATTAATATTAATATTAGTTAAATTTTTAATTAATATAAAATAATTTACCATGACTTATGGAGTTCAATAATTAATATTAATTTTGATTTATTGTGTAATTAATTTAACTAAACACTAAATAAAAAAATCGTAAGTCATATTAACCTATGGAATACTATCTCATATTAACAATTTATTTTGATGAGTAATTTTTGCATTCTTATAAAGTTTAATGTTAAAACATCCACCTATATTTTTAAATAAATATTAGTTATTGTATTAGGGTGTACTTTTCTTGTTTTCCGATAAAGAAAAAAAGAGTTTATTTTTTCTTCAAACATCAAATTAATTTAACCACTTTATTCATATAACTAACCACAAACTAATACCATTTAACCAACTGACCACTTACAAAAAATGATATAATTTACCGTTACCCTCTCAGTATTGATAAAATCTGCCTTTCAATTTATCAAAAAATCTCTCTTCAATAATAAAGTTGTATCTTTGTCAATTCACTATGAATAATTCAATTAATATTGAATATGTTTGATACATTGTAATGGTGCCTCGACAAACTAAGAAAGCTCAAACTTTCTAATGCAATAACATGATGTTTATAGCATACTATTTTTGTCCTGCTTCTCAGAATGATCATTTTCTTCTTCCTATTCTTTCTCTTTCTCCCTCTTTGTCCTCTTCAATGAGAGTTGTACCACCTGGCTTAGGCCTTTCCCTTTCCCACTCCTGTCAATATATGCATTCAACAATAAATCAGCTTGTGTATTGAATGGCCACAAATAGAGAAGAAAAATAATTAGACTTATAAGAGAGTTAGTGGAAAGTTAGTACTTGTAATTATTGTAGTCGAAAGTTTTTATTGGCATTGATTTCAAATAATGTTTAAATGGTTAACTTTTATTTTTTAGGATTAATGTCTTGTATAAATCCTAACTAACTAATCATGCCCTATGAAATTCCTAAATGATATGAATTACTAATATGTAACCACTAAATTCTTCAATATCCACAATAAGCACATATAAATGAAAGAGAAGATGTCACATTTGGCCTTATAAGGGTGCTCTTCGAAAATGAGGGCATTGAAACTTGTAAATGTATGAGTGGCAATTCTCGGCCTTAAAAAATTAAAAAGAATATCTTTTTAATAGAAAGTAGAAGAGAGGTTTAGTATATAATTATGAGAGAATCAATTGAGATAACAGTATGAGGAGAGAATAAAGTGAATTATAGTATTGAGGAACTTCTTAAGCCAGGGGATATTCATAAGGTGTCATTTTTGAAATCATGCACCCATATGAGGAATAAAATAAAGAAGATAACAACCTAATGTGAACAAAAAAATGAATTGAGGAATAAAGATTGTATCTTAAAAGTCTGTACTCTGAAGTCAAAACGCAGAAAGAAAGAAAAAAAGGAAAGGTTCTTACCACAGTTGGAGAGAACGATCTTGCCCTTCATCGTTTGCAGATCTTTAAGCTGCAGATCTTTCCTATTATAAAAATGTTTAGCTTGCCCGAAGATGGCAGCAAGTTGAATTTGTATTGTTCTATGTCTATAAAAAAGTGCAAGAAGGTAAAATTGCAGAAAGTAGATAAAAGCTTCGTTTAGAAAAGCTTATTTGATTTTATTTAGAAGAAGTTATGTAAACAAATATCAACCTCCAACTCTGAATTAAAGAAATTAAAATATTAAGGAATTGTACTCTTATGCATAAAGAAATTAAAAATTGAGGAGGTCCTCTTTGTCTTTTGTGATCTCTTTTTGGAAAAAGCAGAACCTCAAAGAGTTCTGAAACTTTGATCCTATGACATCCAAAATCATGTGAATATATATTGAGGACAATCAAATTAGTTCGAGGAAAATGTACTCAATTAACTCATGAAAAAAAATCAAATAATCTGAGACAACATATGGTTAATTAATTTCCATTAACAAAGAGCTTGGACTTTTCAGGATTTATGGTTCTGAAATCTTCAAGCGGGTTTTGTGTGAAAGCTCCATCTCCCATGATTTTATGGCGTTTTGCACATTCTCCTATAATGAACATTTTGGCCATTCCTTCAAAATAAATAAATAAAAATAGAAATTCATGAATCATGAGCAACCATAGATCAAATATAGAGAAGAGAGAAAATAAATAAAAGTTGATTGATGTGGAACTATGGTATATACTGCACCTTGGTAGCAGCAAGTTGAATTTAGTATTGTTCTATGTCTATAAAAAAAGTGCAAGAAAGGTAAAATTGCAGAAAGTATATAAAAGCTAAGTTTAGAAGAGCTTATGTAAATAGCTAATGGCCACATTAACCAAAAGCAAAGGATTTCATTGAGCATTTTGGTCTCTGTTAAAAGAACAATCCAAGAAGAAAAACATTGATTAATTTTACTATTAAATTCCAGTTGTACTGAATAAAAACCGAGGAAACCAAAAGAAGAGAAGCAAACCTGAAACATTGCAGAAAACTTTGGACAATCAAGATTAAATCTTTCAAATCTTCACCATGCCATCACCCTCTATTACCCAATAAAATAAAAATTTATAAATTCAAGCATGAAAGTTTAAAGGAAAGAAATACAAATTTATTAGATAACTTTTAAATCATGATTTCTTTACACATGTGTCTTACTTTACTTGTTCCCCTCATAACAATCTAATCTATCATCTTCTCCACTCGCACAGTTTGAACCTGAAATTAACAAAAACCAAATTATGATATTCTAAATTAGAAGCTCAAACATTGATAGACACACTCACTTTTTAAAAAATTGGCAAAAGGCAAAGAAATGATATAATAGAAGGAAAAAGCAAAAAGTACTATGAAAAGTCATTCACCATTTGAGAGTTTGATCAAGCTTGAAACGCCTATGACCGAATCTACTATAAACCAAATAAAAAGCAAAGATAAAGGTAAGAAAACTGGCCAAAAAAAGTATGGATCAAATGGCTATTTATACATGTAGTTTAAGCTTTGAAGAAGATGAAAGGTTTAAAAAAACTGAAGAATATTGAAGGTTTCTTCAAAGGTTTTTAGGACCCCATATGAATGAATACATTGATTTTTACAATTAAGTTTAGTGAATGCATTTGAGAATGTAGAAAGACAATGAGATTGTTATGAAATTGACGGCTGAGATTCAATCCAAGTGAAATAAAATGCATCTTTACCAAAATATCCATGGTCAACTTCATAGTCTTTGAAATTATTTGTTGATTGACAAATTTACCCCCAAGGCTGCAAAAACTCTCCCTTTATATAGTTTATAGATAGCCAAAGATTAAATGGCAAGTGACATATTTGTGTAATTCATCAATCTCTCTAGCAAACCAGATTCATGATTCATCTGTATAGGACTCCAAGATTATTTTTTGGTAAGCCAATGTTTTTTTTAGGGCCAGCAGTGGGAAACAAACCCAAAATAACAAAAATAACAAGCTAATAAATTGCCACACCACCACAGCCTTCACGAAAATTGCAAGCTAAAACACTCCATCACAAACTCCCTTCAATTGGTGAGACTTAAATATCCAGATAAAGGTGCCTCACTAATAGGAGTATCAAAACCAAACAGAAGAGCAAGGACAGAACCGCACATCTATGATCCAAGGATGCACAGTAGTGGATTGGAAAACCAATCAGATGAGGAATAGCCAATGTAATGTAATATATAAAAGAGAAGCTAGGGACCTCTCAACCCAAAATTACAATATATACAAATATATACAGTACCCAATCTAGTTCTGCAGCAATTCTAATAATTCTGCAATAAAACTAACAACAAGACTAAAAGCAAAAAAACATAACAGAGACAAGCCTTGAGACAGAACACGACAGGGTACAGTTCAAGAAGAGGCCGCACCAACACAAGATCAGAAACAGATCATACTCGCAGGAAAATTCAGATGAAGTTTAAGCAATAAATTGGATTGGAATGCCATTCATAAGTAGAAGAAAAAAAACTCATCTTGCCAAGGGAAAAGATTGCAGCAGAGACCAATTGCAGGGCAAAGGGGAAAGCCAAGAGAAGGAGCAAACAACGATGGCAACAACTGAGAATGGGTGAAAGAGTATTATCAAGGTAAAAGGCGGGAAGCTTTTGTCATCTGCCGCCGGATTTTGTTATGTGATGGGAGAAAATTAGGGCACCAACTAGGAGAAGTTATGTATGGAGGTTACCATGGGAAGAATGGTATTTTCATAATTTAATTAAGTGACCAATTTTCCTTTCCATTCCTTTCCATCCAATTTGGGGGGAGTAAATCTGATGGAATGTAATGGAGCATGATGGATGTTGGACCATTACTTACCACTCCCTTCCATCCTATTTTAAATAAACCAAACAATGGACCTATCCCTCCCTCCCCTCCCTTCCACTCCACTCCCTCCTCCTCCATCAATCCAAACGAAGCCTAATATATCAATTCCAATAAGCGAGATGGAACAAGAGTGAAGAGCAGGAGAAGCTAG
Source organism: Lotus japonicus (assembly GCF_012489685.1). Taxonomy (NCBI): domain Eukaryota; kingdom Viridiplantae; phylum Streptophyta; class Magnoliopsida; order Fabales; family Fabaceae; genus Lotus; species Lotus japonicus. The sequence continues at coordinate 19,347,280 of NC_080042.1, read as the reverse complement.
GAGGTAATGGAGAAGGTTCAAAATCTACCTCAAGAGTTGGTGGAAGATATCCTTGTGAGACTGCCGTGCAAGTCATTGATGCGCTTCAAGTGTGTGTGCAAACACTGGTTTGCTCTTTTACACTATGACACCAAGTTCTTGTCTCGCCACTTTATCAAAAACCAAAACTCTGCTGCCAATGACGTGCTTCTCAAGCTTCCCTCCCACAAAGAATATGTCGTACTGGGTTGCCTGGAATTGGAAATATGCAAACTCTTTTCCTTGTCTGCCACAGGCATTGGCATGGAAACCCCAATACCCACATCCAAATATTTTTCAAGTTGCTACCAAATTTGTGGTCACTCTAATGGTATAGTGTGCTTGTCTTCATCTGCTAATATTCTTTTGTATAACCCATTAACCAGAGAATTTAGAAAACTTCCTCCTTACACTATTGAGCATAGCTTATGTGTAGCAGTTGGAATGGGGTATGATTCCTTCACTGATGATTTTAAAGTTATAAGCATTCGGAAAAGGGTTAGCGTGATTGTTGAGCAATATACTTTAAGTACAGATTCGTGGGCAGTGATGCCTAATACTAATGCTGAGCTTTTTTATTTTGATGATTATAATGGTTTTGCAATGTGCTTTAATAGAACTTTCTACTGGTGGGCATTGTATCGTGAAGAATTTTCCGCTGTAATCGTGGCATTGAATATGGATGATGGGGTTTTCCAAATGGTGCCAAAGCCACCGGGTGCCAATATTATCGAACGTAATGCTAGAACTCTAACTGTGTGGAATGACTCCATCTCACTGGTCTGCTGTAGTTATCAATCCCCGTCCAATTTTGACATATGGGTGATGGGTGGATTTGGTTCTTGGATCCACATGAGAACTATAAAACATTTGACAGAAGAAGTGCCTAAACCTTGGGTTTTCTGGAAGGGGAATGAGCTTCTTATGGAGATGGTGTCTTGTGGAAAGATCACGTCCTACAATGTTGATACCAAAGAATCTAAGGATGTCCTAATAAAGATGATGCATACAGATGGAATCTCATGTTTTCAAGCTGTGAATTATGTGGCAAGTCTAGTTCCATTGAGAGGAGAGATTAATTTACCAGTTTCTTGACCAAAAAAAAGGAAAGGAGAGATTAATTTACCTTATTTCTTTACCCAAAAAAGAAAGGCGAGATAAATTTACCTTGTTTAATGCATGCACTTGTCTCTTCTTGCTAATGCGAGGTTTCGCCTCTTCAATATAATGTTTGGTTTCATATTTAAACCTTTCAGAATCACACTTCTATCTAGCGTGAAAACTTGTCGGATTTCCAGACACACTTTCATTTCTATATTATGAGGATTTGCTTCTATATATCATATGAACTCATTTAACTTACTCTAATGTTCCTGATGCATGTACTAATTATGGCTTTGTAATGCTTTATTCAACTAATTAGAAAAGGAATTGCCTGTCTTCTAATTTATAATTTCTTGATTTATATTAAGAAAACTTACCACAGCTTGAACTTCAAGTGATACGCAGATTGCAACCCGAATTAAACTAATTTGAGCTATGCTGAGTAAACCACCGAAACAGTGTTGTTGAAAGTGTGGCTAAATATCTGCACATTAGAATGGATAGAGTTTTAGGATTTCGTTTTCCTTTAGGATATTGTTGTTTCTGTTTTCTTTAGACTAGGTTGATGTAACTTATCACTAAAATTAAAGAAACATTTTGTATTTGAATGCATTTAAGATTTTCTGTTAATGCAACTCCATTTAAAGAGCCGTCTAATAAATTTTTGAATGATTCTCCTTGGCATATATTTTTTTTTTCTGCTCATATACATCAACGAACAAATATAAATATCAAAAGCAAATAATCTTTTAACACACAAATGCTGTACTAATGCAGTCAAATGAGTGTCGGATCTATCACCGCACAAAAGGTTTGGTATTTCAAACGAACATGACATCAAATCGAATGTTCGTGTTGTTATCAAGCACTCAATCAATCAAAAGGGAAAGCAAGGAAGAGTGCTTCCAAGCAACCACTGAAGACGTGGTTCACCTCTGGCACCGAAGATTCGGTCATCTCAGCTACAAAGGGTTGAAGACTTTGCAAACAAAAGGCATGGTGAGAGGCTTGCCAAGTTTCTCTGAGGGTGAAATTGTGTGCACCTATTGCTTGAAAGGGAAGCAGCATCGAGATGTAATCTCAAGGAGAAGTACATGGAGAGCATCAGAGTGGGAGAACCGGCGCAACACTTCTACATCATTATGGACACCGGAAGCGACGTTACCTGGGTCCAGTGCAAGGCCTGCTTTAGCTGCTACAAAAAATCCGACCCGATTTTCGACCCGTCCGCGTCATCCTCCTACGCCCCAGTCCCCTGTGGCGCGAAACATTGCAAGGAATCTGGTGTGACGAGATGCTATAAGAATCAGTGTGAGTACGACGTGGCGTACGCTGACGGGTCGTATTCCATAGGGGATCTCGTGGCCGAAACAGTGTCATGTGGTTCAGGGTGGTAAAGCTGGAAGCTCTGGATTCTGTTCGCGGAGGCTTTGATTCTGATTTCGAGTTTTGGGTTCCTTCTCCTCTAGTTCTAGGGCTAAATTGATTCAGGGTCGTAGAGGTGGGAGCTCTGGGTTATGTTCGCAAAGACTTCAATTATAGTTTTAAGTTTAGGGTTCCTTCTCTTATGGTTCTAGGGCCGAATCGATACAAGTGGTATAAGTGGAAGCTCTAGGTTCTGTTTGCGAAGGCTTCATCTGGTTCAAGGGCGGAATTGATTTAGGGTTGTAGAGGTGGGAGCTTTGTTTTTTGTTTGCAAACACTTTGATTCAGGTTTCAAGTTTAGGGTTCCTTGTCCTCTAGTTCTAGGGCCAAATTGATTTGGGGTAGAGGTTGTTTGGTTGAAGCTCTGGGTTTTGTTCATGAATCAAAGGACTAGATGAGGCTTGCTTTTCGGCTGAATTAAAGATTTTCATAGGGATTATTAAGAGTATGTTTGGATGTGCATTGCACCCTCTTAGAATCGATTCCAAATGTTGTAAAGCGTTTTTAACTTGTAAATTCAATGTCCCTCCCTCCTTGTACTTTCTTCTTTTTCTTTTCTTTTATTAGTCTAGTAGTTCTCATTAGTTGTAATCCGTTAACATGCTGAATTTCCTGGCCCATTTTGAATTTTTAATTTTGTGGATTATTGGATATGATATATTTTGGACACCCAAATTGTTTTTAAAAGCGGTTATTCAGATTGTGGTTAAAAAATAGAATGTATCAGGTTTGGGTTCTGGTTTCAAAATTTGGACTTTTTAAATTTAGTTTGGATTGGACTTTGGTTTGGATACACATAACCGGATATTTTGAGCACCCCTAAGCAAGAGTAACTTGTATCCAATCATGTAATTAGTCCAAGCATTTCAAGCTGGCAGTCCCTTTACGATATTTGGAACACACGATAGTGAAACAATACTTATTGTTCACTACAATAATTAAACATTACACAAATTACAGCTAAAGAAATTGAAAAATGTTACTCCTCTCAAGGAATTGAATACAACATATGCGTTTATTTTCTTCTATAGGCCATATTCTAAAGATCATGAGTGAGCGCTAGCTGTTCAAGCAAAGCCATCGATAAAATATTCAAGAAAAACAGAGAGAAACAGAATGAAATGTTAACGGCCAAGATACACTATACACATTTCGACAGCTTCCCGAACCTTTGAATCGTTTCACTCAAGAAAAAAACACACATGTACAAAGTAGTTTTTCTTTCTCCTTGAAAGTGAAGGAATACCATTAGATGGTTTGAGAACAAATACACCTTGCCATGGATCTAAGACATCCTTTGAATCCCCTGTTGCAACATTTCCCCAAGCCTCCTATATAGAGCTTCTTGTTCATCGAATGTCAGGTTCATTAATATCTGAAGCGACCAGCGGTAGCAACATAAGCATATAAAACTTTGATGTAAATATTAAACAGAAGTACAGAGTAATATATATAACAAAATAAACATAATACCTGGTCCAAAATCGTTTCAACTGACAAACTTTGAGACACAACAAATGACTGAAGATATATATACGCAAACACGGCCATAACCATCTGCATCAGGACAAATCGGTCAAATCCTGCTTGACTTATACATCAACAATGGTTTTAACTTCCAATCCTAGCATGGACTAATGAAATGAATAAGACAGAAGATAAAATAGGGTACAGGCAACAGGATGCATATGAGGGCAACAAGATATAACTTATAAGTAGTGAGGGAGGAAATTTTGTGGCTCTACAAATAAGCTACAGGCACAAAAAATACAAGTGGATAAACGGTCATCTGCATAAATAACTCGAACCATTCTCAGTTATATTAGATCATACTTTGTTCTAGACAATATGCAACAGACATATCACTAGACTGGACAAAAGAGACTTCTACAAATTGCACATGATTATTTGTCATTGAAGTTTTTTTTTGTTTGGTTAAGTTCATCAAAAATCCGTAGGATATTTTGACTTCGCACTGGAATTAACAGTCTGCTAGTTTTTCAGTTAGAGTGGGTCTAAATGTCCATTCAGTAGGGACAATGAGGCTCCTTCCACTAAACATATAGCACATAACGCACTATATTATGATGAAGCTCCGTCAAATATGACCAAATTAAAATAAATTTGTAGATTGAAACAAGAGAGTCTACCTGGCAATCCATTCTGTCAGTCATCCCACCATGTCCTGGAATACTATCACCAAAGTCCTGCAAAAATGGGAACACGCAGCAAATCTGTTCATACCTGACCTTTTTTTTGTCACCTTATGCCTGACCTAAATGGATAATATTTTCTCATTTCCTGATTAGAAAAACAAAAGTACCGAGAGCATACCTTTATTTTAAAAGCCCTTTTGAAACCACTTGCAAAGAAGCCTCCAAAAGGTGCAATAATTGAAGCAAACAAGCCAAGACATAAAGCATGCCATTGAACTGGTAGGATTGATACCTCTTTCCAACCAAACTGCATAGAACAACTCATAGTATGTCACAAGTTATGATTTTTCAGAAATTCCAGGAACCTGGATTGGCATTTCAAGATTACAGTACGATCATGTTTTATAAGCTGTACTGTAAATTGGAAATAAAACATGTAAAACATGAAGTGGTTGGTAGAAGTTTTGGTTTTCCAATTCCATATTAAATAAGAGATACTTTTTTAATGACACTTTCATCCAAGAATGAAAAATAAAAATAGGCTACAGTTAATGACTGAGCCGATTTGAGTGCGAGTCATATGACAGCTATCTGAGTAGTGACCCAACTACTTTCAACCTCACTAGTGCTTGTTTAGCCCGATTTAATTTCACATCCATGTATTGAAGTTTCACACCTGTTTAGTGGATATTCTTGCAAGTTACAGGAAATTTTAGCCTGAATGTTCAATACTTACCCACTGAGAAATCCATCCTGGTAAAGTGTAAGATTCTGGCTTAAACATTGGACCAGGATCACAGTGAAGCCAACCAGTTGACAAATCCTGCGTGTTTTTCCAGAGACATGAACATTAGCTGGTTGTTGAATACTAATGTCTTATAATATATCAATGAGTTATGGTATGTCACAGAGCTACCTTCCTTGGACATGTTAGCCATTGAGAATGACCCAAGATGTCAGCAAGCTACAAAAAGAGTTTTGTACAATAATATTAAGATCCAATTGACAATAAGTTGACTGATGTATAAAGATTTAAGGCAAGAACTTTAAGTGCCATTAAAGCTTTCAGAGTTAATTTAGGCTGTTGCAATCATTTAATAATAGTACAGTGCTAGGAATATTTAACATCACCAAGTATTCTGGTTCAATGACAAAGGATGCCCCGATTAAACCCCAAAAAAAAGTCATTTCCATTTACTGCAACTTCATAAACAAATTTAAATTGTTCTCACCAAAAATGCAGAGATAATGGTGGTAAAGGATGCCCCGATAAAACCCTCCCAAGTTTTCTTTGGAGATAATTTGATCAAAGGGGTTCTTCCAAAGAAAAAACCAAAGATGTAAGCAGCAATGTCATTAATGACAATAAGTGATGCTGGAAGAAGAAACCTGTACAATAAGTCCAATTGTTAAATAAAAAAGCAAAACATAACATCGATCCAATTAAAAAACAATGGTGCACTGCAGTCAACATGTCTTATTCATATAAATGTCTTATTCATATAAAAGAAGCAATAGTCTTCTAAATATATTAGCGAAATGAATTAAAGGATGTATATACATATACAAAAAATCACTTTAAATCTTAGCAGTTTAAGTTGATGCCATTGTTATCACTTATCAGTAAACAATATGAATTTTATTAAGGGAAAAAAATTAAATAATACCAACAATCAACCCATACAAAAGTAAATGGGAGATATAGTTGAGGTGTGAATAAGGGGTTCAGGTGATGTTAATTAAGAAAATGCAAAAAAAGGGGAAAATAAAATCAATAAGCAGCTTTCCAAATATAAGCTTTGGCATATTACAAGAGCCTGTAACTTCTAAAGTTCAATTGACACATTTCATGCTTCACTATAACCCCAATTACTGGATCCAAATAACTGTGTTTTTTGCAATAAATACACAAGCTGTAGGACTATAAGAATAACTTGTCAGCTTAAGCAAGAACTATGGTAATATGATCACTTTACACAATTGTCATCAAACATGACAATATGCAGCTGAACTTTAGACCTTCATAAAGCTTATAGAAAGGTATACACGGATATATTAAATAAATCTTCTAAATGCACGGATCTTTAACCTCTAAGTTCCATATATTCACAAATCAGATTTTCAAATAAACTCGTGACGGTAACAAAATACTAAAAGGCGCTTAAGATAGAGCACTTTTCATATAATAAAGATGAGAAGTCTGATCATAAGGACATCATAGGACATCATCCAAAACCTCCTATCTCATTTGTTTAATTGTTCACTTCAGTAATTCAGATTATGCTTATGAATGCAAATGGAAGCCCGACATACTTTCAAAGACCATTTGTTTCAATATCTGCATAATTGAAAGAGCAATACATTTTATAACTCAGTTCCCAGCACTCTGAAATGTGGGCAGGTAATCCTGTTTTAAAGCTTTACCAGTTCTCCAGTAGTCATGCTCTTTGATGAGAACACCTTCATCAGGTAACCTCCCGCAGAGTAGAAAATTTTCACGCATGGTTCAATCTCTTATCTTTTCTCCATAATTCCAAACCCTATCTTAAGGCCCCAATTTCACTGGTTGGGCAAGAACTGATAATATCCTGGGTGATGATTCAGTCAACAAGTGGGCTAAATATTTAATACGTACTGCCGTACAGGTACAACTATTCTAAGGGATTAATATGTCATCGAAGACCTGTCAAATACAACAATAACACCTAAGTCTTTTCCCACAAGGTTAGAATTGCTACATGAATCAAACAACGCCACAATGATCTACCATACATCAAATTCAGAGATACAGTTTATCTTCATATGTTGAACATTTATCAGTTCCTCTTCATATTATTACTAAACTATCCTCCATATGTTGCACATTCTTTACTGTAGTTCCTACTAGTCTTCTCCACACACATCCAAACCATCTAAAACGAAATTCTCTCATCTTCTAAGCAAGGGAGCTACCCCAACTTTGTCTCTAATGATTGTATTTCTAACCCTATCTTGTCTTGAGCAAACACTCAACCATCATAATATTCTTAAAATCTGATCCTTGGCTTAAAAAGTTGTCTACGTGTATGAGGAACAGTACCATGAAGTATGCTATCAAGCAAAATAGAATCCTCCAAAAACAGCCAAGAAGGTTTCTTTAGAATAGTTAAAAAATAGTAATTATATTCTTTTATAAGTTAAATTACCAGAAAATCCCTTCAAAAATGCTTGCCACAGTGAAGGATGACTGGCCAAATACAACTATTAGAATCATATGTGTCCAAGCATATTGGCCAAATTGGTACTTATACATCTTCTTCTTCAATGTGAGAATGAACCACATAAATCCTGAGCCCAATCAATAAAAGGGAAGATAACCAAAGTATTAGTATCCTTAGATTATATAAAAATTAACAGTAAAACCACAATTGTAGAAACTAAGCTTGAAATTTCTCAGGCACCTGATAGAGACATTGCACGAGCACTAGCTAATGAACATTAACAAGACAAAAATGATATGCACAAGTTACCTGCAATGTACAGGGAGTAGCAGATAACCATATGATACTTAATAAGATTGCTCACTAGTCGATACAAAACCATGTCTGAAGTTACTGTGTTAGCCAAACGCTGATTCAGAATCCGTCCATAAACAAATAACATCGCAGTGAAGAAAAAATGCCTGAAATGGCATATGCCAATGAAAAATGTAACAAGTTATTAAATGAATTTTACTTTTTTTTTAAAAATGAATGAATCTTGGCATTTAGGAAAAGAACAAATCGCACTGTGAGCCTAATGAATTTGTGATAGATACCAATTTAATAGCCTAAATCCTGGCAGCTGCCTATCTTCATGAGCTCTTCTGAGTAGATTGAAAAGCTCACTTGCCATGAAGATTTGGATAACAACAACCATTGCAGTAATGTAGAGGTGACCCATATAGATGATCAATGCAAACCCCCCAATCATCCAAATGGATGAATATGCCCTAATTAGCATGGACTTATACTTGCTTTTATCATTAACAAGTAACTTGGTTCCATTCGCTTTGCTAACTTCTGGAATAACCTGAGATAAAGACATCACAAAATAAATCACCTACGAATAGTATACAGAAATTTTTCCAGATAAATACCGCGGAGATTCAGTCCCAAAATCATTGAACTTGTTACATAAAATTAATCTATGGAGACAAAACAAAGAAGAAACCTAAAGGACAGAAACTTAGAATTTAAATAGGGGAAAAAGAAAGTCATCAAAAGTTAACCATGCTTCCCATTATTTGTTTCGCAGAATTCGATACATTTGACACTTTTTAATGTTCTCTTGAAATTTCAGGGTCACCCATTGTGTAGGCTCAATCAATTGCTACATTAAAGGAACTGATCAAAATATATTTTTAATGCAAAGAAACAAAAAAATGATTCAAAGTAAGAACTAAAAATTTAAACAACTAACCTCATTCGATCGTTTTCGGTGCCTAATCCGACCACTTGTATTTGATGGGGCACTGGTACTCGTATCCTTGTGCATGGCTCTTCAATCAGATTTCACCCAATTGGAAGACAAAGCATAAAGCGCATGTGAGGCCAGAAAGTACACACCTGCAAAGCAAATGTCATGAAATATGTTCCTCTGTGTATGTGAAGCATAATCAACACATGTATCACACATGATCGAACTCTTTGACCTTTCTGGCAAGAATCCAATCAAATTAAATTGGTTTCCATTACATGGCACAAACTCAGTACCAGAAGTCAAATGAGAAGACATATATGAAGGTAACCGTATGCATTTGAAATATTGAATAGGGAAGGTTTGATAAATGAACTTTTCAAGTGAGACATTTTTTAAATTCAATGATTTGGTCCATGAGAGATATGTATACTGCAATATAATTGTAGTATCTGTAGCCATCTGTGCACTGTGCTATTCAATCATATCAACGAGTTTCGTTCTCCAGTTGTGATCACCATCACCATTTTCTCACTCAACCTAGCATCTTAATTATTTCTCATTATTTTAGCCATGACTAACCTTGTCCCTATTCCCTATCTTTGACCAGCAATTTTTGTCCACGTTTGGGAAACAATAGCACACATCCTAATGCACGTCGGACAAGTAACATTTGAGTTCCTTTGGTAAACATATGTTCACTTCACCTTGGTTCAAAAGTAAAAATAAACACAGCTTTAATTGTGGTGAAAAAGTACTAACAAAGAGTTTTATTTAATTCAATTTTCTAAATATGATTAGTCATCCGCTTTATCAGCCACATATCTGATATCCTACTTCAGGAATAATAGAACATAATCTAACATAATAAATGCCTAGTATGTGTATTTGTCGTATTATTTTAAAAGCATCACCAACCAGAGAAAAGTTGATAATGCTTTTTCATTTCACTCACCCCAGCTCAATTAGCCAAATTTGTCAGTCTTGTGTTTTTGTTAAGAGTGAAATAATAAAGAAAAAAAGGAAAACCAAATACAAATATCCAAATATAAGCTCAAACCACAAAAGCCAAAAAAGAATAGCTTCAATAAGGAATACAAGTTGAATCTCATTTTATCATATGCATGAGTCATGACTAAAATACAATTGTAGAATCACATTTGAGATAAATTGAAGTAGTAGGCTATTGGTACCACACTGGGGGCATTTCCTCAAGGATTATGGAATGTAATGTGTAAACCCCAACCTTCCTTCCCAATTTCTAGGAATGCCATACTTTCAAAAACAATTCATCCCTATAACCAGATACTCCACTATCTATACAAATAAAATCACTCTCGCACAACCTAACCTGATAAAGGCATATTTATCTTGAACAAGACTATTTAATATCTAATATTTATAAAATTACTCTGTAACTAAGTATTATATATTTTATTTAATTATTAAAAAGATAATAAATTAATAAGTTACTATACTAGTAGTTTGTTTGTGTGCTAAGACCAGACATCAAACAGTTTGTAGGCAAGAGCAATTGCAACATAGGTTTATGGAAACAGAAGAAAGAAAATGATAGTATTCAATAAGAATTGGATTCGATTTTTGAAAACATGATTCCAATGGAATGGTTTGGTTGGAATCAGATTAAAATTGAAGAAAGAAGAGAAATAGACATACCACCACGGTGAGGTGAGGGGAAGGAAGATCGGAGAAAGATGCAAAGCCGCTGTCTTGTTACTTTGTTTCTGCGTCACAGATACAGATAAGAGAACGTGATTCACAACGTCAAGTGAACAGAGTGTGTGTGTGTGTTCACTTTACTGTTTAGGTTTTCCCATGTGAAAGAAAGTAGTCGGTTAATTTGACCGGTTACAATAGGTGAAACCAGTTATTATACACACTATTACAATTTTGCCCTGTAGTTTCAACGGCGAAGGCCACTGACTGCAAAACCTTCAATTCCAATAAAATAAAAAGCAGAGTAGTCTGCCAGAGAGCAGAGTGTGTGTCATATTTCCAAAAATCAAGAACCCATCATGCAACACTTTCATCTCTCCCTTCCTTTCAATTACAAGCTTTTGACATGCCCAAAACTAAATGGCACAGGAAATTTACTTGTGCAGAGAAGAACCCATCTTCAAACTAGCTTCCTCAGTTACAATTATAAGACCAATCTAGCTCCTTCTTCATTCACATGCAATGGCCCCAATGTTATTCTCAAGAAAAACTTTGCTGCTCCATCTAATGCAGCAATAGCACACCCTAGCCCCTCTCCTGAGAATGAGATTCATGAGAGTCCTGATGTGGTTTCTGAGAAGAGTTTCTGGGGTGCTGTTAGTTTGATTGTTGGAGCAGCTGTGGGGCCTGGAATGCTGGGTCTGCCAGCTCTAACAATTAAATCAGGCCCAGTTCCTTCAACGATCATAATCCTCCTCTCCTGGCTCTATGTCATTTCATCAATCATTATCGTTGCTGAACTTTGCTTTGATGCCATGGAAGAAGATGAAATGAAAGAAGTGAGTTTCACAAGCCTCGCTGCGAGAACACTGGGACCTCGTTTCGGTGCATTTGTTGCTGTGGTTTACACCAGTTTGTGTTTTGCCTTGTTGGTAGCCTGTGTTGCTGGAATTGGATCCATTTTCTGTCCTTCATTTCCAGGGTTAAACACTTTGCTTGTTCATTCCTTGTTTCCTATTCTTGTTGGGATCTTGATTGTGTTCTTCCCGTTTAACACCATCGATGTCGCGAATCGCGGGTTGTGCTTCCTCATGCTTTTCTCTATCACTGGACTTGTTGCTGTTGGGTTGTCCGTCGCGAGAGCCAACATTATAAGCTCATTTGCTTCAGCTTCATGGAATCTTTCAGCAATACTGAAGATTATACCTGTGACTGTGCTCACATTGGGGTTTCATGTGATCACTCCTTTTATGTGTAAGATTGCTGGGGACACTGTAAATGAGGCTAGGAAGGCAATACTAATTGGTGGGGCTGTTCCTCTAGTCATGGTTTTGTCTTGGAATTTCATTGTGTTGGGGCTTGTGGGCACTAACACTAACTCAACTTCAGCAACAGCAACCATTGATGACCCTATATCCCTTTTGCTCTCAGTCAATCCTGCTGCATTATCTGCAGTTCAAGGCTTTGCCTTCTCTGCTATGGCAACAAGTTTGGTGGGATATGCTGTGAGTTTGCCTAAACAGATTCTTGACACTATGGAATTGCTGTTTAAAAAGCCTTTAGGTTGTAATGAGAATCGAAGTGGAAGAGTCGGATTGGCCTCATACTCTAGAGGAGGGAAGGTTTGTTTCAGTGGTTCCACAAATTCTAGATCTGAAATGAAGAAGTCAAATGAGGGAACATTTGATCTGGTTAAAGTCGTTGTGACACTATTAGTCCTTGGGTTTTCGGTGCTCATAGCATCTTATTTTCGATCTACCTTTTCAAGAGCTCTGGAGTTTGCTGGTGTCTATGCCAATTGCTTTCTTTTTGGTATTATTCCTCCTGTCATGGCTTACATACACCAGTCCAAGAAGAAAACCAGGTATGGTTCCTAGTAAAGCTAATGACTATATATTCCACAATCCATTAACAATATCAATTAGTATTCATAAAGAGCTAGAAGAGTTATATATATGAACTAATTATCCTAAAAGCTTATGTGAGGCAGGCATGAATGGTTATTTTTTGTGGTCAACAAGACACAGTGAATGGTTTGGTTTTATAGTATACTTTTAGCATGACTCCTCAGCGAGAGTCCATTGGACTTGAAGTGTAGGCTGTGAAACAACCAATTATCTCAAAAACTTAAGGTGTTGGGTAAGGGTTACATGAATGATTTTATATTATTGTTTCTAACAAAGACAATGCACATAGCAACATACCGTGCTAAAAGAAAAGGTTTTATAATACACTTCTAGCTCTATATACACTTGTACTCAATTTCTTGATCTTTTGAATGCTTCAGTATTGTGAAGGAAAAGGTTGTGATCATTGGCATCTAACTGTGATGAATGATTTTGCAGGTCATCAATAGTTCCAGGCGGGAATGTGACGCTTCTACTGCTTTTCATTATCTCTGTCATTTTGGGAATTTGGCACTAGATTTTCTCTGTAATTCTACCATGCTCTCATCCACCCTTTCTGATATAGTGATATTGTATTATTGTAGCAGTTCATACCGATTAAAGGGTGTGATGTTATTCCCAAAATTTTAAAATCGGATTAGAGGAAGCATACCAAAATGTGATTGCAAGATAGTGGAATACATGTCATCTTGCATGTACTGTACACAACCTTGAAAAATAAGTGGGATCTTAGCAAGCTGTGAATGACTATAATAATGCTTTTTGTTCCATTGCATGCAGTAACTGGAAGCATAATTGTGCAATAACTGGCTATACCCATATTTCCTTTCCTCCCTATTTTGTTGTTCAACTAAAGCTTTGTCTTTACACTAGGAATGCCTTCAACAATGCATTAAGAAAGCTTTGTCGTAGTTTCTTTTAGTGATGGACTATTAAGAAGTTGTACTGATGGATCATTTATGGACTAGAAAACGCGGGCATTTAGCAGCGCCTGGTTAGCAGCCGTTACCAATAGCCACGTCTTAAGTTTTTACTTCGCGTCAGTTGCTAAATTGATGATAGATAGAGCTGTTTTATCTTACGTACTGCGGTTTTAACGAGCAAGAAACTACGACCACACGAAAATTATTTTATATGTTCCCTCCTTTCTTCACTGAACGTTCTCAAGAGGGAATGAGCAATCAACCCAGGCTAGATGGAGCCACATCCAACAAAAATGAAAACTTCAGGGCTTGAAGGTAAACGCACACCCTTTTTTGAGCATAGACTTTCCATCAATGAATATTGAATTAGGCAATGAGCAGCTATGTAGAAAAAATATATATATTTAGGTAACCACCTACTTCAATTTTTTCCAATTTGAAATCTAACAAGATACTTGTTTCTGTAATAATTATGTAGTAATTGTATATCATTCCTCTCTAGAATTCTCTCTAGGGTTTCTCTGGCTAACTCAATGAGTGGTCCTGGTGGCCAACCGGCGGGCCACACAGTTGGTGGTGGGGGGGGGGGTCGCCAACGGCGGCCACAACGAGCTTGACCAGGAAAGTAGTCTCGTACAAGGATGTGTGCTCAGGTATTAATGGGGGTGATGACTACGAGGAAGAGGAAATCCCCATGGAGGGCTTCCAGACGGACTCAGATGACAGTGAGATGGAAGGTGAGAACACGGAGGTCGTAGCAGCCAACCCGTTGTACCCTATCATCAAACTCTCTAAGGAGAAAAGGAAAGAACTACGCAAGCCCTGGCAGAATTCGTTGATTGCCAAACTCTTGGGCAAGAGGATTGGCCTAAATATGCTAAAGGATCGGTTGGGAAAACTATGGCAGCAGCCCTCTGGTGAGATTGAAGTCATCGATCTGGACTTTGAGTTCTTTGTTGTCAGATTCTCAGATAGAGTCGACTATGCCCACGCCTTCTCTGGCGGTCCTTGGGTTCTCATGGGACACTACCTAGTGATTCAACAATGGCGTCCCATGTTCATTCCTTCTAAGGGGGAGTTGACTCAAGTTGTTGTTTGGCTCCGTATCCCGGGCTTCCCAGTGGAATGCTATGATCAGGAAGTGCTGGCAGAAATTGGTAAGAATGTCGGCGCTTTGTGAAAGTGGATGACTACACCTAGAAAACAATGGCTGGCAAGGGCCAACCTGGTAATACATCTGAACGAGCCCGATTTGCTCGGATCTGCGTAGAGGTTGATCTCCGTAAGACGTTGGTCTCCAAATTCGTCTTTGAGGGGGAGGAGTTCAAGATTGAATATGAGGGTTTAAACCTGATCTGTTTCGACTGTGGTCGTTTTGGTCACAAGCAGGAGTCTTGCCCAGAGAAAACAACAGTGGAGTCTGAGATAAACATGCCCACCAAGAATGGAAGTCCAGTTGAGCAGGGTGATAATTTTGGCCCTTGGATGATTACGAAGAGGCCCTCCAGAAACATCCGTAAGAAAGCGACTGGGTTTGGAGGTCCAGCTAAGCTAGCCACCGGCAGAGGCGGCGGCTCTCGGTTCATCGCCTTGCAAAACATGGAGGTGGACGACAATCACGGTTCTGGGGAGACATTTCCGCCTAGTCCCGTGAATCCCGCGCCAATTCAAAATTCGGTTTCCCATTTGATTGCAGAGAATATTCAAAGCATTAATGTTGAGCATATTAATGTTAAGAAGGGCCCACCAGAGTCAGAAATTGAGGTAACCAATGTGGATTCTTCCCTGAATATCTCCAAGGCGGCAGGTACGGATCCCAATATCCCTAATGAGGAGGCCATCATTAGCGGACCCACAAGGAAATTACCTGCATCAATGGCGGCGACCAATCGTGGTTGAGCATATTAATGTTAAGAAGGGCCCACCAGAGTCAGAAATTAAGGTAACCAATGTGGATTCTTCCCTGAATATCTCCAAGGCGGCAGGTACGGATCCCAATATCCCTAATGAGGAGGCAATCATTAGCGGGCCAACGAGGAAATTACTTGCATCAATGGCGGCGACCAATCGTGGCAAGGAGACCCATGATGAGGTAAGAACCATTAATGTCGCAGAATCACAACTGGCTAGGGCGAACGTCACCAGTGGTACAAACTCTTTTTCTCATGAGGGCGGGTCCCACTCCTCTTTGAAAAAAAAACAAAAGCCAAGGCACGTAACAATCAGCAGAGGTCTCATGGTGGCCCTAGTTTTCATAAAAACCCTTGTTCTTTACCTTAATCTCATTAGTTTTTAATGTCGTACAACATATTCAGCTGGAATATTAGAGGTGTCGCTGCAAAGGGGGTTCCTCTACTTCTTAAGGATATGGTTAATAGACACAATGTCTCTTGCTTAGCTATCTTGGAACCTAGAGTGAGTGACAGGAATATTCGACAGATAATGAAAACAGCTGGTTTTGATGATTTTTTTGTGACAGAAGCCAATGGTTTTTCTGGTGGCATTTAGATCCTCTGGCAGACAAATTGGGGCAATATAGAGGTGCTCTCCTCTCATAGACAATTTGTCCATACTCGTATTTCTCCTAAGGGTAATCTCCCTAGTCTGTTGGTCACCTTTGTTTATGGTAGTCCCAACTATGCTGTTAGAGATTGCCTTTGGAGGGAGCTTCGCATCCTTGCAGCCAACATGACCGAACCATGTTGTGTGATAGGTGACTTCAATGCTTACCTACATGCTTCAGATAAGATGGGTGGCGGACCTCCAAACCTCATCTCCATGAATAAATTCAAGGACTGCCTTGATGAATGCTCTCTCTCTCTCTCTCTCTTTCTCTCAGACCTTGGCTTCATAGGGCCCCCCTTTACTTGGGAAGGTAGGGGAGTGAAAGAGCGAATTGATTGGGCCTTGGGGACTGATAGGATGCTGGCATCCTTCCCTGAACCATCAGTCCATCATCTTCCAAAGATGAAGTCAGACCATAAGCCTTTGCTCCTTCAACTTGATGGAGGAAGTTCAAGGGGAATATCGAACGACTGAGAGTTAAAGTCTGCTGAATATCGAACGGGTTCTAAAAGATCACATATGAAATAATATGTATGATTAATTACTTAAAATCTCATAGGTAAAAACAAATATATGATTAGTTTTTAATTTAAGATTTTACTTTAAATAATAAAATAAACAAAAATGAAACAAAATTCACCAAATAGAGTTGATAGATAAAAGGAATAAGATGGAAAAAAAAACTGAAAACTGAAAAAAATAATGTAAAATTAGTGACCACATTCATAGTGTAAATAACACCTAAAAAGGACATAAATTGAATGAAACTTAAGGTAGACGATGAAGATGACAAAACCACACCAAGTTGTAAAATGAAATAAATGTGACTCTCATTTAGTCAACTAAGTTCATAATGAAACAATAAAAATTACGAAAAATGCAAGAAACTTACATGTTTTCAAGATGTAACATTGGAAGAATAGAAAACAACAATGGGAAAATCTGAAAAAAGAATCAAATTGAAACTAAATCAATGAAGTGTAAAAGAGTAAAAGAGGCTTCATTGTACCGGATTAGAAGAAAAGATTATCATTTGGTCAACTAAGTTGATGATAAATTAATCAAAATTGGAAAAAAAACCAAGAAACTTACATTGGTTGAAGATTAAACTGTCAAAGAAATGGAAGCAAACATCATAAAATTGTGCAAGAAAAATAATGAAACACAATTAGAGAAATAATCAAGGAGATGAATTTAATAGTTTATGAAGAAAAAATATTTTTGAAACGAAATAGAAGTTACGAACAGATCATAATAATATTGATAATCAACAGCAAATAACAAAACATGCATAAATTACAAAAGTAAAATAAAATGTGCAACTTTCATCTATTGAATAAGCGATAACAACGTGCATATTGCGAATAAAGACTGAATCTTACATGAGTGAGAAATGAAAAATTAATGAAAAAAAAATAAGACCGTTTGGAAAGAACGTACCATGAGAACAAAATCTGAAGAAGAAATGATGGAAAAATCAGAACAGATAAATCAAAAGGGATAAATAAGGAGAAAAAAGAAGAGCTCTTACTGGATGGAAGATGATGATGGAGAAAAACGTACGTCAATACCTGAGAATGAAAAGTGATGAAGAAGAAGTGACCGATGGAGAAGAAAAGACGCAAGAGAAAATTTTCTAACCTGATGGAAGATCTTCTTGTGCTGGAATGATGCTGTTGGAGAATCCAAATCAAAGAAATATTTTGTACATGAATGGAGATGTTGAAGACTAAAATGAGAGAGATGAAAATAAGTTGAAAGGGGAAGGGAAAAATGTTTTATATATGGGAGAAGAATGAATAGACTCTTGGTAATTTTATAACCATAATTCATAATCAGGAGTTATAAAAGCAACAAATAAAACGGCCAAGAATATGAAAAGGTTGTACAAAGGGTTTCATAAAAAAATGACCAACGGTTAGAATTAGAAGCAATGAATGGCCAAGATTGATTTCATATTGAATTACTCACAAATTTACGTATATGACCATGGAAAAATTTCCACCCATGTGTATTAAAGTATTAAATTACATTTTTACCTTCAAGGTTGCAGAAACTCTGCTTTTATATATATGAGCAAAAAACATATGTATAATTTATGGCGGCTTAAACTGCTGCTAAAAGTTCGGTGAATTTCTTCAACTTAGTTGCGGTATTGTAAATTTTTTGATTTAATTAACTCGAGCCGGTTGAAAGCCACTATGAATTTGAATTCCCTTTTTGAGGTGGTTCTTATGCCGTTTTCTGAAAAACAACATTAATATGAATTGTGGCACCAAAAAGTATGGTGTGAAGATATTTAGCAACGGCTTGAACTGTCACCAACCGCTACTAAATTGTTTTTGTCATTTGTGGTGATAACTATAGGTATTTGGTGCTTGCTACGATACCACAATACTTAGTGTGGGTATGATACACGAAAGGTTGTGGACCAATTAGAACCATTCACATCCTCCATATTTAAAAAGAAAAAAACAAAAATATAAATAAAAAATGAATAAATGTAAATTATTTATTGGCCACGTCATTCATGTATGATACATTGTGGGTATCATAGAAACCACCTAGGTATTTTGTATAGTTTATACTTTATATATAGACTTGAAACACATTGTGTTCGTTGTAAAAAAAGTAAAAGAAAATAATTGGCCAGAACACACAAAAGACTAGCTCCGGTGAAACAAATATAAATCACAAAACAATTGATGCACTGGGTATTTCGGTACCTTCATTAGTCTTTTTGCTTGTTTTTTTGTTCTTTTTGTGTGTCTCATACAGAATTTTTTTTTTCCTTTTTATCAAGTCTTTTAGAATTTCTTTAGACTTTAGCATTCTCTAGCTTGGTATTTATTTTTTTGTCAGTTTTGAGTCATGGGGTGGTTTTAAGAGCTCTAATGGTGAAGGGATATTTGATTATGAATTTTAATGACTAATTATGAGTTTTGTGAGTGGCTTCATATTACAACGTAAATTAGAACCAGTTTGGCCACAATCATAATTTTTTTTTTAAAAAAAAACCATCCACAATCATTAAAGTCTTTTTAAAAAATTCTAAAACAAACATCTTAACAAAGGTACGCTTAAATTTCACTGAATTTCTCCTCAAAGTGACGTTGGAAATATAATCGAGTCTATCTAGTTTTGGTGTCACATACAGGTTCTGGTACCCAAATTAAATTCTATTATACAGTGCCAAGCGTGAATTGTAGAAGTGGCTACATGTAACAGTTCTAGTAGCTGGGACAATAATAATAGATTAGTTTTTTTTTTAAATTAATAATAGATTAGTTATTCTCCATTCAAGTGGGACTTTGTTCCAAAAAAATTGTTATTCAAACTCAACAAGGTCAGAAAATCTGGATATTAGTTTCAAAAAAGAAAAGAAAATCTGGATATTAGTTGTTTCTAGTAGTGGAACAAGGAGACGGATTTGAATTTGGCATAGATTTTCTAAATATGAATTTGAATATTTAAGAAGATCACGTGATTTTAATTGATATATAAGGAATCAAATGGATTTCCACGTAATTTTTAGAACAGAAAGTTTAGAGCTTGATTGTTTCATGTTTTCAAAACAATTTTCAGTTTTTAAGAACTGAGAATCTGTTTGATATGATCTGTTTTTTCTTTTTCAGTTTTTAAAACTAAAAAACTAAAACAGCTAAAAGATGTTTTCAATTTCTGTTTTTAATTTTCAGATATCAGTTTTCTAATTGTTGGAAAACATATTATTCAACTTTTAAAATATTGTTTCTAAAACCTATTTTAAAAATTGAAAAACAAAACTGCAACCAAAAAATTGAACAAACCCTTGTTCTCTCCAAATTTCACTCAACACACTTACACACACAATAGCATATATCACTCTGGTTTCGTTAAAAATAAATTATATCCCTCTGGTTGTTGCTAAAGTTATTGATGTTTTGAGGATGTTCTCCTATTTTTCCTTCTAAGGTATTTTTCTTAATTACTTTGTTACTATTTAAGTTGTTTTGGTAAAACTCCTCTTTGCACATAATAATATTGGTTTTTGTTTGATCAATTGATTTTTTTTTTTTAATTTTTCAGCCACTTGTTTTTAACCCTGCTTGAGTGACACAGTAGACTTAAAGCTCTTCTTGTTGTCACATTATACAACCTCTTGTTTTCAGCGCTTATCAGTGAAAGTTGACTCAAAGGTATTTGATTTTACTTTAGTCTTTATTGATTGTAAAATATAAATTTTATTTAGTGTTTGATTGCGTGAAGTGTCTTTTTCTGTTGAAGATGTCACTTTATGGAAATAGTTTTCTCAGTTCATTCCTCACACAAAAGTTTTGGAAGTATAAGAAGGTGAGTGAAAAAGATGAGAAGCAAGACATCAACAAATGGGCAAGTCTTCCCGATGAGATCCTAGAACTGATTATGAAGCGTTTGTGCCTCAATGATTACCTTGCATTGGGTACGATTTGTTCCCCATGGAGGACACCGTTACAAACGCCATTGCAAACCAGCATTGTCGTCCTTTACCTGAACCGCCACTAATTGTCCTTGAGCAAGTACTTTTTAGCTTGAGAACAGAACTTGAACATTGTCCCAAAAGATCAATATATGAGAGCAGAAGTATTACTTGTCTTGGTTCACATGATGGATGGATGATTATGTCTGATCATGTTGCAATGGGTACTTTATCAGTCTTCTTCTTTAATCCGGTGACTAATCGTCGCGTCTCAGTTCCACCACGGTTGTATTTTCCGTCCAACTCCCCAATCCAAGCTAAAGTATTGTTTATAAGGAAAATGGTAGCCTCTTCCGGACCAGATTGTTATAAACCAGATTGTTATTTGGCTGGTCTTTTCAATGACCATTGCCACATTGCATTTTATAAGCTCTTTGACAGGTCATGGAACTTAATTGAAACAGAAAAGGATTCAGGGGTTCATTTTATGGATTTGGAAATCATGGGTTCGAAGTTGTATGTTAGAACTGACAAGCCTTTGAATTCCACAATGCTTTATGATCTTAAAGATTCGCCAAAGGCTGAAGTATTAGCTATGCTTCCACAAAGATCCACACCATATGTATCAAGAATGATTGATAACCAACGTCATGATTCAGGTTATACCGTTTTCTCTCTAGCAAAACACGAAACATTAGACCAATTATTCCTCATTAACATCATTTGCAATATAATTTATCGATCTGAAGATGTTGGCTATTTGAACATGCTCAAAGAATATGTTACCCCACCTGAGATCACTTGAATATAAGTGTTTAAGATGGACATGAACAAGGAGCCTATTAAGTGGATAAAGTGTGAAAGCTTAGATGATGATGTGGTTTTTATTAGTGGTATCAAGAGCATGGTAATGTCAAGAACCTCCCTTAACTGCACTCAAGCGTTAATTAGAGAAAATAGTGTCTATTTCGCCCTTTCATTTAAGTGTCCTTCAGATCCATGGCAAGGTAATCTCTTGGGGATCAAGAACTTGACTGATAGCAGCATCAAATATTTTTCTATAGAGAAGTCAAATCATTCCAAAGTTCGTTATCCTTTCTGGTTCGTACCAAGTATTTGACAACTCATTGTGTTGGCAGTAAGTTGTTTATTCCAGTGTCATCGATCAATTATGAGTTTTTGGCTATTTACATTTTTTTATCATATTCATGACAGCCCCATGTTGTTTAATTCATTAGATGTTATTCCTATGATGTCCTGTATTACAACCAGCAATATCCCTTGGTTTCCTTTTATTCGTCTATTTATCCCTATGGTAAATTAATGTGCAAAGATATGAAACATGAACGCAGAATGTGGTTTCTCTCAGCCCAGAATGCGGTAACAAAAAAGCTCTGTTTTGAAAATGAGATCGGATTTGGATACATATCAGACAATTTCTTCAATCCAAAAACAATAAAAAACAAAATCAAGTATAAATGGATTGTTATTTTTTTTCCAGCAATTTATTAATCTATTTAAAAGTCAAATATTTGTTTTACCTTATTTTTAGCATTGGTATTTAATTTCTTTTTTCTTTGAAAAGATATTTAATTTCAGTTCATATATTTTTGACAAGTTATCGATATTTAATATTTACTTAATTTTTAAAAAGTATTTTATTGTTTGATACGTCAAAATATAAATTGCATTGAAGTATTTTATTTATCACAACACAGTAATCAAGAAATTAGAATTTTTTTTTGACGAAAAGAAAATAGAATATGAATCAAACATAATCAAGTAATTCTCTTCCTTTGAAAAAGAAAACATAATCAAGTAAATGGCATAAAAACAATTCAATCACAAACGTGTATAATAAAAAAAAATTCCATTTACTTGATAAAAACAATTCAATCACAAATAATCACAATTTCCATTGAGGGAGAAATATATTTTAAACAACCAGCAGGTAATCTAGTAAAGATAGTTCTTTAAAAACTGGTGGTTGTTTAAAATATACTTCTACCTCAATGAAACCATTTAGGAAATCACTTTTAACATTCATTTGATAAAGCTTGATAGAGTGTTGACAAATAAAAACAAGCATAATTCTAATAGCCTCTATTCTAGCTACTTGTTTTTTTTTATAAGCAATCTATTTTAGGTAGGGGTGTTCATAATCGAACCAATCCAAACAAAACCAAAAAACTGATAAAAAAACCGTATCCAATCAAACCGAAAACCGAACGGACTGAAAAATGAAAAAATCAAAATTATTTATTGCATCGGATCGAATTTCGGATTTGATTTTTGTAACACCCCGATTTCCGGGTGTCACTTTAGTAACCAAAAATAAACTTTACGCGGAAAAACAGGTAATTTTTTTTTTTCGTTTGATTCCTTTTAAATAAAGCGATAGAAATTAGAGACATAACCCAACACTAACTAACCAATATACAAATATATACATATGTACAGCCTCAGCTGCACTCTCCCTTCACGCGCACTCGCAGTGACTCCAAAGTAGTGTGCCCGCAGGCAAATATATACAAACCCAGAAGTGTGAGTAAGAAAGTTATAAGTACAATCCACTAAGAGAAAGTCGGCCTCAAAATGGCCTAAGCAAAGACTCCTACAGTCCGACTGACTCACTGTGATCACTCAATAAGATAACCACACGAAAAGCCATGCATCGGGAACCTACCCTGTCCCAAAAGTAAAACGAATCAGAGCTCTACACAAAATATGACGCCTGCCTAAACCTACCCTTCCAGTACTGCTCACGTAACCGAGTCCACAGCGAACTGAAGTTGGCAAGTTGAAGCTCAGCTCCATGCATCGTAGAGCTCTCTCCGTCAGACATCCACGCTCGTCAGTACGGTCCTCCAACTCAAACCTGATCCCCCCCCGAGGGAGAGACCATCGAAACCCAGTCCACCGTCGACATCTGGCAGCAGGCCGACCGCCCAAACACAAACATGAAACCAAAGTCAAGGCGCTAGGGTCAACTCACGGAAATAGGTATATATACACTCAACTTGTGATATGGGGTATAGATATATATGTTGATATATATATATAAGCAATCCTAGCATGTTATTGGCTCTAACAATGCTTCAATAAATCAAACAGCACACAATTCCAGTCAGAATGAATGTATGCGTGAAATGCAATCAGTATGATCCGGATTGTGACGCGTTCCCGTTCGCCACAAGTGAAGCATTCCCGTTCTTCACTATGGATGAACCATTCCCGTTATTCATCATTGGTGAACCATTCCCGTTATTCACCGTATGATGAACCATTCCCGTTATTCATCATTAATGCATTGGTGAACCATTCCCGTTATTCACCATGAGATGCACAGGTGAACCATTCCCATTATTCACCCGATTGATGCAATATGGTTAGCCAAACATCGAATCGTCCTCACCACACAAGTGTTTAGCTCAAACCCAAACTCAAAACAACCCAAGAGTTAGTGTCGGTCAATACAACACAACTCGGAGTTAGTGTCGGTCAATACAACACAACTCCCACAACAAAACCCACAAACAAAGCCCAGAGTCAGTGTCGGTCAATACAACACGACTCGGAGTTAGTGTCGGTCAATACAACACAACTCCCACCACAATAGAACCCAAGGGTTTAGTGTCGGTCAATACAACACAACCCCAACAACAAGAGTACACAAGGGTTTAGTGTCGTTCAATACAACACACCCCAACAACAAGAGTACTTAAAGTACTCGGTGACTCTCAATCATCACCGTAGCTCACCTCAGTGGCTTTCCCCAATTCCCAAAACCCACAACAAAAGTCGACTTTTCCCCGTCTTTCGTAAATGTTTTCCCCTTCAGTTTTCCTATGCTTAAACGTTAATAAAAATTGTTTCAATTCGAATTAGTCAAGTTATGAGTTTATTTCTCAAAGTCTAAGTTTCCCAAGTCTTTATTTTTCGAAAGTCTACTCATTCTAAGTTTCCAAAGACCAACCACCCAAAAGATATTTCCCGGGGAAAGTCTAAGAATACGAACAAATGGCTAAGTCTCAAACCCCACATTTGGACTTGCCTAGGGTTGTTCATCCAACCCGAAATATCACAGATCACCAGATCAATGAATCTCCACTCCGAAGTCGCGTCAAAACGCACAATCCAACAATATCACAATATCACAAGTTATGGAAAAACATCATAACATCAACTCATCATCATAATCAACATCAGATAAAGCATAAGTCGAATTTATCGACGCCTATCATACAGTCATAACTATTAGCAAGTTGCCCTAACCTCGAGCTGTTCCTGTCTCGTGATCAAAGGTTCCTTCACTCAAATGCTCTGAAGATCCCAAAGTTCCGTCAACTGAACCTCGGAGAAAAACAAAGCAGAATCCAAACAAAATCGATTAGTTCGATCGCCATACAACTCATAAACGATAGACAAAGCATTAAAGCTTCAGAATATAACAATCGAGTTCGAAAAGACAAGTTTTCGAAAACGAAAACTCCCCCCCCAACACTACAAGCTCTCGGCCAAAAAGGAAAAAGGGCTCCGGCTCTTTTTCTTCGATCAAATCTGTTTACAAGGTAGTTTTAGGGTAAAACTAAGGCAAAGAAACTGTCGAAACAATTTTCGGACGATCGGATCAAAATACGGCTGTTCAGGGGCGTTTTGGTCCAAAATAAAAGCTCAAAACCTCAAAGTTATCAGTTCGGAAAACAAATTTGACAGCAATGATCCTAACGACATCCGTGACAACAAATCCTAAAGGCACGAAGTCAGATTACGACTTTTCGACAATAAGGTTTCGAAATGTGCGCAAAAAGGGTTTTGAAACAGTTTTTCAGATCTTGAACAACTCGATCACAATCGGCGAATACTGACGGAGGTTTTAGGCTCTTGGGCACGTAGGGAACAAACTCCAACCAAGAAATCAGAGAAAACAGACAATTTTACAAAAAGCTCAAAACTTTGAGCACAAAAACGACTAAAGAAACGCAGTAGAAACAGTGATCAGAGGTAAGAATCAAGCTAGTTACCTCGATACCTTGAAGTAGAAACGAACTGCGCGAAGATCGGTCGAGTTTCGGCGAAAATCTCCTCTCCCTCTCCTCTCCTCAATCCGCGGCCTCCTTGGGAAGAAAATGGGAGATATTTTGCTTTTTCGACTATTTATAGGCAGGTGAAATCGCGGGAAAATGAAAATTTCGCGATTCCGATTTTTGCAGCACGTTCACCGATGAATTCTAAGAGAGATTCTGGCGACAGATTTCCAGAACTCAAAACATATATCTAACATTTGGGAAAAACGATAACTAAAATCCCAAAAGCGGTGTAAGTTAATCTGTCCCGAAAAACTACTTTTTGCTGTGATGGTCAGACGACAAAACTTCCTGCTGAAGAAAGATTGGAAACGTCGAAACAAATCTGGTAGCGCGGACGGAAACTTCGTTAGAAGTCTCGAACAGAAAAAGTCTTCATCCAGCGCTTGAATCTAGGGTTTCGAAGCAAAGAAATTAGCGTCATCGGACATCCGAAAAGTGAATACTATCGTGCGTACAGTCCAGAGTTCCGAAATGAAACGCTGGTCGAAGGAAAAATAAAGAGAATCTTTAAATTTCCCAAGGATTCGAAATCTCACTTAATACGTTGCTCTAAGAGCGAAATTAGCCTATTCTGGACACTCTCGCCATAAGGTAGGTGTGCAGACGACTCGCACTAATTCTTAACACGACTACGCAACATTCCTCAAGCAATTCCTGAACTTTCTTCTTCATTAATCTTTCTCGAACATCAAACTCCTGTCACGCTTACACTGATTCTACGCGTGAGTCGGAAATTAACTTGCTCTGTAAATCCAGGTCTTACAATTTTTAAAACCGAACCAATCCAATCCAAACCGAACATTCACAGATAGATATATATATATATATATATATATGTGTGTGTACTTTTAGTTATACATATATCATATCATTTACACTTACATAGTACATATTTATTGTTTATATATTTAATATATGAGACATGCTTATTGATAAAATTACATTTGAATAAAAAACGCTTCAAATAATTAGTTAAACTATATACATGTATTAAAGTAAACAATTATCATCATAATTTATAAATATATTGACTATGTTATAATTTATGAGTGTTATATTGATATCATAAATTATGCATCGTTATATTTATTATATATAATATATTTTTAATATTTATACACCACAATTTCAAAGTTTAAAAAAATGAAACAAAAACCGAACAATCTAATCCAATCCAATCCAATCCAATCCAAACTGTTATAGATTGGATTGGTTTTGATTGAATTGGTTCAGATTTGAATTTAGTAAAAAGTTCATTGGATGATAAAATCATAAAACCGATGAGATCGGATCGGATGATTTTTCCACTAAAAACCGATTCAATCCAATCCGCAAACACCCCTAATTCTAGCTACTCGTGCAAAGGTATTTGTGTAATCAATACCTTCTTGTTTATTGTAACCTTGTCAACTAACCTTGATTTGTTTCTTGTGAGATTTCCATCTTCATCTACCTTGTTTCTAAAGACCCATTTGGTGCCTATGATTGATTTTCCACGTGGTTTAGGTACCAAGGTCAAGACTTAACTTCTTTCAAATTGATTTAGCTCCTCTTCCATTAGCTTCGTCGTGTAAAGCATGAGAGACATCTTTAGGCTTAAAATTTCAGATATGAGAGCATAGTCATTTTATTCTCTAAAGGACATCTCGTTCTTAATCAATATGACACTCTTCCAATTACTTGCTCCGGAGGGTGATTGGTTATGTATCTCCAGTCTCTTGGAAGATTAGTACCATCGTTCATAGTAATTTGCTCAGACGATTGGATTGGTATGGTGGGAACGACCTATGTTGTGCAGACAATGTGTTCCAATTGAACGATGCTGGTTTGTCAGATGATACTGGCTTGTTGAAATTAGTGATGTTTTTGCTATTTACAGAATTGGACATAGCCACATAGGGCATAGGATGCAATGTATCAGAAATTAATAATGACCTCATTTTACTTGAGGAAAACAATTAAATTGCCAAAATTGTCTAGTCAGTTTTAAGCATTGATTTAAAAAAAATCAATGTAAAACAAGGCTAGTATGTTAAAGGTAATCTAGTTGTTATAGTATTATTTCATTTAAATTTTTTTTAATGATGCAAGAACTTCCAAGTATTATTTTATTTAAGGGAGAATTTAATAGATACAAGGACTTTCATGCTAGCTTTCTATAGGAACTTCCATACAAGAACTTCTCTGGATTGAGCTAAAATTATCATATCCGAACAAACAACTAAATTAGGAGTCTGTTTGGTTTTCAGTTGAGTGAATGTGAAAACACATTCACTCAATCCAACAAGTGTATTTCGTTGACTGAATGTGCATTGGAAATCGTGATCTCGAATTCCAATACTTCAAACGGACTTCCTAACTGAAAACCAAACATGCACTAGATCAAGTAAGGTGAAAATACTTAACTCACCGGAATAAAAAGGTAAAGGTATCTACAGAAATGCTAAGCTAGAAAGAGCATGTAAAAGAAGAAAGAATATGCTACAATTCGGAGGCTGTTTAGAACTTCAAAGAAGGGATCTCCTTATGTCAGGTAGTAGTTAGGCTGTTTAGAACTTTAAAGGAGGGATCTCCTTTAAAAGAAGGGATCTCCTTATGGCAGGCTGTTTAGAACTTTAGAACTTTGCTTCTTACATAAGTAAACAACAAGTTAGTCAAAAACTACCTAAGTATAGAAAGAAAGTTCAAGGGATAGTAAAAACAAAAACATGGAACTCACCACTCAGCGAAGCCAACTTGCATTTCACCATAACTAACTATTGCACCATTAAATGTTTATAGTTAAAAAAAAAAGGTTGTCTAAATGACCCATGAGAATTAATATTTCTTTGTGAAAATTTTGGGGTGGTATATTCTAAAGAAGCTCCACAACTGCCATGAAAATATTGGGTGGCCATGGCCACCCTCAGGCAACAAAAAATCTGTTTGGAAAATTTATAACATCGTCAAATTAATGGGCACAAAGGTGCCACCCGTAGTAACAAAGAGATAGGGCACACAACCAAGAGGAAAAAACAGAGAGAAGAAAGATACGGAGTAAAACAGAGCAGGAAATGGGAGGAAAAAAAAACATCGATGCTCTAAAAGAATTAAAGAACAAACACTTGTAGAAAATAAATCATAATGTAACCTAAATTTTATTTTTTTATTAGTCAAAATAAATCAAACAAATCACAGAGGTGCTTTAAATCCTTATACATGACAAAGTTCAAATCCAAGTTCCAAACAAGAAACATAATAGAAAAAGTAATGGCACATGACATATTATGTCACCTAATGGTTAAACAAACTAGGGCAAGGCCATAAAGGGTTAGGAGTCTTTAACATGGAATCCTTTAAGCTGAAACAAAAAATTCTACCTTCATGAGTAGAAATATGAAAGTAGATGCAATTCCCTTCGAAGCCATGGTAATCTTGAGCTGACAAAGAGAAATTAGAGTCTTTACCCAAAACAAACACAACATCACCCAAGTTTTTCACAACTTCCCATCTACCCGATTCCTCATTGACCTTGTAAACTTTAATGTCAACTTCCTCGTGCAAAGAAAACCCTCTTATGATCATATCAACCACATAGAGAATTCCACCACACTCCACCATTTTCTTCTTTTTGCCATTATGCCACATCCACAATGGTTGTGTAAACTGTACCAACTTCAAGGATGAAGGATTGATCCAAAAAATGGTTCCCAAATTATCTATAACATAAATTTGCCTTTTATGAATGATTATATCATGATAACTATGAAAACCATCATAATAATTCAAATTCATCATGGTCCACTTCTTATCTCTAGTCTGACGAACGTACAACTTTCCATCATCATGAAATAAAGCACACATCATTCGATCCTCCACATGAAAACTAGGGAACAAGACCACTTTACAATCGTTGTTAGAATTAGGATTACCAGAGAGATTAAATGCTTCAATCAATTCCACAGCCTTGAAGTTCATGATATTCAACACCCTTGGCGAAGTGTCAGATGAGGAAGTATGAGGGGTGTTAGATATAGGATATCCGCTAAAAGGATTTAAGAATGGAAGCAACACAGATTTCGACATTATAATCCACCCTTTTGAAGAAGAAATTGAGGGGTCTTGATCATTGTGAGGTTCATGTGATACTGGTTCCAGACGATATATTTTCGTTTGGAGGAGGCAAGATTTTCCAGTACCGAGAGGAATCGCAAATGGCTTGTGTTGCGGAAGAGGGTGAGCGGAGCGCCATGTCTTACAAACACTACGAAATCGGCGAATTTCGAATGTAGTATTGTCTAGGTTGATTAAATGTCTTGCTATCATTGTCCACAACCCTGTAGGAAGATCTAACCATTGTACTCTTTGTCTCTTTTCCATTACAACACGATCATTAAATCCAATATCGCCCAACGTCTCCACTTCCTCATCAGAACTCTTGTATTTCATATCTCTCTTTCAATGAACTATGCTCGCTTCTCACCAGGGGATGAAAAAAAGTAGTCAATCAATCATCAATATATATACAAGTAAACTTCCCTTAACCTATACATTAATAATAATATTAATTAGTTATTAAAATCCTTTAATATCATTCATTATATTAATTACTAATTGTAATTTTTCAGCATTTAATATTTAAAAATAAAAAATTATCATTATTTAAAGCTTAATTATTAAACACAAATTTGGAAATATATTTTAAAATTAAAATCAATCAATCATCAATATCTATAAGTAAACTTCGATTGAAATATACATTAATAATAATATTAATTACTTATTAATATCCTTTTATAGTATTAATTATATTAATTACTAATTGTAAATTTTATACGCCTTTCATATTTAATAAAGATATATATATATATATCATTAATTTAATTTTAATATTAATCACAAATGGAGAAAATAATTAAAACAAATAGTAATAAGTAAAAGAGAAATTGAATCATTTTAATAATAACAATATTAATTATTAATTCATAATCATTTACATTATTAATACATTAATTACTAATTGCAAATATCTTTAAGTTTTCATATTTATATTAAATACTAATATTAATTCAATTTAAATTATTAATCACAACTTGAGGAAAAAAATTAAACAATAAAAGTAATAATCAATCAACTTGACCTCTCCATTAATAACAATATAATTAGTTATTGATAACGTTTTATATTATTCACTAGATATTATACCCGTGCGTTGCACGGGTTTATTTACGATATTTTTTAATATTATATGAAAATTACTATAGTGTAATTATATAAATAATAAATATTAAAATATTTCTTCAATATAAATATAATAGAAAGAATTATTGTGTTTAGACATCTAAATATATAGTATTAGAGTTTCTTTGATGCATTAAATTACTTGTATTAGAGTTATTTTTATGTGAATAAATGATATTACTGAGACTTAATAAAAAAATTTGAAAAGGAAAATATTATTAATAACATAAGAAAACTTGAATTTTTTTTCAAATAATACACACATGCAGTATATTTAATAGTAAATATCTTATAGAGACATTTATTTAATTTTGAAACTATTTTTCTAGATTGTTCATTAATAAATTTTATCTTTCCTATTATTTAATTTATGGACTGGGTGTGTAAGACCCAAGTTTTTAAGCTTAGAATAAGTGGAAGAGATTTCCATTTACGATTAGGATTGATGTATTGTGAAAGGAAACCTGAACAAGAGTTTACCAAATGAAATAAATTTATGAAGGAGAAAGTTCAGGAAAAGTCAAAGGATCGTATCGAAGTCGATAAAAGTTATAGCACGATCGTTATACGCTTAAACCTAGGTCAGAAACCCTAATATATAGCTAATTTTCATTTATAGGCACGATGGAAGTTAATTCCAAAAATCTTCAGAGAAATGTTAGAACTTCTCTTTTTCCATATATCACAATCGTTTCGAGGCGAAACTCTAGGATCTACGAACGTCCGATTCCAATCATCAGAAGTTTGCCGAAACCGAAACCCTGGTATTTCAAAACCCTAGAAATTCTTGACAATGAAGACTTTTTTCTATTCAGAGCTTCAAATGAATATTCCACTCGCGTACACCCATTTCTCTTGATGATTTCAATCTTTCTTCAGAAGGAAGTTTTCCATTCCGACATTCGATGCAAAAAGCAACTTATCGGGTAAAATAGTTTTATACCGACTATGCATTAGTTGCCAAAAATACAAGGAGACATCTTTTTAGTTTTGGAATTCTTTCGCCGAAACATATCCTAGAATTCACGGAGAATGACGCCGGAAAAATCAGATTCGCGAAACTTTCATTTTCCCGCGAATTCCCATCTTCTATATATAGCAAACAAGTGAGAAAAAAACACAAAACTCCTCCATTTTCTCTCCTCAAGGCCGCGAGTTCATCCAAGGAAGAAGGTGAAGGTATGAAAAACGGTAGAAAGGGGGGGGTTTGAATAACGTTTTCAGTACAAAACTACCACCTTAAAGATTTTAACAAATCTTTTCGAGAACTAAGTGCAAAAGATAGAGATAGAAAAGCACACAAGGATTTTATCCTGGTTCACTTGATAAATCACTCAAGCTACTCCAGTCCACCCGTTAAGGTGATTTCTTCCTTCTTAGAATGAAGGCAATCCACTAATCAGGTAAGAGTTACAACTGCACTTGAAACCTACAAGTGACTAACAATTACACTGACTTAGCTCACACTAAGATTCACTCTCTTAGTCTTCTCTAGGATCCGATCAACCTTGATCTCCTAAAGGAAAATCAAACAACTGTTTGAGGTTGGTGTTTACAAGGGTTTGCTTCTGAATAAGCTGAGTGTAAACTAAATAAATTACAAGATGAAAGAAAGCTTAGAATATTTTGAATATCTTGCGCGTGTGTATTTCTTCTTAGTTTCTTAGCCGCTTCTTTCAATCTTCAGCCTCTATATATACTCCAAGGATTAGGGTTGAGCGTTGCATGGGAAATGCTACCGTTGGAGGGCAGTTCTGGAAAATCCAGCTTCTGCTGTGGCTGAGAACGTTAGGTAGGTCGTCAGGAAGGTACACTTGCTTTTGTACTTGGATAGCGACTTGACCTTTTAACCTAGGAGACTTCTGATCAGAGGAATGCTTCGTATTGGAACTTGTAAAGCCGGTTGATCAGAGTCAGAGGGAAAGCACAGATCCTCTGACCATTGTATCTTCTGATTCTGAACTCAGAGGGAAGTACATGGCCTTCAGAGTTTCTTGCTTCTGGACTTCAGAGTTTCCACTATTCAGCTTCTGGATCTTCAGAGTCTTCTACACCATCAGAACATCTGAACCTTCAGTGTTTCTTGGTTGTCAGAACTTCTGGATCTTCAGAGCTTCTAGCGACTGAGTCCTCATCAGAGTTTGTATAGCTTCAGATCTTCTGAAGCTTTTCCACTGTTCATACTGAACATGGTGAATGCGAAAGCGTTGCTTGGGTTACCCTTTATACACAGTGCTTCTGATTTGTGTGAAATTGAGTCAGGGTCAGAGCCTGTAAATAGCATACTCAGAAAAACACGTTAGAGTACCACAATTGTTCATATCAAAAGGTTAACTTGTAATCATCAAAACATAGAGTTGTACTACTAGATCAAAACTTGATCTTACAATCTCCCCCTTTTTGATGATGACAAAACTAAGATTTTTGATGAACAATTCTTAAACATTAAACTGAATTCACTCAGAGTTTAGAGATATAGAATAAGACTTATCCTGATATGAATAGTTTATCTTGCTCATTCTGAATTCAAGTCACTGCTTGATTCTGAGCTTAGCTCCCCCTGAATCTAATACTTGATGAAAACGTTAGTAAAGTCTAGATTCTGAGCTAAATCATATAAGAGTTCAGAGTGAAAAGCTTATGACATAGATGAAAAACGAATAATCAGAGCGCATAAGTGATCAGAGTCATGGACAAGGTATCAGAGTCTTGGGTATCAGAGTCAACTTAGAATCACTTCAGAAGAAGTGAAATGTATTCCTTGTATTTGCCCAGTGACACATCTATGGTCATGAAGGTGGAACTCTTAAAATCTCCAAAAGAAAAATAAGTCACACTAACACATCTTACACATCAAAAACTGGGTTTACTCCCCCTTTTTGTCATAAGCAAAAAGCTCGGGGTGTGAAAAACTTAGCTTGAAGTACAAGGTACTCCCCCTTAGAGAAGGTCTAAGTTTAAATAAAATGAAGACGATGTAAGAATCAGAGTGAGGCGATAATAAAAAGAAGAGTTAATGCAAGGGATGAACGTTTACCACCGGTCAAGTGAGTAAATAGAAGGGTCAGTTACCAAGAACTTAACCTCGAGAAACTGTAAGAGCATTAACTTTCAGAGAGAAAGTGAAGCCTATAAAAACGTTGGAGAGAAAGGTAAGCTTCACATCTCGAATAATTTTCAGTAAGAAAAATGGCATCATACAGAATGGCATTAGAAGAGCTCAGAAGGAAGGCGTTTGAGGAAGATATGTTCCTCAATATTAGGCATCCCGATGGTACAAAGACCATACAAGAGCTGACGAAGACACTGCTGGAAGAAGATCTTGGTCCAGAGATGGAGAAAGATCTGAAGGAGTTCCTCTGCTTCGTGGAAGAGATTCAGGAGCTTTGCCAGCGGGAGCTGAATCTGCTGGAAGAGAAGGAGACTGTGGAAAAGAGACTCAAGACGACAGAAGATAGTCTAGAAAAAGATGATCTGAGCATCGAACTTGGCAACATAGAGTATGCATTGGATCGTCTGGAGAAGGAAAGAGTGGAGCAGCGCCAAGAATGCAGAAGAATGAGGAAGGATCCTCCATTCTAGATATAGGGAATAATGTATGATGAAAAAAAAAAAAATGATGTAAACATAGAACAATTATGAATAAAACAGGTTTTGCAAACATATGTGACACAAATATATATAGATTTATGCATATAGAATCACAAATGAACAAATTAAAATAAGTAAATAAACAGAGTTTAAATAAAACAACGTTAAATAAAAAGGAAAAGGAAGAAAAAGAAGAGATCCTAAAAACTAAGGTTTGTCAGTACGGCGCAGAAGTTCCATCATCATGTGCTTCATCTCAATCAGCATGGATTCATGAGTGTCAAGACGTTGTTCCATGATGTCGAGTCTGGATGAGCTTGACGGAGTAGAGCTGGAAGGAACGTTCTGAGCAGCTTGAGGTTCTGGAATGGAAGCAGAAGCAGCAGGAGTAAATAGAACTGGTGCAAGTCGCTCTGCCTCAGCCTCAGCTTCAAGACGTTCTGCCTCAAGTCTGGCTTGTTCAGCCTGAGCTGCTGCTTGACGGGCAGCTTCTTCTTCTTGTTCTTTCTGTCTCTTGGCTTCTTCAATGGCTTCAAGAAGCTTGGTTCTCTGTTCGAGTTCATGAAGAGCCACCCTCCTAGCAAACCTTTGCTTTGCAGCCTCAATGCTCTGACTTCCCTCTGCATGCAGGAGCTGCAGCATAACGGGAAACTGAGCCACCAGCCAAGTGCTCAACTCGTTCCACTCATCAGCCACATTTTCAGCATTCTCACTGAGGTCAGTCTGACCGTGCACATTGCGGAGCCTCAAGGAGGCTTCATGATTGAAAATATTGATGCACTCAGAGAGAGATGTGGGTTGAAGGTGAGTATAGGGAATGATGGAGAGGTTGGGTGCAGGAGAGGCTGGGTGATTGCTGCTATGAGCTTCAGAGGCACCTTGTGGAGAACCAATGTTAATTATGGGAGCATTGGGTTCAGAGGTTCCACGGTGAGGGTCTGAAGTTTCAACCAGAGGGTGAGGTGATCTAACCGAGGATTGGTTAGATACTGACTGTTCAGGTTCAGGGTCTGGTTGAATTGGCTCTGGTTGGTCAGGGACAGGGTGAGCCTGTTGGACTAAAGGGTCTGCCTCTTGGATAGGATTGGCCAAGATAGGGTCATCTGGGTCAACTAGACGTTCAGGTCTAGGGCCAGGATATTGCCTAGGGCTTGGACAGGTAAGGTAATAATCTTCCAAGGCAGATACCTTCTCTTTCCTAACCTCCATGAATTTTCTAAGTGATTCAGAGGTATTGGAGGGAGGAGAGTCAATGACATTGATGGGGAAGGATACAGGTGTGAAGGCTGATGAAGAGTCTGTATCCGTGGTTCTGACCGCAGGACGTGCTGATGCTCTGGGAGCAGAGTGATCAGACGTTCTGGGTTGTGGTTCTGTTGGTTCGGGTTCTGGTTGGTTTTGGATGATGGGTTCAGAAAGTAATGGGTCATATGGAATGGTGAGGAGAGAGGTTGGATCTTCTGACCTCTGCAGCAGCTGGTTCCACCCGAGTAGGCTTCACCACAATTCGGACTTTCTTCTGCTTCTTCTTTGGAGGACCATCCTCACTATCATCACCATCATCATTATCAGGCTTGCTCTTCGCCTTCTTGATCAGAGGGACATCAGATTCCTCTGAGGATTCGTCCAGAACCATCTTCCTCTTGGTTTTCTTCTTGGGAGGAGAAGGAAACTCTGGAGCTGGTGGAAGTCTGCTGACGAAATCATCAAGGTCAATCTCGAATCCTTGAGCCCTGAGGTCTTCAACATAGCATCTGATGGCTTCAGGATGGTCTGCTTGAGTCCACAGAGGGTAGTCATTCAGAGGCATTCTTCTTCCTCTGATCTCAGAAGATGTGTCCTCATGAGCAGGAGCAATCTTCTTCTGGACTAAGCCCATCTTCTTCAGAGAGTTGGCGGTGAAGACATCGCTAACAATTGTGCTCAAGTCCTCTGTGCAACCAGTCTCGATCAAATCTTGCACCAAGTTGCTCTCAATGAGAAAGTCTGAGAGCAGCCTCCCAAAAGGGATATATTTGATGGCTGACTTGATGGAGGAGGTGGTGCGAGACTTCCGGATGCATTCCTTCAAATAGGAGAACAGGAAGTAGGGAAGGCAGATCTTCTCCTTGTCTTGAATGAAGAACAGCATCGCCTTCTGATTGAAGTTGATGTAGTCTGGAGAACTGCCCTTTGGTCGTTGATTGATGCAGTGGAGCAGGATCTTGTGCCAGATTCTCAGTTTGGGGTGAAGATCCATCACTTTGTAGCTCGTCTTGCCCGGTTTGAAAGTGGTGTACAGGGCCTTGTTGACGATGTCCTTGGTTCTGGGTTTCAGCTTCGATTCCGTCAGTGAGAACCGATACCCATGAGCAGTTTCTGCACCAAGCAGATTCACGAAGGACTTCTCCGTGATGATGATCTTCCTACCCAGTATGTAAGAGACCACCTGAGTGTCATCACAATCAGCGTGCTTCCAGAATTCCTTTACCAGCTTCTCATACACCGGTCCTCGAAGTCGATTGAAGTAGTTTCCCCAACCTTGAGCTTGGACTTCAGGACGGAGATCAAACCCATTTGCAGCCAAGTTGTCGAAGTTGAATCTCCATTCTGCAAGGACTTGGAGTTCCTCAGGAGGAAATACACAGTGAACGGCACAGCCCCGTTCTGCAATAGGAACAACCTGCTCTTGAGCTTGAGCTTGTTCTTGTGCTGGGTTCTCAGAGCCCCGTTGACCCGTTGCTAAACCGACTACCATGTGAGGGAACTGAGGTGCATCTGCAGTTGATCTTCTGGTTTGTCTCACCATTTTGAAGAGGTTGAAGGTTTGAGGTAGAAGATGAAGTTTGAAGGATGAAGAGAGATCGAGAGAGAATTCGAGAGAAAGGCGGTTTTGAAAAGCAGAGAGTGCGAGAGTGAAAACCGGAAGTGAGAGAGAACGTGTGTGTATAGTGGGTTTTATCAAATAACCGTTGTTGATTCAAAAAGCACTTTAAGATCAACGGTTGAAAATTAAAGATAGACAGTAACAGTAAAATACACAATCACACACAGGAGATAAGCATATCTACACGCAATCACAACAGACTGTCACACGGGCACAAGGAACTATGCATCAGAAATTCTGACGCACGTGTTGTTGTCTCAGCTTCAGAGTCAGTACCAGTGGGCACACACACTCTGATTGAGTTACCTTCTGGACTAGACATCTTCTGATCAAGAAGTATCATAGTCAGAGGTTCTGATCTATCTTCACTCTGGACAAAAGTCCATGTTTAGATTTTTCAGAATAAAATTAAATCTATCTTCAGCTAAGGGCTTTGTAAAGATATCTGCCCATTGATGGTCAGTATCAACAAACTTCAGAAGAAGTACGCCCTTCTGCACATAATCTCTAATGAAGTGATACTTTACCTCAATGTGCTTTGCCCTTGAATGCAAGATAGGATTCTTGCTCAACGAAATTGCAGCAGTGTTATCACAAAAGATTGGGATATTGCTCTCAAGGATCTGATAATCCTCCAGCTGATGTTTCATCCAGAGCATCTGAGTGCTGCATATTGCTGCTGAGATATATTCTGCCTCTGCAGTTGATAGAGCAATGGTTGATTGCCTCTTGCTTGCCCATGAGACTAGATTGCTTCCCAGAAATTGACAATTTCCAGAAGTACTTTTTCTCTCTGTTCTATCTCCAGCATAATCAGCATCACAATAACCTGAAAGCTTATACTCTGATGTTTTCTTATACATCAAGCCAAGGTTAGTGGTGCCTTTCAGATACCTTAGGATCCTCTTAACAGCAGTTAAGTGGGTTTCCCTTGGATCTGATTGGAAACGAGCACATAAATGAACACTAAATAATATGTCTGGCCTAGATGCAGTTAAGTACAGCAGTGAACCTATCATGCCACGATAGAGCTTCTGACATACTTTACCACTTATATCTTCCTTTTCCAGAATGCATGTTGGATGCATTGGAGTCTTGGCCACTGTAGATTCCAGCATATTGAACTTCTTCAGAAGTTCTTTAGTGTACTTGCTCTGATGGATATATGTTCCTTCTGGTGTTTGATTAACTTGTATTCCCAGAAAGTACTTTAATTCTCCCATCATACTCATCTCAAATTCAGCCTGCATCATCTCAGAAAATTCTTTGCATAGAGATTGATTAGCAGAACCAAATATAATATCATCAACATAAATTTGCACAATTAAGATATCATCTTTATAAGTCTTGCAAAAGAGAGTTGTATCTACTTTACCCCTTACAAACTCATTCTCCAGAAGGAATGAGCTAAGTCTCTCATACCATGCTCTGGGAGCTTGCTTCAGACCGTAGAGTGATTTCTTTAATTTGAACACATGGTCTGGTTTCTTTTCATCTTCAAAACCTGGGGGTTGATGAACATAGACTTCCTCTGAGATATAACCATTTAGGAAGGCACTCTTTACGTCCATCTGATGTAGAACTATGTTGTGATTTACTGAGAAAGAAATCAATAGTCTGATTGCCTCCAGTCTTGCTACCGGAGCAAATGTTTCAGTGTAGTCTATTCCTTCCTGCTGGCTGTAGCCTTGAGCAACTAGCCTTGCCTTGTTTCTGACTACATCTCCTTTCTCATTTAGCTTGTTTCTGAATACCCATTTCGTTCCAATAACATGGACATTCTCAGGCTTCTTCACTAAGCTCCAAACATCGTTCTTGGAGAATTGATTCAATTCTTCTTCCATGGCCAGAATCCAATCCTTGTCCTGAAGAGCTTCATCTATGGACTTGGGTTCAATTAAGGACACCAATCCTTTCAGACTCAGCAAGGTCTCTTCAGAGGGTCTGAAGGCAGATCTGGTTCTGACTGGTTCATCTTTGTTGCCCAGAATCAATTCCTTAGGATGAGCTGCAGTGATTCTGCTCTTCTTCAGAGTTTGTGAGTTAGAGGGACCAGCTTCTTCCTCTGGTCCATCTTCCTCTGGCTCAACTTCCTCTGGAGCTTTGCCTTTGTCAGAGACATTAATGCTTAAATCTGCAAACTTTTCAACTAGCTTTGACTGGTCAGAGTCAAGCTTATCATCAAATCTAACATGAATAGATTCTTCAATAGTCTTAGCATCAGTATTATAAAATCTAAAACCTTTAGATCTATCAGAATAACCAAGTAATAGACACTTAGAAGATTTAGCATCAAATTTATGCAATCTATCCTTAGTATTGAGAACATAACAAACACAGCCAAAAGGATGAAAATAAGAAATGTTGGGTTTTATGTTCTTCCACAATTCATAAGGAGTCTTATTCAGAATTGGTCTCACAGAGATTCTGTTCTGAATGTAACATGCTGTATTTACTGCCTCTGCCCAAAAGTGCTTAGCCATGCCAGTTTCTTGGAGCATGGTTCTAGCCATCTCCTGAAGAGTTCTGTTCTTCCTCTCAACAACACCATTTTGTTGAGGAGTTCTGGGACAAGAGAAATCATGTGCAATTCCATAGGAATCAAACAGACTCTCAAACTTGTCATTCTCAAACTCTCCACCATGGTCACTTCTGACACGCACAATTCTACAAGCCTTCTCGTTTTGCACTTGAGCAATGAAGGTAGAGAACACAGCATGAGACTCATCCTTGCGGGTTAGAAACTTTACCCATGTCCAGCGGCTATAGTCATCAACGATAACCATCCCATATCTCTTGCCACCTATAGACTCAGTTTTCACTGGTCCAAACAGGTCGATATGCAGAAGTTCTAACGGCCTTGAGGTTGAGACAACATTCTTTGCCTTGAAAGGGACTTTTGTGAATTTGCCTTTCTGACATGCTTCACAAAGAGCGTCTGAAGCGAACTTCAGATTGGGTAAGCCCCTGACAAGGTTTAGCTTGCTCAGCTGAGAAATCTTTCTCATACTGGCATGCCCTAACCGTCTATGCCATACCCACTGCTCTTCATT
Source organism: Lotus japonicus (assembly GCF_012489685.1). Taxonomy (NCBI): domain Eukaryota; kingdom Viridiplantae; phylum Streptophyta; class Magnoliopsida; order Fabales; family Fabaceae; genus Lotus; species Lotus japonicus. The sequence goes on along the minus strand of NC_080042.1, from coordinate 19,306,810 downwards.
AACAGACAGAAGGCACTTCACATTCTGAGCCTCCAACTCAGATAATCTGATCTTATAAATGTTGTTCTTCCTCTTGCTGTTAAACAGAACAGAGCCATCGATCTGACTTACAGCCAGGCAGGACTTTTGATTGAATATAACATCATAACCCTTGTCAGCTAATTGACTTATAGACAATAAGTTATGTGTTAAGCCGTCTACCAATAAAACATTATCAATGCATGGACTACTATCTACACAAATAGTACCAGTACCAATAATTTTACCCTTTTCATTTCCTCCGAAGCCAACTTCGCCTCCAGGCTTAAGTTTCAGCTCTCGGAACATACGCTTTTCTCCCGTCATGTGACGCGAGCATCCACTGTCAAGATACCATGATTGGTGTTTCAGTGGAGCTATCAAGGATATCTGCAACATAGATAATCTTGTCCTTAGGTACCCACTTTCTGGGTCCTCTTTTGTTAGTTACCCCAAAGGTTCTGATCACCTTGGGTGTCTCAACATGATATTTTAAAGGAATATTTGCATGATATTTAGTCATAGAGAAAGATCCCTTTTTAAGAGGGTTTTTAGCAACTTCAGCAGGTACAGGATCAGGCAATATGGTACCAGAGGGAACAAAGCATTCATACAAGGATTTAGCTTTAGACACAGAAGGCTCATTTCTAATTGGTTTAGAATAGCCAATGCCATGCATTCCATTTCTGCTTACACCATAGATCATTGAAGCCATTAAGCTTCTATCTACGCTTTTAGCCAGGAATCTTTGAAAAGATTTTTCATACTTAGATTCATGCTTACTATCAGAGGCATCACAGGCAATAACTTCTTCTAACTTTGCAATTTGATTCTTAAGCACAGAGTTAGAATTAACTAAAGCATGGTTATCATTTTTCAAATCAGATATGATTTTCTCATGTTCAGAAGGAGTTTTAGAAACAGCAGATAAGTTCTTTTTCAGCTTCTTATGCTTAGACAACAAGGAGTTATACTTATCCATGATATCAGACAAAGCATGTTTCAGTTCAGAGGTAGAGAAGGAAGCAAATACCTCATTTTCATCGTCAGAGTCTGGATCTCCTTCTGATTCTGAGTCAGAGTCAACAGCTTCCTTTGACTCTGTTCCTTTGTCTTTGACAATAGCCATGAGTCCTTGGACTTCACCATCAGAGTCAACATCCTCTGACTCTGATTCATCGAATGTCACCATCAGACTCTTCTTGGTCTTGAAGTGCTTCTTTGGCTTCTTGTCCTTCTTCAATTTTGGACAGTCACTTTTGTAGTGCCCTGATTCTTTGCACTCAAAGCAAGTGACTTCCTTGATTGATGACTTCTTCTGACCTGAGGATTCAGACTTTCCTCTTGCCTTTCCAGAGCCTTTGAACTTGCTCTGCCTGTGCTTCCAGATGCGGTTGAGTCTCTTGGAAATCAGAGTCAGCTCATCTTCATCAGAATCTTCTGATGCTTCTTCAGATTCTTCTTCTTCAGCTTGAAGAGCCTTTGACTTCTCAACCTTAGCCTTTTCAGATTTGGATTTCAAGGCTATGGACTTTTTCCTCAGATCTTGCATCTCTGAGCGCTTCAGCTCATGGCATTTCAAAATGCTGATGAGTTCTTCTAAACTCATATTCTCAACATCTCTCGTGAGCTCTATTGAAGTCACCAAAGGCATCCAACTTTCAGGAAGACACCTGATGACCCTTATGACGTGATCTTTTGTTGTGTAGCTCTTGTTGAGAGGACGTATGCCAGCTACAAGCAGTTGAAATCTGGAGAACATTTCTTCAATGGACTCATTTGGCTCCATGATGAAGGATTCATACTTTTGGATCAAAGACAATGCCTTTGATTCTTTGACTTTCTTGTTTCCTTCATGAGACATCTTCAGAGAATCAAAGATGCCTTTAGCAAACTCACGATCTGTAATCTTCTGGTACTCCTCATAGGAAATAGCACTTAGAAGAATTGCTCTTGCTTTATGATGTTGTGAGTACAGCTTCTTTTGATCTGCAGACATCTCTGACCTTGGGATCTTTTTGCCATCTGCATCAACTGGACGCTCATAGCCATCCACAATAATATCCCAGAGATCTGCATCGAAACCCAGAAAGAAACTTTCCAGTCTATCTTTCCAATATTCGAACCTTTGACCATCGAACATAGGAGGCTTTGCGTTGTAACCATCTCTTTGAGTTTCACTGTTGGTGGCAGCCATTGTTTTTCACACCGGCCCGGATCACTGAACACTGTTAGGTGTGGTAATCAGAACTTGCGCTCTGATACCAATTGAAGGTATGAAAAACGGTAGAAAGGGGGGGGTTTGAATAACGTTTTCAGTACAAAACTACCACCTTAAAGATTTTAACAAATCTTTTCGAGAACTAAGTGCAAAAGATAGAGATAGAAAAGCACACAAGGATTTTATCCTGGTTCACTTGATAAATCACTCAAGCTACTCCAGTCCACCCGTTAAGGTGATTTCTTCCTTCTTAGAATGAAGGCAATCCACTAATCAGGTAAGAGTTACAACTGCACTTGAAACCTACAAGTGACTAACAATTACACTGACTTAGCTCACACTAAGATTCACTCTCTTAGTCTTCTCTAGGATCCGATCAACCTTGATCTCCTAAAGGAAAATCAAACAACTGTTTGAGGTTGGTGTTTACAAGGGTTTGCTTCTGAATAAGCTGAGTGTAAACTAAATAAATTACAAGATGAAAGAAAGCTTAGAATATTTTGAATATCTTGCGCGTGTGTATTTCTTCTTAGTTTCTTAGCCGCTTCTTTCAATCTTCAGCCTCTATATATACTCCAAGGATTAGGGTTGAGCGTTGCATGGGAAATGCTACCGTTGGAGGGCAGTTCTGGAAAATCCAGCTTCTGCTGTGGCTGAGAACGTTAGGTAGGTCGTCAGGAAGGTACACTTGCTTTTGTACTTGGATAGCGACTTGACCTTTTAACCTAGGAGACTTCTGATCAGAGGAATGCTTCGTATTGGAACTTGTAAAGCCGGTTGATCAGAGTCAGAGGGAAAGCACAGATCCTCTGACCATTGTATCTTCTGATTCTGAACTCAGAGGGAAGTACATGGCCTTCAGAGTTTCTTGCTTCTGGACTTCAGAGTTTCCACTATTCAGCTTCTGGATCTTCAGAGTCTTCTACACCATCAGAACATCTGAACCTTCAGTGTTTCTTGGTTGTCAGAACTTCTGGATCTTCAGAGCTTCTAGCGACTGAGTCCTCATCAGAGTTTGTATAGCTTCAGATCTTCTGAAGCTTTTCCACTGTTCATACTGAACATGGTGAATGCGAAAGCGTTGCTTGGGTTACCCTTTATACACAGTGCTTCTGATTTGTGTGAAATTGAGTCAGGGTCAGAGCCTGTAAATAGCATACTCAGAAAAACACGTTAGAGTACCACAATTGTTCATATCAAAAGGTTAACTTGTAATCATCAAAACATAGAGTTGTACTACTAGATCAAAACTTGATCTTACAGAAGGAAGAAGAATTTTCTTCATTTCTTGCTTGATCGTTGATCCGTTAGTTGCTGCTTCAAGGTTTCGAGGTATAGTCGCTAATCCTTACCTCTGATCGCTTTTTCCATAGCTTTTCTGTAGACTTTTCTGAGCTGATAGTTTATGGGTTTTTGCAAAACTATCCTGAATCTTTCATTTCTGATTCTAAACCTCTTCTATATGTGCCCAAGGTCACTTCTGCCGGATTAGATTTTCCGTTATGTCGCCGGAATTCCGCCGGAATCAATTTTAGCCTTAAATACCCATTTTTGGAGTTTTTAAGGTAAAGCTTCAACCTTTAGGCTAAAAACTATCGCCTTAGCTTAGTGTTAGTAGGATTAGTTGTCATAAACGTCGTTAGTAACGTCCCTGCAAAATTTGGTTTTTGGGATTTCAGTTTTGAAATTTCTAAGTACTCATATCTGTGATTCTGAGTAGTGAGAATAGCGGGCAGGTCATGCCGATTTTATTTTGAGAGTTTTGAGAAAGTTCGATAGGACGAATGAGATTCGGGCCTTGTTATGGTTTTTCATGGATCGAGACATTCTCTGGAGTCATTTGGGATTTGGAGATCCCGGGAACTTATAAGATTCGCGATAAGATTAAAAGGATATTATTTTGTAAAGAAAACTCATAAGACATTAAACAACCTCTAAATCTTCAAATAATGATAATAAACTCGAAAGGAAGCTTGGGATGAAGATCTTAGTTTTGGAAAACGAGAAGTGTCGTCGGATCCAAGTGTTGAGGAAGTTGAGAAGTAGTGAGTAGGTTGATGCTCTTGTGCTGTTGTAGCAGCTGTGTTGTTGGGCTATCCGGGGGATAAGTCCGGGAAATTGATAGTTTCCGAGTATGTTGATACTCTTGCTCGTTGAGCAGTTTTGACCATCGGATGGAGATGAGTCGGATGATTTGGAGATCATCATGAGATAATATTTATGCCTTCGGGTACAATTTATGCCTTCGGGTACAGTTTATGCCTTCGGGTACAGTTTATGCCTTCGGGTACAGTTTATACCTTCGGGTAATTCGGACATCGACGGGGGATATGATCGACCGTGAGGTTAGGATCGACCTGTTGATTGTCGGGCATAGCGGAGGGAAAAGTCGACCCGCAGGGTTAGGACTGATCCGGCTATGTCAAGGTTGTAAGTGACACTCGGGGGTTATGGTCGACACAATGCCAGTGTTAGGACCGACTCAAACGTGCCCAGCCTACTCTTTCCGGAATCGTCGAGATTGACGTTGCATTGACATATCATGCACTCTAATTATATTCGTTGGGGATTTGGATGAGTAGATGTTGATAAATATCGTATGTGCTTTGATGATTGAATTGTACTAGAGATTTGATAACATGCTATGTTTAAACCTTAGGGTAGACAATGCAGAACTTATATGTATATAGACAACATATATATATATATACCCCTTATACTTTATCTGGTGTCTTGTATTCTCTATCCTATATTCCGTAAGTTGACCCTTGCACGTGCTACCTGTGTTTGGGGGGCTATGTATGCCCTTTTTGTCAGATGTCGTTGGTGGATTCTTCCGTGATTCCTCGTCGTTCGGGGAAGACCCGGAGCGAAATGACTACTATTGAGCCTTCGACGTGGACCCGGACTTCATGCATGACCAGATGGGAGTCGATGATGGAAGTATGGGGGATGGGTGATTAGAGTCTATTAAGGTTGAGTGTTAGTGTCCTAGCTCTGACTTATTCTTATTTTTGAGGGCTTGTGTTGCTGACACTTGACCTAACATTTTGGGATTGTACATTTTGCCTACGGGTGTTACACTTTTCTACTTTCCGTCATTGGAGGTTACTCGTGACGAGGTCGCTATTTACAGCGGGGGATGCTATATATATTGTATATTAGTTCTGTTGCCTTTCGCATTTGGGCTTTATTTAATTCAGTCTTGTCTTAGTTATTATCAAAAAAAAAATATTTACGTTTTTCCGCATTAAGTTTACTTTTGGTTACTAAAGTGACGCCACCGAAATCGAGTGTTACAGGGTGAGACCCTAGGGTCCCTCGCCCAGGCGCGCCAACCTAGGGCGACGCGCGAGCCAGGAAGTTGGGCCTTCTCCCTGAAGGCCCAACTGGCCCATTAGAAGAAGTTGAGGGCGCCAAGCCCAATCATCGAATCTATAAATAGGGAGCGGTTACCAATTGTAAAGGACTCTTGGCTCACTTGAGAAATAACAACTTGAAATTCAGTTACTTTTTCTCTCTAAGCGGTTACGCTCTCACTCTCTTTAGATTCTCACTTCACGATCGTCTTAACATGGGTACCGTACCTCATCTCTATGTTCTTGGATAGAACATTTGGCGCCGTCTATGGGGTAGACTTCGATTCCCGGACTACGTGGATTGTGATTTGGTTGTGAGAAGTTCGATTTTCCGTGCAATTCTCTTCAGTTTTCTGGAAGTTTTGGTGTAATTCTTGGTTCGCTGGTGAAGCCTAATGGAAGCTCGTCGTCGACAAAGGAAGGAAAGGCTGAGACAAGCGTGTGGTTCGTCATTGCGTCGCGCATACGGAAGGCGGCACGATGAATCAGGAGATGAATGGTTGACATTCGAGACACCGGGCGCTCACAGAGATTGGAAATGGTTAATCTGCGACATTAATAACCGCCTGGAGAAGCCGGATGGGAAAGAATGATGCGCTTACCATCGAGCAACATGCCACGATTCGGAGGAATGTCGTGATTTGCTGCTCGCGGTGGAGCGATTAATAGTGGTAGGGGAACCAACCAGACCTTAGAGGGATCGAGCCTTAACGATTAAGGAGGTGAGCACGATTGTAGGAGGATTCGGTGGAGGTGGAGTCACTAATGCAGCAAGGAAGCGATACGCAAGGGCGGTGAACGCGGTCACAGAGACTCCTTTAAGTTTTTCACACCCGAACATTAGATTTTCGCCCACGGACTTCCGCGGAATAAAGCCTCATCTGGATGATCCGATTATGGTCCCACTGCGGGTCAACCAACTCAATGTTTAGCGAGTGCTGCTGGATCAAGGAAGTTCGGCGGACATCATTTACGGTGATGCGTTTGAACGTTTTGGTTTGAAAGACGAAGACCTCACTCCCTACGCGGGAACTCTTGTGGGGCTCGCAGGCGAGCAAGTATGGGTCAGGGGCGTTCTCGACCTTGATACTACATTTGGTGAATTTGAAAACGCCAAAAAATTGAAGGTGAGATACCTAATCCTGGGGGCGGTGGGATCCTACAACATGATAATCGGCCGGAACACCTTGAATCGTCTGTGCACCGTGATCTCAACAGCACATCTGGCGGTCAAGTATCCGTTATCAAATGGGCGAATCAGAAGAGTTGTTGTGGACCAGAAGAGTGCAAGGGAATGCTATTGCAACGCAGTGGAACGATACGGGAAAAAGAGTGCTTCGACAGGACACCGATGCAACGAGGTCGACGTGCCGGAGGAAGACTTAGATCCGAGGGGCGAGAGGTGAGTCAACAGGCCCACGCCGATCGAAGAAACTAAGGAATTGGAGTTTGACGAGAAAATCCTCAAAATTGGAACCAGGTTGACTGAGAATCAAGAACTGGACTGGGCGAGACCCCAGGGTCCCTCGCCTAGGAGCGCCAGCTTGGGGCGACGAGCGGCCCAGGGATTTGGGCCTCCTCCTAAAGGCCCAACCGGCCTAATAAGAAGGATTAGAGGCGCCAAGCCCAACCCCACATCTATAAATAGGGGATGAACACCAATTGTAAGGGACTTTTAGCTCATTTGAGAAATTACAAGATTGAAATTTAGTTACTTTCTCTCTTTAAAGCGGTTACGCTCTCATTCCCTCTAGGAATCTCACATCACGATCCTTACACTCTAGGTACTATACTTCATCTTTATGTTCTTAGATAGAACATTTGGAGCCGTTTGTGGGGAACGGTAGATTTCGATTCCCGGACTACGTGGATTGTGATTGGTCTGAGAGAAGTTCGATTTTCCGTGCAATTCCTTTTTGGTTTCTTGATTTTCGGTTCAAATTCTTGATTTTCTAGTAACACTTGATGGAAGCACAGCGTCGACGAAGTAGGAGAAGGATGAAACACATGCGTGATTCGCGCCGCGCGTATGGAAGGCGGCGAGGTGAAGAAGCAGAGTCCTCAATCTCCTTGATGGAACCTTCAGGAGAAGGACTATCCTTATCTCAGCCGGTGGACGCTTGCAAGGATTGGAGGTGGCTGATTCGTGATGTCAATAGCCGCCTGAAGCAGCAGCAGGACACGGAGGTCCGAAGGGCGAATGCAACAGCGGAGCCTTGGACACTGCAAAGGAAAAGCTATTGGAAGTTCGTGAGGGAGGGGAGGAATTCGTCTCCAAAAGGAAAGCTGGAGTGCTTGGACAAATCGCGCGAAGCAAGAAATCTCCGGGAACCGCGAGCGACGCGAATGAGCGGCAAACCGGGAGGAGAATGGTGTGCTTATCACCAGGTCATGGGCCACGCCACGGAGGAATGCCGCACATTGCAGCGCGAGGTGAGAAAGTTGATAGCGGCAGGGAAACCTACTAGAACACAGGGCGGTAATACTTTGACACCTAAAGGAATAAACACTATCGCTGGAGGGTTTGGAGGAGGATTATCAAAGCTGTTGGGCGAGAATTTGGATATTTTTGCTTGGAGTCACAAGGACATGCTAGGAATAGATCCGGACTTCATTTGCCACAGGCTGGCGCTGAGTCCCGGAATCAAACCAGTGACTCAGACACGTCGACAAATGGGCGATGAAAATGAGAAAGTAATCCAACAAGAGGTAAACAAATTATTGGCGGCAGACTTTATTCGGGAAATTAAGTATCCTACCTGGCTGGCGAAAGTGGTGATGGTAAAGAAGGCGAATGGGAAATGGCGAATGTGTGTGGACTACACAGACCTGAATAAGGCATGTCCGAAGGATTCTTACCCATTACAAAGCATAAACAAGTTAGTGGATGGGGCGTCCGGAAATGAGTTGTTGAGTCTGATGGATGCATATTCGGGATATCACCAAATCAAGATGCACCCGTTGGATGAAGATAAAACGGCCTTTATGACCGCCAGAGTAAACTACTGTTATCAAACCATGCCTTTCGGACTGAAAAATGCGGGGGCGACGTATCAGCGGTTGATGGATAGCGTATTCGAGGGCCATGTGGGAAGGAACATGGAGGTCTACGTTGATGATATGATCGTAAAGTCAGTTTTGGGATCAAGCCATCACGAGGATTTAACAGAAGCTTTTGGCAGGCTCCGAAAGCATAACATGAGGCTCAATCCGGAGAAATGTTCTTTTGGTATATAGGGCGGGAAGTTCCTAGGCTTCATGATGACGACGAGAGGAATTGAGATCAACCCAGATAAGTGTAAGGCGATCCAGGAAATGAAGAGCCCAAGTAGCGTGAAGGAGGTGCAGCGCCTGACGGGGCAGATTGCAGCCCTATCTAGGTTTCTCCCTCATTCGGGCGACAAATCGGCTCCGTTCTTCAAATGCCTCAAGAAGAACGCGGCGTTTAAATGGAGTTCGGAGTGTGAAGAGGCCTTTAACCGCCTTAAAGAAATGTTGTCCGCACCGCCCGTTCTATCGAAGCCTGTCTAGGGTCTTCCTTTGCACTTGTATTTTTCCGTCAGCGATCGTGCGATCAGCTCGGTAATCCTTCAGGAGGTAGACGGAGAACAAAAAATAGTTTACTTTGTAAGCCATACACTCCAAGGGGCGGAAATCAGGTATCAGAAGATAGAGAAGGCGGCGCTCGCCATCCTCGTTACCGCCCCACGCTTAAGACCTTACTTTCAAAGCTTTCAGGTAAAAGTAAGGACTGATCTTCCTCTGAGACAGGTGTTGCAGAAGCCAGATTTGTTAGGAAGACTCGTCGCGTGGTCGGTTGAGTTATCGGAATACGGTTTGCAATATGACAAAAGGGGGAAGGTCGGTGCGCGGACTTTAGCTGATTTTGTGGTAGAGCTAACGCCCGAGGACGGTGAGAAGGTAAGCACGCAATGGACGTTGTTTGTTGATGGGTCATCGAACGACAACGGAAGTGGAGTAGGGGTCACTCTACAAGGGCCTGGGGAGCTAGTGTTAGAGCAGTCCCTTAGATTCCAATTTAAAAGCCAACAATAATCAGGCAGAGTATGAGGCTCTGATCGCAGGTCTGAAGCTAGCAATTGAGGTGCAAATTGATAGTTTGCTGGTTAGAACGGACTCGCTGTTAGTAGCAAGCCAAGTAAATGGGGAATTCCAGGTGAAGGAACCGGCCTTGATAAAATATCTTGAACGAGTACGGCTATTGATGAGTCGATTGCAAGAGGTCGTAGTTGAGTTCGTGCCAAGGGCACAGAATCAAAGGGCAGACGCCCTGGAAAAATTGGCAAGCACTCGGAAGCCTGGAAATAATCGAAGTGTGATCCAAGAGACGCTGGCCAATCCTAGCATAGAAGGAGAGTCGGTGGCCTCAGTTGACCGCCAAGAAACTTGGATGGACCCCATCATAGACATTTTGGCGGGAGAACCAAGTGAGGTAGTGAAGTACTCAAAGGAACAAAGGAGAGAGGCGGGACACTACACATTACTCGATGGGATACTCTTTCGACGAGAATTTATGTTCCATCATGAACATTGAGATGAGGTATAGTACCTAGAATGTAAGGAACGTGATGTGAGATTCCTAGAGAGAATGAGAGCGTAACCGCTTAGAGAGAGAAAGTAACTGAATTTAAAGCTTGTTATTTCGCAAATGATGGTAGTAAGTATCGACCGACACACCGATACGATACGCGATACGGTACGTTTTTTTAGGTAAATGATACGTATCGTACCTGTGTATCGAATTGTCCATGTATCGCGTCCGTATCGGCTGTATTGTATCATGTATCGTTGTATCGCGATACGAAGTTGTATCGCACGATACAGAAACTGGGCAAACCGGATCAGGCTCGCGACCCAGTTCGGATATTTTAATTTTTTTAGCCTTTTTTTACGGGTTTTTTTTATGAATTTGGGCCAAAGTGGGTCGACTCAATGCATTTAGGGATTGAAATTACCCTAAATCCCTGATTTCAACTCTTGACAAGGGTTCAACTTCAACGCTTACGGGTTCAACTTCAACGTTGTTCACCTTTACTGCAGTATGGTTTAAAGCATAGTTTAGCAAGTATGGAAGTGCTTTGCATTTGTCATGTTATTGATGATTTTGAAGGAGATGAAGACTTGCATTTGTCATATTTTGATTAATTATATTAGATATATCGTATATTTTTCATTTATGACTTATTTTTGTGTGTGTTTGTATCGTACGATACATAATACGATACGATACACGAGACGAAAAATAGGTCTTGTAACACCCCGATTTCGGTGGCGTCACTTTAGTAACCAAAAGTAAACTTAATGCGGAAAAACGTAAATATTTTTTTTTTTTTGATAATAACTAAGACAAGACTGAATTAAATAAAACCCAACAATAACAATAATCAAAACTAATATACAATATATAAACAGCCCCGCTGTAGTAGTAACCTCGTCACGAGTAAACCTCCAGTGACGGAAAGAAAAGTGTAACGCCCGAAGGCAAAAGGTACAATCCACAAGAAAGGTCAAGTGTCCGCAACACCATTCCTCAAAACTGAGAATAAGCTGGCCCATCGGCCTGAAGCAAGACCTCCTAAGTCCAACCATTTCTCTGTGATTCCCGTAAAGAAACCACACAAAAAGCTATAGGTGGGAAACTACCCTGTTCCCAAAGGAAAAAATGATGTTCAGAGCTAGGACTCTACTCCTACACTAATCCCATCTCGAGGAGCTCACACTAACACTCAATCCTACATGCTAGCATGATCGTCGTCCGAATTCGAAATCCAGAACGACCTAGTCTACATACACCATCCGTCCTCCTCTCGCAACCGCGATACGCTCCAGTTCCTGCATCTCAACCCTAGTTCCTCCCGAAGGATGAACCATCATGAATCAGCCCGCCAAAGAGATCTGACAAAGGGCGTTTGTTCGCCAAAGCACACACAGAAGACGCGAGGGTCAACTCCAAAGAATTATATAAATAATACCACCAATAGATACCATTAAAGGATTAGCCACTTAGGCTTATAACTAGGGATAACATCCTAGGGTTGCATTATTCCACAAAGAATATAACGACAGTAAAACACAGTTAACATGCATCAAGTAGAACTAACAAGTATCAAACACACTCATCACTAAGTCAGTATGCATGTTGCATGAAATGATATGCAGGTTAACCCAGTCAACCAATATGCAATCCGGAACGGATGGACATCAAACGGATCAGCCCTAACACCAGCCACGGTGGGACCATTTCGGCCCGCGTGCCTCTTACACCACACAAAGGTAGTCAGATCAGCAGTAAACCCGTAGGTCTGCCATTTCGGTCTGCTACTAAGAGTCACCTAGCAGCGCTCTTACGCGGAAATCCTGGTCTTATAACCAATTTTGGAATCCACCGTGGTCCGGTATCTCGCCGTGTTTAAACCACTTAATGAGTGCATGCAATGCACTGATTAGCCAAACAACGTCTCCGACCTCACTCGACACGTCGCCACGTGTTCTAGCTAAATTAATGTCTCTAGAAGCTTACCCTAAGGTAAAGTCGATTCTGCGACAAAATACAATAATCATAAAATGAGTGCAACCACTCACGATAACTCTTCGAGTCATCAATGCTCTCACGAAGTCTCCCGCTTCAGTGGAGTCTCACACATTCACAAAGTCTCACGCTTCAGTGAAGTTTTATGCTTTCACAAGGTCTCACGCCTCAGTGAATTTACACACTTGCACGAAGTCTCACGCTTCAGTGAAGTTTCATGCTCTCACAAGGTCTCACGCCTCAGTGGAGTTCCATGCTTTCCACAAGGTCTCACGCCTCAGTGGAGTATCCCGCATTCACAAGGTCTCACGCCTCAGTGAAGCTTCTCGGCTCATCCCTTGGATGGCTAACAAACTGCTCAACGAGCGAAGGAGTACCAACATACTCAGAACTTACCAAACTCCTCAACACTTGGATCCGACGACACTTCTTGTTTTCCAAAAACTAAGGTTTGCATCCGAAGCTTCCTTTCGAGTTTATTATCTGTATTTAAAGATTTAGAGGTTGTTTAATGTCTTATGAGTTTTCTTTTCAAAATAATATCCTTTTAGTCTTATCGCAAATCCTATAAGTTCTCGGGATCTCCAAATCCCCAAATGACTCCAGAGAATGTCTCGATCCATAAACATCATAACAAGGCCCGAATCTCATTCGTCCTATCAAGCTTCCTCCAAAACTCTCAAAATAAAATCGGCATGACCTGCCCGCTATCCTCACCATTCAGAATCTCAGATTCCAGTACAGAGCATATTTAAATCATCACAATCAACAACATGTCATATATCCATAAATCTCATCATAAACACTTAACACTTAGCGTATAAAGCATGCACCACACATCCTAGATTACCCACATAGCACATAGCATGTAAGTCAATCTCAAAAACATTCAGTAGATGAATCATCTACATTGTCAGCCGAAGCCTCAGAAAACATTTTCCAATCACACACAATCCAGTGCATAAACAATAAACAATGTCGAAAACATCGACCCTAAGCATTAACTAGAGATTCAGTGAGAAACCCTCACCTGTAGATTCTCCAGGACGATCTCCTAACACTTGTTCACAATCAAAGGCTTGCTCCTCTGGGAATTCCTCAAAATCACCTTTAGAGCAAAACCACAGAAATACTATCAGAATCTATCGAAAACTAAGCTATCGATACTTACTAAGGTTACTCGAAGTAATCTATACTCTAAGGTACGATAATCTAGCGCGAAAAGACAAGTTTTCGGAAAAGGAAATTTTCCTCCTCCCCCCTAATAGGGCTCGGCCACTTTGTGCAATTATGGGGCTCCATTTTTCTTCGATCAAACTTGGTTCCTATGCTTTCATAAGCCGTAACTAAAGGTATTCTGAACTCGGAAAAATTATCGGATCAAAAACTGTCGCAGGGGTATTTTGGTCCTGATTTTTAAATTTGGATTTTTCAAAACTGAAATCCCAAAAATAAAATTTTGCAGGGACGTCACCAACGGCGTTTATGACAACTAATCCTACTAGCACTAAGCTAAGGCGATAGTTTTCAGCCTAAAGGTTGAAGCTTTACACCAAAACCTCCAAAAATGGGTATTTTAGGCTCAAATTGATTCCGGCGGAATTCCGGCGACATAACGGAAAATCTAACCCGGCAGAAGTGATCTTGGGCGCATAAGGAAGAGGTTTAGAATCAGAAATGAAAGATTCAGTATAGTTTTGCAAAAACCCATAAACTATCCGCTCAGAAAACTCTACAAAAAAGCTATGGAAAAAGCGATCAGAGGTAAGGATTAGCGACTATACCTCGAAGCCTTGAAGTAGCGACTGATTGATCGACGATCAAGCAAACGATGAAGAAAATCTTCTCTTCTCCCTCCCTTGTAGAACTCGCGGCCTTGATGAAGAAAATGGAGGAAAATTTGAGTTTTTCTTCCTTTCTTTGCTATATATAAAGGTTGGAAATTCGCGGGAAAATGAAAGTTTCGCGAATCTGATTTTTCCGGCGTCATTCTCCGTGAATTAATAGATATGTTTTGGCGAAAGAATTCCAAAACTAAAATGAGGTCTCTTTGTATTTTTGGCAACTAAAGCATAGTCGGTATAAAACTATTTTACCCGACAAGTTGCTTTTTGCATTGGATGTCGGAATGGAAAACTTCCTTCTGAAGAAAGATTGAAATCATCAAGAGAAATGGGTGTACGCGTGTAGAATATTCATTTGAAGCTCTGAATAGAAAAAGTCTTCATCGTCGAGAAATTCTAGGGTTTTGAAATACCAAGGATTCAGTTTCGGCAAACTTCCGATGATTGGAATCGGACGTTCGTAGATCCTAGAGTTTCGCCTCGAAACGATTGTGATATATGGAAAAAGAGAAGTTCTAACATTTCTCTGAAGATTTTTGGAATTAACTTCCTTCGTGCCTAAAAGTGAAAATTAGCTATATACTAGGGTTTCTGACCTAGGTTTAAGCGTAAAACGATCGTGCTATAACTTTTATCGACTTCAATACGAACCTCAGACTTTTCCTGAACTTTCTCCTTCATACATTTATTTCATTTACTAAACTCTTGTTCAGGTTTCCCTTCGCCATGCATCAAACCTACTGGTGAATAAGAATTTATTCACTTGGTACAAACTGAAAAAGTTGGGCCTTACAGGTCTTTCGATACACGATACGATACACGATTTAACTACCATGCCTAAGAGTCCTTTACAATTAGTTTCCCTCCCCTATTTATAGTTGGGGGAGTTGGGCTTAGCGCCTCTAAATCTTTCTAATGGGCCAGTTGGGCCTCCAGGTGGAAGGCCCAAGTCCCCTGCCTGCTCATCGCCCCAGGCCAGCGCTCCTGCGCGAGGGACCCTGGGGTCTCGCCCAGTCCAATTTAGTTCGCCCCTCCTGAGGTGTCTTCCATCTGGGAAATATAAAGCTGTTATGGCAGAGGTTCACGGGGGGGGGGGGGGTTGCGCTAGTCACATCGGAGGAAGGTCTTTGGCAAGAAAAGTCCTCAGGGCAGGTTTTTATTGGCCCACAATAAGAAAAGACTGTGTAGAGTTTGTGAAGAAATGCAAAAAGTGTCAGGTATTTGCAAACTTGCCTAGGGCCCCGCCGGAACAATTGGCCACGATTAGCTCCCCATGGCCCTTCGCCATGTGGGGAGTTGACCTCGTCGGGCCTTTCCCCACCGCCAGGTCACAGATGAAGTTCATCCTCGTCGCGATAGATTACTTCACCAAATGGGTGGAAGTCGAGCCCCTCGCCAGCATCACTGCGGCCAAGATCGTAAGTTTTTCTTGAAAAGAATCGTATGCCGATTTGGGGTATCAAGGGCGATCGTTTCAGATAATGGGACGCAGTTTGCAAGTAACCAAACAAGAGAATTCTACGAAGAGATGAGTATTCAGAGAAGGTTCTATTTAATGGAACATCCTCAAACCAACGGGCAAGCAGAGTCGGCGAATAAGATAATCCTGCGGGGTTTGAAGTGACGGCTCTCGGAGGCGAAGGGAGTCTGGTTGGATGAACTCCCAGTTGTAATCTGGTCCTACAACACAACGCAACACTTAACCACTGGGGAAACTCCATTCAGGATGGCCTATGGGGCGGACGCTATGCTGCCCGTAGAAATAGACAATAGTTCTTGGCGAACAGCGCCGCGGTTTGAGGGCGAGAATTCTTCCAACATGGCGGCGGAGTTAGATTTGTTGTCGGAAACACACGATGAGGCTCGCATCAGAGAGGCTGTGATGAAGCAGCGAGCTGCGGCGAAGTATGACTCGCAAGTGCGACTGAGGGCGATGTAGGAGGGGGACCAGGTGCTAAAGAAATGAACCGGGAGCACTGGAAATAAGTTGAGTCCAATCTGGGAAGGCCCCTACAGGATTTTGAAGGCCTTAGGGAAGAGGGCTTATCACCTAGAGAGCTTAGATGGAAGGCGATGCCACGTTCCTGGAACACGGCAAGCTTGAAATATTATTACAGCTAAAGGATTGACAGGGAGCTAGTTTTGGCACAAGGATGATCGGCTAGTTGCGTCTCGCGAAGATTGAAGGTGTAAAAAGAAAGACATGTTCTTGTTCTCCATTTCGAGAGTTTGTTGGCCAAAGCGCCTAAATGGTAAAAACAAAGACACGTTCTTGTTCTCCATCTCGGGAGTTTGTTGACTATCACGTCTGATTGAAAATATAAAAATTGTATCCAGCAATTTCAATCACACTGAATTGCGGCGAGAGCTAGGTGGGAAAAATTCCCTGAAGGTGGCGATCCCAACATGACCTTGATGTTTGGGGATCTCTCCGGAAAAGCCGACGCAGCTCGCCGTCACTCGTTGGCGATGTGTGCGGATAAGCTTCTTATCCTAAAAACATCCCCGAAATATGGGTGAGCAAACCTAAATAGGCATAAGTCTTGGTAAACCTATATGACCATTGGGTCCCTTGCAGCAATAAGTCCTCGACAGGACAAACTGGCGAGGCCGCACCAGCTCTTACGGGAAATATGGTGTGGACAAAGCCTCGGTTCAAAAACTGAGCAAAAGTCCTAGTTAAACATGGCACACCATCAATGTCGTCAGACGTAATTCAGGAACAAGGGAACTATGGGGGCGCGAGAGAGAAAAACTCTAAAAAGCGCTAAAACAAGCATAAAACATAAATAAGTAAAGATGAAATCGAATAACTTGAAAGTAAAATACAAACAAAAAGTTTAAATGAAGAAAAGAAGTATTAAGCGTTACAATAACTCGAAATGGGTTAACATTATATCTTTTTCTATTGTTCCACAGCGTCTCCAAGGTCAACGCAAGCAACTTCCTGCGGATCTTCTGGACCCACCAGTCCTGTGGGGGTAACCTTCTTGAAAGCCCCAAGGCGGTCAAGGTTAATAGTAGGATGGAGGTACTTGATGAAGGTATGAAAAACGGTAGAAAGGGGGGTTTGAATAACGTTTTCAGTACAAAACTACCACCTTAAAGATTTTAACAAATCTTTTCGAGAACTAAGTGCAAAAGATAGAGATAGAAAAGCACACAAGGATTTTATCCTGGTTCACTTGATAAATCACTCAAGCTACTCCAGTCCACCCGTTAAGGTGATTTCTTCCTTCTTAGAATGAAGGCAATCCACTAATCAGGTAAGAGTTACAACTGCACTTGAAACCTACAAGTGACTAACAATTACACTGACTTAGCTCACACTAAGATTCACTCTCTTAGTCTTCTCTAGGATCCGATCAACCTTGATCTCCTAAAGGAAAAATCAAACAACTGTTTGAGGTTGGTGTTTACAAGGGTTTGCTTCTGAATAAGCTGAGTGTAAACTAAAATAAATTACAAGATGAAAGAAAGCTTAGAATATTTTGAATATCTTGCGCGTGTGTTGCTTCTTCTATTCACTTCTCTTCTTCTATTCTAGCCGCTTCTTTCAATCTTCAGCCTCTATATATACTCCAAGGATTAGGGTTGAGCGTTGCATGGAAATGCTACCGTTGGAGGGCAGTTCTGGAAAATCCAGCTTCTGCTGTGGCTGAGAACGTTAGGTAGGTCGTCAGGAAGGTACACTTGCTTTTGTACTTGGATAGCGACTTGACCTTTTAACCTAGGAGACTTCTGATCAGAGGAATGCTTCGTATTGGAACTTGTGAAGCCGGTTGATCAGAGTCAGAGGGAAAGCACAGATCCTCTGACCATTGTATCTTCTGATTCTGAACTCAGAGGGAAGAACATGGCCTTCAGAGTTTCTTGCTTCTGGACTTCAGAGTTTCCACTATTCAGCTTCTGGATCTTCAGAGTCTTCTACACCATCGGAACATCTGAACCTTCAGTGTTTCTTGGTTGTCAGAACTTCTGGATCATCAGAGCTTCTAGCGACTGAGTCCTCATCAGAGTTTGTATAGCTTCAGATCTTCTGAAGCTTTTCCACTGTTCATACTGAACATGGTGAATGCGAAAGCGTTGCTTGGGTTACCCTTTATACACAGTGCTTCTGATTTGTGTGAAATTGAGTCAGGGTCAGAGCCTGTAAATAGCACACTCAGAAAAACACGTTAGAGTACCACAATTGTTCATATCAAAAGGTTAACTTGTAATCATCAAAACATAGAGTTGTACTACTAGATCAAAACTTGATCTTACAATCTCCCCCTTTTTGATGATGACAAAACTAAGATTTTTGATGAACAATTCTTAAACATTAAACTGAATTCACTCAGAGTTTAGAGATATAGAATAAGACTTATCCTGATGTGAATAGTTTATCTTGCTCATTCTGAATTCAAGTCACTGCTTGATTCTGAGCTTAGCTCCCCCTGAATCTAATACTTGATGAAAACGTTAGTAAAGTCTAGATTCTGAGCTAAATCATATAAGAGTTCAGAGTGAAAAGCTTATGACATAGATGAAAAACGAATAATCAGAGCGCATAAGTGATCAGAGTCATGGACAAGGTATCAGAGTCTTGGGTATCAGAGTCAACTTAGAATCACTTCAGAAGAAGTGAAATGTATTCCTTGTATTTGCCCAGTGACACATCTATGGTCATGAAGGTGGAACTCTTAAAATCTCCAAAAGAAAAATAAGTCACACTAACACATCTTACACATCATCTTACACATCAAAAACTGGGTTTACTCCCCCTTTTTGTCATAAGCAAAAAGCTCGGGGTGTGAAAAACTTAGCTTGAAGTACAAGGTACTCCCCCTTAGAGAAGGTCTAAGTTGAAAGAAAATGAAGACGATGTAAGAATCAGAGTGAGGCGATAATAAATAGAAGAGTTAATGCAAGGGATGAACGTTTACCACCGGTCAAGTGAGTAAATAGAAGGGTCAGTTACCAAGTACTTAACCTCGAGAAACTGTAAGAGCATTAACTTTCAGAGAGAAAGTGAAGCCTATATAAAGCGTTGGAGAGAAAGGTAAGCTTCACAGCTCGAATAATTTTCAGTAAGAAAAATGGCATCATACAGAATGGCATTAGAAGAGCTCAGAAGGAAGGCGTTTGAGGAAGATATGTTCCTCAATATTAGGCATCCCGATGGTACAAAGACCATACAAGAGCTGACGAAGACACTGCTGGAAGAAGATCTTGGTCCAGAGATGGAGAAAGATCTGAAGGAGTTCCTCTGCTTCGTGGAAGAGATTCAGGAGCTTTGCCAGCGGGAGCTGAATCTGCTGGAAGAGAAGGAGACTGTGGAAAAGAGACTCAAGACGACAGAAGATAGTCTAGAAAAAGATGATCTGAGCATCAAACTTGGCAACATAGAGTATGCATTGGATCGTCTGGAGAAGGAAAGAGTGGAGCAGCGCCAAGAATGCAGAAGAATGAGGAAGGATCCTCCATTCTAGATATAGGGAATAATGTATGATGGAAAGAATTATGATGTAAACATAGAACAATTATGAATAAAACAGGTTTTGCAAACATATGTGACACAAATATATATAGATATATGCATATAGAATCACAAATGAACAAATTAAAGTAAGTAAATAAGCAGAGTTTAAATAAAACAACGTTAAATAAAAAGAAAAAGGAAGAAAAAGAAGAGATCCTAAAAACTAAGATTTGTCAGAACGGCGCAGAAGTTCCATCATCATGTGCTTCATCTCAATCAGCATGGATTCATGAGTGTCAAGACGTTGTTCCATGATGTCGAGTCTGGATGAGCTTGTCGGAGTAGAGCTGGAAGGAACGTTCTGAGCAGCTTGAGGTTCTGGAATGGAAGCAGAAGCAGCAGGAGTAAACAGAACTGGTGCAAGTCGCTCTGCCTCAGCTTCAGCTTCAAGACGTTCTGCCTCAAGTCTGGCTTGTTCAGCCTGAGCTGCGGCTTGACGGGCAGCTTCTTCTTCTTGTTCTTTCTGTCTCTTGGCTTCTTCAATGGCTTCAAGAAGCTTGGTTCTCTGTTCGAGTTCATGAAGAGCCACCCTCCTAGCAAACCTTTGCTTTGCAGCCTCAATGCTCTGACTTCCCTCTGCATGCAGGAGCTGCAGCATAACGGGAAACTGAGCCACCAGCCAAGTGCTCAAATTGTTCCACTCATCAGCCACATTTTCAGCATTCTCACTGAGGTCAGTCTGACCGTGCACATTGCGGAGCCTCAAGGAGGCTTCATGATTGAAAATATTGATGCACTCAGAGAGAGATGTGGGTTGAAGGTGAGTATAGGGAATGATGGAGAGGTGGGGTGCAGGAGAGGCTGGGTGATTGCTGCTATGAGCTTCAGAGGCACCTTGTGGAGAACCAATGTTAATTATGGGAGCATTGGGTTCAGAGGTTCCACGGTGAGGGTCTGAAGTTTCAACCAGAGGGTGAGGTGATCTAACCGAGGATTGGTTAGATACTGATTGTGCAGGTTCAGGGTCTGGTTGAATTGGCTCTTGTTGGTCAGGGACAGGGTGAGCCTGTTGGACTAAGGGGTCTGCCTCTTGGATAGGATTGGCCAAGATAGGTTCATCTGGGTCAACTAGACGTTCAGGTCTAGGGCCAGGATATTGCCTAGGGCTTGGACAGGTAAGGTAATATTCTTCCAAGGCAGATACCTTCTCTTTCCTAACCTCCATGAATTTTCTAAGTGATTCAGAGGTATTGGAGGGAGGAGAGTCAAAGACATTGATGGGGAAGGATACAGGTGTGAAGGCTGATGAAGAGTCTGTATCCGTGGTTCTGACAGCAGGACGTGCTGATGCTCTGGGAGCAGAGTGATCAGACGTTCTGGGTTGTGGTTCTGTTGGTTTGGGTTCTGGTTGGTTGGGGATGATGGGTTCAGAAGTTAATGGGTCGTATGGAATGGTAAGGAGAGAGGTTGGATCTTCTGACCTAGAGGGTTGGTTCTGAAGCAAATTCCAGAGTGGTGCTTCAGTAGGAGAAGGTTGAAAGAATGAAGATCTTGGGGAATGTGGTGGAGAGGTGGTTTGTGCGGCTGGCTGGGATTCATGAATAGGAGTGAGGGGATTTGAAGAGTGTTGGAGTAAGGCAGAAATTGGGAGTGCATCAAATAAATTCAAATCATCATCAGAGGTAAGTGCAGGCTTACTTGTATGTGCTGATGATCGAGTCACTCTGGCAGGAGGTTCAGTCCTTCTGACCTCTGCAGCAGCTGGTTCCACCCGAGTAGGCTTCACCACAATTCTGACTTTCTTCTGCTTCTTCTTTGGAGGACCATCCTCACTATCATCACCATCATCATCAGCAGGCTTGCTCTTCGCCTTCTTGACCAGAGGGACATCAGATTCCTCTGAGGATTCGTCCAGAACCATCTTCCTCTTGGTTTTCTTCTTGGGAGGAGAAGGAAACTCTGGAGCTGGTGGAAGTCTGCTGACGAAATCATCAAGGTCAATCTCGAATCCTTGAGCCCTGAGGTCTTCAACATAGCATCTGATGGCTTCAGGATGGTCTGCTTGAGTCCACAGAGGGTAGTCATTCAGAGGCATTCTTCTTCCTCTGATCTCAGAAGATGTGTCCTCATGAGCAGGAGCAATCTTCTTCTGGACCAAACCCATCTTCTTCAGAGAGTTGGCAGTGAAGACATCGCTAACAATTGTGCTCAAATCCTCTGTGCAACCAGCATTGATCAAATCTTGCACCAAGTTGCTTTCAATGAGAAAGTCTGAGATCAGCCTCCCAAAAGGAATATATTTGATGGCTGACTTGATGGAGGAGGTGGTGCGAGACTTCCGGATGCATTCCTTCAAATAGGAGAACAGGAAGTAGGGAAGGCAGATCTTCTCCTTGTCTTGAATGAAGAACAGCATCGCCTTCTGATTGAAGTTGATGTAGTCTGGAGAACTGCCCTTTGGTCGTTGATTGATGCAGTTGAGCAGGATCTTGTGCCAGATTCTCAGTTTGGGGTGAAGGTCCATCACTTTGTAGCTCGTCTTGCCCGGTTTGAAAGTGGTGTACAGGGCCTTGTTGACGATGTCCTTGGTTCTGGGTTTCAGCTTCGATTCCGTCAGTGAGAACCGATACCCATGAGCAGTTTCTGCACCTAGCAGATTCACGAATGACTTCTCCGTGATGATGATCTTCCTACCCAGTATGTAAGAGACCACCTGAGTGTCATCACAATCAGCGTGCTTCCAGAATTCCTTTACTAGCTTCTCATACACCGGTCCTCGAAGTCGATTGAAGTAGTTTCCCCAACCTTGAGCTTGGACTTCAGGACGGAGATCAAACCCATTTGCAGCCAAGTTGTCGAGGTTGAATCTCCATTCTGCAAGGACTTGGAGTTCCTCAGGAGGAAATACACAGTGAACGGCACAGCCCCGTTCTGCAATAGGAACAATCTTCTCTTGAGCTTGAGCTTGTTCTTGTGCTGGGTTCTCAGAGCCCCGTTGACCCGTTGCCAACCCGACTACCATGTGAGGGAACTGAGGTGCATCTGCAGTAGATCTTCTGGTTTGTCTCACCATTTTGAAGAGGTTGAAGGTTTGAGGTAGAAGATGAAGTTTGAAGGATGAAGAGAGATCGAGAGAGAAATCACGAAGGAAGCGGTTTTGAAAAGCAGGGAGTGCGAGAGTGAAAACCGGAAGTGAGAGAGAACGTGTGTGTATAGTGGGTTTTATCAAATAACCGTTGTTGATTCAAAAAGCACTTTAAGATCAACGGTTGAAAATTAAAGATAGACAGTAACAGTAAAATACACAATCACACACAGAAGATAAGCATATCTACACGCAATCACAACAGACTGTCACACGGGCACAAGGAACTATGCATCAGAAATTCTGACGCACGTGTTGTTGTCTCAGCTTCAGAGTCAGTACCAGTGGGCACACACACACTCTGATTGAGTTACCTTCTGGACTAGACATCTTCTGATCAAGAAGTATCATAGTCAGAGGTTCTGATCTATCTTCACTCTGGACAAAAGTCCATGTTTAGATTTTTCAGAATAAAATTAAATCTATCTTCAGCTAAGGGCTTTGTAAAGATATCTGCCCATTGATGGTCAGTATCAACAAACTTCAGAAGAAGTACGCCCTTCTGCACATAATCTCTAATGAAGTGATACTTTACCTCAATGTGCTTTGCCCTTGAATGCAAGATAGGATTCTTGCTCAACGAAATTGCAGCAGTGTTATCACAATAGATTGGGATATTGCTCTCAAGGATCTGATAATCCTCCAGCTGATGTTTCATCCAGAGCATCTGAGTGCTGCATATTGCTGCTGAGATATATTCTGCCTCTGCAGTTGATAGAGCAATGGTTGATTGCCTCTTGCTTGCCCATGAGACTAGATTGCTTCCCAGAAATTGACAATTTCCAGAAGTACTTTTTCTCTCTGTTCTATCTCCAGCATAATCAGCATCACAATAACCTGAAAGCTTATACTCTGATGTTTTCTTATACATCAAGCCAAGGTTAGTGGTGCCTTTCAGATACCTTAGGATCCTCTTAACAGCAGTTAAGTGGGTTTCCCTTGGATCTGATTGGAAACGAGCACATAAATGAACACTAAATAGTATGTCTGGCCTAGATGCAGTTAAGTACAGAAGTGAACCTATCATGCCACGATAGAGCTTCTGACATACTTTACCACTTATATCTTCTTTTTCCAGAATGCATGTTGGATGCATTGGAGTCTTGGCCACTGTAGATTCCAGCATATTGAACTTCTTCAGAAGTTCCTTAGTGTACTTGCTCTGATGGATATATGTTCCTTCTGGTGTTTGATCAACTTGTATTCCCAGAAAGTACTTTAATTCTCCCATCATACTCATCTCAAATTCAGCCTGCATCATCTCAGAAAATTCTTTGCATAGAGATTGATTAGCAGAACCAAATATAATATCATCAACATAAATTTGCACAATTAAGATATCATCTTTATAAGTCTTGCAAAAGAGAGTTGTATCTACTTTACCCCTTACAAACTCATTCTCCAGAAGGAATGAGCTAAGTCTCTCATACCATGCTCTGGGAGCTTGCTTCAGACCGTAGAGTGATTTCTTCAATTTGAACACATGGTCTGGTTTCTTTTCATCTTCAAAACCTGGGGGTTGATGAACATAGACTTCCTCTGAGATATAACCATTTAGGAAGGCACTCTTTACGTCCATCTGATGTAGAACTATGTTGTGATTTACTGAGAAAGAAATCAATAGTCTGATTGCTTCCAGTCTTGCTACTGGAGCAAATGTTTCAGTGTAGTCTATTCCTTCCTGCTGGCTGTAGCCTTGAGCAACTAGCCTTGCCTTGTTTCTGACTACATCTCCTTTCTCATTTAGCTTGTTTCTGAATACCCATTTCGTTCCAATAACATGGACATTCTCAGGCTTCTTCACTAAGCTCCAAACATCGTTCTTGGAGAATTGATTCAATTCTTCTTCCATGGCCAGAATCCAATCCTTGTCCTGAAGAGCTTCATCTATGGACTTGGGTTCAATTAAGGACACCAATCCTTTCAGACTCAGCAAGGTCTCTTCAGAGGGTCTGAAGGCAGATCTGGTTCTGACTGGTTCATCTTTGTTGCCCAGAATCAATTCCTTAGGATGAGCTGCAGTGATTCTGCTCTTCTTCAGAGTTTGTGAGTTAGAGGGACCAGCTTCTTCCTCTGGTTCATCTTCCTCTGGCTCAACTTCCTCTGGAGCTTTGCCTTTGTCAGAAACATTAATGCTTAAATCTGCAAACTTTTCAACTAGCTTTGACTGGTCAGAGTCAAGCTTATCATCAAATCTAACATGAATAGATTCTTCAATAGTCTTAGCATCAGTATTATAAAATCTAAAACCTTTAGATCTATCAGAATAACCAAGTAATAGACACTTAGAAGATTTAGCATCAAATTTATGCAATCTATCCTTAGTATTGAGAACATAACAAACACAGCCAAAAGGATGAAAATAAGAAATGTTGGGTTTTATGTTCTTCCACAATTCATAAGGAGTCTTATTCAGAATTGGTCTCACAGAGATTCTGTTCTGAATGTAACATGCTGTATTTACTGCCTCTGCCCAAAAGTGCTTAGCCATGCCAGTTTCTTGGAGCATGGTTCTAGCCATCTCCTGAAGAGTTCTATTCTTCCTCTCAACAACACCATTTTGTTGAGGAGTTCTGGGACAAGAGAAATCATGTGTAATTCCATAGGAATCAAACAGACTCTCAAACTTGTCATTCTCAAACTCTCCACCATGGTCACTTCTGACACGCACAATTCTACAAGCCTTCTCGTTTTGCACTTGAGCAATGAAGGTAGAGAACACAGCATGAGACTCATCCTTGCGGGTTAGAAACTTTACCCATGTCCAGCGGCTATAGTCATCAACGATAACCATCCCATATCTCTTGCCACCTATAGACTCAGTTTTCACTGGTCCAAACAGGTCGATATGCAGAAGTTCTAACGGCCTTGAGGTTGAGACAACATTCTTTGCCTTGAAAGGGACTTTTGTGAATTTGCCTTTCTGACATGCTTCACAAAGAGCGTCTGAAGCGAACTTCAGATTGGGTAAGCCCCTGACAAGGTTTAGCTTGCTCAGCTGAGAAATCTTTCTCATACTGGCATGCCCTAACCGTCTATGCCATACCCACTGCTCTTCATTAACAGACAGAAGGCACTTCACATTCTGAGCCTCCAACTCAGATAATCTGATCTTATAAATGTTGTTCTTCCTCTTGCTGTTAAACAGAACAGAGCCATCGATCTGACTTACAGCCCGGCAGGACTTTTGATTGAATATAACATCATAACCCTTGTCAGCTAATTGACTTATAGACAATAAGTTATGTGTTAAGCCGTCTACCAATAAAACATTATCAATGCATGGACTACTATCTACACATATAGTACCAGTACCAATAATTTTACCCTTTTCATTTCCTCCAAAGCCAACTTCGCCTCCAGGCTTAAGTTTCAGCTCTCGGAACATACGCTTTTCTCCCGTCATGTGACGCGAGCATCCACTGTCCAGATACCATGATTGGTGTTTCAGTGGAGCTATCAAGGATATCTGCAACATAGATAATCTTGTCCTTAGGTACCCACTTTCTGGGTCCTCTTTTGTTAGTTACCCCAAAGGTTCTGATCACCTTGGGTGTCTCAACATGATATTTTAAAGGAATATTTGCATGATATTTAGTCATAGAGAAAGATCCCTTTTTAAGAGGGTTTTTAGCAACTTCAGCAGGTACAGGATCAGGCAATATGGTACCAGAGGGAACAAAGCATTCATACAAGGATTTAGCTTTAGACACAGAAGGCTCATTTCTAATTGGTTTAGAATAGCCAATGCCATGCATTCCATTTCTGCTTACACCATAGATCATTGAAGCCATTAAGCTTCTATCTACGCTTTTAGCCAGAAATCTTTGAAAAGATTTTTCATACTTAGATTCATGCTTACTATCAGAGGCATCGCAGGCAATAACTTCTTCTAACTTTGCAATTTGATTCTTAAGCACAGAGTTAGAATTAACTAAAGCATGGTTATCATTTTTCAAATCAGATATGATTTTCTCATGTTCAGAAGGAGTTTTAGAAACAGCAGATAAGTTCTTTTTCAGCTTCTTATGCTTAGACAACAAGGAGTTATACTTATCCATGATATCAGACAAAGCATGTTTCAGTTCAGAGGTAGAGAAGGAAGCAAATACCTCATTTTCATCGTCAGAGTCTGGATCTCCTTCTGATTCTGAGTCAGAGTCAACAGCTTCCTTTGACTCTGTTCCTTTGTCTTTGACAATAGCCATGAGTCCTTGGACTTCACCATCAGAGTCAACATCCTCTGACTCTGATTCATCGAATGTCACCATCAGACTCTTCTTGGTCTTGAAGTGCTTCTTTGGCTTCTTGTCCTTCTTCAATTTTGGACAGTCACTTTTGTAGTGCCCTGATTCTTTGCACTCAAAGCAAGTGACTTCCTTGATTGATGACTTCTTCTGACCTGAGGATTCAGACTTTCCTCTTGCCTTTCCAGAGCCTTTGAACTTGCTCTGCCTGTGCTTCCAGATGCGGTTGAGTCTCTTGGAGATCAGAGTCAGCTCATCTTCATCAGAATCTTCTGATGCTTCTTCAGATTCTTCTTCTTCAGCTTGAAGAGCCTTTGACTTCTCAACCTTAGCCTTTTCAGATTTGGATTTCAAGGCTATGGACTTTTTCCTCAGATCTTGCATCTCTGAGCGCTTCAGCTCATGGCATTTCAAAATGCTGATGAGTTCTTCTAAACTCATATTCTCAACATCTCTCGTGAGCTCTATTGAAGTCACCAAAGGCATCCAACTTTCAGGAAGACACCTGATGACCCTTATGACGTGATCTTTTGTTGTGTAGCTCTTGTTGAGAGGACGTATGCCAGCTACAAGCAGTTGAAATCTGGAGAACATTTCTTCAATGGACTCATTTGGCTCCATGATGAAGGATTCATACTTTTGGATCAAAGACAATGCCTTTGATTCTTTGACTTTCTTGTTTCCTTCATGAGACATCTTCAGAGAATCAAATATGCCTTTAGCAAACTCACGATCTGTAATCTTCTGGTACTCCTCATAGGAGATAGCACTTAGAAGAATTGCTCTTGCTTTATGATGTTGTGAGTACAGCTTCTTTTGATCTGCAGACATCTCTGACCTTGGGATCTTTTTGCCATCTGCATCAACTGGACGCTCATAGCCATCCACAATAATATCCCAGAGATCTGCATCGAAACCCAGAAAGAAACTTTCCAGTCTATCTTTCCAATATTCGAACCTTTGACCATCGAACATAGGAGGCTTTGCGTTGTAACCATCTCTTTGAGTTTCACTGGTGGTGGCAGCCATTGTTTTTCACACCGGCCCGGATCACTGAACACTGTTAGGTGTGGTAATCAGAACTTGCGCTCTGATACCAATTGAAGGTATGAAAAACGGTAGAAAGGGGGGTTTGAATAACGTTTTCAGTACAAAACTACCACCTTAAAGATTTTAACAAATCTTTTCGAGAACTAAGTGCAAAAGATAGAGATAGAAAAGCACACAAGGATTTTATCCTGGTTCACTTGATAAATCACTCAAGCTACTCCAGTCCACCCGTTAAGGTGATTTCTTCCTTCTTAGAATGAAGGCAATCCACTAATCAGGTAAGAGTTACAACTGCACTTGAAACCTACAAGTGACTAACAATTACACTGACTTAGCTCACACTAAGATTCACTCTCTTAGTCTTCTCTAGGATCCGATCAACCTTGATCTCCTAAAGGAAAAATCAAACAACTGTTTGAGGTTGGTGTTTACAAGGGTTTGCTTCTGAATAAGCTGAGTGTAAACTAAAATAAATTACAAGATGAAAGAAAGCTTAGAATATTTTGAATATCTTGCGCGTGTGTTGCTTCTTCTATTCACTTCTCTTCTTCTATTCTAGCCGCTTCTTTCAATCTTCAGCCTCTATATATACTCCAAGGATTAGGGTTGAGCGTTGCATGGAAATGCTACCGTTGGAGGGCAGTTCTGGAAAATCCAGCTTCTGCTGTGGCTGAGAACGTTAGGTAGGTCGTCAGGAAGGTACACTTGCTTTTGTACTTGGATAGCGACTTGACCTTTTAACCTAGGAGACTTCTGATCAGAGGAATGCTTCGTATTGGAACTTGTGAAGCCGGTTGATCAGAGTCAGAGGGAAAGCACAGATCCTCTGACCATTGTATCTTCTGATTCTGAACTCAGAGGGAAGAACATGGCCTTCAGAGTTTCTTGCTTCTGGACTTCAGAGTTTCCACTATTCAGCTTCTGGATCTTCAGAGTCTTCTACACCATCGGAACATCTGAACCTTCAGTGTTTCTTGGTTGTCAGAACTTCTGGATCATCAGAGCTTCTAGCGACTGAGTCCTCATCAGAGTTTGTATAGCTTCAGATCTTCTGAAGCTTTTCCACTGTTCATACTGAACATGGTGAATGCGAAAGCGTTGCTTGGGTTACCCTTTATACACAGTGCTTCTGATTTGTGTGAAATTGAGTCAGGGTCAGAGCCTGTAAATAGCACACTCAGAAAAACACGTTAGAGTACCACAATTGTTCATATCAAAAGGTTAACTTGTAATCATCAAAACATAGAGTTGTACTACTAGATCAAAACTTGATCTTACACTTGACTTGAGCCTTGGCAATTAGGAAGTCGCGGATACGCTTGTTAGCCGCCGCGTGAGCAGCCTCCTTCCTTATCTACTTCTCCAAGGCGATGGCCTGGGCATCCTTCTCAGCCAAGAGTTTGCATTTCGATTCCAAATCTGACTGGGTCTCAGCAAGTATCTTACCTTTGTCCGCCAGTTTTTCGCGCAAATTAGCAATCTCCTTGTCCTTAGCAGCATGGGTTTCCTCCTAAGAAGCAATGATGGCCTCCTTGATGCCAAGGTCCTTACGGAGCTCCTCAAACTGGACTTCAAGCTTCCTCTCTTTCTCATCCGCCGTTATCTGAGCAAGTTTCGCTTCCGAGAGTTTCTTCTGCATCTTCTTTGTCTTATCCACCTCATATGTCAACTGGTTGGACAAGCTGGAGCAGGTCTTGTTGGCCTGAAGGTTGATAGCATGCAGTTTTTCCACCTCCCGGCGAAGCTCTGCAATTGCGGTAAGGGGCCGAACTTGCCAAGCCACTTGGGGCGAATAGACAGCCGGCGCGGAGAAGATTTGACACGGCTTCTTGGGCAACATCCTGCGGGTTTTGGCTGGGCACTTCCCTCAATTTTTCAAGATAAGGGTGAGAAAGCAAGAAGGAAAAAGGGTCGGTAGAAGAGCTGCTGGAAGGGTCTTTGGGCGGTCCGAGGAAAGATTTTCCTCCCCGCCACCAACCTTAGGAGAGCTAGGGGTTGATGAACCATGAGTAGTCTTGACGGGCGGAGGAGACGGAGGGCGGACAGAGGACGCTGGCTGCTGGCCCACCGTTGAGGTCAGAGGGTGAGAGGTAACCACAGCTGGGGGAGCACTCACCTCGCCGTGCTGATCGGGCTCCAAGGAATCGGGAGCGCTGTCCGGAACAGTGGAGTCGGGCGCGGTGGACCCATCGCCCAGGACGGTCAAAGGTGCAACTGGAAAGCCTGGATCGCCTAGCTTCCTCTTCTTGGGAGAACCATCGCCCACCGGTGAGTTTCGCCTTTTCTCTCCAACCTGAGCCGGGGAGGGCGCCTTAACATTTCCATAGAGGAAGGTTTCCAGCAGATCGGCTGTAGAAAACTTCATATTTCCTGAAAAGCAAAAGGGAAAATCATTAGAAACGAAGAGATTCAGGGGAAGATATGAAAGAAGACTTCAAAAGGGAAAACCTAATCGGGGGGACAACTTGGAGCCCAGAGGAGCGCCAAGTAGTTCAGCGCAACTGAAAAGGGGAAGCCGAGATAAGACCCCAATGGCAAAACTTTCTCTAGAAAGGGAGGGTGTTTTGAGAGAATCAGATGTGGGTTTGGGACACTGTGTCCAATAAAAGGGAAAAAGGGTTCTCCCTTCCCTCTGTGTGAATGATGAGGGGTACGCTGGGTGAACGACAACCCGGAAGTACCGGCGGGCCAAGTATGATTCGGAGCCAACCTGATAAGGTGCAAGTCGTTCTCGACCCGGCCAGGGCACCAGAACGACCCAATTGTGGGTCTTCAGAGATCGAGAGTCTGTTTCGAAGAAAAAGTAAAAGAGGGCAGGGGAAGGCGCCACATCAACACTACAGCAGAGAATCACAAAGCACCTCAGGTAGGTCCAGGAGCGGGGGTGAAGTTGGCAGGGAGAAACGTTGATATCGCACAGCACTTGGGTAAGAAAGGGTGAAAAGGGGAGTTTAACGCCAAGATCAAGAAACAAGTATTCATATACGAAGAAGAAGTGGGAGTAGTTGGGGTCATTGAACACGCGATGTTGCCAAGGGCAGTCTTGCCCCCGGCATCCGGTGGTACGAAGAAGGTCCTCTAACGACGGGGAACAGCAAAACCCGCTAACCCTGCGGGCAAGGTCGGAGATAGAGCCGCTGGTAGAAAGCTCTGATGGTTGATCAAGGATCCCCTGTTCAGGAGCTTCTGAGATGGGGGAGGGGAGAGAGGCGAAGGTTTCCAAGCGATGAGCTTTGATCTCCTCTGTAGAGGAAATTGCCCCAGTAGTGGGCATCGTAAAAATGGAAGAGGAAAGAAGGGATGAGAAACTAACCAGGGAGAGACTGCAAGAAGAGGAGCAAGAAGGACCGGAGCTTGGAGTTTGCAAGATCAGCGAAAGGAACCAATGTGAGAACAGTTGACAAGGATTGGAGATGTGTTGACAATGAGTGATGGAAGGAGGAAGAATTTAAAGGCTAGGGGGAATAGCGGTTGGGAAATCGAGCCTTGACGTGGCAAGATAAAATGATTACCCGGAGGAGTGTGATGTGAATTTCGGGAAGTGGGGACGACGCATTAAGCGGAGGGTTACAACGGTTGAAGCTCATTGGTTCAAAATCAAATCGACAGGTTCAATTGAGATTTGAAGGGATATTTCAGGAATAGCAGTTGAGATTCTGCAGATTCATTGACCTTTGCATCGTTTCAGAACATTACATGTGGTGCACACGCCTCAAGGCATCGTGGACTCTGATAGCGAATCTGCAAGTGTACAGATTGCTCGAAGTAATAAAAGATCGAACCACAGAGATTGCGTAGTTTATACTCTAAATTAACTAAACTTAGAATGAAAGGACGTGAAAATAAAAATAAAAATAGAGAGATGAATGATTGTTGGTATGAAACTTCACTGCAATAAAATAAAATAAAGCAAATAACATGGTTAAAGTGAATTCAATTTAAAAGCGCGCTAGGGATCCTGATTTCGTTAACCCTCTCCCTATGTATCTCCCCAAACAGTTATAACTATGAATTCAATTAATTATCTAGGTGCTAAGCCTAATTGTCCACTTATCAATTCCTTGCATAAGTGTCCCTTCCAATTAATTAGTGATAGCTAATTCCTTAGTACCTAATCCTAATTAATTAGAGATGAAGTTCAATTCAATTTCAGGCAAACACAAGCAATTCGTTACCCTTATTCCTAAGGTGCACAGACCCTTGCTCAACTTCTCCCCAAATCCCTAAATTCTACCAATTTTCCAATTGCATAGAAAATAGTAAGACAAACTATTGCAATAGAAAGTTTCAATTAAAACAAAGGAGAAATTCAAGACATAAAATATAATCCATAATCATAACTGAAACTTGGTTCAAAACATAGTTTAAAGGAAAACTAGATCAATCACCCTAACACAAAGGGAGTTTAGCCTGACATAGTCATGGAAACAAATCAAAATTCAAGCCAAACCTCAAAATCTTGACAAAGAACCAAGTAAGCTCTAAGCAAAAACCCAAAAACGTAGCTCTCCAAGTTCTAACGTGAAAAAGTGTCTAAATTAGGTTTAAAATGCACTTAAATAGAGTTTGACAGATATTTCGCGCAAATGCGCGAACTTCGTGAAGGAACTCGCGCAAAACGGGCGCAGAATTTTCCAGCAGCTACTTCCTTGGCGCGTCTGCGCGAAACGCAACAGGAAATTGGTGCAGAACTGGCGCAAAGAAATCCAGATTGCTCCAGACTTCGAGATTCTTGGCTCTCTCCCTTGATTTGCTCATTGATTCCACATTTTCTCCTAAAATAACAATAATAATAAAGGAAAATAATTAAAAACCAATAATAGAGATTAACTAGAAGATAGAGTAAGATACCGAATTCAAATAACTTGATTAAATCCTAATGAAATCTATAAAAATAACATAAAAAATATAGAAAAATACTAAAACTAAATGAAAACATTAAAATGCATGGACTAAGCCTAAAGTGTCCTAAAATGACCGAAATATCCTAAAAACTATATTAAACTACATGCAAATAAACCAGGAAAATAGCCTTAAATCCCGGGTCATCACACCTCTATACTCAACGACAGCTTGTCCTCAAGCGTAAACTTAAGGTTGCTTGTCCTCAAGCTCAATAAAACATTTCAAAGTAAGATGCTATTATACATATTTTCACAAAAGATGCATGAGATGAGTTCCTCAAAATAGTTCAAGCAGAGAATCAAGCTTAAAAAAAACTAAGTAACCTTCAGTAATTGCGAACAAGAATTATAGAAAATACCAAGATGTGGGGTTTCACATTTTATTCCTATTTCCCCAACCTCATATTGAGAATGCACTATTGATGGCCAACAGTTTTATTTTATTCTGAGCACACACATGTTTCCTTTCCTTTTCAATTTAGCTTTTTCCCAACCCTTCACAGTTATTACCAACTCAGGGCGAAATTCTTTTCTTTTATTTAACAAGGTCAGAATATGATTGGGGGTATGCTCAGTGGTGCAAATACTTCCCATTCCCTTACTCACATTCTTTCCCTATTTTTTTTTCATTTTTAGCACTTTAGCTTTACTTTCACATGTGTGCCTCTTTTGTAACCTCACAGCCAAAAAGAGTGTAGGCTCAATATAAAGATTAAAAGGAAAACTACATATTTTATGCATTATTCCCACTAACCTGGAATCTTAATAACCTTACTGCACTTTTCCAAAACTCACTCAAGTCTTTATCATCCAACTCTCCACATGTTCCACAAGTTTCACTCACACTCATGCAACAAACACTTTTTATTATAAGAACTAGCATCAAACTCAGAATAAATATTAAAAACAACAAGCATTGTTCAAGCACAAAAGTGTGAATACCATGAATCCAAGGCATGTGCATACTAGTGTGTGCAATCTAAATAACTAAATCCTAAATGCATGATCGTGAAATTAAATGAGAGATAAGTGGTTCCGTAAAACTCCCTGTACTCAGATTGGGTGCAAACAGTGATAGCACCAGGACTCTGTCAGCTGGACCCTCCAGCTCAATTCTGATCATGTAAATCACTTAGTCCTTGAAAAAATGAACACACAATTAAACTACCACAATTATAACTCAAATAACTCATGAGAATACTAAGACTCAACAGAAAATAAAGACTCAAACTAAAAAGCATATATTTTTTTGTTTTTTTTTTTAAAAAACTTTTGGCGTAATTGCGCCATATTTAACACGGTAGCCCAGGCAAAACTCACGCAAAATTTTCCAGAACCACGTATGGTCGCGCATTTGCGCGGAAAGGGAGGAGATTCTCGCGCAAAAAATTC
Organism: Lotus japonicus; assembly: GCF_012489685.1. NCBI lineage: Eukaryota > Viridiplantae > Streptophyta > Magnoliopsida > Fabales > Fabaceae > Lotus > Lotus japonicus. Next base: position 19,272,616 of record NC_080042.1, on the reverse strand, counting down.
CAGAATGGTTTCCAGTTGCGCATTTGCGCGAACTTATACCTGGGAACCGCGCTGAATCCGCGCAGGAAATTCCAGAAACGTTTTCTATCATTTTTTTTCAAAACTAACACTACGAAACCGGAAATAAAAAAAAAGAAAAATTATTAAAATTAAGAAAGCAAAATGAAAATGAAATTAAAACTAAAACTACCGCTTGGGTTGTCTCCCAAGAAGCACAATTTTATAGTCTTTGTTAGACTTCACCGGACTAAAGATTCTATCCGGGGTTTACCCCATAGTGCATTGCACTTCTAGATTATGGTCGGTGGAACTATCAGAGTATGGTTTGCAGTACGACAAGAAGGGAAAGGTTGGGGCACAGGCTTTAGCTGATTTTGTGGTAGAATTAACACCTGAAGTCGGCGAAAGGGTAAACACGCAGTGGACGCTTTTCGTTGATGGGTCATCGAATGAGAGCGGGAGTGGAGCAGGGGTCAAGCTGCAGGGGCCTGGGGAGTTAGTCCTAGAGCAGTCTCTAAGGTTTCAGTTTAAGGCTAGTAATAATCAGGCAGAATATGAAGCTTTAATTGCAGGGTTGAAGTTGGCTATCGAGGTTAAGATCGATAGTTTGCTGGTAAGGACATATTCGCTGTTGGTGGCGAACCAAGTGAATGAAGTATTCCAGGTGAAAGAGCCGGCCTTGATAAAGTATCTAGAGCGCTTTTGGCTCCTGATGAGTCGATTGAAGGAGATAGTGGTCGAGTTCGTGCCGAGAACACAGAATCAAAGGGCGGATGCCCTAGCGAAACTGGCGAGCACTCGAAAACCCAGAAATAATCGGAGTGTGATTCAGGAGACGCTCGCCAATCCAAGCATAGAAGGAGAACTGGTGGCCTCTGTCGACCGCCAAAACACTTGGATGGACCCCATCGCGGATATCTTGGCGGGAGAGCCAAGCGGGGTAATGAGGTACACAAAAGAGCAAATTCGAGAAGCCGGGCATTATACACTACTTGATGGAACACTTTTCCGAAGGGGATTCAGCTCGCTCCTCTTAAGGTGTCTCCCACCCGGTAAGTACGAGAGCGTTATGGCAGAGGTTCACGGGGGGGTTTGCGCCAGTCACATAGGAGGAAGATCCCTGGCGAGCAAGGTTCTTAGGGCAGAATTTTACTGGCCCACGATAAGGAAAGATTGTGCGGAATTTGTAAAGAAATGCGAAAAGAGTCAAATGTTCGCAGACTTACCCAAGGCCCCGCCAGAGCAGTTAGCCACGATCAGCTCGCCATGGCCTTTCACCATGTGGGGAGTTGACCTCGTCGGACCTTTCCCAACCGCCAGGTCACAGATGAAGTTCATCCTCGTGGCGGTGGACTACTTCACCAAGTGGGTGGAAGCCGAGCCCCTAGCAAGCATTACTGCAGGAAAGATCGTAAAATTTTACTGGAAGAAAATCATGTGCCGGTTTGGGGTCCCGAGGGCGATTGTCTCAGATAATGGAACACAGTTTGCAAGTAATCAGGCGAGGGAATTTTGTGAAGAGATGGGTATCTAGAGAAGATTCTCTTCAGTGGAGCATCCCCAGACAAATAGGCAGGCGGAATCGGCTAATAAGGTGATTTTGCGCGGTTTAAAACGTCGACTTTTTGAAGCAAAAAGAGCTTGGTTGGACGAACTTCCGGTGGTAATCTGGTCCTACAACACAACACAACATTTGACAACAGGAGAGACCCCTTTCAGGATGACGTATGGTGCGGATGCCATGCTACTCGTGGAGATAGACAACAGCTATTGGAGGACGACACCGCAGTTTGAAGGCGAGAACCCTTCCAACATGGCGGTAGAACTAGACTTGTTGTCTGAAACGCGGAACGAGGCTCGTATCAGAGAGGCTACAATGAAGCAGCGAGCTGCAGCGAAATATGACACGAAGGTTCGCCCAAGGGCGATGCAGGAGGGGGACTTGGTGCTTAAGAAGCGAACCGGGAACACGGGAAACAAGCTAAACTCTATTTGGGAGGGCCCTTACAGGATTTTGAAGGTATTGGGGAAGGGGGCCTATCACCTAGAAAGCTTAGATGAGGCGGGTGCCACGGTCTTGGAATGCGGCGACTCTGAGGTACTATTACAGTTGAAGCTTAAGGGAAAGCCCAGCTTGGCGCAAGGGCGAGTAGCTGAGTGTGGCTCACGAAGACTGATGGACTAAAAACAAAGACACGTTCTTGTTCTCCATCTCGGGAGTTTGTTGGCAAATAACGCCTAAATAATAAATGGCGAAAAACGCCTAAATAGTCAAAACAAAGACACGTTCTTGTTCTCCATCTCGGGAGTTTGTTGACTATAACGTCTGATTGAAAATACAAAAATTGTATCCAGCCATTTCAATCACACTGAATTGCGGCAAGAGCTAGGTGGGAAAAATTCCCTGAAGGTGGCGATCCCAACACGACTTTGATGTCTGGGGATCGCTCCGGAAAAGCCGACGCAACTCGTCGTCACTCGTCGGCGATGTGTCCACAAAACCTCCCCGAAATATGGGCGAGCGAACCTAACTAGGCTAAGTCCTCGCCAAGCAAAGCTGGCCAGGCCACGCCTGATCTTACGGGAAATATGGTGTGAACAAAGCCTCAGTTCAAAAACTGAGCAAAAGTCCTAGTTAAACCCAGCACACCACCAATGTCGTTGAACGTAATTTAGAAACAAAACCTAATTGGTTAATTTAAAACAGGAAGGGGTGCGGGAGAGAGCGAGAAAAACGTGAGAAACATTAAAACAGACGTAGGAAGTAAAACTTAACTGGTTAATTTAAAGATGAAAGTACGACGATAACAATTGAACAAAGTAAAAGAAGCGGCATTACAATTATTCAAAATAAATTAACACATTATATCTTCTTCTCTTGTTCCACAGCATCCCCGAGATCGACTTCAGCGATTTCTAGGGGGTCTTCCGGACCCTCTAACCGAGCAGGAGTAACCCTTTTAAAAACGCCCAGGGAGTCGAGATTGATAGTAGGATGTAGGTGCTTGACTGGAGCTTTGGCGATCAGGAAGCCGCGAACACGCTCCTTGGTGGCTGTATGGGTGGCTTCACTCCTTATCTTATCTTCTAGGGTGGCGGCTTGGGCCTCGTGGTCAGCCAAAAGTTTACACTTGGATTCCAGATCCGATTGGGCCGCAGCAAGCGCCTCATTTTGCCTGCCACTTCCTCACGCAAATCAGCAATCTCCTTTTCTTTGGCAGCGAGGATTTTTTCCTGAGAGGTAGCAGCGATCTCCTTTGCATCAAGTTCCCGCTGGAGATCCTCGACCTGGGCCTCAAGTTTTTCTTCCTTCTCATTTGCCTTTATCATCTCAAGCTTTGCATCCTTGAGCTTCTAGCGCATTTTCTCTGTCTTACTCTCCTCCGCCACCAACTGGTTGGACAGCTTAGAGCAGGTGTCATTGGCCCGAAGGTTGTCAGAACGCAACTTCTCTAAATCTTGGCGGAGCCCGGCAATTCCAGTAAGAGGTCGCGCCTGCCAGGCCACTTGGGCGAATAGGCAGCCAGCGCGGAGAAGATTGGACACAGCTTCCTGGGCAACGTCTTGCGGGTTCTGGCTGGGGGCCCCCTTAATTTTTCAAGATAAGGGTGGGATAGTAGAAAAGAGAAAGGATCCGGGGGAGAGCTGCTGGAAGAACCCGCGGGCTGGGCTGCTGAGAGATTCTTCCCCTTGCCACCAACCCTAGGGGAATTAGGGGTCGAGGGACCAATGGTCACCTTGACAGGCGAAGGAATCGGCGGACGGGTGGAAGAGGGCGACCGCTGACCTTCCGCCACAGTTACGGGGAGAGGAGCATCTAGCGTCTGGGAAGCATTAACCTCGCCAATATGGGCTGATGCCGAGGGGTTGCAAGCGCTGTCCGTGACAACAGAATCAGGCGTGACGAACCCTTCGCCTGTGCCGGTCAAGAGAGTGGTTTGGGAATTCGACTCGCCCACTTTACTCCTCTTGGGTGAGCGGGCGCTCACCGGTGAACTCTGTCTTTTTTCTCCGACTTGGACCGGAGAGGGCGCCTTGACGTTCCCTGAAGTAAAGGCCTTCAGCAGATTGGCGGTAGAGAACTTCATGATTCCTGTAGAGTAAAGGGAAAAGTCGTTAGTAACCAAAAATACTAAGAGGGAAACTCGAAGGTGACGTTTAGAGGGGAAACCTAATTGAGGGAATAGTTAGAAGCCTAGAGCGGCGCCGAGCAACTCAGCGCAACTAAGGCGGGGAAGCTGAGACAGGACCCCAAAGGAAAAAAATTCTCCGGAAGAGGGAAATGACTTAGGGGGACCATCCATGGACTTTGGACTTTGGGTCCAGTAAAAAGGAGAAAAGGGCTTTCCCTCATTTCTGCGTGAATGCCGAGGGGTAGAAGGGGTGAACAATGGCCCGGAAGTACCGACGGGCCAAGTAGGAGTTGGAATCAACTTGGAATGGAACAAATCGTTCTCGACCCGGCAGGGGCGCCAGAGCAACGCAGTCGTGGGACCCCATGGATCGAGAATGAACTTCAAAGAAAAAGGAAAAAAAGGGAAGGGAAAGCGCTACATCAACACTACTGCAGAGGATTTCAAAACACCTCATATAGGCCCAAGCGTGGGGATGAAGTTGACAAGGGGAAACGTTGACATTGCGCAGCACTTGGGTGAAAAACGGGGAGAAGGGGAGTTTAACGCCGAGATCGAGGAACAGATATTCGTATACAAAAAAGAAGTGGGAAAACTGGGGGTTATTAAGCGCACGGTGTTGCTAGGGGCGGTCTTGATCTCAGAACCCGGTAGTACGAAGGAGGTTCTCCAACAATGGGGTGCTACAAAGACCGCCAGACCTGCGAGCAAGGTCGGAAATAGAAGCGCTGGTGGAAAGCTCCGATGGCTGGTCAAGGATTCCCTGGGTAGGGGCATCCTGGACGAGGGGAAGGAGACTGGCGAAGGTTTCCAAGCGATGAGCTTTGATCTCCTATATGGAGGGGAGGGTTCCTGTCAAGGGCATGATAAAATGACGAGAGAGGGGACGAAAAACTAACCGGAAGAAGGCTGTGTGAGGGGGAGCAAGAAGGGTCGAGGTCTGCAGAATCGTCGAGGGAAGTCGGTGCGAAAGCCAGAGGCAAGGATGAGCACAGTTGACAGTAAGTGGTGAATAATGGAGCAAGGGAGGATTTAAAAGCTAAAGTGGGTAGCAGTTGGGAAATTGTGTCCCATCGTGGTAAGGTGGAATGATTACACTAGGAGAACGTTGAAGGTATGAAAAACGGTAGAAAGGGGGGGGGATAAAACTTCCACCTTAAAGATTTTGGCAAATCTTACGAAACAAACTAAGTGCTAAAGATAAGAGATAGAAAAGCACACAAGGATTTTATCCTGGTTCACTTGATAAATCACTCAAGCTAATCCAGTCCACCCGTTAAGGTGATTTCTTCCTTCTTAGAATGAAGGCAATCCACTAATCAGGTATTTGTTACAACTGCACTTGAAACCTACAAGTGACTAACAATACACTGACTTAGCTCACACTAAGATTCACTCTCTTAGCCTTCTCTAGGATCCGATCAACCTTGATCTCCTAAAGGCAAACTATACAACTGTATATGAAGTTCTTGTTTACAAAGAAAGTGCTTCTAAAAAGCTTATAGTAAACACAATGAAATTCAAGATGAAAGAAAGCTTAGAAGGATTTGAATATTTCTTGCGCGTGTGTGAATGCTTCTAGCCGCTTCTTTCAATCTTCAGCCTCTATTTATACTCCAAGGATTAGGGTTGAACGTTGCATGGAAATGCTACCGTTGGAGGACAGTTCTGGAAATTCCAGCTTCTGCTGTGGCTGAGGATGTTAGGTAGGTCGTCAGGATAGTACACTTTGCTTTTGTACTTTGGATAGTGACTTGATCTTAACCTCGTAGACTTCTGATCAGAGGAGCGCTTCGTATTGGAACTTGTGAAGCTGATTGATCAGAGTCAGAGGGAAGCTTGGATCCTCTGACCGTTGTACCTTCTGATCTTCACTTCAGAGGATCAGTACATGGTCTTCAGAGCCAGTTGCTTCTGGACTTCAGAGTCTTCACTCTTCAGAGTCTGGATCGTCAGAGTCTTCTACACCATCAGAGCCTCTGAGCCTTCAGAGTCTCTTGGTTGTCAGATCTTCTGGATCATCAGAGCTTTAAGTGAAGCTTTTCCACTGTTCAGACTGAACATGGAGAATGCGAAAGCGTTGCTTGGGTCACTCTTTAAGCATAGTGCTTCTGATTCGTGTGAGATAAAATAGAGGTCAGAGCCTGTAAATAACACACTCAGAAAAAAACACGTTAGAGTACCATAATTGTTCATATCAAAAGGTTAACTTGTAATCATCAAAACATAGAGTTGTACTACTAGATCAAAACTTGATCTTACAATCTCCCCCTTTTTGATGATGACAAAACTAAGATTTTTGATGAACAATTCTTAAACAATAAACTGAATTCACTCAGAGTTTAGAGATATAGAATAAGACTTATCCTGATGTGAATAGTTTATCTTGCTCATTCTGAATTCAAGTCACTGCTTGATTCTGAGCTTAGCTCCCCCTGAATCTAATACTTGATGAAAACGTTAGTAAAGTCTAGATTCTGAGCTAAATAATATAGGAGTTCAGAGTGGCGCATAAGTATTCAGAGTCAACGGACAAGGTATTAGAGTCTTGGGTATCAGAGTTAAACTAAAATCACTTAAGAAGAAGTGAAATGTATTCCTTGTATTTGCCCAGTGACACATCTATGGTCATAAAGGTGGAATTCTTAAATTTTCCAAAAGAAAAATAAATCACACTAACACATCTTACACATCAAAAACTGGGTTGTACTCCCCCTTTTTGTCATAAGCAAAAAGCTTGGGGTGTGAAAAACTTAGTTTGAAGAACAAGGTACTCCCCCTTAGAGAAGGTCTAAGTTTCAAAGAAAATAATGATGCATGAATCAGAGTTAGGCGAATTAAAGAGAGGAGTTAATGCAAAAGAAGAACGTTTACCACCGGCCAAGGGAGTAAAGAGAAGCTTCAGTTACCAAGGACTGAACCTCGAGAAACTGTAGGAGCATTAACTTTCAGAGAGATAGAATGAAGCCTATATAAAGGAATGGAGAAGAGGGTAAGCTTCACAACTCGATCAATACCATAATCAGAAATGGCTTCATACATGGTTGCACTGGAAGAGCTCAAAAGGAAAGCCTTCGAGGAAGACATGTTCCTGAACATTCGGCATCCTGATGGTACACGAACAATACACGAGCTGACGACGACACTGCTTGAGGAAGATCTTCATCCAGAGCTGGAGAAGGATCTGAAAGAATTTCTGGGCTTCGTGAAGGAAGTGGAGGAACTCAGCCAGCTAGAACTGAATTTTCTAGAAGAAAGAGATTCAGTCGAAGGAAGACTCAAGACTATAGAAGATAGTCTTGAGAGAACCGAGCTTAGCATCAAGTTGAGCAGCATAGAGTATGCGCTTGAACGGCTGGAAAAGGAAAGAGCAGAGCAACGCCGGGAGTGCAGAAGAATGAGGAAGGATCCTCCATTCTAGATTATAGGGAAATAGAAATGTATGATGTAAAAGCATAATTGATATGAATAAAAAAAACATTTGCAAACACAATGTCATATATATATATATATATATATATATATATATGCAAAGATAAACTATAACTAACAAAGCATAGCAAATAATGCAAATAAAACAAAATAGAGTAGAAGTAAAATAAATAAAAAAGTTAAGAGGGAAAACGAAAGAAATCCTAAGACTAAGGTTTGTCAGAGCGACGCAGAAGTTCTTGAAGAATTTGCTTCATGTCCATCAGCAGAGTCTCATGAGTATTGAGACGTTGTTCCATGATGTCAAGTCTGGAGGAACTTGGCTGTGCAGAGTTAGAGGGAACATTCTGAGCAGATTGATGATCTGGAGTGGAGTCAGAAGCAGCAGGAGTAAAGACCACTGGTGCAAGTGCTTGACATCGAAGAGCTTCAGCTTCAGCTTCAAGTTTCTCAGCCTCTAATCTTGCATTTTCAGCTTGTACAGCAGCTTGACGTGCAGCTTCTTCTGCTTGCTCTTTCTTTCTTCTGGCCTCTTCAACAGCTTCAAGTAACTTAGTTCTTTGCTGTTGTTCATGCAGAGCCATCTTGAGCGGTTGAAGGTTATGGGTAGAAAGGAAGATGATGAATATAGAGAGAGAGAGAGAGAGATCGTGGGTGAGAGGTTTTGAAAAACTGAAGAGAGAGAATGTAAAACCTTAAGTGTAGGAGAACGTGTGTGTATAGTGGGTTTTTAAAAGTAACCGTTGTTGATCAAAAAACAAGTTAAAATCAACGGTTAAAAATTAAAGACATCATAGTAACAGTAAATACACATATCACACGCAGGAGAAAAGCACATCTACACTCATTATGACAGACTGTCACACGGGCACAAGGAACTATGCACCAGAGATACTGACACACGTTTACTGTCTCAGTTTCAGAGTCAGCACCAATGGGTACATACACTCTGATAGAGTTACCTTCTGGACTAGACATCTTCTGATCAAGAAGTTTCATAGTCAGAGGTTCTGATCCATCTTCATGCTGGACAAAAGTCCATATTCAGATTTTTCAGAATAAAATTAAATCTATCCTCTGCTAAGGGCTTTGTAAAGATATCTGCCCATTGATGGTCAGTATCAACAAACTTCAGAAGAAGTACGCCCTTCTGTACATAATCTCTAATAAAGTGATACTTTACCTCAATGTGCTTTGCCTTTGAATGTAAGATAGGATTCTTACTCAATGATATTGCAGCAGTGTTATCACAATAGATTGGGATATTGCTCTCAAGGATTTGATAATCCTCCAGCTGATGTTTCATCTAGAGCATCTGAGTGCTACATATTGCTGCTGAGATATATTCTGCCTCTGCAGTAGATAGAGCAATGGTTGATTGCCTCTTGCTTGCCCATGAGACTAGGTTGCTTCCCAGAAATTGACAATTTCCAGAAGTGCTTTTTCTCTCTGTTCTATCTCCAGCATAATCAGCATCACAATAACCTGAAAGCTTATACTCTGATGTTTTCTTATACATCAAGCCAAGGTTAGTGGTGCCTTTCAGATACCTTAGGATCCTCTTAACAACAGTTAAGTGGGTTTCCCTTGGATCTGATTGGAAACGAGCACATAAATGAACACTAAACAATATATCTGGCCTAGATGCAATTAAGTATAGAAGTGATCCTATCATACCACGATAGAGCTTCTGACAAACTTTACCACTTGCATCTTCTTTCTCCAGAATGCATGTAGGATGCATTGGAGTCTTGGCAACTGTTGATTCCAGCATATTGAACTTCTTCAGAAGTTCTTTAGTGTACTTGCTCTGATGGATATATGTTCCTTCTGGTGTTTGATCTACTTGTATTCCCAGAAAGTACTTGAGTTCTCCCATCATACTCATCTCAAATTCAGCCTGCATCATCTTAGAAAATTCTTTGCATAGAGATGGATTAGCAGAGCCAAATATTATATCATCAACATAGATTGGCACAATTGAGATATCATCTTTGTAAGTTTTGCAAAAGAGAGTTGTATCTACTTTACCCCTTACAAACTCATTCTCCAGAAGGAATGAGCTGAGTCTCTCATACCATGCTCTGGGAGCTTGCTTCAGACCTTAGAGAGATTTCTTCAGTTTGAACACATGGTCTGGGTTCTTCTCATCTTCGAAACCTGGGGGTTGATGAACATAGACTTCCTCTGAAATATAACCATTTAGGAAGGCACTCTTCACATCCATCTGATGAAGAACTATGTTGTGATTCACTGAGAAAGAGATCAGCAATCGGATTGCTTCTAATCTTACTACTGGAGCAAATGTTTCAGTGTAATCTATTCCTTCTTGCTGACTGTAGCCTTGAGCAACTAGCCTTGCCTTGTTTCTCACTACATCTCCTTTCTCATTCAGCTTGTTTCTGAAAACCCATTTGGTTCCAATCACATGAACACTTTGAGGTTTCTTCACTAAGCTCCAAACATCATTTTTGGAAAATTGATTCAATTCTTCTTCCATAGCCATAATCCAATCCTTATCCTGAAGAGCTTCATCTATGGACTTGGGTTCAATTAAGGACACCAATCCTTTCAGACTAAGCAGGGTCTCTTCAAAGGGTTTGAAGGCTGATCTGGTTCTGACTGGTTCATCTTTGTTGCCCAGAATCAATTCCTTAGGATGTGATGCAATGATTCTGCTTTTCTTCTGAGGTTGTGAATCAGAGGGACCAGCTTCTTCTTCTGGATCATCTTCCTCTGGAGCTTTGCCTTTGTCAGAAACATTAATGCTTAAATCTGCAAACCTCTCAACTAGCTTTGACTGATCAGAGTCAAGCTTATCGTCAAATCTAACATGAATAGACTCTTCAATAGTCTTAGCATCAGTATTATAAAATCTAAAACCTTTAGATCTATCAGAGTAACCAAGTAACAGACATTTAGAAGACTTAGCATCAAATTTATGCAATCTATCCTTAGTATTGAGAACATAACAAACACAACCAAAAGGATGAAAATAAGAAATGTTGGGTTTAATGTTCTTCCACAATTCATAAGGAGTCCTATTCAGAATTGGTCTTACAGAGATTCTGTTCTGAATGTAACACGCTGTGTTTACTGCCTCTGCCCAAAAGTGCTTAGCCATGCCAGTTTCTTGGAGCATGGTTCTAGCCATCTCCTGAAGAGTTCTGTTCTTCCTCTCAACAACACCATTTTGTTGAGGAGTTCTGCGACAAGAGAAATCATGTGCAATTCCATAGGAATCAAACAGACTCTCAAACTTATCATTCTCAAACTCTCCACCATGGTCACTTATGACACGCACAATCCTACAAGCCTTCTCGTTTTGCACTTGGGCTATGAAGGTAGAGAACACAGCATGAGACTCATCCTTGCGGGTTAGAAATTTTTCCCATGTCCAGCGGCTATAGTCGTCAACGATGACCATCCCATATCTCTTGCCACCTATAGACTCAGTTTTCACTGGTCCAAACAGGTCGATATGCAGAAGTTCTAACGGCCTTGAGGTTGAGACAACATTCTTTGCCTTGAAAGGGACTTTAGTGAATTTGCCTTTCTGACATGCTTCACAAAGAGCGTCTGAAGAGAACTTCAGAGTGGGTAAGCCCCTGACAAGGTTTAGCTTACTCAGCTGAGAAATATTTCTCATACTGGCATGCCCTAACCGTCTATGCCATACCCATTGCTCTTCATTAACAGACAGAAGGCACTTCACATTCTGAGCCTCCAACTCAGATAATTTGATCTTATAAATGTTGTTCTTCCTCTTGCTGTTAAACAGAACAGAGCCATCGATCTGACTTACAGCCCTACAAGACTTTTGATTGAAAACATCATAACCCTTGTCAACTAATTGACTTATAGACAATAAGTTATGAGTTAAGCCGTCTACCAATAACACATTATCAATGCATGGACTACTATCTACACAAATAGTACCAGTACCAACAATTTTACCCTTTTCGTTTCCACCAAAGCCAACTTCGCCTCCAGGCTTAAGTTTTAGCTCTTGGAACATACTCCTTTCTCCCGTCATGTGACGCGAGCATCCACTGTCCAGATACCATGATTGGTGTTTCAGTGGAGCTATCAAGGATATCTGCTACATAGATAATCTTGTCCTTAGGTACCCACTTTCTGGGTCCTTTCTTGTTAGTTACCCTAGAGGTTCTGATCACCTTGGGTTTCTCAACATGATAATGTAAAGGAATTTTTGCATGATATTTAGACATGGAGAAAGATCCCTTTTTGAGAGGGGGTTTAGCAACTTCAGCAGGTAAAGGATCAGGCAATATGGGACCAGAGGGAACAAAGCATTCATACAATGATTTAGCTTTAGACACAGTAGGCTCATTTCTATCAGGTCTAGAATAGCCAATGTCATGCATTCCATTTCTGCTTACGCCATAGATCATTGAAGCCATTAAGCTTCTATCTACGCTCTTAGCTAGGAATCTTTGAAAAGACTTTTCATACTTGGATTCATTTCTACAATCAGAGGCATCACAAGCAACTATTTCTTCTAACTTAGCAATCTGGTTCTTAAGCACAGAGTTAGAATTGATCAAAGCATGATTATCATTTTTCAACTCAGAAATAATTTTCTCATGTTCAGAAGGAGTCTTAGAAGCAGCAGATAAGTCCTTTTTCAACTTTTTATGCTTAGACAATAAAGAGTTATACTTATCCATGATATCAGACAAAAGCATGTTTCAGTTCAGAGGTTGAGAAAGAAGCGAATACCTCATTTTCATCGTCTGAGTTGGGATCTCCTTCTGATTCTGAGTCAGAGTCAACAGCATCCTTTGACTCTGCTCCTTTGTCTTTGACAATAGCCATGAGTCATTGAACTTCACCATCAGAGTCAACATCCTCTGACTCTGATTCATCAAAAGTCACCATCAGACTCTTCTTCGTCTTGAAGTGCTTCTTTGGCTTCTTGTCCTTCTTCAAATTTGGACAATCACTTTTGTAGTGCCCTGATTCTTTGCACTCAAAACATGTGACTTCCTTGATTAATGACTTCTTCTGGCCTGCGGATTCAGGCTTTCCTTTGGCTTTTCCAGAGCCTCTGTACTTGCTTTGCTTGTGCTTCCAGATGCGGTTGAGTCTCTTGGAGATCAGAGTCAGCTCATCTTCATCAGAATCTTCTGATGCTTCTTCAGATTCTTCTGCTTCAGCTTGGAGAGCCTTTGACTTTTCAGCCTTAGCCTTTTCAGATTTGGATTTCAAGGCTATAGACTTTTTCCTCAGATCTTGCATCTCAGAACGCTTCAGCTCATGGCATTTCAAAATGCTGATGAGTTCTTCTAAACTCATACTCTCGACATCTCTCGTGAACTCTATTGATGTCACTAAAGGCATCCAGCTTTCAGGAAGACACCTGATGACCCTTATGACATGATCTTTTGTTGTGTAGCTCTTGTTGAGAGGTCGTATTCCAGCTACAAGCAACTGAAATCTGGAGAACATTTCTTCAATGGACTCATTTGGCTCCATGATGAAGGATTCATACTTTTGGATCAAAGACAATGCCTTTGATTCTTTGACTTTCTTGTTTCCTTCATGAGACATCTTCAGAGATTCAAAAATGCCTTTTGCAAACTCACGATCTGTAATCTTCTGGTACTCTTCATAAGAAATAGCACTTAGAAGAATTGTTCTTGCTTTGTGATGTTGTGAGTACATCTTCTTTTGATCTGCAGTCATCTCTGACCTTGGGATCTTCTTGCCATCTACATCAACGGGACGCTCATAGCCATCCACAATAATATCCCAGAGATCTGCATCAAAACCCAGAAAGAAACTTTCGAGTCTATCTTTCCAGTATTCGAACCTTTGACCATCGAACATGGGAGGCTTTGCATTGTATCCATCTTTCTGTGTTTCACTGGTGGTAGCCATTGTTTTTCACACCGGCCCGGATCACTGAACACTGTTAGGTGTGGTAATCAGAACTTGCGCTCTGATACCAATTGAAGGTATGAAAAACGGTAGAAAGGGGGGGGGTTTGAATAACGATTTCAAGATAAAACTTCCACCTTAAAGATTTTGGCAAATCTTACAAAACAAACTAAGTGCTAAAGATAAGAGATAGAAAAGCACACAAGGATTTTATCCTGGTTCACTTGATAAATCACTCAAGCTAATCCAGTCCACCCGTTAAGGTGATTTCTTCCTTCTTAGAATGAAGGCAATCCACTAATCAGGTATGTGTTACAACTGCACTTGAAACCTACAAGTGACTAACAATACACTGACTTAGCTCACACTAAGATTCACTCTCTTAGTCTTCTCTAGGATCCGATCAACCTTGATCTCCTAAAGGCAAACTATACAACTGTATATGAAGTTCTTGTTTACAAAGAAAGTGCTTCTAAAAAGCTTATAGTAAACACAATGAAATTCAAGATGAAAGAAAGCTTAGAAGGATTTGAATATTTCTTGCGCGTGTGTGAATGCTTCTAGCCGCTTCTTTCAATCTTCAGCCTCTATTTATACTCCAAGGATTAGGGTTGAACGTTGCATGGAAATGCTACCGTTGGAGGGCAGTTCTGGAAATTCCAACTTCTGCTGTGGCTGAGGATGTTAGGTAGGTCGTCAGGATAGTACACTTTGCTTTTGTACTTTGGATAGTGACTTGACCTTAACCTCGTAGACTTCTGATCAGAGGAGCGCTTCGTATTGGAACTTGTGAAGCTGATTGATCAGAGTCAAAGGGAAGCTTGGATCCTCTGACCATTGTACCTTCTGATCTTCACTTCAGAGGATCAGTACATGGTCTTCAGAGCCAGTTGCTTCTGGACTTCAGAGTCTTCACTCTTCAGAGTCTGGATTGTCAGAGTCTTCTACACCATCAGAGCCTCTGAGCCTTCAGAGTCTCTTGGTTGTCAGATCTTCTGGATCATCAGAGCTTTAAGTGAGCTGAGTCCTTATCAGAGCTTGATTTACTTCAGATCTTCTGAAGCTTTTCCACTGTTCAGACTGAACATGAAGAATGCGAAAGCGTTGCTTGGGTCACTCTTTAAGCATAGTGCTTCTGATTCGTGTGAGATAAAATAGAGGTTAGAGCCTGTAAATAGCACACTCAGAAAAAACACGTTAGAGTACCATAATTGTTCATATCAAAAGGTTAACTTGTAATCATCAAAACATAGAGTTGTACTACTAGATCAAAACTTGATCTTACAAACGTGACACGGTTTTTGGGGGAATGGGAACGACAATAAGTGAAAGTTGCAACCGCTGAAGTTCATTGGTTTAAATTCAAATTTGACAGGCTTTATTGTGATTTGAAGGGACATATCGGGGATAGCGGTTAAGATTTTGTAAGATCCGTTGGACCTTGTGCTATCCTAATGCGTTACAAGTGGCTTACACGCGTCAATTTATCGTGGTCCATGGCGATCATTGCTGGAACGGGGCGAGGAGTCCAAGCGTTGTCGCCACAAGCCAACTTGTGGACTCATGGGATCAAAGGAATTTGTCGGGAAAGTCAAAGAATTAGTCTTAGGTTCTAGTTATCAAGCCATGTTGGCAATTATTTCAAGTCGTTAGGTTTTGGCTCTAGGTAACTTACTCATAATTGTCGCCTTGTATTTACTTTTTCTTTAAAAGACACACTCAGCTCTCATGCTTCGAGCTCGGTGTCTTGTGGACTTGTGGACTGGGCGAGACCCTAGGGTCCCTCGCCCAGGCGCGCCAGCCTAGGACGACGCGCGAGCCAGAAAGTTGGGCCTTCTCCCTGAAGGCCCAACTGGCCCATTAGAAGGAGTTGAGGGCACCAAGCCCAATCCTCGAATCTATTAATAGGGAGCGGTTACCGATTGTAAAGGACTCTTGGCTCATTTGAGAAATAACAACTTGAAATTCAGTTACTTTCTCTCTCTAAGCGGTTACGCTCTCACTCTCTTTAGATTCTCACTTCACGATCCTCTTACCATTGGTACCGTACCTCATCTCTATGTTCTTGGATAGAACAATTTAAATTATAAATATTGTCTACATATAAATATATTTCTTAATTTTTCTCTGAATTTATGATTGATAGTTAATATTCTAACTATTTTTAAGTACTACGTAATTTTGTAATATGAAGCCACAATATATATCCTATTAGCATAAAATATATATTATACTCGTGCGTTGCACGGGTTTATTTACAACATTTTGTAATATTATATGAAAATTACTATAGTTTAATTATATAAATAATAAATATTCAAATATTTCTTCAGTATAGATATAATAGAAAAAATTATTGTGTTTAGACATCTAAATATATAGTATTAGAGTTCCTTTGATGCATTAAATTACTTGTATTGGAGTTCTTTTATGTAAATAAAGGATATTACTGAAATTTAATAAAAAAATTGAAAAGGAAAATATTATTAATAACATAAGAAAACTTTAGAAAATATTTTTACTACTATATAATAGATAAAAAAACATATTTGAAATTATTTTTCAAATAATACACACATACAATATATTTAATAGTAAATATCTTATAGAGACATTTATTTAATTTTGAAACTATTTTTCTAGATTGTTCATTAATAAATTTTATCTTTACTATTATTTAATTTAACTTATTAATATTTTCTACATATAATATATTTATTAATATTGTTCATTAATAAATTATTCTTTTGTATAAGAAAATGAAAATTAAAAATTAATAGTTAACAATAAAATTAATAACATAAAATATTCATCAATAATTTATTACTATCATTATTAAGAAAAATCACAAGGAAATTTAAAATAATTTTTTAAATAATACAAAACTTCATTATAGTTAATTTAAACAACATGCATAATCATTTCATATTTTAAAAGTAATTTCCAAAATATATAATTACAAAAAGAATTCAACCATTAACTAATTTAAATATTTAACATGTTTATTTTATTTAAAAGATATTAATTTGTGCTATTTTTGTATCTTTTCATTTTTTCAACCTTATGTCAATAATTAATTGGAATGAAAATAAAAATTTAATCAATCATTCCAGTAATGTAGATCTCAAGTCCAATATTCTTTTTTATATATATATAATTTATTAAGATGATATCAAAATTTTGTACTTAATTTTTATTTATATTGAAAATGTAGTAATAAGTTTTATTGGTTAATTTTTAAAATTCACCAACTTATGATTATTAATTAAAATTAAAATAATAATTTTAATCTTAATATATAAGAATTTGAAATTTTTTATAATTAGTTATAAATGTAAAATTTATTTTACTATATATTTTTATTAATGTAAAAGTAGTCAATTTAAATTATTATTATTATTATTATTATTCAAAATTTGTTCTGAAGTTATAATTAATAGTTAAAACTTAATAAATATTAAAAATTATTTTAAAATATGGGAAATTGAAAAGTTTTTATTTTAAATTAGGAAATTGAAAAGTTTAACAATTATTAATTAATATAATGAATAATAAAGTAGATGTAGTTATTTTTTTAGTTTTGTATTTTATTATCTAATGTATTTAATACAAATGTAAGGTAATCAATGTAAAAAAGTTCAAGTCTCCGTTATATATATATATATATATATATATATATATATATATATATATATATATATATATATATATATATATATATATATATAGGAGATTGGTGAATGTTTTAGTGGTTTCAAGTGGTTTAAGGCAGGTTTTATTGACATGATGAGCTTTGATGGTTGAAGATGGAATGATGAGCCTTGATGAATGAAGGTGATGAGGAGATTGAAGATTAAAGACCATCAGACGTTCCATGCTGCAGCGCCACGCCCCTGTCTGTCACTGCTGCAGCGCCAAGAAACCCCACGTTGCAGCACCACCAACCTGGATGTCTAGGAGTTCTCTAGAGCAGCCAGCGCTGCAGCGCCCATCTCCCTATGCTGCAGCACTAGCACGCTGACCTTCAGTGTTGCAGAGCAACCAATCACCACTACTACAGCGCCAGAGCACTACCCTTCCACGCTGCTGTGCCAGCTTTGTCCTACGCTGCTGCGTTGGAACTCTATAAATATAGCACTTGTAATTTTGATATATTCATTCTGAGTTGGAGACTTCTAGTACCTTTTCCATTTGTTTTGGAGCTACTCTTGGAGCACTCTAACTTTATTTTCTAACTTTATTAGTTAGTTTTATGGCCATGCGCGCTCTGCTAGTTTCTCCTTTTTGCACTTGGGATGTAAATCCTTCTCTAGTTATGCTTTGAGTTTTTATGTATTATATGAATATGGTTTCTTTATCTGTGGATTTATTCCCTGTTATTATTTATACTTGATTTAACGCAAGTATCGTGTTTTTTCCTTTCACAAATGGAAGTTTGGTTAGAATAAGGGATCTAAGAATATATTGATTTGAATTTTCTCTACACCTTAGGAATAAGAGTAGAATTTGGTAGTGTTGACCTGATTATATGAACTCTAATCTTCAATTCGTTTATCTAAGTGCTCAGGAATTACACTTATTGAATTGAATTGGAAGTTTTCCTTTGATAAGGAATTAACAAGTAAAAGGTAAAGGATTGATCACCATAGATAAGTTTCCATAGTTTCATATTTTCTTAGTTATCCTGAGCATAACATGAATTGGTGAAGCAAGACCTAAGTGCTAGTCATAATCATAATCTCTTAATCTACTAAATTGTTTCCCTTTTATTCCGTTTTTATGTGAGGTTACATCACAATCCAAACAAATCGGTTTTAACTTTTACTTTAATTTTTCTAAATATCGAGACTCTATTGTGAACTGTATAAACCATAATCCTTATGATAAACAACTTGGTTTGTCTGATGTGCAACCATATGTTATAGCATTGGGCAGAACATTGTGCGACTAGTTGCTGTGTGGTCGTTGCTTGTTTTACATGAAACATTTAGTGTGAAGATTTGTTGTGATTCTACGCGTTGCAAGTTGTGCATATCTTATGTGGATTTGGGAGAATTAATCTATTTGGAGAAATAAGATTAATTCGTGAGAACCATTTCATTGAGAAGATTTGATTCTGTTTTGTTATAATTGGAAGAATATCTTTTCAAGATTAGTTCCAAGTTCATTACATGGACTTTGTGATGTTCAGCTTGTTGAAGACTAGGCCTGGAAACATCTATTTAAGTTGTACAAGAAACCCTAGCTGCGTGTGGATTGTTAGTTGTGTTGCTTATGCTATTAGGGTTCTCTTTGTGTGTCCATCATTGTGATTTGTAATCAACTTTGTGTCGCCATTGATAACTAAGGCACTGAGTTGTTGTGTTTAGTTGAGTTTTAATCTCTACATATTTACCTTTTTGTAATGCAATCACTGTGGCAGTGATTGAGAGAAAGTGAGAGGGGATCTAATACTTAGAGGGAGTACTAAGTAGAAATACATTGGGTAGCGTTTAGGTTGTAAGCCTTTGAACAAGGAGTGTTATTGTAAGACTGGTTGTTCCTAAACTACTAATAGTGGATTTCCTTTCTTGGGTGAAAACCCTCCATACGTAGGTGACGTTGCACCGAACTGGGTTACCAATTCCTTGTGTTATTTTACTTTGTTGTTTTGTTGGTTTCAATAGCACGTTTAACTTTGTTTATTGTTGTTTGTATGTTCGACACAATGTCCTGAACATTGAGTAATGCGTCCGTCCTAGGTGAACAGGAATTGCAATACTCGCCAGAGCACCGCTAAAGTAATGCTTGCTTATCGCCAAAACAAGCCAGATCTTGTTGCTTGGTTGTTCCATATGTGAAGAGTATGGTATAGCTGCTATTGTCAGCGCACGACAAGGAAAGAAAAACATGCACATCTTATGCATCGGGCATGTCGGGGGAAGTTTACCATTGTTTTTAGCAAGTAATATCCAAGGTGCCATTGTCCATGTAGTTGAAATCGATCCCCTTGTTATCGCAGCCACAACTCGAGCTATGGGGTTCCCGACTTTTTCACAAATGACACAATCTGGTGACCGGGCCATTCCAAAACCTGATATGATCGAAGAAGCTATGTGGAAAGGTGTCCATGAGTGGATTTACCTACATGAAGCAGATGCTGAGGAATTTATTGTCAATAATATCAATCTATATAACATGATCTTTATTGATGCATATGATGGTGATGACATATTTCTTCACAAGTTATGGGACCTAAATTTGTCGTTCCTTAAAGCTCTCAATAGTCACCTACATCCCAAACATGACACTGTTGTGGTGAACCTGCATTCTGACTCTGACACCTCGAATCACGATGGATCTTTTCCATCAGGGTTTGAGCCAATTTTGCCAATGGGGAAGTATGTATCTCAATTTTGCCATTAGGGTTCTGGTATTGCTTTTACTGTTGCAGTTCCTTGGGTCTGTTATATAAATGAAGTTGATTTATTCTTCTAAAAAAAAACTATTAGAAGTTGTAATTTATTTTTAAATTTTATAAAATATTGTGAAAGTTTTTTTTTTGGTCAAAAAAATATTGTGAAAGTTATAAAACGAGACAAATTGGAAAGAGGGCCCGACAATTTTTGGCATAGATTAGGCCCATATCAATGAATACAAAAATATATGCAACTGAAAACTTGAGTACACAAACAAGACTCTTGGACCAAAACAGAGAAAACAAGGCAGTGGTGTTGTGTGTAATTGTGAGAACACGAAGAAGAAATCAGGCATGGATTTGTGATTTGAGCTCCGTTAACAACACTCTTCTCCTCTCAGTTTGCTTGCTCCATTTCCCACAATGATGTCCCCAAACCATTTGTCAGAGGATCGAGGAGGGCCTTCTCATCATCATTTCAGGTAAACAAAAATGGTTGATTCATTGATTGGTTTTCCCCCAGTTTTTTCAAAGTCAATTAATTCTGAGCATGACCCATTAGATTAAGGGAACCAAAGTGAATATTATTTTTATTTAAAGATCTTTTGAAGGGTTTAATTTCTAATTCTCTTAAGCCACTTCTTTACTGTTTCAATTGGGACTGTGACGAGTTGCATTGATTGAAGCGTGCCAATGCTTTGTTGTTTCTTTGATTCCGCCGCGGCGTAATGTTTCAGTTGTTTTAGGAACTGGCTTGCATTATCACTTTTTGGATAATCATGAAAACAAGTAACATTTACTCTCTTGTTTAGTATCTATTTGTTTAATTCTTGAGATTGTGTCTATTATTTGCATTAGACTCTTTTTGCTCTTACTTACTTTACTAGTTCACCTGAAAGACCCTTATTAGCATTCTTTTTTATTGAGTAGTATCTTAATTTAGTTCAATGGCATGTATGTTATACTGTTCATAAGTTGTACTAGTAGTCGTTATACATTAGAATTTCTTAGATTAGTGGCATTCTACTATACCACACTGATTACTTGATTAGGGATTGATGAACTATTGTAGATGAAGGTTGTGTATTTGAAGTATTGACTTGGTTTGCCTAATTGTACGGGTTAAAATTTACCCTTTGTAGACACACACCCTTCCAGATAATTCATACTGCTGCAAATTTCATGAGGATATGGTCAATATACTCCATGTACCGCTACTTATACCAGACTGGAGCTTCAGTTGTTCTATTTCTGTTTGCCTGCCTTGCCCCAACAGCGATCATATTTTTAGTTTTGCAAAAGCCTTGGAAGGGAAGGCCACTTTCTAATACGCAGGTAAGTTTAATTACTAATTTCTGCTGAGAGTATTCAGGAATGAGCTTAAAATATTAAATTCAACAAAAATTTTATCATGATGAGCACATTCCTTAACGAATACTATTTGTTTTTTCAGATTGTGCCATCTATAATAAATGGCTTTATAACAGCACTGTATCTGGTCTTGTGGGGAAAGGGACTGAAATCATGTGGACCAGTTAGGTTGGTTTTTGTATGATTGAAGAAAATTTCAGTTCATAACTTTATTGTATCAAGTGCTTAGTTTTAATTATATAAATGCCTTTGAGTTATGTGGCATCTTCGCTGATGCTCAGTTATATAAGTGCTTAGTTCAATACTTCAATTGAATCATTGATGTCATCCACCACTGTTATATAGCTATTTCTTGTTTACCTTAGCATTGATGTGCAGACTGTTGACTGGTGCTTGATTTGATGAGCTATTTTTTTTTTTTCTCAAACCAATTGGTATTAAAACTTAATGCAGTTACCCTTTTTTATTAAATTTAGAGCACTATTGGCTGAGTATTCCGGTGCTGTCCTTGGAGTACTTTCTGCAGTGTTGTATGGTAGGAGAAGCCATCTGTTGAAAAAGGTAACACTTTCAGATACTCCCATTCATTGGTATACTGTGTATGACTGATACCACAAAACCATATACTCCAATTGAATTAAATACCTATCCTATAAGAGTTTATTTTTTCCTGGGTGCAATTTTCTCCTTTCTTATTAATCTGCATTAATAAATATCTTCTGAACTAGTAATCGTTTCCTGAATTGTTTTACTACGCCTCATGTAGATTTTTTTTTTCATTGCCCCGTCTTTAAGCTCTACCAGTAACATTGTTTCTTGTTGTATCTAGTCTTAGCTGTTTTAGCAGATCTCTTACGATCCCCCAGTTGTATTTTTATCCTTATCTATGATATAAAACATTATTTCATCATTAAAGATTTATATGTTTAGTTTGTGTTATTATACATTAAGTGATGCTGTATGCCCTGCTTGTTGTGATTGGCGTGTTTGAATGAAGTCTAGAATATTCTGTAATGTGATGGATACTTTCTTATTTTGAACCAGATAGGTGGCCTAATTGCCATGCTGGCATCTTTATACTTGCTATCTGAAGGATGGGCTATGGCAACATATTCTCCATTCTATATCCTTATTCAGACTGGGTTATTTTCTTCCTTAAATTGACAAAGTTTACTGCTAAAATATGTTTTGCATGCTAAAGTACCTTTTGCTCCTTATATTCGGTTTCTTGTTTTCCAAGGCCTTTGTCCTTTTCCATATATTCCATAAGATCTGTGAACTTAACTGGAATTTACCTTGGGAAGATAGAGATGATTCAGAGGTTCAGACTGAACAAATTTTGGGCTTGAAGCAAATGTTCGTTCCTATTTTTGCTGGTATCCTATCAGCACTCAGGAGAGTGATTGCGAGGCGTGTTTCAATCAAGGTGGTAACACTCATGTAATATGCAGTTAGTAATTCCTCTTTGGTACGAGGTGCGTTATGTGTACCATAATAACTAACCATGGACATCTTTTCTTTTCAGAATCAACTTAAAAAGAGACTCCATGCTTTAACTATTGCCTCTGCGACATGTTTTATGTTTCCTATTGCCATGTGGGACATAATCATAGTGAGTTCTATTACGAAGAACATTTCATTTTAAGGTCTATATTAGGATAGATTTATGTCGATGTAAAATTCTTCTTGTCTTGTTTTGTGGTTTTGGCTTGATTTATGTTTGACAATTTCTCTAACCATGTTCCACCTCCTTTGGGTCCTTCAGGGATCACCTTCTGACAGCAACGGAAAACTCCCATTCTCTGCCTGGGCCTTCTTTAGCACTATTCTCTTTGGAAATATTTTGATATTCTATGTTGACAGTATTGCAGAAGAGAGGTATGCCATGATAGTATTGCCATAAGTGATGGTTGAGTGAGAAAAAGGAAGGTTCTTTTGCATTTTGGCTGGCTTCTTATGCTCTATAGATTATCAGATGAGGTTCTATATTTTAACTATTAACAATTTCATCCCAGTAATAACATTCTTATTTTGAAATTGGCTTCAACTATCGGTTTTATGAAATACTTATCTCAAAATTGGTGACTTGAAGTTTGTTATAATAGGTCAAATTTAAATTCAAGTTCATCTAGTAAGATCTAAATTGGATTTGAAAGTTCTGTATGTTGCAAGATAAGATAATGCATGAGATTTGATGATTTGGATCACTTTGGAGATTGCACATAATTTGGATCACTTTGTAGATTACTGAAAATTCATACTTCATAATGTAGATTGCACATGGTTTTCTCCTCACCAAGGCATTTGATGGTGGCTAGTGCATGCATCATCATCATGGAGATTGTGTACAAGATGGATTTTTCTCTTACAGGCTTTGTGATTTGCTGCTTAATATTAGGTTTTGGTACGTCTAGTGCTTAGCTTTGAATATTAAATTTTCTCTTCAAATTTTATTTTCAATGGATTTTTGGTAGAGCTTAAGTAGCCATGAATTCATTATCATGCCTTTTCTATTTTATTTTTTTTCATTTGGATTGCAATTCAATTAGTGGGGTAAATGTTAAAAGTAGCTACTTAAGTATGATTGGTAGTTGTCAGACTCATTAAATCCTAAGATTTCATTTATAGTTTTTGTTTCTAGTTCTCACTTTTGGTGGTAAAACTCATTGATGATGCGAAATGAAGCTAACTCATATTGACATCTACAGCCATCTGTTTTTTAGTTTCCTTTGATTTTCTGCCGATGATTGTCTTAAGGGTGTTTCAATCTTTGCCTTGTAGATAGGTCTAGCAGATAGCTGGCAGCTGCATTCCTAGTTTTTCTCATTTGATTTTTTTTAAGGATACCATATCATGTCCTTAACTGTACTTGTGCTTTGACTGCTTTCTTTCTTTCCGTTCTCTTTTATAACATAATTTTCGTTAGAAAATATATCAGAGAAGAAAGTTTTATTTCTCTGATTTTGATTGAAAAATACAATCACTCATTTAAAGGCCGAATAGGCTCTATATAAGGAAACCAATTGATAGAAACTCAATCAGATTGAGGTAAGAAAAGGGAAGAACTGAACAGGTAGTAGATACAAAGAACAGAAAGAAACTGAATATGCTTCTCTTATTAAAAGAATGAAATGTAGAATACAACTCTAGCCTTCGAGAGTCTAAAACTCTCCCAAACTGATCCAATTTCCAGAATGGATCTTCTAACAGTTCTTACCATTCTTAAAGGGAGAGCTAACTCTACAGTTACAACCGATTTTCCCCTAACTAACAACCTCTTATTACTACAGATTCTCTCCTAAGTAACTGACTGTTATTACAATGAGAAGTCTCTAACTAACAAACAGGTCTAGTACCTCAGGCCCACATAAAGTCGCCAAACATCTTTCACTTACTATTCCTCCTATGATAAACCTTTGCAATCTAAGGTGTATCTTCAATTCTCTATCACCAATCTGCTCTAAAAAAGGACAGAATAATCAGAAATCAGATTTTATTATAATCTGTTACTGACTTAGATTTTATTACACAAGTCAAAAGTAAACATTAGGAAAGAATCACACAAAATCAAACTTAATGACACCCAAGATGCTTTTCTAACAAGTTTGCTCATTCAGAAAGAAAAGGATGAAGTGATATAAATACTTGAAAATTTAACTTAATACTTTTTGTGAACAGTGATACTTAGCTTCTCAGATTCTATATACATAGGTTTTATCCCCTGGAATTTATTTCCTGGAAAAAAGGTTAAATCTATTTTAAACTTAGTTGATCTTTAACACCATGCATGTGGAATTCTTGAGTTTCACTGGTCATTTGTCGCTTTTTCTTATTAGGTCTTTCATAAGAATGAGGTTCAGTATTGTTACTGGTGTCTTGACTCTTGGAAATATTGAATGTCTATCCACTTTATCTCTAGCCAATGTGTAGGACTTCTAATACACCCCGTCATGCCTAGAGTTGGACATCTGGAGCGTGGAATTTGCAGGACTGGACATCTGTTTTGTCCACTCTTCTGATGTTTGATTATTTTTCTAGGACTACTAGAATAAGTGCATGTAATTTAACTTATTCTGAGGAAGGAATCACTATTCCAACTAAGCTCTTGAAAACAATTTGTAACCATATATGCACTGAACTCAATTTTCCAATATTAGTTATCCATTATATTGGATTCCCTCTGCCTTACTGTTTTAAAGAGTTTTCATTGCGGAAGACAGTTTATTGTTATTAATACAGCAGAAATATGCAGTACAATGATGCATACATATTCTCACAATCGGTTTTGTGAAATCTGAAAAGATTTTTAAAACTGTCGACTGCATATTGGCATACTTTGGTGTGCATTGTTCTTGCTTTCCTTTCTTGTTTCTATTTTTCTCCTTTTAGTAGTTTATCCTGAATGCTCATTGCAATGGAATTTGGTAGGGATATATCAAGCAACTTCACTGGAGCGCAATAGAAAAGATTCTACCCGAAATTCTGATTTATCAAATGGAGAATTTGATGATCAAATCCAGATGTCGTCGCTACCTACTTAAGTATGTGAATTTATTCCTTCAACTTCTATGAAATGTGGATTTGTTTCCAATTGCTATTGTTCTTGTTGTCAAATGTGGATTTGTTTTTTATTATTTGCTTGGGAGATGTGTGTGTATGCAATTCTACCCTTAGCTTCTGTTTAATTCAGTTTATAGGTATGGGATATCCTAATTGAAACTTGACTCCAATGCTTTAATAATAGTATCAATACTGTACTACTAATTCTAATTATGATATATGCTAAGCCTGATTACCAGTTTTTGAATGTCCATTTAATATTCTTTGTAAGCAATAATTACATAAACATCTAAAAAATAAAAATATATAGGGATATAAATTTGGAGCAATATTATGAATTGAAAGAGCACATAGAAACATGTGTCGTTTTTGGATAGAGTTGCAATTGTAAATAGATGACGTGTTAAAAGTAAATGGGAAATGAGAAGGTCTATTGTGGGTTGTTGATATGTTTCTGATTTACTTTTATAGGTTCTGATTTTGTTTGATTTTTGTACATATATATATTTCAGGTAGTTTGTATAATTTTCAGATAGGAATTGATTTGGAGTTTAGACTTTAGACTATTATCTCTTTCTGATTTTATAACAACTCTTTGTATCTATAAAATCCTCTGTATACGCAGATCACTATCAAATTAGTAAATTATACAAGTTCTGTCTCAACTGTTAAGATTTTTTTTCACCAAATTATTCCCTCAAAAATATACAAAATTTCACCAACTTCAGTCCTGCATATGTGCAAATTTGGCTGGATTGTGGGCAAGTGCGACCTTAATATTTTGACATAGATTTACAAATGGGAAGATGATGTGAATATTTTATTAACACTATTTGTTTAATCTGAGAGACTTAAGTTTGTAATGTCTGTACTTTTTGCCAGGGAGTTTGGGAGAACATAAATCCATGGATTCTATTGACACATAGTCTTCTTGCTCTATCTTGAGTTATACTTCTGTCACGCCATATGGTGCAGAAAAGCTGTTATTCATTGTGAAGATGTGTTATCCACCACTTCTGGAGACTTCACGCGGTAACCTTGTTATCCGGCACCCACCAGATTCATGATGATCGATCTGATCTGAACTTTTGGGAGGTTGAAATGCACTATTAACCTACATAGTACAAAGTTCATTATTTTTCTTCCAACAGGATCATTAGCCTGGCTGTTCCTTATGTAGTTTAGGAGTAATTTTCTGTCAGAAAAAAAAAACCATTATTTGTAGTCCGGGTAGAAGGTCTTTAAGTTTGGATACAAGTGAATCACTCATATGCTTACTACACATTTTAATCAAGTTATCAAAGCCAAACACGTTTTTTTTGTTTTTTGTTTTTGCTTATTTTACCCTTTTCTCCCCTTTTTGTCTCTTTTGTTTCCATTATTTTCTTAAAATATATTTGATTATCTGGATTTCCAATAAGTGTATAAACTGAAGCTGGCCCTTTTTGCTCCACTTCTGCAGCAAGAAGCTGCCATTACATGTTTTGATTAGATATATGTATTCGCACTGTTTTGTGCTACAGGGGTATGTGTGTGTGTTGTTTTGAATTTTTGTGTGTGGATAAAACAAAGGTGCATCCACAGAAAATACTAATAAAAGGAACTAGTTATAATACTGTGTTTGGTAATGAGTTGTGCACACTCCGATGCACTTGGGTAGAAGCTATGGTGAAGACTAAGAACATCTTCAATGCTAGTTTTTAATTCTTAGTTCTTAGTACTATTTATCTGGGCTCGCATTGCCACATGTACTTAAGCAACTTTCAAGCAATTTTGCTCCAACCATGAGTTCTTAGTTCTTAGTTATTCCCACTATTCATTTGGTCCTACCAACCACATTATTTATACTTTTTATTTTCATAAAGTAATAAAACAAAACTCATAAAGTAATAAAGTAATTTGGATGAGAGAGAAAAAATAATTTTTTATGCTAAGAACTTAAAAAGTAAAACTTCTTATATAAGAAGTGAGTTCTTATTTTTAAGAATTAAGAACTTCATGTCAGCAGCTCCAATGGTTAAGAACTCAGTTCTTAGTTCTTAACTCAAAAATAAGAACTAAGAACCTTGCATTGGAGATGCTCTAAGGTGGACATTTTTTTTTCGGTTCACCAGTGGACCATCATTAACCACCATTAGATTTTGGAATATAAGAATATTCTTTAGATTGATGGTAAAGATTGAATTTCTATTAAAAGGGTATAATTGTAATACCACCATAATGACCTTCCATCCCCAGCAGACCTAGAACCACCCTTGCCCTACAACCTCCACATCACTGCCGTCGTCGAAGATCGAGATGTTCATGATTGCGCTCTTTGTGTGAGGCTGGAGATAAGAGAATGTGAGATAGAAAGAGCCATGGTGACTAGAGGACCTAACGACAGTGGTGATGTAGCTGCTCGCACAAAGACGATTTGGTGGCTCTGGTCGTCATCTTCGCAGAACTTGAATCACCAGAGCAGCTGGTCCAAATCGCGGTGGTTCACTGGGATCGTGCGGAGGCTGGTGTTGGGGCTTGGACCCGAGTTTGGCGGTGTGGTTAGAACCGGAAGTTGCTTTTCCTCTTTTATGTGCTCTTCTGCCAATAAAGCAACGAAATTTTTTAAGGTTCAATGAGATTGGTTAGATTAAGAAAATCCTGATTAGATTATTTGGGTTTGAAGTCGTGGATTAAAAGTGGAATTAGAATTGAAATGAAAACCCGAAGAAGAAACCTAATTGATTTACGTTTACAAGTAATGAGGTAGTGGTTTACACTTAGAGATAGAAGAGATTAATGATTGCAGCTTATTGAGGAAGAAGGTAGGGGGCTGGTGGGGAAGAGAAGAAGGGTGAGGATGCGATGGGGGAGAAAGGGAGGGATTGGGGATGAGGCATAGAAATTACTGAAAAGCCCTTTGATCCACCGGTGGACCGTTTTTTTAAGTGTCGACCCTTGTCTTTACGAGAAGCTATAACTTCATTCTTCTAAATAAATGAAGGCTTCCTAACATGGTTTTGAACAAGCAATAAATGTGTGTTTGATTTTTGTTGAACATAATATGGTACAATCTTGTTTTTTCCAATCCACCTTAAATTTAATGTGACAAATTCTGTGTTGATACATTGAGATACGTGAAATCACGATTGTGTTTGCACTATGCCAATCCAGACATGCACTAAGATAAATCTGGATTATTTGTGATGATTAAGCACATTGAAAGTTGAAAATGAGGAAAATGATTTTCAGACTGCGCTGTGGACAGTTGAGTTAATTCATATGGCACGAGATGTTAGAGATGTTAGCTCAAGTGGTAAGAGCTAAGGGACATAAGGGTTGGGTGGGATGAAGAGTCCTATGGCACGAGATCCTTGAGTAAAAAAAATGTATCCATGCATCCAGTCAGAATATTATATGCACTTGAGATAGAAGAAATTAATAATGTGATATTTGATTGAGTAAAAAAATTCCAATTACATTTGGTAGTGAATCATTTTCAGTAATAGAGTTCTCAGTTTTCCGATGGATAAAAAAAAAGTATTAAGGTTCTCATTCATGCTTGTTTCTTCCTAGTAGTTTCAGTAATTGCTTTGGTGATGACATGAGTAAGAATCCCAACAGGACAAAAGAACAAGCAAAGAGAAACTGAATGCCGAGTCTCAATCTGATTCTCTAGTCCATCTAGAAAAACCTGCCTGCATTTATAGACACAAATATGTAATTAGAAGACTAAAAAAGAATGAAAAAACAATGTAGTAAAAGTGAGGAGGAACAATAGGGACATATTTGATTAATGTTCTGTAATACAGTTCTTATTTTTAAAAGATTGAAAAAAGAGAAAAACTCATTTGACGTGAACTGCTATTCTTAAAAACAGTTCTTCTTTTCAGTTTTAGAAACTTAAATCTCAGACTTCTCAAAGATATTTTCTATTTCTGTTTTTGGATTTCCAGTTACATGTTTTTCATCGTCATAAAGCATATCGTTAAAACGTTTTAGATGTTAAGTTCAGAAAACTGATAGTAGAATCAAACAAGTCTCAGATTTTTTGCAGAAGGCGGGGAAGAAAAGTTGCAGAACCTTGCAGCAAAGAGATCAATAGCCAACAGGTGAACCCAGGCAGAGGCTAAAGTCATCTCACTGGAGAACATTTTTCCTATACTAGTCAGCTGCACCAAGGACAAAAGAAGATATATATCACAATCATATATAAATGTTTTTGAAAGAGAAACTTAAATTTATTTGATTAGTACACTACACACCTCTGGTAGCAAGTATTTACTTGCAAAAATCAGTTCAACTGTCTCTGGGGTCCAGGAAAGGTACAACAGATATGCATATAGAATGCCAAGCACTACATATGGTACACCACTTACCATTGACTTTTTAGTCTGCAATTTGCATTTAAGGAAAATGAATCAGGTATATGAACCACAGAACTAAACACCTAGTGCATGGTATGAGAAGGGATTTGGATTCCCAGCAATCAGGAGAATCCCGTATTTATGCATTCATGCATTTTGATTCATCCGAGCTCACATTTTGAGTTACTATTCAAAATTACTTATGACAACTTAAAATGTGGATCGTCTGATCTTGATTGTGAGGAGGAAGAATATAAGAAGATTCAGAACTCACCAAACACACAATTTGGTACTGAAGAACAAATATATACAGAGATATAGAAGAAGGAAAAAAGCATACCATACATTGCATTTCTGCATAAAACAGAGAAAATTTATGCATATTATCTATACTTGTGAGAAGGTATTGTCATGTGTCAAGAAACGAAATTTTTTTAATGTTTCCCAAATATCAGAAGAAACATACTAGCTCAGAATTTGGAGCCACAATCATAAGTGTGTAAAAAGGAAGCACTGCTGTTGTTGCCAGTGTAAAGACGCTACTAGCAAGTTCCGGTCCTCCTGATAACCCTGCAACATGGTGGTAGAAAAGTGAATATGGGAACTGATAACTGCACAATCAGATTAGGTTCATCTCATGTCACATAATAATGTAAAGTGAAAACATTTTGTCATCTCTCTCTGAGAGTCCCACATATGGAATAAATATGAAGAGAGAGATAGATACAAAATTTCCATGTCACAATGTTACAATGTTATGTGAAATAGATCCTGATTCCTGCACTATCAGCTATGCAAAAGGAAGGAATATTCAGTGAGCTTAATATAAAGAGTATAAAATAGCCAGAAGAGATAATGATTAATGATAATTGAAAAGCGCCCTTAGCTATATAGAATAACTGGTAATGATACACACACTCATTGGTCATACTTTGCATCAAAATAAAAAGAATCCATCCATTAAAAGCATTGTTTTACACGCTTAACCAGAATGGTTGAGGACTTTAGTCTCTCAAATAACTTCCCTTGGACCTGATAGGAGGGGAAATGAAAAGAACACAATAAAATCAGGATTTCCAACCTTGTGGAATCAAGACACAAGGAACTAGCCTAAAAGATGTAACGATTGTCCATTGTGGAAGCTGGCAATAATGGTATCTGGTTTTTTGTATATACCTTCCAATGAAGTTTTTATCGTGGATCTAATTTTGATCCACTGTATGTGAAAGTTTTTTACTCTATCAAGTTATCATAATAAATACATTATCAAATGAGTTTAACAGTAAAATTTAATTGAAAAGCCAAAATCTTAAATGATGAGTGATGTCAGATGTGTGAATTACATGATTTGATGACAGTGTGAAAAAACACAACATGTTTGTGCAAAAGCTAAACGCAAAAAACTGTATCAAAGTGCTTAAATTAATCTGCACCAGCACCAGATATTAGAATCTGGGTACATCATAAAACTTGAGATATGGAAGTAGAAAATGTAGCACATAAAAGGATTACATGAAGCATATACTCGACTTGCTTTTCGATAAGGAACCAGTCTCACAACTTGTTGGTTCACAACCATTCTTGATCCTCCTATGAAACTCCAATCACCCTTTAAGTTGATTCTTCTATTTCTCACAATGCTTTGGTATCCATTATTGATGATAGGGAAAGGAAACGTTTGCCCCTTTCCACAAGGTGTTATAGTCTGCCCCAAGTGATCAATCTACAAGAAACAGAACCTCAATTGTAAGAAGCAACCTTTTCCAACCAGACACACACACACACACACACATGTTATCTATACAACACAATAGATGAACTACATTATTATCAAGTTATGCAGATTCTTCTTGAATGGCAGATGAACTCAGTTCAGTATGCAAGGATCACCTTAACAAAACCCCTACTTGATATCTCAGACTAAATGTAACAAAGTTTCACAGAAAGCAGTGAAAAGATGCATACTCTATGTGTACAAGAACATTAATTTTTTATCATTAATTTTTGTAAAAGTAGTAAAAGTACTTCTTAAGAGGAAAAATTGGAGTTTGGATCCTCTGCAGCAGATGTTCTCTACACAATTATTGATCATCAATTTTTGTAATCAATGACTAGGACTAATTTAAAAGACAAACAACTTACTAAATTAAACAATTTATGGTGATTTAATGAGGCAGAGGCTGTATATGCTGCATGAAGTTACAGGTTCTGTAGACAAAGAGTCAACTCTTTTACATATAAATTCATTTTTCACACCAACATGCCCCTTGGTGTCTAGATCCATATAATTTGTAAACATCTATCACAAATATCAAAAGATGCACAAATGCCCATTCATTCAAGTTCAAAACTTTGAACACTGACAAAAATAAAGAGCAAGAAACCAGAAGAACTGAAAAAAACAGAAAAATTAGATCAAATTGGAAATGCTAATTAAGAGCATATATGATCAAACATAAAATGTGCACCTTGAAAGGTAATGGAGAAAGGGAGAAGCAAGAAGAGAAAGCCATGGTTGAAGCAAATCGACTAGAGGCAAAGTTGGATTCAACAACAACAATGGCTTCATAAATAATACTATGATGCAATTGCAAGGACAGCTGCACTTTCCACTTGATGAGAAACAAAAGTAGTGAGACAAGAAAAAGAGGAGGAAAGGGGTAAGTGATTGTCCACTAACTCAAAAGAGTTAGAGACGTATGGAATGGAAGACAGGCAAATGCACTCACTGAGTACCAATAAGTTGGCAAAGTAATAGGAGGACAAAAGCTTCATCTCCCCCAACTTGCATCATATTTTGTCTTTTTGGGTCTTCAAATTCAGTTCTTTATTGGATGGATGTATCACTCTACTTGAGTTGACCAAAAGGAAATAAACTATGTGGAATAAGCTCTTTCACTCTGTTGATCACAACCTGGAAACTTTTTAGAGTTGTTGAATTATATACTAAAAAATTAGAAATTCATCTTTATTTTTGTTGACGTAAAAAGTATTAATCTTTAATTACAACTATTTGAGGTTATGAATATTATATTATATTTAATAATGTGAATTAATTTCTCACAATAGTATATCTATTTTTAATGTTCACTTTAGGCGCAGGAAAATGTGGATCCAGTCCATGATGGACCTTAGTGGTTTATTGGTAGATCAGATAAAAATATTCTACCATATTTTCTTCACTATTAAGTATATTATTAAAATATTTTTAACGGTTCACATTAAATATTAATAAAAAATTTAATAACAATCAAAAGCAAAAATACAAAAATAATCCTGCGAATTTTTCCATCTTTCCTCCTCTTCCAAAGCATCATCACGTTCAACCCCACCTTCCAGCAATCGCAAACACCGCTCTGGTTGGACTCGAGCTTCACTCCGCTTCAACAGAACCACCAAGACTCCACCCCGTCTTTGCATTTGCGAGCTATTTCACCCTTGTGTCATCGTCATCGCTAGCTCAATTGGGACCTCAGTGGCTCGACGACCTGATCAGCCTCGCCCTTTACTCTTTTCTCGTGGTGCTTACATTCCATGGAATAACAAATAGAACCATATTAAGCGTTCGAGAGGATTGGAGAAAGGGGAAAGAGGTCATTTGTAACATCCCGATCTGACGACTGGTCTTACGCTAACAACACGAGTCTTTTTTGCGCGCTTTGTCCTCACTTGCGCACTTCCCGAGAAAACTTCCCAGGAGGTCACCCATCTCAATATTACTCCAAGGCTACACACTTAACCATGAAGTTCTTATGAGTTGGGCTCCCGAAAAGAAGTTGTAACTTGTTGTCATGAGTAGTACCAATCAAATCTTTTATGCCCTCGTCAACTGTATAGTCCATCCCTATACAGTCTCGGAATACCTCTTGTTCGGGTGTGAGATCGGTTCATTCATGTGCCCCTCCGCCTAGAAGCCTGCCAGGAGCCGCTCCTTGTCCGTGCCTCACTGCACCGGCGATCACTCCCCGCCCTTGTCGGCCCCGGGCGTCACAGGCTCACCAGCTTCCGCTTGGTTCGTCCCCGAACCACACCGTACTGGGAGAGGTCGGCTCTGATACCATTTGTAACATCCCGATCTGACGACTGGTCTTACGCTAACAACACGAGTCTTTTCTGCGCGCTTTGTCCTCACTTGCGCATTTCTCGAGAAAACTTCCCAGGAGGTCACGCATCCCAATATTACTCCAAGGCTAGCACACTTAACCATGGAGTTCTTATGAATTGGGCTCCCAAAAAGAAGTTGCAACTTGTTGTCATGAGTAGTACCAATCAAATCTTTTATGCCCTCCTCAACTGTATAGTCCATCCCTATACAGTCTCGGAATACCGCTTGTTCGGGTGTGAGATCGGTTCATTCATGTGCCCATCCGCCTAGAAGCCTGCCAGGAGCCGCTCCTTGTCCGTGCCTCACTACACCGGCGATCACTCCCCGCCCTTGTCGGCCCCGGGCGTCACAGGCCCACCAGCTTCCGCTTGGTTCGTCCCCGAACCACACCGTACTGGGAGAGGTCGGCTCTGATACCATTTGTAACATCCCGATCCGATGACTGGTCTTACGCTAACAACACGAGTCTTTTCTGCGCACTTTGTCCTCACTTGCGCACTTCCCGAGAAAACTTCCCAAGAGGTCACGCATCCCAATATTACTCCAAGGCTAGCACACTTAACCATGGAGTTCTTATGAGTTGGGCTCCCGAAAAGAAGTTGCAACTTGTTGTCATGAGTCGTACCAATCAAATCTTTTATGCCCTCCTCAACTGTATAGTCCATCCCTATACAGTCTCGAAATACCTCTTGTTCGGGTGTGAGATCGGTTCATTCATGTGTCTCTCTGCCTAGAAGCCTGCCAGGAGTCGCTCCTTGTCCGTGCCTCACTGCACCGGCGATCATTCCCCGCCCTCGTCGGCCCCAGGCGTCACATCATTGTACTCGAATTTGCAGAACTGTTGTTGAGTGTTGAGGTCTTATGGAAGAGGGTTTTCGATCTGATGGTTAATATAGAGGTTTTGTAATTTGGATTTTCGACCCGATGTTGAAAGGTCAGGGTTTTATATATGATGTTGAAGATGGTGGTTTCGTAATATGCGTTTTCAATCAGATGTCGAATATGGTGGTTCTCGGTCTTTTATTGAATATAGTGATTTCGTGATCTGGACAGTGGAGAGTGTCAGTTTGTGGTAGTGGAAACGACCACCCTGGTTCCTCTTTTCGGCCGAGGAGGAAGGAGTACTTGAGAGTGGTCGTGTTTCATGAGCTTCAAAACAGTTTGGGTAGCGAGTCGAGGTCTGAATCGGAATAACAGACCGTCGTCTTAATGGCCTTGAGGATGCGAGGATATGCCTCCATTGTGGTGGAGTTGGTAGCTTTCTCTGTCAAAGCCCTTGCCTTTTTTCCATTTTAACCCGAGGATATAAAGGTACTTTTATGTTTTTATTTTATCTTTATTTCAAATTCATATAATTCACAAGCCATTAAAGGCACAACTTCATCAATTCAGGCCAACAAAAACTAGCACTACCATTACGTCTAAGGCGTAGAAATTCTTGATCAATTTATTTCCTAAGTACAAATAAAATAAAAACGCACAAAAGTACCCTTATACCTCTGGGCTAACATTCTCTTTCCACCATTCCCCCTTCTTCTTCCATGCATTATCCAATCTGATGTGAACCCCATATTAGATAAGGTTTTCTTTTCTGATTTTGAAAAAACCCTTAAAATTGGATTTTGAAAAAACCCTTTCCACCATTCCCCCTCCTTCGTCCATGCATTCCCCTCCTTTTTGTGATTTTTTGATTTTGATGGAAACCTCTTAGGGAAAATTGTGTCTTGAATGGAATTCCAGAGGGAAAAGAAACGTGATTGTGCCAAGTTGGTGTTTGTCGCTTCCAGCTGTCGTCGTGCCTGGTTGTCGTCCGCCGTCGTGTCTGGCTGTCTTCCACCGTCGTATACTCCCTATGTTAGAGAAAATGAAAAAATGAGATCAAGAATAATTTTGAAAATAATTTTATCGTTGGGGATAATTTTTTCTCTTATAAAATTTATGTAAGTGGTCCATGGGTGGATCATTATTTTAGTATTTTTTTTACGGTCACCATTATTTTAGTTGATCCACCTAGATGACACCTTCACTTTACTCTTTTTTCTTCTATTTCAGATGATCAATTACTATTTTTTAAATTTTTTAATGTCTTATACCGTAAAGTAATACTATTTTCAACTATTTATCAATTTACATTGTACTTTTTCTCTTCTCATGCTTCACCAAAGGTTGGGTTGGTTCATGTTTGAGATATTTTTTTAATGTATGTTTGAGGTGAAATAGCATTCAAATACATTAAGTTTACTTAATTTTTTCATGTTGGGTTGGTTTGAGGTAAAATAGAATTCAAACTGATTAAATTTAATTATTTTGATTTGGTTCGGATTTTATAAAATTAATTTTACCAAATCGGAACCAAATTGATCTGACTAAGGGGGGATTATTTAGATCTAAACGAAATACTTTTTCATAACCTAGAAAGTTTATAACTTATGGTTTTGTCATCATTAAAAGGGAGAGATTAATAGGTTAATGAGTCTCTATCCCGTTCCTTCATTTTTGATGATAACAGAAGGAAAAATTATAAAACCTAATGATCTACAGTGTTAAAATTAGGCTTAAATAAGTTTTTGGTCCTTAACCTTTACCAAATGCTTGGTTTTCGTCCCTCGCCAGAGCAAATGTGGGTTTTAGTCCCTATCCTTTGTCAAAAGATTTGGTTTTGGTCCCTCCGAAGCTCTGGGTCAACGCCGGAGCTCTGGTAACCCATGTGGCATGGCCACGTAGGATTAATGAGACCAGGTGGAATTTTTTTCCTTTTTATTTAAATTATTTAAAAAAAACATATAATCAAAACCCATAATTAAAACCCCTAATCAATATCTTCTTCTTTATCTTATCATCTTCCTTTCAAAAAATAAATCTTATCATCTTCCTTTTAAAAAAAATCTTATCATCTTCAGCTTTGATTATGTAATTGGTCCCTACAGATTAGGTCACAAGACGCATCAAGCCACCACTCCTCACATAACATTATATGCAAAACCAAAATTGCAACTTCAATTCTATGGAATTCCATCTATAAAGGCCCCACCTTTACAGTTGCAGAGTGAAGTAAAAGGTTTCAAAACTCAGAAATAGGAACAAAAGAAAAAGAGAAAGAAACAAAGCTAGAGTAATAACAAGGGGAAAGAGCCAAGAACAAACAGGGGAACAAAAATGCAGTGTGTTGACACATCTTCAACTTCGTCGTCCATGCGAGAACGAAGCTCCTTCATACTTTTCGCGTTGTGCAAGGTCTTGCTCTGCTCGTGGCTGCTCTGAAGCTTCTGCGCTAGCGCCTCGAGCTCGCTCAGCTCCTCCTTGACGGTGGTAGGAGGAGGAGGAGGAGGAGGAGGAGAAGGAAGAAGGGAAGTGGGTTGGTGGTGTGGTAGTGGGATAGAAGAGGAGGAGGTAGAAGAAGAAGAAAAATGGCACCCACATCCTTCCCAGATCTGAAAAATTACTCCTTTCCCAGATCTGAAAAACCAAGTTTGCTTCCAGACTTTTTCCTCCTTTCGAGAAGTTTAATTCCTCATTTCCAGTTTTTTTGGTTTTCAGAATTTTAGAATTTTAAATAATTTCATTTTTTAAAATTAATTAGGTTTCTTTAAAAATTAATTAGGTTTTTTTTAATTTAAATAAAAAGAAAATAAAGTCCATCTGACCTCATTAATCCTACGTGGCCATGCCACATGGGTCACCGGAGCTCCGGCGTTGACCCAGAGCTCCGGAGGGACCAAATCCAAATCTTTTGACAAAGGATAGAGACTAAAACC
Organism: Lotus japonicus; assembly: GCF_012489685.1. NCBI lineage: Eukaryota > Viridiplantae > Streptophyta > Magnoliopsida > Fabales > Fabaceae > Lotus > Lotus japonicus. Next base: position 19,234,613 of record NC_080042.1, on the reverse strand, counting down.
CACCTTTGCTCCGGCGAGGGACGAAAACCAAGTATTTGGTAAAGGTTAGGGACCAAAAACTTATTTAAGCCTTAAAATTATAAATAGATACAGGTACAAAGTTCAAGGTGTTGACTAAGGTGCAATATGCCTTAGGTCTTGCACCGGTGCAAGAGGCATTATGAGCCACAGAAATAGAATATACTATAAAGATGCTTTATTGGTAACCTGGTGGAATGGTAATATATATATTTGTAATTTAATTTTAGTTTGTTTTTCACTTTTACACAAATGCCCTCATCCATTCCCTTCTCTCCTCCCTTCTCCATCTCTCTTCTCTAGAAGCCCATGACGACAGCACATACTCAACCTCCACAACCACCACCACCTGCCACCTCTGACGGTCGGAACCCTGTCGTCCAAGATCCACCATAATCTCTAGCAACAAAAACCCATGACCATAGGTCTTGACCACCATCAATTCAGTCATTATTCCATTTTCCCAAATATCAGATATGCTGAAATCCACCCTCCAACCCCAGCAGTTAAAGAGCATATCCACTTCTCTCTGTTCTTCTCGTCAGAATCCAGACAAAATTCAACCCAGGACCCAGAAAACTTGAACTAAGAACCCATAAAAAATTGCTAATTTCATGAGTCTTGACTCTTGAACTTTAGTTCCGCGGTGGTTGCCGTTGAGGAGGACGTTTCTCGATGGTGCGGCGGGTACTGGTGGTTATGGAGATAGCCGGCGGGTATGTGGTCTTTGCTGTTGGTTGGTGAGAAGAACATGGGTTATATGTTGTTTTGCAAGTGGGGGAAAAGGAATATGCAAGGGGGAGGTCGAATGTTTGCCATCAGCGAAAAATCTCAGATCTTCGATGGGTTGCTAGTGAGCTCAAGGCCAGCAGAAAGAGATGAATTTTGCTCCTCACCTTCACACCGATACAGTTTTCTGATTTTTTTCATCGATCTTTTCAGAACTGCAAGAGGCATAGAGAGAAAAGAAAAAATTGATTCTCCCTAGATTCTAAATCATTAAGTTACCCTCAAATTTCCTTTGTTCTGTCTCTCCTTGGCTTGAAATTTCCCTCACTCATGCTCAAATCCACATTTTGCAGCAAAGATCGGTGCTTTAGGCTTTTGCAGGTTCATCTTTTGTTCTTGTTTGTTTTTCCCCTTTTGTTTTGTTCATTCCGATGAGATGATGGTTGAGCAAAAGTGAAAGCTTTTAATTTTATGATTCCATCCATGGAAGAAGCTCAAGACCTTGGACATGGGGGAGAAGCTCAGGTTTGATGGGAGTTGCCAGACGGGGAGAAGAGGGTCATAGGTGGAGAGAGCAGAGAGAAAATAAAAGGATATTATTGTAATCTTAATTTTTTATTTTTTTAATCAACAAGTCATCTTACCTATTATTGTGGGTAATTTTTGCTCTTGCATGGTGCAAGACCTAAGGTGCATTTGCACCCTAACAGCCACCAAAGTTCAAGCAATAGAAAAGAAGAAACTTAACATGCCAGAATCCAACACAAGACTTGCAGATACCATAAGCATACGCCTGCACAAGATCTATCATATCGTTTATCCAGTGTGCACAAGGCCAAACATCTGTCTGAACCATGTGCACAAACTCAAAGCATCTATTGAAAAGATCCATAAGCAAGACTTACAAAGCTACATCATCTACTAAACTTCAAACAACTCATTACATCTCAAGTATATACAAGGCTGGAATCTCTTTCAAACTATGCATAACGGGAATTAGATTTCCCACCCCATCCATTAGAATTGTCACCCCACTAAAATACTCCAGAAGATTAAGTTTTGGAGTGCTCCGGAAGATAAACTTTCGTAGTCCTTTAAAAATGAGGGTGCCAAATTTAATTGCGTAGTAAATAAACCAACTGATACGATCCGAAAGTTTAACTTCTGGAGCACTCCAGAACTTAATCTTCCGGAGTATTTTAGTGGGGTGGCAATTCTAATGGATGAGGTGGGAAAACTAATTCTCATGCATAACATGAAGCATCAATTGTCTGTCTGAAGTATTGTCCGCCAAGGTGAATGTTATGGTGGGTTAGTGACTTAGGTGGTGTTGGTGTACAAGCTAATAAGGACCACAAGAAATTAGCAAAAAAAAATCTAAATCCCATAAATATATATATTTTTTAAATATAAATCCCATAAATAATGAGCGTCGGTAAATAAGTTAGGGTAAGTTACCATTTTACCATTATATCCCTTAGTATTTTTTATTTTTTGCATGATTACCATTATATCCTTCCACCTCATTTCTTTCCCTCTCTTCCATGAAACCCCACCCCACGACCACTGCATCTCTTCCTCGGGAGTTGAGTTTGGTACCCCACCTATTGGGTTTCCCACCCCACTTTATTCAATACGGGATTTAAAGTTCCGTATTCAATACGGAATTTAATATTCCGTATTTTTTTAATATGCAATGAATGGTTGAAAATGTGCCACATATGCTCAAATACAGTACGGTTTTTTAAGTTCCGTATTATTCATATTAAATACGGAACTTTAAATCCCGTATTCAATAAAGTGGGGTGGGAAACCCAACAGGTGGGGTACCAAACCCAACTCCCCTCTCCCTCTCTCGCCGGCGCCGACTACTCCGCCGTGGGTTCTGCTTCTTCAGACCGACGACGGCCACCGAATTCGAGTCACTTCCCCACTCACTCTTTATTGCAGTCCATTCTCTCACCTTTGTATTCTCCACATTCACACTGTCTTCTCTTCCTGTAGTTCGAGGACCTTCTGCTTGTGGTTGCCGTCGCCGTATCGTTCGATTCGGTAAGTTTTTCTTCTTTCGTGTTCGTTCAATGCATTCAAACCTGAATTCACTTCCTTCGTATTCGGATTTTGAGACCAATTTCTAGGGTTTAACTCATTTATCTTGTGATTGTGCTTTGAATGCTCTAATTCCAGATCAGCCCGAAAAACCATGTTATTCTTGAGGCTTGCTTTATATATCTATCAATTGCACCGTGTATTGGTTAACTATAAGAATTTTCAGTCCAGTAAGTTAGAAAGAGGATGGATTTGGTGTTTGGTACTTGGTTTCAATATGGAGCAAGGTTCAGATAACTAGAATTATTAAAATCACCCATTTCCTCTAACTACTTTAGATTAGTGTTTTATGGTTAATTGGCAAATTCTGATAGATGTCTTCTTTGGGAACTTTATGTTTATCTTAGCTTTCTTCTTTATGGTCAAGAAGATGTTTCTCCACACAACAATCAGCATCTCCAGGTATATATACTGCTGATGTATTTTCCATATCTCATACTGTTACGGGCCCATCCTCCAGGCCCAAAATTACCAGTCTATGTAAGACAGAAGAAAGGTGCAGTGCACTTAATTCTGTTACTGATTTGGATACCTAGCACATACTTGAAATGAAGAAGGAACAATTGCTTAACATCCTTTTAATTTTGCAGAAAAAGGGAACAATATGTTTGTTTGAAGAATGATTAATAAATTATCCGTTAGGAATCTCATGAATCTATCACCATCGAATTATATAGATTTTATTTTTGGTTTGAAGTATAGAACAGGAGAAGATATGGAGAATAGTTTCTAGAGTCTTGAGTTATGGCAGTACTGTTTAAGTTGTGAATAAATTGTATTTATGAAGTTATGGGTGAGATTTGATATGAAATTTTCAATGTGATGTAGTTCAGATGCACAAGTAGTCAAGTAGGAACTGACAGTAATTATGTGTATAATAATTTTCCTAACAGGTTCATAGATGCTACCAAGTTTTAGTTTTTAAACCTTGTAATCAAAGGGATAGAAAAAAAGGGGATGGTATACTAAATGGAGAGGAAGCATATGAAATTTTTAATCTATAAGAAGATCCTTGAACTATCTAGTTTTGTGGCTTCAATAGCATGGAAAGCTTCTCTTGCAAATGTCTCAATAAAAATGACTTCTATTCATCAACCTGAGAAATGAATATTTATTTTGAGTTTCAAATTAAGCTGCACCATTTGAACCTATGACAGTCAAATGAATTGAATAAATTTTTATCCTATTTTTCTAACTTGTTCTAATTTTTATCCTAGTTACATTTTCTTTGAAATCCTGATTTTCTCCCCTGATATTCTTGACAACTGTTTGTAGAAAGGGTAGAGACTACTGTTCAGAACTTCAGAGCTGAATTTGGAGATCTGCATGTGTGGGTACCTACCTCCTCTTAACTAAATGTGACTGGGTCCATTTAGTTATATGTTAATGAGATTGTTTAATAAGTGAAGTGTGATTGTGATCTGATAGTGCCTCAAGGAATATGTTGTTGTACAAGCTCTTCTTATCTTCTTTTGCTCATTCTGTAGGTTGCCTCCGTAGCAGCTCTTTAACTTTTTTTTTTTAATCTCCATTATGCATCAAGATGTTGTTGTGGTTCCCTCTTAAATTCTACAAATTATAATAAAATTGTTTGGGTTGCTCTTCAGCCATTGGATTGTGCTAGTTGAATTTCTTTGATACTAGAAAATTTTATTTTCTTGGTGTTTATGCTGTAAAACAAATTCGGAATTGTACGAAATGTGCATATGATTTGATACTAAAGAATCAGACAACTTGTTTATTTTCATGTTGCCATGCATTTGTGAAACTAACAGCACTCAACACTCCGGTATTTACAGTCACGCCGCTGTTCCCGCTCGCCCTCCACCTGCATATGTGCCTTTTCTACATGAGAAATGATGCTGCCAAGACATGTTCAAACTGTTCGCTATATGCTTGAGAGACTTATTCCTGTGGCACAGCTTAGAGGTATAAATACACATTTCTGTGTTTGGTACTCAACTGTGTCAGCTTGCAATGATCTTCCAAGAAACCTCAAAATGTCTGAGAGGAAACCACTGGTGACAAGTTTTAATGAACTAAAGCGCCAAGCTAGACGCAAGAGAAAGGAGAGACAAAATGTGCATGAGATTCTTTTGCAACCTCCTGAAAATGGCTTGTTGGTTAAGCAATTAATTCCTATTGCTCATCAAGTTTATGCTGCCAGATCTGAACTATTGTCCAGTGTTTCAAGACTTGTCAAGCACATTGCTATTTATACATGCAACTTATGTGGAGATGTTCATGTTGGTCATCCACCACATAATATTAGAACATGTAATGTTAGAGGAAGCCCATCAAGCAAAGAACATAGTTGGGTCAAAGGAGGTATTGGCCATGTACTGCCACTTGTAGAGTCATTTCATTTGTATGATAGAATAGGGAGGGCCGTTTCACACAATGAAATGCTTGAAGTGGACCGAATTCCAGCCATTGTTGAATTGTGTATCCAGGCAGGTTTTGACATACCTGAGTACCCTACCAGAAGAAGGGCCTTCCCTGTTTATTGTGTTGCTGGTAGGATAATTGATTTTGAGAAAAGATTTCCAAAAGAAATTTCACTTGGCAAAGATATAGATGCATGTGGGTTTTGGTGTAAGAAGAGATTGAATGAAGACACCAATTCGTTAGCAATGCATGGTGATGATATTCAAGCTATTGCTGTCCGAGGCATGAAAGCCTGGGAGAAAATGTGCTCAGGAGCTTCAAAACTTATGGACACATATGCTGTCCAAACATGTGGATATTGTCCAGAGGTACAAGTAGGACCTAAAGGTCACAGAGTACGAAATTGTCAAGCTTTCAAACACCAGATGAGGGATGGGCAGCATGCATGGCAGGAGGCTACAATTAATGATTTGGTACCTCCTGTATACGTCTACCACATTGGAGATCAGCAATCCGGGAAGCCTTTGGTACATGAACTTAAAAGGTACTATGGTATGCTGCCTGCGGTGGTTGAGCTATTTGCACAGGCTGGGGCGACAGCTGAAAAGAATTATGCACATTCAATGAGGGAAGATGTTGTCGTCCCTGAAATGGACGAGGAAAAGTTGGTTGTTTAAATCCATTGGTTGAATGACTTCCTATAAATGGAGGAACCATTTAGATATGGAAGAGGCTAAATATTAAAAATTAAGCTTTAATTTCTTTCAAATAGAAACAAGTTGTTTATGCTGGGAAAGAAGATGAAGGATTTGTAATTTGGTTATTAGGATAGTAATAGGATGTGAATAAGAAAGAAAATTGGAATAAACAATCTAGTGTTCTGTTGGCAACTTAAGGTGTTGTCTTGATTATATGAAACACTTCTGTTTGACACGCACCGGAGACCAATAAACTTGGATTCCTTTGTTGAAAAAAATGCATTTGTGAAACTTAATATGAGATACAAGGTTCATGTAAAATGAAAATTTTAAGAAAGCTAGTCATAGTTAATGCATTATATGCTTGTGGTGAATTAAATGTATTATTTGGTTACCACAATAGAAAGTAAAATGATTGATAGTGAATCAAAGTAAAATGTCACAAGCCTTATTAAAAACATTATCAAATCGTTTATCTAAATTTTAACCAATATTTTGTGAAGATTAAGTAAAAAAAATCATTTATTCTGATTGTTTTTAAATAATTAATGCAATATGAGTTTGTGGTTAATTAGATGTATTATTGGGTTACCACAACACAAGTTTTGTTGTGAATCAATGGGAAATTCAAGTAAAAGAAATTAAGTCTTTTTTTATTGTACTATTAATGCTTTTAAAAGGATATCAATCACCACTTGGTGGAGATTGAGAAAAATAACAATTTATTTTCATTACTTTTAATTGGTTAATGCAGTATGCGATTGTGGTGAATCAAGTGTATTATTTGGTTACTAAAACATAAATAAAATGATTAACCGTAAATCAAAGCAAAATGTCAAGCTTTATTATGAACATGATGAATTTTTTGTCAAAATTTTAACTAGTAAAGAGTAAGTAAAAAAAAAAATTTATTTGGGCTTCTTTTAAATGGTTAATACAATATGCGCTTGTGGTTAATCAAATGTATTATTTGGACACCACAACAGAAGTAAGGTGATTAGTAGTGGATTAAAGGAAAATGCAAGTAAAAGAAATCTTAAGTTTTTTTATTGCACTATTAATGCTTTTAATAGGATATGAAACATTATTTGGTGGATATTGAGAAAACTAATAATTTATTTTTACTGCTTTTAATTGGTTGATGCAGTATAAGCTTGTGGTGAATCAGATGTATTATTTGGTTACCACAACAGAAATACGAATCAAAGTAAAATGCAAAGAAAAATGTCACAAGCTTTATTACAAACATGATGAATTCTTTTATTAAAATTTTGACTAGTAAAGATCAAGTAAAAAAATTAGGTGTTTGTTTTTGTACCTTACTTCAGGTCAAGGTATGGTCTCTCAAAATGAGTTAGCATAGTAATAAAGACTCATGAATCACATGAGTCAGCAATTGTATTTTTCCAATAATGTACCTTAAGATTAATGACGTCAATTAAATAGGTGTTAAGCTTCTCCATTGATCGATACCATGTCGCTCAGACCCAATGCTAGGGTCGAGATTCACTGCAACCTCCGCAAGATCGTGGTGGACTTCAACAAAAGTCGTCGGGGGACAATTGAGTTGCTCAGTGAGCGAGAGTACCATTTGTAAGACCCAAGATTTTAGAATTCAATAAATAAATAATTTCCAGCTCACGCATAGGATTCTGTGTAAGCATGAGAGGAACTTGACTTTCGTTTAATGTTTGGATTTATTTTATGAAGAAGAAAGTTCAGGAAATGACTAAGAATAGTACTATAGTCGATATAGTTATAGCACGAGTAGTATTCACTTCCGCCTTAGGGCGAAAACGTTAGTAAACGACTAATTCGCACTTAAAGACACAATGGAAACTAATTCCAAAAATCTTCAGAGAAATGTTAGAACTTCTCTTAATCCTTCCATGACAAGCGTTTTGATGCGAAACCCTGGAATGCACGAACGTCCGATTCTAATTCTCGGAGGTTTGCCGAAACTAAAACCCTGATAGCTCAAGAAACCTAGAATAAACGGTTGATGAAGACTTTTTCTATTCGGAGCTTCAAACGAAGATTCCACACGCGCACACCTATTTCTCCTGATGTTTCCCATCTTTCTTCAGAGAGAAGTTTTCTCATCCGACATTCACTGCAAAAAGTAACTTTTCGGGTAAAATAGATTTACACCGACTTTGGATTGTTTACCTTAATTCCCAGAAATCTCTTTTGAGTTTTGGAATTCTGTCGCCAAAACCTATCTTAGAATTCACAGAGGAATGCGCAGGAAAAATCGGAATCACTCTTATATTTTTATCTTAACTCTATGAGTTAAATCCTCCGATATCTAAACTAATCTGTACCGGTTTACAAAATATCTATTCATCCTTATCCCTCCACCAATCCATCCTTATCTGATCTTTACAAATATCTATCCATCCTTATCCCTCCACCAATCCATCCTTATCTAATCTTTACAAAATATCTTCCATTTCATTCACTATATATATGTTGTAGCTTGAAAAATGAAAACAAAAAAAAAGGATCCCTAAAACCCACCCAAACCCGCGGCTTGAAGAGGAGAGGAAAGGATAAGAGTTTTTCGCCGATTCTTGCCTGATTGTCCCACAGTTCGTTGCTACGCGTAGGCCTCAAGGTTCACAACTTCCATGCCCAACTTCTACTCACGAAGGTAAGGGTAACTCAGTTTTGGAGCGTCTTTGAGTCTTGCCTGCTTTTATCGCACTGCATGCGTTTGAGATGAAGATGTTTATATTGATTGGCATTGGATTATGATTATTATGCTTGCAATGTTGTATGCTTGCTTATGCTGACTGTTTCTGAGGCTTGTGCCAAATGTTTTCTGAAGGCTTTGGCCGAGTGAACTTATTGAGACGTGTGTCTCCGTTTTCTAAGAGGCTTCGGCCGTTTACTGGTTTCTGTCATTACTGCTTCCTAAAGGATGGAACATGTGGTTACTTTGGATTGGTCCTTGGTTGGGCTTTGTTGTTGTCTGACTTGGCATATAGGGCTTGAGTCAAGTGGCGATGAGGAGGTGTGTCCTATCATTGTCCCGTCTTGCGTGGCGTTAAGTGGCGATGAGGAGGTGTGTCCTATCATTGTCCCGTCTTGTGAGACGCTAAGTGGCGATTAGGAGGTTTGTCCTATGATTGTCCCGTCATGTATGACACTATAAGTGGCGATGAGGAGGTGTGTCCTATCATTGTCCCGTCTTGAGAGACGATTTTGATCGATCCATTTTGTTAGCAGCATATAGTTGCATTATAGGGAGCTAACACCTGACCCTATGTTGTTGGATTCTAGTTATTGGTTCATTGATATCTGAGTTCATCTATGTTTAAGTTATTGATATATGAGTTGAGTTATGTTGCTAGTTTATTCACCATGCTAGGTAGTAAATTTGAATAGCATGATTTTCTCTTTTATACATGGTAATTGTATGGAGTTAACCCTTTCTATTTGCTACTTGTTGTCTGGGCGCTTAACGCTATTAGGTGATGGAGATCCTTCCGCCGAGGCTTAGCTGCTCGAGTTGGAGATTCGAGTTGTAAGCAGTGGAGTAGGGGTGTGAGAAGCAGCTTTGCTTCTCTTCTTGTGGACTATGTTTGAGTCTCCTTTTCCATAAGAGAACTCTGTTATTAAAGTCTTGCTTCCGCCACTGTTAAAGTGCGCAAGTTTATTCTGAACCTTACTTATGGTATTGTAAACTATTATTACTGTATTATCGGGAAACAGGTTATTTAAATAAAGTTATAATATGTTTCCAACCTTTTAGCTGAAGTGTTTAGTTGTCTTTCAGAAAAAAAAAATTCTCTTGGATTTTAGGGATTGCAGAATAGTCCTTAGACTTTGTTAGGTTACTAATGTGACTCCTCAGTTGAGAAATTGGGGCGTTACAATTGTGGTATCAGAGCTTTGGTCTAGAAAACCAGAGCTTTTGGGTAGAGTGTCTGCTTAAGATGTTTGAACTCTGAGACCGATTGATGGGGTGTCAATCGGAGGAAGAGTGTGCTTGATTACTGTTTATATAAATTATTCTTGAAGGTTATTCGTAGGTGAATAACCTTATGCTAGTTATCGTTAATTATACGTTTGATATAAGTATATACATAGTTAGTTATTATAGAACTTCGTGTTTTTCTGACCTGAGTATCTGTTGTGGTCTTTGACTGTTCATGAAAACAGGAACAGGAGGTTTCCACAGCTGGACGAGACTCAAGGTTCGGACAACATGAATCCAATGGAGCAAGCTATTGCTAATCTGACTGCCCTTATGGCACAGCAAGTTACTAACACTGCCGCAAGGGAAGAAGCTGAAGCTCAACGCGCTGCTACTGCTGCTTTGGTGGCTGCACAAAACCATGCTGAAGAAAATACTCGCCGTATTCAGCGTGAGGAGCGTGAACTAGCTACTGCTCAGACCAGGGGTCTGAATGATTTCAAGCGTCAGGATCCGCCGAAGTTCTCTGGGGGTTTTGACCCGGAAGAAGCTGACTTATGGCTCCAGGAGTTGGAGAAGATCTTCACCTTTCTGCGTACCACTGCAGAGATGAAAGTGGATTATGCAACCTATCTGCTAACTGGTGAAGCTGAGTATTGGTGGCGCGGGGCTAGAGCTATGATGGAAGCCGACCATCAAGCTATCACTTGGGAGTGCTTCCGGGGAGCTTTCCTGGATAAGTACTTTCCTGCTAGTGCTAGAGCCGCTAAGGAAGCACAATTTCTGAGACTCCGTCAAGGAGGCATGACCGTTGCTGAGTATGCTGCAAAGTTGGAGTCGTTGGCTAAACACTTCCGTTATTTTCGAGGACAGATAGATGAAGGCTATATGTGTGAGCGCTTCATTGAGGGGCTGAATTATGAGCTGCAGAGGGCGGTGCAACCGCTAGGACTGAATCGCTACCATGTGCTGGTGGAGAAGACCAAGGGGATTGAGGCCATTGATAATGCAAGGGGAAAATACCCAGGTCTGAACAAGCCTTACCAAGGAAGCGGAGGTCCGGCTAGGACTAACCAAGGAAGAGGTGACATGGGTAGGCAATTCCAGAAGAAGCCGTATGTTCGTCCTCAGGGTAGGGGGACAACTTCTGGGTCCTTTTATCCTACTGGTGGGAATGCAATGGCGCTAAGAACCCCATCTGGGAATCGGGAGGATGTGACTTGCTTCAGGTGCAACAAAAAGGGGCACTATGCCAACCACTGTTCTGAGAGTCTTGCGACGTGTTAGAACTGCAGCAAGCCAGGCCACACTGCTGCAGAGTGTAGGGCTCCTAAAGTTGAGGCTGCCGTGAGTGTTGCTGGGGCGAGGAGGCCTACTGCTGGTGGAAGAGTCTACTCGATTACTGGAACTGAAGCTGATGAAGACGATGGTTTAATCCGCAGTACCTGCGAGATTGCGGGTAATTCCCTTATCGCGCTATTTGATTATGGTGCTACGCATTCATTCATAGACTTAGCTTGTGCGACGAGGTTAAAGCTAGAAGTGTCAAAGTTACCGTTTGACTTGACAGTGTCTACCCCTGCATCTAAGAGTCTAGTAACTAACACTGCATGTTTGGAATGTCCTTGGATGTACCTAGATAAGAAGTTTGTAGCAAACTTAATCTGTTTACCTCTCAAGGGATTGGATGTGATCATAGGCATGGATTGGTTGTCCCACCATCATGTCCTTCTTGATTGCGCCAATAAGGTAGTTATCTTTCCCGATGCTGGACTCGCCGAGTTTATGAACTCGTACTTTTCGAAGCTCTCTTTGAGGAAAGGAGCTTTGAGTTCTCTCATGTCTACAACTGGGATGGAAGCTAAGGAGAATGGAATACAAGGAATAGCGGTTGTGCAAGAGTTCGAGGATGTGTTTCCCGAAGACGTACCTGGAATACCTCCAGTCAGAGACATGGAGTTCACCATCGATATAGTCCCAGGCACTGGACCTATATCGATCGCGCCTTATCGTATGGCACCGGCGGAGTTGACTGAGCTGAAGAGTCAACTTGAGGATTTAACCAAGAAGGGGTTTATTCGACCTAGCGTTTCTCCGTGGGGAGCGCCAGTGCTGCTTGTGAAGAAGAAAGACGGAAAATCGCGACTTTGCGTGGACTATCGACAGTTGAACAAAGTCACGATAAAGAACCGTTATCCGTTGCCGAGGATTGACGATTTGATCGATCAATTGAAAGGTGCTGCTATTTTCTCAAAGATTGACCTGAGATCGGGATATCACCAGATTAGAGTCAAAGACAAGGATATCCAAAAGACTGCGTTTAGGACACACTATGGGCACTACGAGTACTTGGTGATGCCGTTTGGAGTTACGAATGCACCAGCTGTATTCATGGACTACATGAATAGGATCTTCCATCCATTTTTAGATCGCTTCGTTGTGGTGTTCATCGACGACATCTTGATCTACTCGAGGAATCGTGAAGAACACGAGGAACATCTACGTCAAGTATTACAAGTTCTTCGGGAGAAGGTACAGTATGCTAACGCGGCGAAATGTGAGTTTTGGCTAGAGGAAGTAAAGTTTCTAGGACATGTCATCTCAAAGGAGGGCATTGCTGTGGATCCTAGTAAAGTGGAAGCAATACTTGCATGGGAGCGTCCTAAGACTGTGACAAATATAAGGAGTTTCATCGGTTTAGCTGGATATTACCGACGATTCATTGAAGGGTTCGCTAAGATTGCAGGACCATTGACGAAACTCACCCGGAAGAACCAACCTTTCGCATGGACAGAGGATTGTGAACAGAGTTTCCAAGATATGAAGGAGCGTTTGACGACCGCGCCAGTTCTGACTTTACCACAAGAGGAGGAACCCTACGAGGTTTACTGTGATGCTTCGTACCAAGGGTTGGGTTGTGTGTTGATGCAACACCGAAAGGTTGTGGCTTATTCTTCAAGGCAATTGAAGATACATGAACGGAACTATCCTACGCATGACTTGGAGTTAGCGGCTGTGGTATTTGCGCTCAAGATTTGGAGGCACTATCTTTATGGGAGCACTTTCACTGTTTTTAGTGATCACAAGAGCCTGAAGTACCTGTTCGATCAGAAGGATCTGAATATGAGACAAAGGCGTTGGATGGAATTTATCAAGGACTATGATTTCACTTTGTTGTACCACCCAGGAAAAGCAAATGTTGTAGCAGACGCACTAAGTCGCCAGACAATTCATGTTTCATCGCTGATGATTAAGGAATTGGAACTTATCGAGACTTTTCGCGACTTTAGTTTGGGTATGCAAGTGACACCTGGAAAATTGAGCTTTAGGATGGTGACGATCACTAGTGATTTTCTGAACGAGATCAAAGTGAAGCAACTGTTAGATGAGGAACTGATCGAGAAACGAAACTTGATCATTTTGGGAAAAGCGCCGGATTTCGAGGTAGGAACCGACAACATTCTACGTTGCAAAGGACGTGTCTGCGTGCCATGTGACATGGAGTTAAGACGGATGATTCTTGACGAAGGTCACAAGAGTAGATTGAGTATTCATCCGGGATCGACAAAGATGTATCAAGATCTAAAGTTGAATTTTTGGTGGCCAGGAATGAAGAAGAATGCAGCAGAGTTTGTGGCGGCATGTCTGACATGTCAGAAGGCGAAGATAGAACATCAAAAGCTTGCGGGTATGTTACAGTCACTTGATGTGCCGGAGTGGAAGTGGGACAGTATCTCTATGGATTTTGTGGTAGCTTTACCAGCTACAAGGAAGAGATTTGATTCCATTTGGGTCATTGTGGACCGTTTGACGAAGTCAGCACACTTCATACCAGTGAAGACAACGTATAATGTGGAGGCACTTGCAAAGGTGTATGTTGCGGAGATTGTACGACTTCATGGAGTACCTTCGAGTATTGTTTCTGACAGAGATCTGAAGTTTACTTCGCATTTCTGGAAGGCCTTGCACGAGGCGCTTGGGACGAAGTTGAGGTTGAGCTCTGCCTATCACCCTCAAACGGATGGACAGACCGAGAGAACAATACAGTCATTGGAAGACTTGCTGCGAGCATGTGTCTTAGATAGTCAAGAGAGCTGGGATGAACTGTTACCTTTGATCGAGTTTACTTATAACAACAGTTTTCATGCTAGTATTGGAATGGCACCTTATGAGGCTTTGTATGGGAGAAGATGTAGAACTCCTTTATGTTGGTTTCATGATGGCGAACATCTTCTCGTTGGACCTGAATTAGTGCAACAAACTACTGAGAAGGTGAAACAAATACAAGAGAAGATGAGGACGTCACAGAGTCGACAGAAGAGTTATGCTAACACACGACGGAGAGAGTTGGGGTTCGAGGCGGGAGACCATGTGTTTCTTCGCGTGACACCAACTACCGGAGTGGGAAGGGCGATAAAGTCGAGGAAGCTGACACCGAAGTTCATTGGACCGTATCAGATTATCGAGCGAGTCGGTAAAGTAGCTTATCGGATTGCGTTGCCACCATTTCTGTCCAAGATTCATGATGTGCTACACGTGTCCTACACACCTTAGACAGACATTCATAGATTTAAAACCTAAACCTTCACCAAGTTTGGTCCTCTAATGACCTTTAATCCTTCAATACTTCTTAAATGAATATCCGTTTCTTAAAAACTATAACTCCTTCACTTACACAAACGACCTGACCAGTGTCGTCATGCTTTCACATTCACCACTTGATCTTGATATCCATAATCATAACTTATTATGCTAACATCATTCCGATCTTATCACATGGTCATTATGTCCGCAACCTCATAATCAACATCAATCGATCACCAACTTATAACCAACCTTAAACACTCTACACAACCCAGAATTCCTTTACTTCAAGATCTCTCTTATACTATACCTCAATGGTCTTAACCCGAAACTCACCTTCAGGTCTTCAATCTTCTAAGATTCAACTCCTATTGTCACACCTACAACCATAAGATCTCCTACTCGTACGCGATTCCCGCTTCTCAAGATCAATCTTAACCCTAAGATTTCAATCCAACTTAGTAAATCTCACTTAGTAATCTTAGCATATTTCTTTGGAATCCATATCAACAACCTCAAGTATTCAACTTATGCTAAAACTTTCTTTCTCCAACTTAATCATTAATTCAACACTTTTCAAATGAAAATTCATCTCTTAAGACTATAATGTCTCCACATATTAATCAAACGCTAAGCAAGACTTATTCCTCGAACTCGACTATAACAATCTAGTTCAGAGTTAATTCTTCTCAATCTTGCTACCATCAAGCTATCATCTAAAACCTGATTAAATCCAACCTATTCAGTCTCTAACAATTCCATTCAGTAATCACATAACCTATGACTTCATAACTTCCGAGAAACTCTTAATATTTTTCCAGCATTAAATCTCTTGACTTAGTCTACCTCTACTTGGAGTAATCACACGAACTAACCAATTAATGTCTATACGACACTCATCGACTTCCACAAATTTAAATCTTAATCTTTTACAATCAAATGCTTAACACGAACTTTCCTCCCAAAACCGACTAATCCTCAATCAATTCAAATTCATCTTACACATCCTTCTATCAAGGTCCATTACCAGCTGTGATTCCGAATATCACCCCCTCAATATTGGGTTGATCAGGCCTAATACATCGAAGGTGGAAATTTAGAAAAACCCACTGGAACAGTCAATGAGTTCCTATCCTCCCGTAGTCACAAATATCCTGATACAAAATCCTTTAATGATCCCGCTACGGAACTACACACCCTCAACATAACACGTATACTACCCATACGGAATCTCCCTAAGATTCGTTCTTCAGCTACTAGCTTCCTCATAATCGCATCGGTGGAAGACTACTTTCTAGACTTAGTGTGCTATTCCCAACCTCGTGCAACTTCTATAGTTAAAACACGAGCAACCTCGAATAAGGTCCTACTAGGAATAATAATCATAAGATCATAGTCTAGGTAGTAAATACAAGTTAGGCCCGTCATACTCGCTTCGAAGATAAAAGAGTAAGTTATTCTAGAATAAGAGAACAGTTAAAATATTACCATCGTTCCCACGTTCCTCCTCGTTTAACTCCTCAGCTCTTGCTCCTTCCTTGGCATAAATCCTTTCCTCTGTAGCAAGTCGTTTTCCTTTCCCAACATTCCCTGATGATTCGCCCTTGGGTGCCTTACAATCTCTGGAGAAATGTCCCGGTTGGTTGCAATTGAAGCATAGACTTTCTTTGATCTTGCACTTACTGGCATAGTGCCCGCCTTCCCCACAGTTGAAGCATAGAGATCCCCCGTCTGGACACTTGTTACTGTAGTGCCCCACTTTCCTGCACCTGTACACGTCACTGTTTTTCCCGAAGTCTTGTTTCCTGTCCCTTCGGTAGCATCATTCCCTTTCATCTTATTGTCAGACGTTCCCTCCTGAAGTGTCTTGCATTTCACACCTAGATGCCCCTCTCGGTCACACTTGAAGCATCTCCGTCCAATCACTGAGCACTTGTTAGCAAAATGCCCAAACTTTCCGCATCGAAAACATATCACACCTTTTTCACCAACTGGCTTCCCTCCAGTATCAGCAGTTGTTGGTTTGTACACTCTTGAGATAAGATTTCTTCCCTCGGAACGCTGATATGGTCCCCACTGATGGTAGCTCTCCCTTGCGTTGTAGCCTTGGGAACCTGGCCTCATTGGTCCCCCAGCTCCTGTTCGGTTCATTCCTATTTGTTGATACATTGCTGTCGCCATCAGTCGTTGATGATGCTCACGTGCAACCTCTTCAGCGCGCATATAAGCGTCTTCCGCAGCCTGGTTCATCATTGCCTCGATCAGTGTAGCTATTACCTCCGCCATCCGGTTAAGGTCCACCATCCTATGTCTCATCAACATCCGATTAGTATTAACCATACGGTAGCACTAGACAAACCACTCAATCTGATTAAGTAGTAACGCAAGCAATTAGAGCGAAAATCGCTCTGCAGACAATCAATTTTCACTCCTTGCAGAGTCACACAACCTAGCACAGAAGACCTATTCCCCAAAGACTCCCGAAAGACTCGACTAAGCTCTGATACCACAATGTAACACCCCGATTTCCAGATGTCACTTTAGTAACCAAAAATAAACTTTACGCGGAAAACAGGTAATTTTTTTCGTTTGATTCCTTTAAATAAAGCGATAGAGAAATAAAGACAAAACCCAACAACTAAACTAACCGATATACAATATATACACAAGTACAGCCTCAGCTGCACTCTCCCGTCACGCGCACTCGCAGTGACTCCAAAGTAGTGTGCCCGCAGGCAATATATACAAACCCAGAAGTGTAAGTGAGAAAATTATAATTACAAACCACTAGGAGAAAGTCGGCCTCAATATGGCCTAAGCAAAGACCCCTATGGTCCAACTGACTCACTGTGATCCCTCAGTAAGAGAACCACACAAAAGTCATGCGTCGGGAACCTACCCTGTCCCAAAAGCAAAACGAATCAGAGCTCTACACAAAATATGACGCCTGCCTAAACCTACCCTCCCAGTACCGAGTCCACAGCGAACTGAAGTCGGCAAGTTGAAGCTCAGCTCCATGCGTCGTAAAGCTCCTTTCGTCAGACGTCCACGCTCGTCAGTCCGGTCCTCCATGACCCTTCCCCGGTACGTCGCCCGATGACCCACAAGATAGATCACCCAAGCGGTGGGGGCATGACGGTCCACCAACTCATACCTGATCCCCCCCGAGGGAGAGACCATCGAAATCCAATCCACCGTCGACATCTGGCAGCAGGCCGACCGCCCAAACACAAACATGAAACCAAAGCCAAGGCGCTAGGGTCAACTCACAGAAATAAGTAGATATACACTCAACATGTGATATGGGGTATAGATATATGTTGATATATATATATATATATATGTATATATATATATATATATATATATATATATAAACAATCCTAGCATGTTATGGCTCTAACAATGCTTCAATAATCAAACAGCACACAATCCAAGTCAGAATGAATGTATGCGTGAGATGCAATCATGATCCGGATTTGTGACGCGTTCCCGTTCGCCACAAGTGAAGCATTCCCGTTCTTCACTATGGATGAACCATTCCCGTTATTCATCCTGGATGAACCATTCCCGTTATTCATCCTTGGTGAACCATTCCCGTTATTCACCATATGATGAACCATTCCCGTTATTCATCATAAATGCAGCGGTGAACCATTCCCGTTATTCACCATGAGATGCACAGGTGAACCATTCCCGTTATTCACCCGATTGATGCAATATGGTTAGCCAAACATCGAATCGTCCTCACCACATAAGTGTTTAGCTCAAACCCAAACTCGAAACAACCCAAGAGTTAGTGTCGGTCAACACAACACAACTCGGAGTGAGTGTCGGTCAATACAACACAACTCCACCAACAAGAATACACAAGGGTCTGGTGTCGGTCAATACAACTCAGCCCAACCAACAAGAGCACTAAGTGTCGGTCAATACAACACGGCTCCAACAACAAGATAACCCAAGGGATTAGTGTCGGTCAATACAACACAACCCCAACAACAAAACCCAAAATCAAAGCCAGAGTCAGTGTCGGTCAATACAACACGACTCGGAGTTAGTGTCGGTCAATACAACACAACTCCCACCACAAAACCCACAAACAAAGCCCAGAGTCTGTGCCGGTCAATACAACACGACTCGATTAACACTACCAGGAGTACTAGAGTACTCGGTGACTTTCAATCATCACCATAGCTCACCTTAGTGGCTTTCCCCAATTCCAAAACTCTCCAAACCCACAACCAAAGTCGACTTTTCCCCGTCTTTCGCAATCATTCTCCTTTAGGTTCCCTATAATTATTCGTTTAGTAAAAACGTTTCGAATTGGATTAGTCAAGTTATGAGTTTATTTCTCAAAGTCTAAGTCTCCCAAGGTCTCTAGTTTTCGAAATTCTAATCATTCTAAGTTTTCCAAAAATCCTCCCAAAAGAAGTTTCCTGGGGAAAGTCTAAGTAAACCAACGAATACCAACAAATGGCTAAGTCTCAAACCCCTCGTTTGAACTTGCCTAGGGTTGTTCATCCAACCCAAAATATCAAAGATCACCAGATCAATGATTCTCCACTCCGAAGTCGCGTCAAAACGCACAATCCAACAAAAGCACAACATCACAAGTTATGGAAAAGCATCATAACATCAACTCATCATCATAAACAACATCAGATAAAGCATAAGTCGAATTTATCGACGCCTATCATGCAATCATAGCTAATATGTAAGTTGCCCTAACCTCGAGCTGCTCCAGCCTCGCAATCAAAGGTTCCTTCACTCAAATGCTTTGAAGCTCCTAAAGTTCCTTCAACTGAACCTCGGAGAAAACAAAGTAGAATCCAAACAAAATCGATTAGTTCGATCGCAATACAACACATAAACGATAGACAAAGCATTAAAGCTTCAGAATACGACAATCGGGTACGAAAAGACAAGTTTTCGAAAACGAAAACTCCCCCCCCCCTAAAGGAATAGCTCACGGCCATTAAGGAAAAAGAGCTCCGGCTCTTTTTCTTCGATAAAATCTGTTTACAAGGTAGTTTTAGGGTAAAACTAAGGCAAAGAAACTGTCGGAACAATTTTCGGACAATCGGATCAAAATACGGCCGTTCAGGGGCGTTTTGGTCCAAAATAAAAGCTCAAAACCTCAAAGTTACCAGTTCTGAAAACAAATTTGACAGCAATGATCCTAACGACATCCGTGACAACAAATCCTAAAGGCACGAAGTCAGATTATGACTTTTCGACAATAAAGTTTCGAAATGTGCGACTAAAGAGTTTTGAATCAGTTTTTCAGATCCTGGACAGCTCGATCGCAATCGGCGATTACTGACAGAGGTTTTAGACTCTTGGGAACGTAGGGAAGATAACCCAAGCAAGAAATCAGAGAAAACAGACAGTTTTACAAAAAGCTCAAAACTGTGAGCACAGAAACGACTTCAGAAACGCAGTAGAAACAGTAATCAGAGGTAGGATTCAAGCTAGTTACCTCGATACCTTGAAGTCGAGACGAACTGCGCGAAGATCGGTCGAGTTTCGGCGAAAATCTCCTCTCCCTCTCTCTCCACAAACCGCGACCCCAAATGGAAGAAAATGAAGATATTTTTTCTTTTTCGACTATTTATAGGCAGGTGAAATCGCGGGAAAATGAAAATTTCGCGATTCCGATTTTTGCAGCACGTTCATCGATGAATTCTAAGAGAGATTCTGGCGTCAGAATTCCAGAACTCAAAATAAATCTCTGACTTTTGGGAAAAACGATATCTAAAATCCCAAAGGTGGTGTAAGTTAATCTGTCCCGAAAAACTACTTTTTGCTGTGATGCTCAAACGACAAAACTTCCTACTGAAGAAAGATTGGAAATATCAAAACAAATCTGACAACGCGGACGGAAACTTCGTTAGAAGTCCCGAATAGAAAAATTCTTCATCCATCGCTCGAATCTAGGGTTTCGAAACAAAGAAATTAGCGTCGTCGGACTTCCGAAAAGTGAATACTATCGTGCGTACAGTCCAGAGTTCCGAAATGAAACGCTGGTCGAAGGAAAAATAAAGAGAATCTTTAAATTTTCCAAGGATTCGAAATCTCACTTAAAACGTTGCTCTAAAGCGAAATTAGCCTATTCTGGACACGCTCGCCATAAGGCTGGTGTGCAGACGACTCGCACTAATTCCTACAGCGACTACGCAACATTCCTCAAGCAATTCCTGAACTTTCTTCTTCATTAATCTTTCTCAAATATCAAACTCCTGTCACGCTTACACTGATTCTACGCGTGAGTCGGAACTTAACTTGTTCTGCAAATCCAGGTCTTACAATACTCCCCTTCAAAAAGAAAGTTTCGTCCTCGAAACTCAGAGTTCAGAGAAAAGTCCGGAATACAGTTCCTTGATCTGGTCTTCCAATTCCTATGTAGTATTGCCCGTGTCATTGTTCCTCATAACCTTTACTTAAGCAATCCGTTTTCCCCTTAACTGTTTCACTCTTCTATCCCCACTGCTAACTGTCGGCGTCTCCAAAAGACAAACCATCATTCAACTTCATGTCGTCGGGCTCGATCACCTGCGTCGGATCTCTGCTCGAAATGATACCGGTTGGCACTCCGTGCAGTCGCACAATCTTAGTCACTTACTTCTTTACTTTCGGTCGTCCGAAATTCTTCTTAAACTCGGTGCCTCTCTGTCATTTCAAAGTAAATACTCAACTTGTCCTCGTGATCTTCATCTACAGTCCAAAACTCCACTTGTCCGTTCGATAATTACTAGACGATTCATCCCCTTGGAAACTGCTAGTCCATTAAAACACCTCCAACTTCGTAACTATCTTTACAAACACCAAGAAATCAAACTTCTACTTAGTCACTATTCGAATTTAGAACTCGACTTATGTCCTTATTTCTTGTCCTTCATTGATCTTATCCCCTTCAACATCAATTTATCAACAACTTATAAGGTAATCCTCCTCTTAATATCTAACAATCCGTTATTACCGTATTCTTCCTCAAAACTTCCCTCACTCAAACCTATTTACACTTACTAAAATCCCTAACACTTCGCACAAATCGAGACTTATCCTCTAGTAGATTACATCATAACTATACCTCAAGGGACTTAACTAGCCATCTTATCATCCGATCCTTCAACATTCTGAGATTTAACTGTTATCGTAACCGCTAACACCACTAAATCTCGTATGTGTACACGAATCTCTGCTCACTAGGTCAACCTTAGCCCTAGGATTCTCATTCAACTTTAGTAAAATTCACTTGTTACCCGTAATATGCATCATCAAAATCCATAACAAAGTTTCATTCACTCTTAGGCTCGAAGAAACTTGTCCAAACATAACAACTTCAAGTATTCATCTTAATACTAACACTTTCCTTTTTGTGACTCAATCACCATCTCGTCAATCAACTTCTTAATCTCTCAATCAAATTCTGACAAACCTCGAGTCCTACACACCTTAGACAGACATTCATAGATTTAAAACCTAAACCTTCACCAAGTTTGGTCCTCTAATGACCTTTAATCCTTCAATACTTCTTAAATGAATATCCGTTTCTTAAAAACTATAACTCCTTCACTTACACAAACGACCTGACCAGTGTCGTCATGCTTTCACATTCACCACTTGATCCTGATATCCATAATCATAACTTATTATGCTAACATCATTCCGATCTTATCACATGGTCATTATGTCCGCAACCTCATAATCAACATCAATCGATCACCAACTTATAACCAACCTTAACACTCTACACAACCCAGAATTCCTTTACTTCAAGATCTCTCTTATACTATACCTCAATGGTCTTAACCCGAAACTCACCTTCAGGTCTTCAATCTTCTAAGATTCAACTCCTATTGTCACACCTACAACCATAAGATCTCCTACTCGTACGTGATTCCCGCCTCTCAAGATCAATCTTAACCCTAAGATTTCAATCCAACTTAGTAAATCTCACTTAGTAATCTTAGCATATTTCTTTGGAATCCATATCAACAACCTCAAGTATTCAACTTATGCTAAAACTTTCTTTCTCCAACTTAATCATTAATTCAACACTTTTCAAATGAAAATTCATCTCTTAAGACTATAATGTCTCCACATATTAATCAAACGCTTAGCAAGACTTATTCCTCGAACTCGACTATAACAATCTAGTTCAGAGTTAATTCTTCTCAATCTTGCTACCATCAAGCTATCATCTAAAACCTGATTAAATCCAACCTATTCAGTCTCTAACAATTCCATTCAGTAATCACATAACCTATGACTTCATAACTTCCGAGAAACTACTTAATATTTTTCCAGCATTAAATCTCTTGACTTAGTCTACCTCTACTTGGAGTAATCACACGAACTAACCAATTAATGTCTATACGACATTCATCGACTTCCACAGATTTAAATCTTAATCTTTTATAATCAAATGCTTAACACGAACTTTCCTCCCAAAATCGACTAATCCTCAATCAATTCAAATTCATCTTACACATCCTTCTATCAAGGTCCATTACCAGCTGTGATTCCGAATATCACCCCCTCAATATTGGGTTGATCAGGCCTAATACATCGAAGGTGGAAATTTAGAAAAACCCACTGGAACAGTCAATGAGTTCCTATCCTCCCGTAGTCACAAATATCCTGATACTAAGTCCTTTAATGATCCCGCTA
Organism: Lotus japonicus; assembly: GCF_012489685.1. Classification (NCBI taxonomy): domain Eukaryota; kingdom Viridiplantae; phylum Streptophyta; class Magnoliopsida; order Fabales; family Fabaceae; genus Lotus; species Lotus japonicus. The sequence continues at coordinate 19,211,489 of NC_080042.1, read as the reverse complement.
CGGAACTACACACCCTCAAAATAACACGTATACTACCCATACGGAATCTCCCTAAGATTCGTTCTTCAGCTACTAGCTTCCTCATAATCGCATCGGTGGAAGACTACTTTCTAGACTTAGTGTGCTATTCCCAACCTCGTGCAACTTCTATAGTTAAAACACGAGCAACCTCGAATAAGGTCCTACTAGGAATAATAATCATAAGATCATAGTCTAGGTAGTAAATACAAGTTAGGCCCGTCATACTCGCTTCGAAGATAAAAGAGTAAGTTATTCTAGAATAAGAGAACAGTTAAAATATTACCATCGTTCCCACGTTCCTCCTCGTTTAACTCCTCAGCTCTTGCTCCTTCCTTGGCATAAATCCTTTCCTCTGTAGCAAGTCGTTTTCCTTTCCCAACATTCCCTGATGATTCGCCCTTGGGTGCCTTACAATCTCTGGAGAAATGTCCCGGTTGGTTGCAATTGAAGCATAGACTTTCTTTGATCTTGCACTTACTGGCATAGTGCCCGCCTTCCCCACAGTTGAAGCATAGAGATCCCCCGTCTGGACACTTGTTACTGTAGTGCCCCACTTTCCTGCACCTGTACACGTCACTGTTTTTCCCGAAGTCTTGTTTCCTGTCCCTTCGGTAGCATCATTCCCTTTCATCTTATTGTCAGACGTTCCCTCCTGAAGTGTCTTGCATTTCACACCTAGATGCCCCTCTCGGTCACACTTGAAGCATCTCCGTCCAATCACTGAGCACTTGTTAGCAAAATGCCCAAACTTTCCGCATCGAAAACATATCACACCTTTTCACCAACTGGCTTCCCTCCAGTATCAGCAGTTGTTGGTTTGTACACTCTTGAGATAAGATTTCTTCCCTCGGAACGCTGATATGGTCCCCACTGATGGTAGCTCTCCCTTGCGTTGTAGCCTTGGGAACCTGACCTCATTGGTCCCCCAGCTCCTGTTCGGTTCATTCCTCTTTGTTGATACATTGCTGTCGCCATCAGTCGTTGATGATACTCACGTGCAGCCTCTTCAGCGCGCATATAAGCGTCTTCCGTAGCCTGGTTCATCATTGCCTCGATCAGTGTAGCTATTACCTCCGCCATCCGGTTAAGGTCCACCATCCTATGTCTCATCAACGTCCGATTAGTACTAACCATACGGTAGCACTAGACAAACCACTCAATCCGATTAAGTAGTAACGCAAGCAATTAGAGCGAAAATCGCTCTGCAGACAATCAATTTTCACTCCTTGCAGAGTCACACAACCTAGCACAGAAGACCTATTCCCCAAAGACTCCCGAAAGACTCGACTAAGCTCTGATACCACAATGTAACACCCCGATTTCCAGATGTCACTTTAGTAACCAAAAATAAACTTTACGCGGAAAACAGGTAATTTTTTTCGTTTGATTCCTTTAAATAAAGCAATAGAGAAATAAAGACAAAACCCAACAACTAAACTAACCGATATACAATATATACACAAGTACAGCCTCAGCTGCACTCTCCCGTCACGCGCACTCGCAGTGACTCCAATGTAGTGTGCCCAAAGGCAATATATACAAACCCAGAAGTGTAAGTGAGAAAATTATAATTACAAACCACTAGGAGAAAGTCGGCCTCAATATGGCCTAAGCAAAGACCCCTATGGTCCAACTGACTCACTGTGATCCCTCAGTAAGAGAACCACACAAAAGTTATGCGTCGGGAACCTACCCTGTCCCAAAAGCAAAACGAATCAGAGCTCTACACAAAATATGACGCCCGCCTAAACCTACCCTCCCAGTACCGAGTCCACAACGAACTGAAATCGGCAAGTTGAAGCTCGGCTCCATGCGTCGTAAAGCTCCTTCGTCAGACGTCCACGCTCGTCAGTCCGGTCCTCCATGACCCTTCCCCGGTACGTCGCCCGATGACCCACAAGATAGATCACCCAAGCGGTGGGGGCATGACGGTCCACCAACTCATACCTGATCCCCCCCGAGGGAGAGACCATCGAAATCCAATCCACCGTCGACATCTGGCAGCAGGCCGACCCCCAAACACAAACATGAAACCAAAGCCAAGGCGCTAGGGTCAACTCACAGAAATAAGTAGATATACACTCAACATGTGATATGTGGTATAGATATATGTTGATATATATATATATATATATATATATATATATATATATATATAAACAATCCTAGCATGTTATGGCTCTAACAATGCTTCAATAATCAAACAGCACACAATCCAAGTCAGAATGAATGTATGCGTGAGATGCAATCATGATCCGGATTTGTGACGCGTTCCCGTTCGCCACAAGTGAAGCATTCCCGTTCTTCACTATGGATGAACCATTCCCGTTATTCATCCTGGATGAACCATTCCCATTATTCATCATAAATACAGCGGTGAACCATTCCCGTTATTCACCATGAGATGCACAGGTGAACCATTCCCGTTATTCACCCGATTGATGCAATATGGTTAGCCAAACATCGAATCGTCCTCACCACATAAGTGTTTAGCTCAAACCCAAACTCGAAACAACCCAAGAGTTAGTGTCGGTCAATACAACACAACTCGGAGTGAGTGTCGGTCAATACAACACAACTCCACCAACAAGAATACACAAGGGTCTGGTGTCGGTCAATACAACTCAGCCCAACCAACAAGAGCACTAAGTGTCGGTCAATACAACACGGCTCCAACAACAAGATAACCCAAGGGATTAGTGTCGGTCAATACAACACAACCCCAACCACAAAACCCAAAATCAAAGCCAGAGTCAGTGTCGGTCAATACGACACGACTCGGAGTTAGTGTCGGTCAATACAACACAACTCCCACCACAAAACCCACAAACAAAGCCCAGAGTCTGTGCCGGTCAATACAACACGACTCGAACAACACTACCAGGAGTACTAGAGTACTCGGTGACTTTCAATCATCACCATAGCTCACCTTAGTGGCTTTCCCCAATTCCAAAACTCTCCAAACCCACAACCAAAGTCGACTTTTCCCCGTCTTTCGCAATCATTCTCCTTTAGGTTCCCTATAATTATTCGTTTAGTAAAAACGTTTCGAATTGGATTAGTCAAGTTATGAGTTTATTTCTCAAAGTCTAAGTCTCCCAAGGTCTCTAGTTTTCGAAATTCTAATCATTCTAAGTTTTCCAAAAATCCTCCCAAAAGAAGTTTCCCGGGGAAAGTCTAAGTAAACCAACGAATACCAACAAATGGCTAAGTCTCAAACCCCTCGTTTGAACTTGCCTAGGGTTGTTCATCCAACCCAAAATATCAAAGATCACCAGATCAATGATTCTCCACTCCGAAGTCGCGTCAAAACGCACAATCCAACAAAAGCACAACATCACAAGTTATGGAAAAGCATCATAACATCAACTCATCATCATAAACAACATCAGATAAAGCATAAGTCGAATTTATCGACGCCTATCATGCAATCATAGCTAATATGTAAGTTGCCCTAACCTCGAGCTGCTCCAGCCTCGCAATCAAAGGTTCCTTCACTCAAATGCTTTGAAGCTCCTAAAGTTCCTTCAACTGAACCTCGGAGAAAACAAAGTAGAATCCAAACAAAATCGATTAGTTCGATCACAACACAACACATAAACGATAGACAAAGCATTAAAGCTTCAGAATACGACAATCGGGTACGTAAAGACAAGTTTTCGAAAACGAAAACTCCCCCCCTAAAGGAATAGCTCACGGCCATTAAGGAAAAAGAGCTCCGGCTCTTTTTCTTCGATCAAATCTGTTTACAAGGTAGTTTTAGGGTAAAACTAAGGCAAAGAAACTGTCGGAACAATTTTCGGACAATCGGATCAAAATACGGCCGTTCAGGGGCGTTTTGGTCCAAAATAAAAGCTCAAAACCTCAAAGTTATCAGTTCTGAAAACAAATTTGACAGCAATGATCCTAACGACATCCGTGACAAAAAATCCTAAAGGTACGAAGTCAGATTATGACTTTTCGACAATAAAGTTTCGAAATGTGCAACTAAAGAGTTTTGAATCAGTTTTTCAGATCCTGGACAGCTCGATCGCAATCGGCGATTACTGACAGAGGTTTTAGACTCTTGGGAACGTAGGGAAGATAACCCAAGCAAGAAATCAGAGAAAACAGACAGTTTTACAAAAAGCTCAAAACTGTGAGCACAGAAACGACTTCAGAAACGCAGTAGAAACAGTAATCAGAGGTAGGATTCAAGCTAGTTACCTCGATACCTTGAAGTAGAGACGAACTGCGCGAAGATCGGTCGAGTTTCGGCGAAAATCTCCTCTCCCTCTCTGTCCACAAACCGCGGCCCCAAATGGAAGAAAATGAAGATATTTTTGCTTTTTCGACTATTTATAGGCAGGTGAAATCGCGGGAAAATGAAAATTTCGCGATTCCGATTTTTGCAGCACGTTCACCGATGAATTCTAAGAGAGATTCTGGCGTCAGAATTCCAGAACTCAAAATAAATCTCTGACATTTGGGAAAAACGATATCTAAAATCTCAAAGGCGGTGTAAGTTAATCTGTCCCGAAAAACTACTTTTTGCTGTGATGCTCAAACGAAAAAACTTCCTACTGAAGAAAGATTGGAAATATCGAAAAAAATCTGACAACGTGGATGGAAACTTCGTTAGAAGTCCCGAATAGAAAAAGTCTTCATCCATCGATCGAATCTAGGGTTTCGAAACAAAGAAATTAGCGTCGTCGGACTTCCGAAAAGTGAATACTATCGTGCGTACAGTCCAGAGTTCCGAAATGAAACGCTGGTCGAAGGAAAAATAAAGAGAATCTTTAAATTTCCCAAGGATTCGAAATCTCACTTAAAACGTTGCTCTAAAGCGAAATTAGCCTATTCTGGACACGCTCGCCATAAGGCAGGTGTGCAGACGACTCCCACTAATTCCTACAGCGACTACGCAACATTCCTCAAGCAATTCCTGAACTTTCTTCTTCATTAATCTTTCTCAAATATCAAAATCCTGTCACGCTTACACTGATTCTACGCGTGAGTCGGAACTTAACTTGTTCTGCAAATCCAGGTCTTACACGTGAAATGCAATGCCGGTTGACAAGATGCATTCCGGAAGGATGGGCATCAACGAGTCAGCCCTAGCACCAGCCACGGTGGGAACATTTCTGCTCGCGTGTCTCTTATACCACACAAAGTGTAGTCAGATCAGCAGTGAATCCGAAGGTCTGCCATTTCCGTCTGCTACATAGAATCACCGCAGTGTTCTTATATGGAAATCCGGGTCTTATGACCATTTTGGAATCCACCGAGGTCCGGTATCCCGCCGTGTATTAATCTCAAAATGAGTGCATGAATGCAAAGTGATTAGCCAAACAACGTCTCCGACCTCACTCGACACGTCGCCACGTGTTCTAGCTAACTTATTGTCTCTAAAAAGAATACCCTAAGGTGAATGTCGAATCTGCGACAAAATACAATTAATCATAAAAAGAGTGCAATCACTCACGATAACCCTTCGAGTCATCAATGCTCTCACGAAGTCTCACGCTTCAGTGAAGTCTTATACAATCACGAAGTCTCACGCTTCAGTGAAGTTTTATGCTTTCACGAGGTCTCACGCCTCAGTGAATTTACACACTTGCACGAAGTCTCACGCTTCAGTGAAGTTCCATGCTTTTCACGAGGTCTCACGCCTCAGTGAAGTTTCACGCTTTCACAAGGTCTCACGCCTCAGTAAAGCTTCTCGGCTCATCCCTTGGATGGCTAAACAAACTGCTCAAAGAGCGAAGAAGTATCAACATACTCAGGAACTTACAGTTTCCCAAAAACTTGGATTCGACGACACTTCTCATTTTCCAAAACTAATATTCAATCCTAAGCTTGCATCCGAGATTATTATCTTTATTTAAAGGTTTAGAGGTTGTTTAATATCTTATGAGTTTTCCTTGTAAAAATAGTTTCCATTTAGTCTTATCGTAATTCCTATGAGTTTCAAAGATCCCATAATCCCAAGTAATTCCCAGAGAATGTCTCGATCCACTAAAACAATAACAAGGCCCGAACTCCGTTCGTCCCGTCAAACTTTCTCAAAAACCTCATAAAAATTTGGCATGACTTGCCCGTTATCCTCACTCTCCAGCACCACAGATATATGTGTACTAGCATAGTTAAATTAGCACAGTCCAACAATCATGGCACATATATCAACACATCCTAGATTAACCACGTAGCACTTAGCATATAGAGCAGATATCACACATCCAAAATTAACCATTTAGCACATAGCATGTGATTCAAACTCAAAAACAGTCAATAGATGAATAATCATCATTGTCAGCCGAAGCCTCAGAAAACATTTTCCCAATCAAACACAAACAAGTGCATAAACAGTAAATCAAGTCGAATGCGTCGACACCTAAAGCATTAGCTAATAGTTCAGTGAGTAGCCCTCACCTGTAGCTCCTCCAGGGTTCTCCTTAAACGCTCCTTCACAATCCACGCCTTGTTCTTCGGGAAATTCCTCAAAAGAACCTTTAGAGCAAAAACCACATAATTCCATCATAATCAGTCAGAAACTCAGCAATCAATACTCACTAAGGTTACACGAAGTAGCATATACTCCGAGGTACGATAATCTAACGAAATCGGACAAGTTTGCGAAAAAGAAATTTTCTTCCTCCCCTAGGGTAGCTCACGGCCACACACAACAATTGTGTGCGCCGACTTTTCTTCGATCAAACTTGGTTCCTAGGTTATTATTAGTCGTAACTAAGGTGAATCCAAACTCGGAAAAATTATCGGATCGAAAACTGTCGCAGGGGTATTTTGGTCAATATTTTTAGCTCAGAATTTCAAAATTGGAAATTCGAAAAACAAATTGGATGGGGACGTCAACAGCGACGTTTATGACGACTAATCCTACTAGCACTAAGCTAAGTCGATAGTTTTCATCTTAAAGGTTGAAACTTTGCCTAAAAATGGGTATTTCCTATAGAAATGAATTCCGGCGGCATTTCGGCGACATTCGGCAAAATGTAATCCGCTAGAAGTACTCTTGGGCACGTAGGGAAGAGGTTTAGACACTAAAATCAAGCTATTTGGACAGTTTTACAAAAACTCCAAACTTTGAGCACAGAAAGACATAGAAGAAGACGACAGAATTGACGATCAGAAGTGAGGGATAGTATCTATACCTCATAGTCTTCAAGTAGCAACGAACTGTGAAGCAATCGGGCAAGAATCGGCGAAAATCTTCTTCTCCTCCTCCTCCAATGATGCTCGCGGGTTTGGGAAAGAAAATGAGTAAGTTTTGTGAAAATTTCTCATTTTCTTGCTATTTATAGGTTTTGGAAAATGCGGAAAAATGAAAATTTCGCGATTCCGATTTTTCCTACGTATTCCTCGTAGAATTCTAAGATAGGTTATGGCAACAGAATTCCAAAACTCAAAAGAGGTTTCTTGGAATTAAGGTAAACGATTCAAAGTCGGTGTAAATCTATTTTACCCGAAAAACTACTTTTTGCAGTGAATGTCGGAAGAGAAAACTTCCTTCTGAAGAAAGATTGGAAACATCAAGAGAAACGGGTGTACGCGTGTGGAATCTTCATTTGAAGCTCCGAATAGAAAAATTCTTCATCAACCGTTCATTTTAGGTTTCTTGAACTATCAAGGTTTTAGTTTCGGCAAACCTCCGGGGATTGAAATCGGACGTTCGTACATTCTAGGGTTCCGCATCGAAACGCTTGTTTATAGACGATCAAGAGAAGTTCTAACATTTCTCTGAAGATTTTTGGAATTAATTTCCATCGTGCCTTTAAGTGTAAATTAGCTATTTACTTGTGCTCTTGCCCTAGGTTTAGGCGAATATTAGTCGTGCTATAACTTTTATCGAATTTGATGCAATCCTTAGACTTTTCCTGAAATTTCTCCTTCATAAATTTATTTCATTCAATAAACTCTTGTTCAGGTTTCCCTTCACGATACATCAAACCTAATCGTGAATAGGAATTTTATTCACTTATCCTAAACTTAAAAACTTGGGTCTTACAAAAAGCGATCAAAGGGAAATGCAAGTAAAAGAAATCTTAAACCTATTTTTTTATTGCACTGTTAATGCTTTTAATAGGATATTGATCATCACTTGGTAGATATTGAGAAAAATAATAATTTATTTCTACTGGTTTTGATTGGTTGATGCAGTATACGATTGTGGTGAATCAAATATTTAGTTACCACATCAAAAGTTAAGTGATTAATTGTGTATCAATGAGAAATGTAAAGAAAAAATGTCACAAGCTAGCTTTATTACAAACATGATAAAATATTTTACTAAAATTTTAATAAAAAATCATTTATTTGGTCTACTTTTAAATGGTTAATGCAATATGCACTTGTGGTTAATCAAATGTATTATTTAGTACCACAACAAAAGTAAAGCGATTAGTTATGAATCAAAGGAAAATGCAAGTTAAATAAATCTTAAGTTTTTTGTTGTTGCATTATTAATGGATTGAATAAGATATTAATCATCACTTGATGGAGATTGAGAAAAATAATAATTTATTTTTACTGTTTTTGATTGGTTGATGCAGTATACGCATGTGGTAAATCAAATGTATTATTTGGTTACCACATCAAAAGTTAAGTAACTAATTGTGTATTAATGAGAAATGCAAAGAAAAATGTCACAAGCTAGCTTTATTACAAACAAGACGAAATCATTAATTACAATTTCAATAAAAAAATTATTTATTTGGTCTAATTTTAAATGGGTATTGCAATATGCACTTGTTGTTATGCACTTGTTGTTAATCAAGTGTATTATTTGGTTACCACAGAAGAAGAAAAGCGATAATTATGAATTAAAGAAAGTGCAAGTAAAAGAAATCTTAAGTTTTTTTGTTGTTGCACTATTAATGGTTTTAATAGGATATCAATCATCACTTGATGGAGATTAAGAAAAATAATAATTTATTTTTATTGTTTTTGATTGGTAGATGCAGTATACGCATGTGGTGAATCAAATGTATTATTTGGTTACCACATCAAAAGTTAAGTGACTAATTGTGTATTAATAAGAAATGCAAAGAAAAATGTCACAAGCTAGCTTTATTACAAACAAGACAAAATATTTAATTAAAATTTTAATAAAAAATCATTTATTTGGTCTAATTTTAAACGGGAAATGCAATATGCAATTGTGGTTAATCAAATGTATTATTTGGTTACCACAACAGAAGTATAGCGATTAATTATGAATTAAAGAAATATGCAAGTAAAATAAATCTTAAGTTTTGTTGTTGTTGCACTATTATTGATTTTAATAGGATATGAATCATCACTTGATGGAGATTGAGAAAAATAATAATTTATTTTTACTGGTTTTAAATGGTTGTTGCAGTTTACGCATGTGGTTAATCAAATGTGTTATTTGGTTACTACATCAAAAGTTAAGTGATTAATGTGTATCAATGAGAAATGTAAAGAAAAATGTCACAAGCTAGCTTTATTACAAACATGATGAAATCTTTTACTAAAATTTTAATAAAAAATCTTTTATTTACCATACATTTAAATGGTTAGTACAATATGCACTTGTGGTTAATTAAATGTATTATTTAGTACCACAAGAGAAGTAAAGCGATTAGTTATGAATCAAAGGGAAATGCAAGTAAAATAAATCTTAAGTTTTTTGTTGTTGCAATATTAATGGTTTGAATAAGATATTAATCATCACTTGATGGAGATTGAGAAAAATAATAATTTATTTTTATTGTTTTTGATTGGTTGATGCAGTATACGCACGTGGTGAATCAAATGTATTATTTGGTTACCACATCAAAAGTTAAGTGACTAATTGTGTATTAATAAGAAATGCAAAGAAAAATGTCACAAGCTAGCTTTATTACTAACAAGACAAAATATTTAATTAAAATTTTAATAAAAAATCATTTATTTGGTCTAATTTTAAATGGGAAATTCAATATGTGAAGGTGTGAAAAACGACTAGAAGGGGGGGGGGTTGAATAGCGTTTTCAATATAAAAACTTTCCCCTTAAGATTTAAAGTAAATCTTTTCGGTTTCTCTGAGATAGATGGTGCAGCGGATAAAGATAGAGAGAAGAGAAAAGCACACAAGTATTTTATCCTGGTTCACTTGATAAATCCCTCAAGCTAATCCAGTCCACCCGTTAAGGTGATTTCTTCCTTCTTAGAATGAAGGCAATCCACTAATCAGATAATTGTTACAACTGCACTTGAAACCTACAAGTGACTAACAATACACTGACTTAGCTCACACTAAGATTCACTCTCTTAGTCTTCTCTAGGATCCGATCAACCTTGATCTCCTAAAGGAATCACCACTAAGATTCACTCTCTTAGTCTTCTTAAGGATACTGACCTACCCGGTCCCTTAAGGAAAATCAAACAACTGTTTGAGGTTGGTATTTACAAATGTTTGCTTCTAAATAAGCTGAGTGTAAACTAAATAAGAACAGATGAAGAAAGTAGAAGCTTGAATCTTTTCTTGTATTGCAGCTCTTGATCTCTCTCTCTTCGCTTTCTTCTTTTTCTTCAGCCTTTTATAGTCCAAGGTGCAAAGGATATTTCTGTTGAGAGAATATGACCGTTGGAGGGCATTTCTGGAACTTCCAGAACCTGCTGTGGCTGAACCTTGGTAGGTAGGCTTTTCAGAATAGTACACTGCTCTTGTACTTCTTGATAGAGACATTTGCCTTTAACCAATGACTTCTGATCAGAGGAATACTTCGTGTTGGAACTTGTGAAGCTTGGTGATCAGAGTCAGAGGGATGCATGGATCCTCTGACCTTCGTAACTTCTGCTTCTGGACCTTCAGAGCTTCTGAACCTTCAGAGCCTCTGGTCCCTCAGAGCTTCTGGTCTTCAGATCCTCTGATCCTCAGATCTTCTGATCCTCTGATCCTCAGATCTTCTGATCCTCTGATCCTCTGATCCTCAGATCCTCTGATCCTCAGATCCTCTGATCTTCAGATCTTCTGATCTTCTGATCCTTCTGACGAATATATCTTCTGGTGTCAGAATCAGAACCTGTTTGTCAAAACACTCAAGACAAACATTAGAGTATCATAGTTGTTCATCCACAAATAAATACTTGTTATCATCAAAACATAGAGTTGTACCACATGACCAAATCTTGATCTTACAATCTCCCCCTTTTTGATGATGACAAAACCATGTATTTTGATGAACAACTCTAAACAAATAAACTGAATACACTCAGAGTATAAGGTATTAGAGTTAAAACTTATCCTGATGTGTATAGTTTTTCTTGCTCCTTCTGAATCCAAGACTCGTGCTTGATTCTGAGCTAAGCTCCCCCTGAATCTAATACTTAATATCAATGTTAGTAAAATCTAGATTCTGAGCTAAATAATATAGGAGTTGTCAAGATACTATCAGTTCTCCCCCTTTTTGTCATAAGCAAAAAGAATGAAGGTGGGAAAAAAAATAGTAAGAGCATAAGACGAAATACTCCCCTCAGAAGGAATACCAAGGGATACTTGGCTGCTGATTAGTGTATCTTCTGATGAGAGCAGAAGTGTGGTTCTGGTGACATCTCCGTTCTGGACAAAATTTCATCTTCAGATACTTCAGAATGAGAAGCTAGGAACCTACTCTTCTTCTGATGACGCAAGTCAGAAGTTGTAGTAGCATCTTCTGATGTTGTTGCTTCTGGTTCGACAAGTTCTGAGTCTTTGTTTCGTTCTGAAACGGTCATGCTCATCTCTGCAAGCTTTTTCAGCTAGCTTTGACTTGACCAAATCTTACTCTACTGATGCCTCCAAGATCAACTTCACCTTCAGGTTCAAGTTTTGGATCTTGGGACATATGCCTTTCTCCCGTCATGTGTTGCCTGCATCCACTGTCCAAGTTCCATGGTTGGAGTTTCGATGGACCTACTGAAGATATCTGCAACATATATAATCTTATCCCTAGGTACCCACTTTCTGGGTCCTTTCTTGTTAGTTAGCCCAGAAGTTCTGACAACTTTGGGTCTTTCAACAGGATAATATACAGGAATTTTTGCATGATATTTAGACATGGAGAAAGATCCCTTTATAAGAGGAGGTTTAGCACTTCAGCAGGTACAGGGTCAGGCAATATGGTACCAGAGGGAACAAAGCATTCATACAAAGATTTAGCTTTAGGCACAGAAGGCTCATTTCTAATTGGTTTAGAATAGCCAATGCCATGCATTCCATTTCTGCTTACGCTATAGATCATTGAAGCCATTAAGCTTCTATCTACGCTTTTAGCCAGGAATCTTTGAAAAGATTTTTCATACTTAGATTCATGCTTACTATCAGAGGCATCGCAGGCAATAACTTCTTCTAACTTAGCAATTTGATTCTTAAGCACAGAGTTAGAATTAACTAAAGCATGGTTATCATTTTTCAAATCAGATATGATTTTCTCATGTTCAACAGAAGTTTCAGAGGCAGCAGAGAAATTCTTTTTCAACCTTTTATGCTTAGTCAGAAGAGAGTTATATTTATCCATAATTTCAGACAAAGCATCTTTAAGTTCAGAAGTTGAGAAAGAATCAAATACCTCATTTTCATCGTCAGAGTCTGGATCTCCTTCTGATGCTGAGTCAGAGTCAACAGCATCCTTTGACTCTGCTCCTTTGTCTTTGACAATAGCCATGAGTCCTTGAACTTCACCATCAGAGTCAACATCCTCTGACTCTGATTCGTCAAAAGTCACCATCAGACTTTTCTTTGGTTTGAAATGCTTCTTTGACTTTTCGTCCTTTGATGAACCTTTGTATTTGCTCTGCCTGTGCTTCCAGATGCAGTTGAACTTTCTGGATATCAGAGTCAGCTCATCTTCATCAGAATCTTCTGATGCTTCTTCAGATTCTTCTGCTTCAGCTTGGAGAGCTTTTGACTTCTCAGATTTAGCCTTTTCAGAGCGCTTCAGCTCATGGCATTTCAGTATGCTGATGAGTTCTTCTAAACTCATATGCTCAACATCTCTTGTAAGCTCTATTGAAGTCACTAAAGGCATCCAGCTTTCAGGAAGACTTCTGATGACCCTTATGACATGATCTTTTGTAGTGTAGCTTTTGTTGAGAGGTCTTATTCCAGCTACGAGCAACTGAAATCTGGAAAACATATCCTCAATGGATTCGTCAGGTTCCATTTGGAAGGATTCATATTTCTGGATCAAAGACAGTGCCTTTGATTCTTTCACTTTCTTGTTTCCTTCATGAGACATCTTCAAGGATTCAAAGATGCCCTTGGCGGAATCACGATCAGTAATTTTCTCATATTCTTCATATGAAATGGCACTTTGCAGAATAGCTCTTGATCGGTGATGATCTCTGAACTCCTTCTTTTGATCTTCACTCATCTTCTTCCTTGGGATCTTTACACCATGTTCATCGACAGGAGGGGTGTAGCCATCAACAACAAAATCCCAGAGATCAGGATCAAAGCCAAGAAAGAAGCTTTTGATTCTATCTTTCCAAAAATCAAATCTCTGACCATCAAAGATAGGTGGTCTTGCACTGTATTGATATTTGCTTGTAGTAGTGGTGGAATCCATGAGTTTTTCACACTGGCCCGGATCTACTGAACACTGTTAAGTGTGGTAATCAGAACTTGCGCTCTGATACCAATTGAAGGTGTGAAAAACGACTAGAAGGGGGGGTTGAATAGCGTTTTCAATATAAAAACTTTCCCCTTAAGATTTAAAGTAAATCTTTTCGGTTTCTCTGAGATAGATGGTGCAGCGGATAAAGATAGAGAGAAGAGAAAAGCACACAAGTATTTTATCCTGGTTCACTTGATAAATCCCTCAAGCTAATCCAGTCCACCCGTTAAGGTGATTTCTTCCTTCTTAGAATGAAGGCAATCCACTAATCAGATAATTGTTACAACTGCACTTGAAACCTACAAGTGACTAACAATACACTGACTTAGCTCACACTAAGATTCACTCTCTTAGTCTTCTCTAGGATCCGATCAACCTTGATCTCCTAAAGGAATCACCACTAAGATTCACTCTCTTAGTCTTCTTAAGGATACTGACCTACCCGGTCCCTTAAGGAAAATCAAACAACTGTTTGAGGTTGGTGTTTACAAATGTTTGCTTCTAAATAAGCTGAGTGTAAACTAAATAAGAACAGATGAAGAAAGTAGAAGCTTGAATCTTTTCTTGTATTGCAGCTCTTGATCTCTCTCTCTTCGCTTTCTTCTTTTTCTTCAGCCTTTTATAGTCCAAGGTGCAAAGGATATTTCTGTTGAGAGAATATGACCGTTGGAGGGCATTTCTGGAACTTCCAGAACCTGCTGTGGCTGAACCTTGGTAGGTAGGCTTTTCAGAATAGTACACTGCTCTTGTACTTCTTGATAGAGACATTTGCCTTTAACCAATGACTTCTGATCAGAGGAATACTTCGTGTTGGAACTTGTGAAGCTTGGTGATCAGAGTCAGAGGGATGCATGGATCCTCTGACCTTCGTAACTTCTGCTTCTGGACCTTCAGAGCTTCTGAACCTTCAGAGCCTCTGGTCCCTCAGAGCTTCTGGTCTTCAGATCCTCTGATCCTCAGATCTTCTGATCCTCTGATCCTCTGATCCTCAGATCCTCTGATCCTCAGATCCTCTGATCTTCAGATCTTCTGATCTTCTGATCCTTCTGACGAATATATCTTCTGGTGTCAGAATCAGAACCTGTTTGTCAAAACACTCAAGACAAACATTAGAGTATCATAGTTGTTCATCCACAAATAAATACTTGTTATCATCAAAACATAGAGTTGTACCACATGACCAAATCTTGATCTTACAATATGCACTTGTGGTTAATCAAATGTATTATTTGGTTACCACAACAGAAGTATAGCGATTAATTATGAATTAAAGAAATATGCAAGTAAAATAAATCTTAAGTTTTGTTGTTGTTGCACTATTATTGATTTTAATAGGATATGAATCATCACTTGATGGAGATTGAGAAAAATAATAATTTATTTTTACTGGTTTTAAATGGTTGTTGCAGTTTACGCATGTGGTTAATCAAATGTGTTATTTGGTTACTACATCAAAAGTTAAGTGATTAATGTGTATCAATGAGAAATGTAAAGAAAAATGTCACAAGCTAGCTTTATTACAAAATGATGAAATCTTTTACTAAAATTTTAATAAAAAATCTTTTATTTACCATACATTTAAATGGTTAGTACAATATGCACTTGTGGTTAATTAAATGTATTATTTAGTACCACAAGAGAAGTAAAGCGATTAGTTATGAATCAAAGGGAAATGCAAGTAAAATAAATCTTAAGTTTTTTGTTGTTGCAATATTAATGGTTTGAATAAGATATTAATCATCACTTGATGGAGATTGAGAAAAATAATAATTTATTTTTATTGTTTTTGATTGGTTGATGCACTATACGCATGTGGTGAATCAAATGTATTATCTGATTACCACATCAAAAGTTAAGTGACTAATTGTGTATTAACAAGAAATGCAAAGAAAAATGTCACAAGCTCGCTTTATTACAAACAAGACAAAATCTATAATTAAAATTTTATTAAAAAATCGTTTATTTGGTCTAATTTTAAATGGGTAATGCAATATGCACTTGTTGTTAATCAAGTGTATTATTTCGTTACCACAGCTGAAGTAAAGCGATTAATTATGAATTAAAGAAAAATGCAAGTAAAAGAAATCTTAAGTTTTTTTGTTGTTGCACTATTAATGGTTTTAATAGGATATCAATTATCACTTGATGGAGATTGAGAAAAATAATAATTTATTTTTATTGTTTTTGATTGGTTGATGCACTATACGCATTTGGTGAATCAAATATATTATTTGGTGACCACATCAAAAGTTAAATGACTAATTGTGTATTAATAAGAAATGCAAAGAAAAATGTCACAAGCTAGTTTTATTACAAACAAGACGATATCTTTAATTAAAATTTTAATAAAAAATTGTTTATTTGGTCTAATTTTAAATGGGTAATGCAATATACACTTGTGGTTAATCAAATGAATTATTTGGTTACCATAGAAGAAGTAAAGCAATTAATTATGAATTATAGGAAAAGGCAAGAAGTAAAAGAAATCTTTTAAGTTTTTTTTTGTTGCACTATTACCGGTTTTAATGATATTAATCATCACTTGGTGGAGATTGAGAAAAATAACAATTTATTTTTTCTGATTTTCAATGGTTAATTCAATACTGCTTGGTGGTTAAACCAGCATATTATTTGGTTACCAAGAAAAACTCAACATATTAAATACACAAGGGTTAAGAACATTGCACTATAATACATTTCTAAAGTATCTCTCGAGAAAACACTCCTTAGAATTAGACAAGCCATATAAACCATAGTAATATAACAAATTTGTCATCACTTAAAATTAGAAGCAATTAGACAAATCTTAAATGTAGTATGTGGGGATTTGAAAGAAACTTTGTTGAAAAAACATTTACTCCATGAATGAGATTTGCATAAAGGAGATATAAGCATTAACCCAAGAACAAACTCCCTATATTTAACATATATGAAATCAATAAAATTGACTTTCTAGTAGAACTTTCTAGGCATTAATGGAAGTGTAGGTTAATCAGGGCAATATCCCCCTTCTAAGCCAAGTTAAGAAAGGATATAATCACCAGTGTTATCAAATCGCAATCAAGGACCATCGCGGCGAGGCCAAGTTAAGAAAGGAGATAATCACCAGCCATTACTCTCACACACATCATAAAATCAATCCTGTAGAAGTAAATAATATTCCACTGATCAAATTGAAACGGAGCCTGAAAGAAACACTGTTCATAGAGTAAAAGTTAGGTTTTTTTACCTTTTCCAAACAGGGCTTTGAAAGAAACACTGTTCATAGATATTCCTTCTGCTTCAGCAATAGTATCAGCCATCTCAAATCCCACCTGAAACAAAATCCCAAAATTTGGGTCAGATAACCTACTTACATGCATTCATTCAACTATGCAGATGTAGCACACTCTGCAGTTCAATAATCAAAATCAACTAAAGCAAAAATCATGAACTATACAACAATAAAAATACATATACTAACATGGAACTGAATCAGTAACTGACATTGTGGTGGGTGGAAGCGTACTTCTTCCCGGGGTTTCCGAGGCCAACGATTAACCAGGGTTCGTTCTTCTTGGGTTGTATGGTGGGTGATGCAGCGGTGGTTATGAAAGCTGGAGAATTCTGAGCGGAAAGAACTTAGGGAACAATTGGTGAAAGCACATAATCGAATGCAGCAACAGGAAAATAAACATAGAAGGGACATCCAATATGAGGTTGAACATATGTTTTTGTGGTTGGCCGCTACGCGCCACTACCCGGGATTGACAACACTGTACATAATATATAATTTTACATGTTAATAATGAATAAATGTAATTATTCCTTTTGCTCTTTTAATGCTCTCATTTATTGAGAGCTATTTTTTCCCTTCCCAATGACCTGGTAAACGTCACAAGACTAATATCATTGAACAAATTAATTATTTTACTTTATCCCTATCGCATAAACTTCCCCTCCCACTTAATTCCTCCTTTCTCAGATGTAATACAGCATCTCTCCTTCTTCCCCCTCTTGTTCCCTTTTTCATCTTCACATTTTCTTCTCCTTATTTCTACTGCTAAAAACAGAGTCTCAACCCACACTCTCTAATCATTTTTGTTGCAGAATGCAGAGTAGAATCTCCTTCTTGTTGGAGACCTCTTTGCCACTAAGCATGACGAAGGACCGGAGCAAGTGGGCAGGTTTTAGGTCATTATTATGGTTGACACTTGACTCTGAAGTCTGAACTGAAAGATTGAAGAATCTTTGGACTTGGATGTGAAGACAGGAATGGCGGTGGCAAATTTCTCTATGGTTTCTCAAAGCAGAGTGTATTCCAATCTGCGCTCCCAAGTGAACAGGTACGCGAACGCACTACGAACTGGGATGCACATCCCAGATTGTCATTAACAGGGGGATAAGGACAACTTGGTAACAATAGGTGTGATCAATGGTTCAAAATTAGCAGAAAGAAAAATGAAAATCCAAACATTATCTTGAGAACTGCATATAGAAATAATTGTTCGAGATTCTTATTTCACTTATCTGTCACATCATTATCGGTCTAGAACAGGAAAGACATGATAGAAAATTAGTCCAGAAGTCCAACAACGGAATCAAGAATTGGACTGACATTCTAGATGCAAGTAAACCCCCCTGTAATGTGTTAGCACGACCAATGTCAAAGAGATTTAGGCATTGATGAGCCTTCCGATAGAAGCAAAAAAAGATAAAATAACCATTCACATAATCTTGCAGCACCCCACCCCTTGAGGCTGCCGGAAAAAGGAAATAACAATTATCAATCATGAACACAATTATAAAACATATTTAAGCAACTATCAAGAGTTTCAATTTTCAATTGGCAGCTATTAGCTACCTAATAAAGTAGCTTCAAAGGTTTTCGTAACTAAAATAGATGACATGATAACCAAATAACAGAAAGCAGTACTACCTGCTCTTGCACTCCCTCAAATTGGCACTTACGAGCAAGCATTACTAGAGCATGTACACCTCCAGCCAGTGCAACCTCTGTGCTACACTTGTCATCAGCTGCCAAATTAGCCAATGCACCAGCTGCACGTTCCTGAAACGCAAAATATAAGTTGTCAACCAACTGCTATATGCATTGCAAAAACAGCAACTCCCATTACTAATAAATAAGAAGCAATATATAGCATACTTAACATGCTCATAGCCATAAATAAAAGACACTTACTAAAACTCCATCTCCACTAGAAGACCACTTGAATATAAGTTCCACTAAAACTTTTATTCCACCAGCCTCAGCAATGGCGCCCTATGATAGAAGGCTCCATCATTTATACGTTAAAATTTGAGCATTAAATTTCAGGGGGAAATCAGATACTAAATTTGACCTTGTGCTCCTCTCCAATAGAGAGATTCCATAACCCTCCAGCAGCCTTTTCAGCCACCAGTTTGTTTGTTGACCTAGCCAAACTAGCGAGAATCTCAATCCCACCCTCTTCTGCAACAGCTTTGGCGACATGGGCATTGACGGACAAATTTGCAATGGCCTACAAATTAAGAAAGTTCAGAGAGCAGGTACACAGGCATTGGTTAGGTCAGGATTTTCTTTGGTCAGATTTGAGCAAAACATTCAAAGGCATCAGACAGTACAATAAATTGGACCACCGTTATGCTTGTAAAAAGCATCGGCTCTCAAGAGGACATCAACAAATAAAAATCAATTTATCTTATAATATGTACTAGTAAAAATGACTAGAGATGACCAATAGATCATATGCACACAAATGGGAAGAGAGAATACCTTAGCTGCCTCAGACTGAAGTCCTTCCCTCTAAGATTTTGCCAGGCCAAGAAGGAGGCGTATGCCACCCTCTCGCATAATTGCTTCAGCCCTTCCACAATCTATGCTAGCATTTTCTGTAAGATCAAGATTTAATCAGTAGTTGCATCTCTATATTTTAATGATTACAATTAAGGTTTTTGAGGATGAACAATTATGGTACTCTAACATTTGTCTTTTATAGTTGTGACAAACAGGTTCTGATTCTGACCCAAGCCGATTCCATCAGAAGAAGAAGACCCAAGGGTAACCAAAAAGAGAGTTCTAAAGCTTATCATGTTCGTTCAGAATAGTGGAAAATCCTTCAGAAGCTCTGAAGATAGAAGCTCTCAAGAGGTACTGAAGAACCGGAGTCAGAAGTTCTGAAGACCAGATGTTCCAGAAGGAACGGTCCTGAAGTAGAAGACTCAAGTTCTGAAGACCTGCAAGAAGTTGGCTCTGAAGACCCAAGCTATTCTAGCTCTGGCGTTTAGAAGTTCTGAGGAACATGTCCAGAAGCAGAAGTTGCAAGGTCAGAGGATCCAAGCTTTCGTTTGACTCTGATCAGAAGCTTCACCAACGTCCATCTGAAGCAATCCAGATCATAAGTCAGCTGGTGAAAGGACAGGTCGCTGTCATAGTACACATCGTACAGTCACAGCCTGTCCGCCACCTACCTCGTTCAGCCTAGCAGTATGATATTACAAGATTGCCACTCCAACGGGCAAAACCCTAGCAACAGCTACATCATATGCCTTGGAGTATATAAGGGCTGAAGATAGAAGAAAGAAGCTAAGAAACTTTGCTAATATTCTTGAATTCATTCTAACCGATCTCTTAGCAATATTTCTTCACTACTCTTAAACATCTGAGTTTACCACTAGCTTTTCAGAAGCGATTATTGTAAACCCAAAACCTTTTACAAACACTTTGTAAAGTTCCTTAAGAGACCAAGTTTGGTCGGATCTTGAGAGGACTGAATCAAGTTTGGTTCAGTGTTTAGCTAGTCTTGAGAGGATCGGTAGATCAGCTTCTTGAGAGTATACTAGTGAGAAAATCAGTGTACTGTTAGTCACTTAGCAGGTTGCAAGTGCAGTTGTAACATTCATTGATTTTAATGGATTGTCTTCATCAGAAGAAGGAAGAAATCACCTTCACGGGTGGACTGAATTAGCTTGAGCTTTTATCTCAAGTGAACCAGGATAAAATACTTGCGTGCTCTACTTCATATTCTTCAGCACCTAGTTCTTATCTTTAAGTTTGTCAAAACTTCAAAAGGGGAAACTTTTGTTTATAAACTCTATTCAACCCGCCCCCCCCCCCCCCTTTCTAGTGTTTTTCGCACCTTCAATTGGCATCAGAGCTCCGGTTCTGATTTATACACTTAACAGTGATCAGTGATCCATAACCTAGTGTGAAAAACAACGATGACCCAAGCCAATACTTCCGTTGACAACAACAACAACAACAATCAACTCAGAGCACCGGTCTTTGATGGTGAAAAGTTTGAGTACTGGAAAGATAGAATCGAAAGTTATTTCCTTGGCACTGGCCCAGATCTCTGATATAGTATTATACAAAAAATTATGAGAAACTATATGATATAGTTTAAAATCACTTTAAGCAAAATTAAGTGATCAAGTGTAGAAGTGTTAACAAGTTAGATATATATATATATATATATATATATATATATATATATATATATATCTATTCTTACACTTCGTATTATTCTTCTTCTTCTCTTTTACTTTTTATTTTCTATTCATCCCTTACAAACTGAATTGGTCCTTACGTGATCTTTTTCTTTCTTTCTTTTTACTTTGTTTTATTTCTTTCTTTTTTATATAGTTTGGGAGAAAATACTAATAATATTAATAATACTTCATTTATATAAAGCACACAGGTACAAAGAACATATCATCTTAAGCTTAATCGCGCTTATCGCTCTTAAGCCGATAAATAACTAATTAATTAAACGCTTAATCTTACCTGGGTTTTACAAGAAGTTCTGAAGATCAGAAGATCTGAGGATCTGAAGGTCCAGAAGCTCTGAAGGACCAGAAGTTCTGAAGGTCCAGAAGGAGAAGTTACGAAGGTCAGAGGATCCAAGCTTCCCTCTGACTCTGATCACCAAGCTTCACAAGTTCCAACACGAAGCATTCCTCTGATCAGAAGTCAATGGTTAAAGGCAAATGTCTCTATCAAGAAGTACAAGAGCAGTGTACTATTCTGACAAGCCTACCTACCAAGGTTCAGCCACAGCAGTTTCAGGAAGTTCCAGAAATGCCCTCCAACGGTCATATTCTCTCAACAGAAATATCCTTTGCACCTTGGACTATTTAAGGCTGAAGAAAAGAAGAAAGACTAGAGTGAGAAACCAAGAGCTGCAATACAAGAAAAGATTCAAGCCTCCACTCTCTTGATCTGTTCTTATTTAGTTTACACTCAGCTTATTCAGAAGCAAACCTTTGTAAACACCAACCTCAAACAGTTGTTTGATTTTCCTTAAGGGACCGGGTAGGTCAGTATCCTTAAGAAGACTAGGATATGTGTATCGTAGTGGTGATTCCTTTAGGAGATCAAGGTTGATCGGATCCTAGAGAAGACTAAGATAGTGAATCTTAGTGTGAGCTAAGTCAGTGTATTGTTAGTCAGTTGTAGGTTTCAAGTGGAGTTGTAACAATTATCTGATTAGTGGATTGCCTTCATTCTAAGAAGGAAGAAATCACCTTAACGGGTGGACTGGATTAGCTTGAGGGGTTTATCAAGTGAACCAGGATAAAATACTTGTGTGCTTCTCTCTTCTCTCTATCTTTATCCGCTGCACCATCTATCTCAGATTAACCGAAAATATTTACTTTAAATCTTAAGGGGATAGTTTTTATATTCAAAACTCTATTCAACCCCCCCCCTTCTAGTCGTTTTTCACACCTTCAATTGGTATCAGTTGGAACCTAACGAGTCCTTAGAGGATATGTTCTCCAGATTTCAGTTGCTCGTAGCTGGAATAAGACCTCTCAACAAAAGCTACACTACAAAAGATCATGTCATAAGGGTCATCAGAAGTCTTCCTGAAAGCTGGATGCCTTTAGTGACTTCAATAGAGCTTACAAGAGATGTTGAGCATAAAAGCACATCTGCATACTGAAGTGTCATGAACTAAAGCGTGCTGAACATCAGGATCAGACGAATAAGTCTATAGCCTTGAAATCCAATTCTGAAAAGGCTAAAGCTCTCCAAGCTGAAGTAGAAGAATCTGAAGAAATCTCTGAAGATTCTGATGAAGATGAGCTAACCCTGATATCCAGAAAGCTCAACTGCATCTGGAAGCACAGGCAGAGCAAATACAAAGGCTCATCAAAGGACAAAAAGTCAAAGAAGCACTTCAAAACAAAGAAAAGTCTGATGGTGACTTTTGATGAATCAGAGTCAGAGGATGATGACTCTGATGGTGAAGTTCAAGGACTCATGGCTATTGTCAAAGACAAAGAAGCAGAGTCAAAAGAAGCAACTAACTCTGAATCTGCATCAGAGGGAGATCCAGACTCTGACGATGAAAATGAGGTATTTGCTTCTTTCTCAACTTCTGAACTTAAAGATGCTTTGTCTGAAATTATGGATAAATATAACTCTCTCTTGACTAAACATAAAAAGTTGAAAAAGAATTTCTTTGCTGCCTCTGAAACTTCTGTTGAACATGAGAAAAAGATTTCTGAATTAAATGTGAGTAATCATGCTTTAGTTAACTCTAACTCTGTGCTAAAAAAATCAAATTGTTAAGTTAGAAGAAGTTATTGCTTGTGATGCCTCTGATAGTAAGAATGAATCTAAATATGAAAAATTCTTTCAAAGATTCCTGGCTAAAAGCGTAGACAGAAACTTAATGGCTTCAATGATCTATGGCGTAAGCAGAAATGGAATATATGGCATTGGTTATTCTAAACCTTCTGAAGTTGCTCCATCATCTCTTAAGAAAGGAACTTTCTCTATGTCAAAATATCATGCTCAAATTCATTTATATTATCATGTTGAAAGACCCAAAGTTGTCAGAACTTCTGGGCTAACTAACAAGAAAAGACCCAGAAAGTGGGTACCTAGGGATAAGATTATATATGTTGCAGATATCTTCAATAGGTTCATCGAAACTCCAACCATGGAACCTGGACAGTGGATGCAGGCAACACATGACGGGAGAAAGGCATATGTCCCAAGATCCAAAACTTGAACCTGAAGGTGAAGTTGTTCTTGAAGGCACCAGAAGAGTAAGATTTGGTCAAGGAATCATTGGTTTTTGATAAGAACCCCTCTGTTGATATTCTGAACGCTATTCATGTTAGAATTAATGATAAGCTTGACTCTGACAAGTCAAAGCTAGCTGAAAAAGCTTGCAGAGATGAGCATAACCGTTTCAGAAAGAAACAAAGACTCAGAACTTGTCAAACCAGAAGCAACAACATCAGAAGATGCTACTACAACTTCTGATTTGCATCATCAGAAGAAGAGTAGGTTCCTAGCTTCTCATTCTGAAGTATCTGAAGATGAAATTTTGTCCAGAATGGAGATGTCACCAGAACCACTTCTACTCTCATCAGAAGATATACTAATCAGAAGCGAAGTATCCCTTGGTATTCCTTCTGAGGGGGAGTATTTCGTTTTATGCTCTTACTAATTTTTTCCACCTTCATTCTTTTTGCTTATGACAAAAAGGGGGAGAACTAATAGTATCTTGACAACTCCCTTATGTGATCATTTTCTATGCTCTAACGATACATTCTGATTGATGTCATCTCTCTCAATGCTATGATACATATTATGACTCAATTAACTCTGATCACATACTTCAATATAGCTCAGAATCTAGATACTTCTAACGTGGTTGATATTAAGTATTAGTTTTAGGGGGAGCTTAGCTCAGAATCAAGCTCGAGTCTTGGATTCAGAAGGAGCAAGATAAACTATACACATCAGAATAAGTTTTAACTCTAATACCTTATACTCTGAGTGTATTCAGTTTATTTGTTTAGATTTGTTCATCAAAATACATGGTTTTGTCATCATCAAAAAGGGGGAGATTGTAAGATCAAGATTTGGTCATGTGGTACAACTCTATGTTTTGATGATAACAAGTATTTATTTGTGGATGAACAATGATGATACTCTAACGTTTGTCTTGAGTGTTTTGACAAACAGGTTCTGATTCTGACACCAGAAGATATATTCATCAGAAGATCTGAAGACCAGAAGATCTGAAGATCAGAAGTTCTGAAGATCAGAAGATCTGAAGACCAGAAGTTCTGAAGATCAGAAGATCTGAAGACCAGAAGTGTAACGCCCCGATTTTCTCGAGGGTCACTTTAGTAACCTTTCCAAAAACTAAATATGCTGACTAAACTTTCGAAGTCAATAATAACCAAGTATTTTTTTCCAAAACATGCTCTAGAGAATGCACAGTAATTACCCAATAATATATAACTTTATATCCAAAAGTATGGGTACAATTGAGTCTTTAAAGAGAAATATCAAAAGACTTCTTATGCCCAACAAGCTCCTTGTGATCTCCATACTGGGTAGACCACAAAATAGCAAAACATCAGAACCTACCATTTCTCTAAAACCAAATGAATACAAACTCCTATGATCATCCTACAAGCTTCAACCAACAACGGTAAGCTTTCTACCCAAAAAGCTCAAGCCGTACACAAGACTCTATTCCTCCTCCGAGGGATTCTCCTCGACGGTCGAACAATCAATCTCTCATAAGATCTACAACAGGATTCTGGCATCAGCGGACATGTAGTCAATCCCACGAAAGACTTACTGTGCGCTTCACCGAACTAATGTAAAGACATGACACTTGATCCGATCATCATGGATCCTCCTCATACGCAGCGTCACAGCAACTTTCCCAGAAGCATGGTGCTTGATCATGTTGCCGCCCATCACCTGGCAGTCGCCGGCCGCCCGAACACAAGCAATACATACAATGACGTGCGAAGGTCAACTTCCAGAATATATGTATATATATAATAGTAGGTCACACAGTATACACATAATCACATACTTATACGTTTCACGCTTACTCACGTAGATCAATCGATCACGTGGCTTACGTAAAATACGAGGTTGTCAATGACAAACCTCTCCCACACACATAACAATTAAATCACATTTAGCTTATCTCAAGCATATCAAAACTCATAGCACATATAACCTCATCATCAAGCTCAATCGACAACCCTAAGGTTAGTCTATATGCTCGTGCAAATGCAATGCCACATAGGCACATTAAGTGATCCGGATATAAACGCCATTTCCATATGAGGTAGGCGGGACAACACTTTGTCTGTCTGATACCCACTCCAGTATCGACCTCTGACTAGTGAATGCCACTTAGTTGATACCCACTCCAGTATCAACATAGTTGATACCCACTCCAGTATCAACATGGTTGATAACCTCTCCATTATCAACATCTGAAGGTACGACCACTGCATCGTCCTCAGAAGACAGGCATGGCCACTCCACCATCCTGACAAAATGTATGCATGCATGATATGAATCATGGTTAGCCAACAAACGGTTGCACTCCACTCCAAGTGGCCGAACTTTACACTACGACAGGTCACTCCACTCCAAGTAACTGTGTCGTCGAGTCTCGTCTTTCTTTCCTCAAAAATCATTAAATAAAGTCCCCAATTGAAATTCTCTTTTCTAAAAAGGATTGAAGTCCCCTTTGAAATAATCTTTTCTAAAAAGGATTGAAGTCCCCTTTGAAATACTCTTTTCTAAAAAGGATTGATTGAAGTCCCTTTGAAAATATCCTTCTCATTCTTTAAAAGTTTTGCAATGCAAATATACTCTTTTTTTAATTTACAAAATATGTGTACACTTTGATTATTTATTTTAGATGAAATTTCATAAGTAAATCATGAATAGGATTGTTCCTTTTCGAAAACTTTGGTAAATAAAAGATCCCACCCTGTATAAATCCTTTTGAGAAACCTCTTGACCAAAAACCACAGTAGATCTAAAGCATAGTTAGAGTCTCCTCTAACCGACACTCGGAAAAACCCTCCGGTTACACAAGCGATAGGCCGTCAATAGGTGATTAAATATCACAATAAAAGTACAAACATTATCACGACAAGCCATTATATCAAATAGCAAGCATCAAAGTGCTCTCACAACAATCATATAGCATAGATTCAATAATATAAATAGCCAAAGCGAATAGCTCAAAACAATCACATAGAATATATTCAATAATATAAATAGCCGAAGCGAAGTGCCCTCACCTTTGTCGCTTTCCTTGCAAAGTTGTGACTATCCAGTCGCGTCATCGCGCTTCGTACCGGCTCGCTTTCATTCCATTCTTCAGCTCCGACACGAACGCGCTCTCACACTTCGTATCCTTTGAAAATTAATCGCTTTCAAAATTTCTAAGCTTCAAGATTCTAGCTTCCGCTCCCAAACACAAGAATCTCTTCACACTTAATACAAACACTCAAGAATTTTCACCAAAAACCACTAACTCAAATAACTAATGCTATTGTGGGCATTATTTGAGTATGCATGGGTGGTGGCAGCTGGAGGTTGGACACGTTTTGTTTTTGAAATCCTTGTCATGCTATTTATTTACACCTCCTGCTTCAGAATTCCCGTTCAAGAGACACCTCCAGCTTCAATTTTATTTTCTAAACTTTTTCATCCTTTCGTACTCTCAGAAACTAGTAAAATAAAATTACAAAGTTCCTTAACATCCTATCCTATTAATGATGATGACAAGTTCTTCACACTATCTTCCTATATTTTAATTTTCCACCGCCCATCATAGCTCCTCTGTTCCAATCTGAGTTTATTGTTTATTACTATTTCCTTTTTGTCTTACTGATATCATAGATTGAGAAGTACATATTGAAATATAAATTGATTTGGTAGTGTAAGATTTAACTCATAGAGTTAAGAGAAAAATATAAGGATAATATATTATTATACCAAAAATTATGAGAAACTATATGATATAGTTTAAAATCACTTTAAGCAAAATTAAATGATCAAGTGTAGAAGTGTTAACAAGTTAGATATACATATATATATATATATCTATTCTTACACTTCGTACTATTCTTCTTCTTCACTTTTTATTTTCTATTCTTCCCTCACAAACTGAATTGGTCCTTACGTGATCTTTTTCTTTCTTTCTTTTTACTTTGTTTTATTTCTTTCTTTTTTATATAGTTTGGGAGAAAATACTAATAATATTAATAATACTTCATTTATATAAAGCACACAGGTACAAAGAACATATCATCTTAAGCTTAATCGCGCTTATCGCTCTTAAGCCGATAAATAACTAATTAATTAAACGCTTAATCTTACCTGGGTCTTACAAGAAGTTCTGAAGATCAGAAGATCTGAGGATCTGAAGGTCCAGAAGCTCTGAAGGACCAGAAGTTCTGAAGGTCCAGAAGCAGAAGTTACGAAGGTCAGAGGATCCAAGCTTCCCTCTGACTCTGATCACCAAGCTTCACAAGTTCCAACACGAAGCATTCCTCTGATCAGAAGTCAATGGTTAAAGGCAAATGTCTCTATCAAGAAGTACAAGAGCAGTGTACTATTCTGACAAGCCTACCTACCAAGGTTCAGCCACAGCAGTTTCTGGAAGTTCCAGAAATGCCCTCCAACGGTCATATTCTCTCAACAGAAATATCCTTTGCACCTTGGACTATTTAAGGCTGAAGAAAAGAAGAAAGACCAGAGAGAGAAACCAAGAGCTGCAATACAAGAAAAGATTCAAGCCTCCACTCTCTTGATCTGTTCTTATTTAGTTTACACTCAGCTTATTCAGAAGCAAACCTTTGTAAACACCAACCTCAAACAGTTGTTTGATTTTCCTTAAGGGACCGGGTAGGTCAGTATCCTTAAGAAGACTAGGATATGTGTATCGTAGTGGTGATTCCTTTAGGAGATCAAGGTTGATCGGATCCTAGAGAAGACTAAGATAGTGAATCTTAGTGTGAGCTAAGTCAGTGTATTGTTAGTCAGTTGTAGGTTTCAAGTGGAGTTGTAACAATTATCTGATTAGTGGATTGCCTTCATTCTAAGAAGGAAGAAATCACCTTAACGGGTGGACAGGATTAGCTTGAGGGGTTTATCAAGTGAACCAGGATAAAATACTTGTGTGCTTCTCTCTTCTCTCTATCTTTATCCGCTGCACCATCTATCTCAGATTAACCGAAAATATTTACTTTAAATCTTAAGGGGAAAGTTTTTATATTCAAAACTCTATTCAACCCCCCCCCCCTTCTAGTCGTTTTTCACACCTTCACTCAAGGTTTCAAACTCTGATTGCTGGAATCAGAGTGCTAAACAAGAGCTACTCTACTGGTGATCATGTCAAAAAGATCATTAGAGGCTTGCCTAAGGAGTGGATGGCTTTGGTCACTGCACTGAAACTTTCCAGGAATTTGAACTCCTTGAAGCTAGAAGAGCTTGTGAGTCATCTCAGAAGCCATGAGATTGAACTCAAAGAGCACAAGCCTCAAAGGAAAGACAAATCTATTGCTCTTAAGTCAAAATCTGACAAGGCGAAATCCTATCAGGCAGAAGAGGAAGATTCCTTTGAAGAATTATCAGATGCTTCTGGTGATGAAGAGCTATCTCTTTTCACAAAGAGATTGAGCAAGCTCTGGAAGAACAGACAAAGCAAGGGCAAAGGACCGAGGAAAAGTAAGGGAAGATTTGAATCTTCATCTGATCAGAAGAAGTCCTCTGGGAAGGAAGTCACCTGCTTCGAGTGCAAGGAATCTGGGCACTACAAGAGTGACTGTCCCAAGCTAAAGGAGGACAAGAGACCAAGAAAAGTCTTCAAGAAGAAAGCTCTTGTGACATTTGATGCGACTGACTCTGATGAAGCTGAGTCAGAAGAAGATGAAGCTGTGGAAGCTCCGATGGCTACCACTAGCAGAGATGCTGAAGCACATGATGATATGAGAGCTTCAGAAGATGACTCAGACTCTGAGAATGACGATGATGTATTCTCTAATTTTTCTCCATCTGAGCTAAGAACTGCATTATCTGAAATAATGGAGAAACATGATGTGCTTTTAAATAAACATAAAGAGCTTAAAAGAAAATATGTTGTTAAAACTAGTTCATCAGAAGTTCATGAGAAGTCAGTCTATGGACTCATTGAAGAGAACTATTCTCTTAAAAATGACAACTCTGTTCTTCGTGCTAAAAATGTCATGCTAGAAGATCAACTTGCATCATCTGATGTTAAACATGAAACTCTATATGAGAAAGCGTTTCAAAGGTTCCTAGCCAAAGGCATAGACAGAAGTCTTATGGCTTCAATGATCTTGGCATAAGCAGAAATGGGAACAATGGTCTTGGCTACTTAGGGATGGCAATGGGTCGGGTAGGGTGCGGGTTTTGCCAAACCCAAACCCAAACCCGAAATCAAAAACCCACACCCGCACCCGCACCCGAACCCGAAATGGGTGGTGAACTTAAACCCACACCCGAACCCATTGGGTTTCGGGTTCACCCGACCCGTACCCACACCCGCACACAACCTCAAACAAACAGTTGAACTCGGAAACCCGACCTGAAAAAGACTGTGAAGAGAGCTATATTATGTAATGTAACATTGTAATTGTCATGTTACTGTTAAATTAATATGCAAGATGCTGCATATATTGTACTGCACAAGCAGAATACTTAGGTTTCACTTATACAGATCCGGGTTCGGGTAGGGTTCGGGTGCGGGTTTGGCCAAACCCAAACCCGAACCCGAAAGTGATCGGGTAAAACCCGAACCCGAACCCGAACCCATTTAACTCGGGTTTTCACCCAAGAAATCGGGTCGGGTCGGGTCGGGTTCCCATGGGTTCGGGCTTCTCTGCCATCCCTATGGCTACTCCTAACCTATGAGAGGTGAGTCATCTGAGCCCAAACGCGAACCTTTGCATAAGCATTTTGTTCCCGCCGGTACTGTCATTCTAGAAAAGGTTATACCCAAGGTGATAAAACCAAAGGGAAAATTTAAACTTGACATGTCTAAATATTATAATCAAGTTCCCCTGTATTATCCTCCTGTTGCACCCAAAGTTCCGAGAACTTCTGGGAAAACTAACAAGAAAGGACCCAAGATATGGGTACCTAAGACAAAAATTATTCCTGTTGCAGACATCTTATGCAGCTCAGTTAAAACACCTATCATGGTACCTGGACAGTGGATGCTCGCGACACATGACGGGCATAAGGTCTATATTCCAAAAACTGATGTCGCTTAAGTCAGGAGGAGACGTTGGCTTTGGAGGAAACCATAAGGGAAAGATCATTGGAAAAGGTTCCATAGGTGATGAAAAAATTCCAGTCATTAATGATGTACTTCTAGTGGAAGGATTATTGCATAACTTGCTCTCCATAAGCCAAATAGCTGACAAAGGTTATGATGTGATCTTCAATCAAACCAGCTGTAAAGTTGTCAGTCAAACAGATGGATCTGTTCTGTTTTCTGGGAAGAGAAGAAATGACATTTACAAAATCAAATCTTCTGAACTGCTATCTCAGAAGGTCAAGTGTCTCATGTCCGTTAATGATGAGCAATGGGTTTGACACAGACGTCTAGGGCATGCCAGCCTCAGGAAGATCTCTCAACTAAGCAAGCTAAACCTCGTCAGAGGATTGCCTCGTTTGAAGTTCTCATTAGAGGCTCTGTGTGAAGCTTGTTAGAAGGGAAAATTCACCAAGAAGCATTTCAAAGCAAAGAATGTGGTATCTACAACAAGACCCTTGAGCTACTTCACATTGATCTCTTTGGACCAGTGAAAACTGAATCCATTGGAGGAAAGAAGTATGGGTTACTCATTGTGGATGACTACAGCAGGTGGACATGGGTAAAGTTCTTAAGGCACAAGGATGAAACACACACTATGTTCACCAACTTCATTACCCAAGTTCAGAAGGAGTTCCAAACTTCAGTGATTACTGTCAGAAGTGATCATGGTGGAGAATTTGAGAACAAAGCCTTTGAAGAATTGTTCAACTCTCAAGGGATCTCTCACAACTTCTCATGTCCTCGCACTCCTCAACAAAATGGAGGTGTTGAAAGAAAGAACAGAACTCTTCAGGAGATGGCTCGCACCATGATGCAAGAATCAAGTATGGCCAAGCACTTCTGGGCAGAAGCAATCAACACTGCATGCTATATCCAGAATAGAATCTCCATCAGACCAAGTCTGGAGAAGACTCCTTATGAGCTGTGCAAAGGAAGACAACCTGATATCTCTTACTTCCATCCCTTTGGGAGTACTTGCTACATGCTCAACACAAAGGTGCAATTGGGTAAATTTGATTCTAAAGCTTTAAAATGCTATTTTCTTGGTTATTCTGAAAGATCTAAAGGTTTTAGAATTTATAATATTGTCTCTCAAACTGTTGAGGAATCTATCCAAATTAGATTTGATGACAAGCTTGGCTCAGAAAAGTCAAAGTTGTTTGAAAGATTTGCAGATCTCAGCATTGATCCTTCGGAAGCAAATCAACCAAAGGACAGCCCAGAGGATGTTGCTCCAGAGGCAGAAGCATCAGAAAATGCTCCAACAACTTCTGATCAACTTCAAAAGAAGAAGAGAATAGCTGCCTCTCATCCAGAAGAACTGATTATTGGCAACAAAGATGCTCCTGTCAGAACTAGGTCCATGCTCAAACCTTCAGAAGAGACTCTTTTGAGTCCGAAGGGACTTGTATCTCTCATTGAGCCCAAATCAGTTGATGAAGCTCTTGAAGATAAAGGCTGGATTCTGGCAATGCAAGAAGAGCTAGATCAGTTCACCAAAAATGATGTATGGTCCTTAATGCCTAAACCCAAAGGTTTCCATGTCATAGGAACCAAGTGGGTATTCAGAAACAAGCTGAATGAAAAAGGAGAAGTCACGAGAAACAAGGCAAGACTGGTAGCTCAAGGCTACAGTCAACAAGAGAGAATTGATTACACTGAGACTTTTGCTCCTGTGGCAAGGCTTGAAGCTATAAGGCTACTGATCTCGTTCTTAGTGAATCACAACATAATTCTTCATCAGATGGATGTCAAGAGTGCCTTTCTCAATGGCTACATTTTAGAGGAAGTGTATGTCAAGCAACCTCCTGGCTTCGAAGATGACAAGCATCCAGAGCATGTCTACAAGCTCAAGAAGTCGCTCTATGGACTGAAACAAGCTCTCAAAGCTTGGTATGAAAGACTCAGCTCCTTTCTTCTGAAAAATGAGTTTGTAAGGGGTAAAAGTGGCAACACTCTTTTCTGCAGAACCTATAAGGATGATATTCTTATAGTTCAGATTTATGTTGATGACATTATATTTGGTTATGCTAATCCCTCTCTTTGCAAGGAATTCTCTAAGATGATGCAGGCTGAATTTGAAATGAGCATGATGGGAGAACTCAAGTACTTCCTGGGAATTCAAATTGATCAACGACCAGGAGTCACTTATATCCATCAGAAGAAGTATACCTTGGAACTTCTGAAGAAGTTCAACATGAGTGACTGCAACATCTCTAAGACTCCAATGCATCCAACATGCATTCTTGAGAAAGAGGAAGTTTCCTCTAAGGTTTGTCAGAAGCTCTATCGTGGAATGATAGGCTCTCTTCTTTATTTAACAACTTCCAGATCTGATATATTGTTTAGTGTGCATCTCTGTGCTAGATTTCAATCAGATCCTAGAGAGACTCACTTAACAGCTGTTAAGAGGATCCTCAAATATCTGAAAGGAACCACTAACCTTGGCTTGATGTATAGAAAAACATCAGAGTATACACTTTCAGGTTTTTGTGATGCTGACTTTGCTGGAGACAGAGTGGAAAGGAAAAGCACCTCAGGAAGCTGCCATTTCCTTGGAGCAAATCTTGTCACCTGGTCAAGCAAGAGACAGGACACAATTGCTTTATCAACTGCAAAGGCAGAATATGTCTCAGCTGCCACTTGCTGTACACAAACCATATGGATGAAGAATCATCTGGAGGACTATGGTTTGTTTCTGAAGAAGATTCATATCTACTGTGACAACACAGCTGCTATCTCCCTCAGAAAAAATCCCACTCTACATTCAAGAGCAAAGCACATAGAGGTAAAATATCATTATATTCGAGATCATGTTCAGAAGGGAACTCTATCATTATAGTATGTTGATACTGATCATCAATGGACAGATATCTTCACTAAGCCCTTAGAAGAAGATCAGTTTTTATTTATTCTTGAAAATCTGAACATGGACTTTTGTCCAGAGTAAGGTTTTTTTTAGAACTTCTGACCATGGTGCTTCTGAAGTCATCAGATGTTACCTATTCAGAAGGTACTCGATCAGAAGCACTTAACCCACCGGTTAAACTTCTGTGGTAGACAACAATACACGTGTCACTTCTTTTGTGACATAGTTCCTTGTGTCGTGTGGTGTATCTGCTATAATGATGATACCTACTCTCCTCCACTGTGTTATTTTCTGACTATTATTTTACAAACCGTTGATCTTGCTTTTTACTTTATGCTTCTTAAAATCTCAACGGTTACTATTAAACCCACTATACGCACGATCTTTCACACGATCTAATCTACACAATTACTCAAACGGTTTTCAAAACACTTGTGTGCATTGCATTTCATTCACTCTTCTCCCTCCAATATTTCCTTTCTCTCTGAACCCTAAACCTCGCATTCCTGAGAATCATGGGAAAATCTAGGAAATTGAAAGCAAATGTTACTGCTTCTTCCAAACTGACTGTCGAAGAGCAAGAGAAGCAAAGATTTAAAGAAGCTCAGCAAATTCTGAACGCGGCCAATGCGGTCACCTGCGTCAAGAAGATTGAAGAACTGGTTGTGTGCAACGAAGCAAGAGTGGACTTCGACAACCTGGCTGAGCATGGGGTTGACATCAGGGATCAAGTCGATTTGCAAGGTTGGTCTGGCTATTTCAATAGGCTCTGTGGTCCTATCTATTACAAGTTAGTTGTGGAATTCTGGAAGAATGCTGTCTGCAAAGACTACTATGTCGTTTCTCATGTATTAGATAGGAAGATTGTTATCTCTGAGGAATCCATTGCAAAATTGCTGGGAATGGAGTTTCAACAGGGCAAGAGAATCAAGAATGTGGATGCTAATGTTCCTGACATGAGGAAATTAGTGAATAAGGCCATTTATGACAACTGGTCTTTGGAGAAGACAAAGTATACCATAAAGAAATTGAAGCCAACAATGAAGATCTGGCAGAAGATCTTCATTTACTGCATTCACCCCAGAACAGGAGGAACTGATTACCTCAATGCGACTCAAAAGGTAATCATGTACTATATCTCTAAGGGTGAGCCTGTATGTCTTCCATTTCTGCTCTTCAACTGTAAGACCCAAGTTTTTCAGTTTATATCAAGTGAATAATATCCTATTCACGATTAGGGTCGATGTATCGTGAAAGGAAACCTGAACAAGAGTTTACTAAATGAAATAAATTTATGAAGGAGAAAGTTCAGGAAAAGTCTAAGGATTGTATCTAAATCGATAAAAGGTATAGCACGATCGATATACGCTTAAACCTAGGGCAGAAACCCTAGTGAATAGCTAGTTTTCACTTAGAGACACGTTGGGAACATATTCCAAAAATCTTCAGGGAAATGTTAGAATTTCTCTTAATCCATGTATAACAAGCGTTTCAAGGCGAAACCCTAGGATCTACGAACGTCCGATTCCAATCCTCGGAAGTTTGCCGAAACTAAAACCCTGATAGTTCAAGAACCCTAGAATCAACCGACGATGAGGACTTTTTCTATTCGGAGCTTCAAATGAAGATTCCACACGCTACACCCATTTCTCTTGATGATTTCAATCTTTCTTCAGAAGGAAGTTTTCTATTCCGACATCCACTGCAAAAAGTAACTTATCGGGTAAAATAGTTTTACACCGACTTTGTAGTAGTCACCTAAAATACAAGGAGACCTCTTTTTAGTTTTGGAATTCTTTCGCCAAAACATATCCTAGAATTCACGGAGAATGAAGCCGGAAAAATCGGAATCGCGAAACTTTCATTTTCCCGCGTTTTTCCATCCTCTATATATAGCATGAAAATGAGAAAAAATCACAAAACTTACCCATTTCTTCCCACCAAGGCCGCGAGCTTCACAAGAGGAGGAGGAGAAGAGATTTTCTTCATTTCTTGCTTGATCGTTGATTCAACAGTTGCTACTTGAAGGTATCGAGGTATAGTCGCTAATCCTTACCTCTGATCGTCGTTTCCGTAGCTTTTCACTATGTCTTTCTGTGCTCATAGTTTTGAGGTTTTTGCAAAACTATCCTGAATACTTCATTTTTCTATCTAAACATCTTCCCTACGTGCCCAAGAGCATGTTTAGCGAATAATACTGCGCCGATTCTCGAAAAACTACCGTCGAGTTTCAATTCTGCTTAAAATACCCATTTTGGGGCAAAGCTTCGTCCTTTGGACTGAAAACTATCGCCTTATCTTAGCGTTAGTAAGATTAGTCGCCATAATCGTCGTTAGTATCAACCCCATCTAATTTGTTTTTCGAAACTCTGATTTTGAAATTCTGAGCTGAAAATAATGACCAAAATACCCCTGCGACAGTTTTCGATCCGATAATTTTTCCGAGTTTAGATTCACCTTAGTTACGACTAATAATAACCTAGGAACCAAGTTTGATCGAAGAAAAATTGACACACACAATTACCATGTGTGGCCGAGAGCTACCCTAGGAGGAGGAAGAAAATTCTTTTTTCGAAAACTTGTCCTTTCGCGCTAGATTATCGTACCTCGGAGTATATGCTACTTCGTGTAACCTTAGTGAGAATTGATTGCTGAGTTTCTGATTGATTATGATGGAATTCTGTGGTTTTTGCTCTAAGGTTCTTTTGAGGAATTTCCCGAAGAACAAGGAGCTGATTGTGAAGGAGCGTTTGAAGAGAACCCTGGAGAATCTACAGGTGAGGGCTTCTCACTGAACTATTAGCTAATGCTTTAGGTGTCGACGTATTCGACTTGATTTACTGTTTATGCACTTGTTTGTGTTTGACTGGAAAAATGTTTTCTGAGGCTTCGGTTGACAATGTAGATTATTCATCTACTGACTGTTTTTTTTGAGTTTGAATCATATGCTATGTGCTAAATGGTTAATTTAGGATGTGTGATATCTGCTCTATATGCTAAGTGCTACATGATTAATCTAGGATGTGTTGATATATGTGCTATGATTGTTGAACTATGCTAATGTAACTATGCTATAACACATATATCTGTTATGCTTCAGAGTGAGGATAACGGGCATGTCATGCCGATTTTATTTTAAGATTTTGGGAGAGTTTGACGGGACGAACGGAGTTCGGGCCTTGTCATTGATTTAGTGGATCGAAACATTCTCTATGAATTACTTGGGGTTATGGGATCTTTGAAGACTCATAGGAAATACGATAAAACTAAATGGAAACTATTTTTACAAGGAAAATTCATAAGATATTAAACAACATCTAAACCTTTAAAATAAAGATAACAATCTCGGATGCAAGTTTAGTTTTGGAAAATGAGAAGTGTCGTCGAATCCAAATTTTGGGGAAACTGTAAGTTCCTGAGTATGTCGATACTCCTTCGCTCTTTGAGCAGTTTGTTTAGCCATCCAAGGGATGAGCCGAGAAGCTTCACTGAGGCGTGAGACCTTGTGAAAGCGTGAATCTTCACTGAGGCGTGAGACCTCGTGGAAAGCATGGATATTCACTGAGGCGTGAGACCTCGTGAACAGCATGGAACTTCACTGAAGCGTGAGACTTCGTGCAAGTGTGTAAATTCACTGAGGCGTGAGACCTTGTGAAAGCATAAAACTTCACTGAAGCGTGAGACTTCGTGATTTTATAAGACTCCACTGAAGCGTGAGACTTCGTGAGAGCATTGATGACTCGAAGAGTTATCGTGAGTGTTTGCACTCATTTTACGATTAATTGTATTTTGTCATAGAATCGACTTTTACCTTAGGGTATTCTTTTTAGAGACAATAAGTTAGCTAGAACACGTGGCGACGTGTCGAGTGAGGTCGGAGACGTTGTTTGACTAATCACTTTGCATTCATGCACTCATTTTGAGGTATTAACACGGGACGAACTCCGGACCTCGGTGGATTCCAAAATGGTCATAAGACCCGGATTTCCATATAAGAACACTGCGGTGATTCTTAGTAGCAGACGGAAATGGCAGACCTTCGGGTTCAGTGCTGATCTGACTACACTTTGTGTGGTATAAGAGACACGCGAGCGGAAATGGTCCCACCGTTGCTGGTGCTAGGATTGACTCGTTGATGCTCATCCGTTCCGGAATGCATTTGGTTAACCGGCATTGCATTTCATGCAACATGCATACTGACTTAGTTGCTGAGTGTGATTGATACTTGTTAATCTTACTTGATGCATGTTAATTGTCA
Source organism: Lotus japonicus (assembly GCF_012489685.1). NCBI lineage: Eukaryota > Viridiplantae > Streptophyta > Magnoliopsida > Fabales > Fabaceae > Lotus > Lotus japonicus. The sequence continues at coordinate 19,173,623 of NC_080042.1, read as the reverse complement.
TTATTATCGTTTATATTCATTGTGAAATATACAACCCTAGGATGCTATCTCTAATTTATAAGCCTAAGTGGCTACTCCTTATCTTTACCTATTGGATTTATTATTTATATAATTCTTTGGAGTTGACCCTCGCGTCTTCTGTGTGTGCTTTGGCGGACTACGCCCTTTGTCAGATGTCCATGGCGGACTGATTCACAATGGTTCACCCTTCGGGGGGAACTAAGTTTGAGATGCTGGAACAGGAGCGCATCGCGGTAGCGAGAGGAGGACGGATGGTGTACATAGACTTGGTCGTTCTGGATTCAGATTCGGACGATGATCACGCTAGCATGTAGGATTGAGTGTTAGTGTGAGCTCCTCGAGACATGATTAGTGTAGGAGTAGAGTCTTAGCTCTGACCGTCATGTTTCTATTTGGGGACAGGGTAGTTTCCTACCGATAGCTTTTTGTGTGGTTTCTCTACGGAAATCACAGAGAGTTGGTTGGACTAGGGGGTCTTGTTTTAGGCCGTTTGGGCTGACCTATTCTCATTTTTGAGGGACAGTGTTGCGGACACTTGACCTTTCTTTTGGATCGTACATTTTGCCTACGGGCGTTACTTTCTGTTACTTCCCGTCACTGGAGGTTTACTCGTGACGTGGTTTGCTACTTACAGCGGGGGCTGTAATTATATTGTATATTAGTCATGTTATCTTTTGTTGGGAGTTTATTTCTTTCAGTTTCTAATTCTATTATCGACAAAAAAAAAATATTCACGTTTTTCCGCATTAAGTTTCTTTTGGTTAATAAAGTGACGCCACCGAAATCGGGGTGTTACATCAACTATCTGAAGGAATGTGTTGAGAAGTCAAGAACTACTGCAATTAAGACCAAGAGGTCTATCTCCTACATTCCTTATGGCAGGCTGCTTGTTGGTAAATCCGCAAGTGTACGAATCCACCCGGTTTTAATTATCGAACCACAGGGATTGCGAGTGACTAAATTCGGCTTAAGCCTTGAGTTTGAAGGTTTGTTTTATTAAGATAAAGATATATCGAAGTAGCAAAGATAAAATAAACAAAAACTCAGAAAAGAACATGCTTTGGGTTCTTGCTCAACTAGTCAATTCAAGTACATCATTCTAAGCACTTGAACTCATGAATCTCTCCTTGATGATATAGCCTAGTTACTCACTTATTGATTCCTCACATAAGCAATTCTCTCATACTAAAAGCTAAGCCCATTGAGTACTTAGTCATTTATATGAGGTTTTAGATCATGCAAATTTAGGCCATCAAACCCCAACCCTTCCTCTATTCCTAGTAGCAAGCATAGAAGGGGTAATCCCAAATCGGTTCCCTAATCTATAACAAACTTCCGTTCTGATTATAGAAAAGCATAAAGCAAGCATGCATACAAGCTTAGATTGAAATTCAAAATATGGGATTCAAGAAAAGAAGAAGAACATGTGGGAAAGAACATAAGATTATAACTCAAATATGAAAAGTCTTACAAAGAAAACCAAAGCAATAGAAGAGAGATAGAGAGATTAGCTTGGAAGCCTTCTCTCACTCTCCTAGATGTTCCTCTCCTTCTAAACTTATGTAAAAATGGAATAGATATCAAAGATTACCAAAGAAAATGACTAAAATCCTATTTATAGGCAAAAATCACGAGTTTGGGCTGTTCCGGGCGCTCAGGCGCCAATTCAGAGCGCCTGAGCGCCAATTCCATGCTGAAAAAGTGCCTCTGGAAGGCAATTAGCGCCTAGGCACCAATTCAGAGCGCCTAGGCGCCAATTCCAATTTCTGGAACAGGGCAATTGGCGCCTAGGCGCCAATGCAGCATGCCTAGGCGCTCAGACTCGCTGGAAAGTCCCTTGATCTTCATTTTAACTCCTCTTTACTCCTCTTTAAGCCTCCATTCAATTCTCCAAGCCTCTAGACCTTCCCTCTTAAGCTGATTCAACCTGAAACCTTGATGAACAAACTTGAAAAATATCTTGAAACTTAAAGGTCAGTTTTGCACAAAGGCCCTCAAAACAAGTGGAACTTACCTAAGACTCCTAAACTCTAATAAAATGCAACTAAAGTCCCTAATAAACTATGAAATTACCTAAGTGAAGCAAAAACACAAAGAAAGATAAAAATGCATGAGAATGCATGAAACACTACATGAGACTCAACAAAAAGACTCAAAACTAGCAAGGAAATGACCCTAAAAACACTACTAAATCCGGGTCATCACTGCTCTCAGATATTTTCACCCAGAACAAACTGGTCAAGACTCTGTTTGACCTAGGACTTCACGAGGATCTGGCTATGTCCATTGGAGATGCTCTCAATGGGACTAAGTTGAAGAGAATGCAGATCATTGACAAAGTTCAAGTTGAACCTGTTGAAGAATCATCTGAAGAGGTTCGTCAGAAGAATCACCCTGTTGATAACTATCCTCTCTGGTCTAAGAAGGATAATCTAGCCAGCATTCTAGAATATGTGAGAATGCTCAGAAGTAAAGGAGATTCAATCACTCTCGAGGAATTTATCAAAAGTCTCCCTGATAGTCCTCCTGAGGTACCAACAAGGAAGTCCAAGAGAACAATTAGCAGCAAGCCTTCAGATCCCAAAGGCAAAGGGATTCTGATAGAGGAAACCAAGAAGATGAAAGCTGCATCAAAATCTGTATTCATCAGGGAACCAATTCCAGAACCCTCTCCCGAAAGAACTTCAGTGGAGTCACCTCAGAAATCTCAGTCTGATAGCTATGAGAGCTCTATGGCTTCCTCCTTTGGAACTCAAGAAGAAGAAGATGACACCAACAGAGGAGGAGCTGTTCACTCTAACTCTGAAGAAGTTTCACCTAGAAGGGATGTCAAGAGGAAAGCTGTTATGGAAGAATCTTCTGGTGAGGAAACTGAAGATGATAATGTTCCTCTGGCCAAGAGGCAAAGAATTCAAGAAATTCAAGTTGAGGAAGAAGTTGAGCAGGGTGATTGTGAGATTATTGGGAATGTGCTTCAAGTTATAAGGGAATCTCCAGAAGCTGAAGAATCCACCGATTCTGATGAAGCGCCCATAGCCAAGAGGAAGAAACTGCCTTTGAAGGGTCCACTTCAGAAGAAGGGGCCATAACCAAAGCAAGCATCTGAGAGTGCTTCAGAGGTACAAAGGGAAAGGAGATCAAAGATAGCCTCTGATCCTGCAAGGACTGCCAGACTCACCAGATCTACTATCATCAGAGATTCAAGTAAGGAACTTACTGAAAGCATTAATTTAGATTCTGCTTTAGTAGTTATTCCTGAACAACCTGTATCTATATCTACATCCTGTAGGATCACGCGCTTACCACTACGCCAAAACCAATTGGTGTTAGTGAGGGCGCAACGTTATTTCTTATAGCGTAGCAGACAGCGCCCCGTTTCGAATGCTACCTGCAGGCAGGATGCTGGCCCACCTGGACCCAACAATCCCCCCCCCCAGCACCTGCCAGCCAAACTAGCTGCACAGCATGCCTTCCGTGGGATTCGAACACGGGACCTGGCTCTGATACCACTTGAAGGTATGAAAAACGACTAGAAGGGGGGGTTGAATAGCGTTTTCAATATAAAAACTTTCCCCTTAAGATTTAAAGTAAATCTTTTCGGTTTCTCTAAGATAGATGGTGCAGCGGATAAAGATAGAGAGAAGAGAATGGCACACAAGTATTTTATCCTGGTTCACTTGATAAATCCCTCAAGCTAATCCAGTCCACCCGTTAAGGTGATTTCTTCCTTCTTAGAATGAAGGCAATCCACTAATCAGATAATTGTTACAACTGCACTTGAAACCTACAAGTGACTAACAATACACTGACTTAGCTATCACTAAGATTCACTCTCTTAGTCTTCTCTAGGATCCGATCAACCTTGATCTCCTAAAGGAATCACCACTAAGATTCACTCTCTTAGTCTTCTTAAGGATACTGACCTACCCGGTCCCTTAAGGAAAATCAAACAACTGTTTGAGGTTGGTGTTTACAAAGGTTTGCTTCTAAATAAGCTGAGTGTAAACCAAATAAGAATAGATGAAGAAAGTAGAGGCTTGAATCTTCTCTTGTATTGCAGCTTTTTGTTTTCTCTCGCTCTTCTCGCTCTCTTAGTCTTTCTTCTTTTCTTCAGCCTTTTATAGTCCAAGGTGCAAAGGATATTTCTGTTGAGAGAATATGACCGTTGGAGGGCATTTCTGGAACTTCCAGAACCTGCTGTGGCTGAACCTTGGTAGGTAGGCTTTTCAGAATAGTACACTGCTCTTGTACTTCTCGATAGAGACATTTGCCTTTAACCAATGACTTCTGATCAGAGGAATGCTTCGTGTTGGAACTTGTGAAGCTTGGTGATCAGAGTCAGAGGGAAGCTTGGATCCTCTGACCTTCGTTACTTCTGCTTCTGAACCTTCAGAGCTTCTGGACCTTCAGAGCCTCTGGTCCCTCAGAGCTTCTGATCCTCTGATCTTCTGATCCTCTGATCCTCAGATCCTCTGATCCTCAGATCTTCTGATCTTCTGATCTTCAGTTCTTCTGATCCTCTGATCCTCAGATCCTCTGATCTTCTGATGAATATATCTTCTGGTGTAAGAATCAGAACCTGTTTGTCAAAACACTCAAGACAAACATTAGAGTATCATAGTTGTTCATCCACAAATAAATACTTGTTATCATCAAAACATAGAGTTGTACCACATGACCAAATCTTGATCTTACAATCTCCCCCTTTTTGATGATGACAAAACCATGTATTTTGATGAACAACTCTAAACAAATAAACTGAATACACTCAGAGTATAAGGTATCAGAGTTAAAACTTATCCTGATGTGTATAGTTTTTCTTGCTCCTTCTGAATCCAAGACTCGTGCTTGATTCTGAGCTAAGCTCCCCCTGAATCTAATACTTAATATCAACGTTAGTAATATCTAGATTCTGAGCTAAATAATATAGGAGTTGTCAAGATACTATAAGTTCTCCCCCTTTTTGTCATAAGCAAAAAGAATGAAGGTGGGAAAAAATAGTAAGAGCATAAGACGAAATACTCCCCCTCAGAAGTAATACCAAGGGATACTTGGCTGCTGATTAGTATATCTTCTTATGAGAGCAGAAGTGTCAAAGTCCAGAGGTTCTGGTGACATCTCCATTCTGGAAAAAAATTCCATCTTCAGATGCTTCAGAATGAGAAGCTATGAACCTACTCTTCTTCTGATGACGCAAGTCAGAAGTTGTAGTAGCATCTTCTGATGTCGTTGCTTCTGGTTTGACAAGTTCTGAGTCTTTGTTTCTATCTGAAACGGTCATGCTCATCTCTACAAGCTTTTTCAGCTAGCTTTGACTTGACCAAATCTTACTCTACCGATGCCTCCAAGATTAACTTCACCTTCAGGTTCAAGTTTTGGATCTTGGGACATATGTCTTTCTCCCGTCATGTGTTGCTTGCATCCACTGTCCAAGTTCCATGGTTGGAGTTTCGATGGACCTATTGAAGATATCTGCAACATATATAATCTTATCCCTAGGTACCCACTTTCTGGGTCCTTTCTTGTTAGTTAGCCCAGAAGTTCTGACAACTTTGGGTCTTTCAACAGGATAATATACAGGAATTTTTGCATGATATTTAGACATGGAGAAAGATCCCTTTATAAGAGGAGGTTTAGCAGCTTCAGCAGGTACAGGGTCAGGCAATATGGTACCAGAGGGAACAAAGCATTCATACAAAGATTTAGCTTTAGGCACAGAGGGCTCATTTCTAATTGGTTTAGAATACCCAATGCCACGCATTCCATTTCTGCTCACGCCATAGATCAATGAAGCCATCAAGCTTCTATCTACGCTTTTAGCCAGGAATCTTTGAAAAGATTTTTCATACTTAGATTCATGCTTACTATCAGAGGCATCGCAGGCAATAACTTCTTCTAACTTAGCAATTTGATTCTTAAGCACAGAGTTAGAATTAACTAAAGCATGGTTATCATTTTTCAAATCAGATATGATTTTCTCATGTTCAGAAGAAGTTTCAGAGGCAGCAGAGAAATTCTTTTTCAACCTTTTATGCTTAGTCAAGAGAGAGTTATATTTATCCATAATTTCAGACAAAGCATCTTTAAGTTCAGAAGTTGAGAAAGAATCAAATACCTCATTTTCATCGTCAGAGTCTGGATCTCCTTCTGATTCTGAGTCAGAGTCAACAACATCCTTTGACTCTGCTTCTTTGTCTTTGACAATAGCCATGAGTCCTTGGACTTCACCATCAGAGTCAACATCCTCTGACTCTGATTCATCAAATGTCACCATCAGACTCTTCTTCGTATTGAAGTGCTTCTTTGACTTCTTGTCCTTTGATGAGCCTTTGAATTTGCTCTGCCTGTGCTTCCAGATGCAGTTGAGCTTTCTGGATATCAGAGTCAGCTCATCTTCATCAGAATCTTCTGATGCTTCTTCAGATTCTTCTGCTTCTGCTTGGAGAGCCTTAGCCTTTTCAGATTTGGATTTCAAGGCTATAGACTTCTTCTTCTGATCCTGATGTACAGCACGCTTTAGTTCATGACACTTCAGTATGCTTATGAGTTCTTCCAAACTCATCTGCTCAACATCTCTAGTTAACTCCAAGGAAGTTATCAAAGGCATCCAGTTTTCAGGAAGACCTCTAAGGATCCTCATGACATGATCCACAGTGGTGTAGCCATTGTTGAGGGGTCTTATTCCAGCAATAATCAACTGGAATCTGGAAAACATATCCTCAATGGATTCGTCAGGTTCCATTTGGAAGGATTCATACTGCTTGATTAGAGACAACGCCTTTGTCTTTTTCACTTTCTTGTTTCCTTCATGAGACATCTGCAAGGATTCAAAGATGCCCTTGGCGGAATCACGATCAGTAATTTTCTCATATTCTTCATATGAAATGGCACTTTGCAGAATAGCTCTTGATCGGTGATGATCTCTGAACTCCTTCTTTTGATCTTCACTCATCTTCTTCCTTGGGATCTTTACACCATGTACATCAACAGGAGGGGTGTAGCCATCAACAACAAAATCCCAAAGATCAGGATCAAAGCCAAGAAAGAAGCTTTTGATTCTATCTTTCCAGAAATCAAATCTCTGACCATCAAAGATAGGTGGTCTTGCACTGTATTGATATTTGCTTGTAGTAGTGGTGGAATCCATGAGTTTTTCACACTGGCCCGGATCTACTGAACACTGTTAAGTGTGGTAATCAGAACTTGCGCTCTGATACCACTTGTAGGATCACGCGCTTACCACTACGCCAAAACCAATTGGTGTTAGTGAGGGCGCAACGTTATTTCTTATAGCGTAGCAGACAGCGCCCCGTTTCGAATGCTACCTGCAGGCAGGATGCTGGCCCACCTGGACCCAACACATCCCTGTCAACCTCAATCCAAACAGTTCCACCTCAAACAGAACCTCATACACAAACCATATTTCAAGCCGAAAAACAAGCTCCTCACTTAAACATCCAAACTGCTACCACTTTCATTCCATCCATCCCAATTCAAACCTCTTCCACATCCACCACCACTGAGTCTGTACCTCTCTTCAATTCATTCATTAAGGGTATCGCTCAGAGTGAGGCCACCTTGAGGGACTTGGTTCAACAATTCACACCCAAGCCCCCATCCATCTCAAGAACCCTTCTGATAACTGAATCGGGTGAGATTCCTGCTGAGAAAGACGATGAAGATGAGGATGTTCAGATTCTAGAATCTCCTTTCAATGTGCAACCTATCCAGTAGGTAGCCTCCTACTTTGAAGATGTGTTCCCGGATGCTGCTGTTGAGTCCTCCTATGTGTCCTTGTCTCACTACTCCACAGTAAACTCAAGAGATCTGAGTTTCACCTTGCCTGAGAAGACAGCTACATCCAGGCAAAGACAAGAGACCATTCCTGAGATTGAACGCATGGATGAATCAAATCATTCTGGACAAGGAAAGGTTCATGTGGATGAATCAATACCTTCAGGGCAAATGAGAACTGAAAGTTCTAATGCATCAAGTTCTAATGCAACCAACACTCCTCAGCCAATCATGGATCTGGCACCCTCCTTCAGGCCACAAAATCTCATTCAGCTCATTCAGGAGTTCTCTGATGAAGCAACCAGAAGACTGCAATGGCTGTATCAGGTAACTGACAATCAATTTGATGCATCTCTGGTTTATGGTATGTGGTCTGTCTTCGGACGATGGTCAGAAAGTAGAGCTTCTGAGATTGAGAAGCAGCTTAGCAGAGAGAAGCGTCTGAGAGTTCATGATGCCTCAGAGAGAGCTTATGAGCAGAGGCAGAGGGTGTTACACAAAGTTTGTGAACCCATGAGAAGGGAAATGGCTGCAAGAACTCATGTTGTCTCTGAACGTACCTCAGAAGATGCTGATATGATTCCAGCAGAGGTTGCAGAGGACAGTGCTGAAGAGATTATTATTCATTAGGCTGTAGAGGTTGATAAAGTTCGGATGGAAATACCTACTCAAGCTGCGGCAGAAGTTCAGGCACCTACAGATGTTCCTATTCAAGCTCCAGAACCAGCTCCACATCCAGAAGTTGCTCTCCTGGCTGCCAGAATTGATAGGATACAAGATGATCAGCAGAGGCTGTTTCAGATGGTTGAGCATCAAGGCCTCATTCAGATTGAACAAAGTCGGCAGATTCAAGAATCTTCCAGTAGAATGGAGAACATGATGAAGTATCTGATCGAGAATCTCTCATCTTCATCAAAGCCTTGAACACCTCTCATCTATCTTTCATGCATATTTATTCATCTTATTTGTCTGTGAACTTATTCTATGTTTGACCCTATTTTATTATCTCATGTGTTTCTGCTACAACTTAATTAATGCACCGTCCACATCTCTTAGTAACTCACATGCATTTATGTTCGATGAGTTTTATGCATGTTTTTCTGTTACTTCTCTTCTTTATAATCTATTGCTTTCCTTCTTCTCCATCACCATTCAACTCATTCCTTTCTCTCCTCAAATCAAAATTTCTTATGTTGATTTGATTTCTGAACTTAAGGCTTTGGTATTTGACCAGACCTTTCACTGGAGTGTCAATCTTTCACTCACTCAAATCTCCCAAGCTCTTGCGAAAATTGAGTATCTACTGGACTATTGGCTGACATCGTATCAGACCCACTGTCTGCACACTCTTCGGAAAGTTCTGAAAGAACTCCTTCACCTGGCCTCTCACCGGAAGGACCTTGAAGTTCAATTCGAGAGCATTTGTCTGCTCATTGAACATGAAAAGAGGAAACGAGAAGATCAAGAAGAAGCCGGTGAAGTGCTTCAAGCTGCTGCCTCCTCTTATGCCATCCATGAGAGTGAGACTCTGAAGGAAGAACTGGCTGCACAGTTAGCTTTCATTGATCAGGACATTCGTCCTTTGCACCTTCAACTTCTTTCAATGAAGGAATCTCGTGCCTTCTTATGTGCCTAGGAATTGTTCTTCTAGTTTTTTCTATCCTCTGTACTCATTTCCGTTCAATAATGATAACGTACGTGTTATCTGCGTTAATTCTCTGTTGTTATTGTTTTTGTTTTTCAATCTTTTTGCTTATGACAAAAAGGGGGAGTACATAAAATGGTTTTTGATAAACTTTTAATTTTGTTTATATAATATAAAACAAGTTGAGGAGAATAAGTATCAAATACTTATAGCACATAGATATTGCCAAGCGTCCTAAACAAGGAATACATTTTGTTCAATCTTCTAAACAAATATGCCTCTGACGCCTTATCCCAATACACCTGGACAATACTCTATGTTTCCATGTGATCTACGCAAGTTCTGAACCATCAATTTCTGATGAGTGTACATTCTTCTATGCGGGGAGTCAGAGGAAGACCCCAGCTCAGAATCAAGTGCAATCCTAGATTCAGAAGGAGCAACATAAACCGTTACACAAGGATAAGTTTAAACTCTGATCTCTTCTCTCTTGTGTATTCAGTTTATTGGCTAAGAATTGTTCATCAAAATACTTGTTTTGCCATCATCAAAAAGGGGGAGATTGTAAGATCAAGATTTGATCAGTGGTTGCATCTCTATATTTTGATGATTACAATTAAGGTTTTTGAGGATGAGCAATTATGGTACTCTAACGTTTGTCTTTTATAGTTGTGACAAACAGGTTCTGATTCTGACCCAAGCCGATTCCATCAGAAGAAGAAGACCCAAGGGTAACCAAAAAGAGAGTTCTAAAGCTTATCATGTTCGTTCAGAACAGTGGCAAATCCTTCAGAAGCTCTGAAGATAGAAGCTCTCAAGAGGTACTGAAGAACCAAAGTCAGAAGTTCTGAAGACCAGATGTTCTAGAAGGAACGGTCCTGAAGTAGAAGACTCAAGTTCTGAAGACCTATAAGAAGTTGGCTCTGAAGACCCAAGCTATTCTAGCTCTGGCGTTCAGAAGTTCTGAGGAACATGCCCAGAAGCAGAAGTTGCAAGGTCAGAGGATCCAAGCTTCCGTCTGACTCTGATCAGAAGCTTCACCAACGTCCATCTGAAGCAATCTAGATCATAAGTCAGCTGGTAAAAGGACAAGTCGCTGTTATAGTACACATCGTACAGTCACAGCCTGTCCGCCACCTACCTCATTCAGCCTAGCAGTCTGATATTACAAGATTGCCACTCCAACGGGCAAAACCCTAGCTAAGGCTACATCATATGCCTTGGAGTATATAAGGGCTGAAGATAGAAGAAAGAAGCTAAGAAACATTGCTGATATTCTGGAATTCATTCTAATCGATCTCTTAGCAATATTTCTTCACTACTCTTAAACATCTGAGTTTAACACTAGCTTTTCAGAAGCGATTTTTGTAAACCCAAAATCTTTTACAAACACTTTGTAAAGTTCCTTAAGAGACCAAGTTTGGTCGGATCTTGAGAGGACTGAATCAAGTTTGGTTCAGTGTTTAGCTAGTCTTGAGAGGATCGGTAGATCAGCTTCTTGAGAGTATACTAGTGAGAAAATCAGTGTACTGTTAGTTGTAAGACCCGAAATTTAATAGACCGCTTATTTACTTAATTTCTTTTAATTAAGGTAACCCGTATTATTTAATAATTATTTTTGATTGAATATTATTCACGCCACGACGGCGGGAAATACCTTAAGGAATACTTTCCTTACAATCATTTAATCGCGTGTTTATATTTATTATTTCTATATTATTTTCTTAACTCGAATCTAATCGCGATTCGAGAAAATTAATTAAGTAGTAATTAATTTCAATATTTTGATTTTATAAAGTTATTTAAAAGTAAGGATTTAATTTTAATTATTTTTGTGTGTATTATTTTATTTTTTAATCTTAATAATTTCTACTCTTTATTTATCCCTTTCTTTAATGAAGAGATGACCTGCTCTAACAGGTCACCTTTGTTATTTACCTATGTTAGCCTATCAAGCATCACAAAGGAATATTCTTTATTCCTTTTCTTTCTCAACCAATCATTCAAAATATCTATTTTTCCTCTCATCCTCACCACACATTCAAATTTCTGATCACACTCTCTCTCCACGTGGGCCCACCCACACCCAATCAGAATTGTATACTCTCTCTCTCCTCATTCACTCTCTAACGCTCTCATTCTCCCCTCTCACTCGACATCTCTCTTTCTCTCTTCTTCTCCAAACCCATTTTCCTCTTCTTCTGATACAGCAGCAAGAATCATCACCCTCACCATGTTTCCCTCCTTCCTCTCACGCCAGCAACCACCGCGTGCCAGCCGCCACCACCGCGCCCTCCTCACGCGAGCCAGAGCACCACCACCTTCTCCCTCACGAACCAGCACCATCAAGCCATCATCTTCCTCTTTTCCTTACCTCTGGTTCAGATACGAGCACACCACCAACGCCCAACACCATGAACGACGCCGCCACGGCCACCAGGAGGCGAAAACCAGAGAAAACGAAACCCTAGCCGCCACCTTCAAAGTCCGATCTTCGGTGAACCTTTTCGTTTTTGGAAAAACCAACCACACCATGGAACTCCCCTCGACGTGCGCTGCAAAACCCCTAAAGAAATTTCGGATTCCGACAACCTTCGCCGGAAGCCGCCGCCAACCACCGTCTTCTCCGGCGAGGGCTCGCCGGAGGACTCACTGAGCTCAGAACCATGGAGCTCTCCTTCCCCTCTTGTCAAATTGATAATCAATTTTTGGTAAGGAACTCTAATTTCTTCCAATTTTGGTTTGCCCCTTCCAAAACCCTAACTCTATTCCTCTTATTCATCTCCTGACTTCACTTCTTTGGGCTACATGCCATGGTTGTGCCGCTTGATGATCACACATGGGGAGGGCAGCCATGACCAGCAAAGGAGAGCCCTCCTACTGCCTTCAACTTTGATAGGGTTGGCATTCTAAATTGCATCGAATGATTACTAGAGTCTTTATGCTTCTCTAAGTCTTAAATCATTGTCATTTTTGTTGTCCAAGAGCCTTGTAAAATTAATGGAGGAATATAGAATAGTGTATGTGTGTGTGGTGTGAGTGATAGTGTTATGGTTGTTGATTTCTGAGGGCATGAGGGTTCAGCCCTTACTGTGCTTGAAAAGCTTTTGCGAAAACCCACATAAAACTGTTGTTGTTTTCGAAAGTAGTAGCCGCTGTTCTTTCAAAATCGTGTGTTTAGGTTCATATTTTGGAACTGTGTTCTTCATAAAAGTTGTAGCTTTTTCCGTTAGCAAACTTTTGCCACTGGTTTCATGTCATTCCGATTTCTCTAGTTCCAGTTATACGCATTTTAGTGAGCGCGGGTTAAGCTGTCTCGTTTCTCACGAATTGCTGTAGTATTTGATTTTTCCCGAATTTTGTACTACGAATTTGGACTTGAAAATTTAGGAGGATTTACGAAACCGGTAGATGAAGTCAGGATATAAATATTAGATTTTTCGGAGTTTATTTGACGTATTTAAAAATTATCCAAAGTCGCTGTACAGTTTATAATCGTTTGACAAAATTAGTTATTTCAAGTGAAAATAATTGCTTTGGGAAATAGATGAGAAAACCTTTTATTTTAAAAAGATAGTGCGATGATTTGGAGCAGGAAAACATATTTTGAAATTTACTTATGTACGTTGTTTATTCGTTATGAAAATCAAGAACATTTGAGCCTTTATGCACATTTATTCGTTAAAGAGCGATTGCGAAAAGTTTTGTAAGTCAAACGAGTTTTTGGAGTGTTATAGAATAAGTGTTAAAATATTACCTCGTTGTGAATGGATGCTTAGGAATAACAAGATTGGATAGAGATAGAACAAATGAGTTTGGATTTCCGAGTGAGGAATTAGAATTTGAAAGGTAGTAATTAGAATGGATTAAGTTGTGATGGAAATCTTAATGTTGGAAGATGACTTAGGATTGAATCTTGAATTCCAAGAAGTTTATGAGCTTTATTGTAAATACTTGATTTTAGAAGGTCTAGATTTGAAACTTTGGAAGTTCAAGGACTTAGAAGTAATTAAGGGATTGATTGAGGACTAGAAGTTATTTCTTAGAGATTGAGGACTTATCTATAAGTTTGGGATTTTTGTAGAACCAAAGTGGAGTTTCGAAGAGACTAGGGTTTTGTGTCTAATGAGATATCGCGAGTTTAAGTTTAAGAGAAATGATTCGATCGTTTTGAAGGAGCTTAAGAGTCTTGAATAAGTACATGATCATTATAAAAAAAATGAGTTGGTTGTCTTGGAAGTTAACTATGGTTTATGGATTTCTTTATAAGAATTAGTGAATTTGATAAGAATTGATAAGGATACAGTGTTGACTTGAGGAATGGATTGTGAGAGCGAGTTGAGACATTAAGTTGTTGTAGGTTACTTGATAAGTAAGTATTGAGGATAAAGAGGATTATGGAATAGAAAATGGGAAGAGATTACTTAAGGATGATGATAGGAGAATGCTATTGCAGATGTTGTGTTAATTGCTTTAACGGGAAGTTGTGTGTAGTATTGCGAAAATACCTCAATGAGTATCCTATTAGAGACTGAGATCTCTAAGGAAAACGAGAGGAGTAAGTACTAGTAATGTGTACATTTCTATTTTAACAAAGATATGAGTATTTGGTTTTAAAGCTGATTTACTAAGTCAAAAACTTTTGAAGCATTGTTATTGTTTTGTTATCATTATAATGATTTGTCTTAATTTCAGCGATTGATCCTAATGGTTTATAACCATTGCGAAGATTCAGTTTAACTTGTGTTTTCTTTGTGTCTTTTGCTTGAGGTTGTAGCTCTAGACTTAAGTAGTAAGTAGCGCGATTAGTGATTTCGTTCAATATGCTTATGAAAGGTACGAAGAACGGAAGCACCTTGCATCGAAGCTACACAATGGAATGAAGCGAGTCTACACTGGGAAAGCAAATATGTGATTGGATTGGAGTTGCAACTTAGTAAGGGAGTTGGCTAAGGTGAGGGCAACTTACTTACTAGCTATTGATTTATAGGCGTCGATAATTCTGACTTGAATATTGCTTGATATTGAATATTGCTTGGATATTGTTTATCGCTTGAACTGGGAAATGTTTTCTGGAGGCTTCGGCCGAGTGAACTTATATGAGACGTGTGTCTCCGTTTTCTGAGAGGCTTCGACCGTTTATTGGTTTCTGCCTTATGATTCCCGCACCGTATTATTGTTGCATCGCTCTTTAGAGCTGAATATTGTTGAATTGATATCGAATTGTGCGTGTTGACGCGACTGCGAAGCGTAGGACATTTGAGTTGATTTTGTTGATCTTTCGGGTTGAGAGGAAACCCGAGGCAAGGTCTGACGGAGGTCTGAGACCTAGCCCTTCTTTTGAACGCTTAGACTTTTCCCGGGGATTGTATTTGGGGGATTTGGGAAACTCGGAATAGTTAGAATTTGAGAACTTATGGCACTTGAATTTCAATAATAAACCTCATAATTTGATTAACTTAACTTGAACTTCTTTGATTAATTAACGAGACCTTTAGGGAAGTTTAAGAGTTGGAAATGATTGTGAAAAACGAGAAATAGTCGACAAGCCTTGAGTTTGGAGTTTTGTGGTGGTTGCTATGAGGGTGAACCACAGTTACGAGAGAAAGTCACCGAGTACTTTTAGTACACTCGCTCGTTGGAGCTTCTGTCGTAGAGTCGACATTGATTTGAGTTTATTGAGAATTGGTGGACACCACGGGGGTGAGCCACGGTGACGAGAGGAGGTCACCGAGTACTTTGGTACTCTTGTTGTTGGAGTTTATGTCGTAGGGTCGACATTAAACCCTTGAGTTTTGAAATTGAGATTTAAGCTAAAGACTTGCGTTGTGAGGACGATTCGATGTTTGGCTAACCATATTGCATCATGCATACATTCGAGGTTGAGACAGTCGAAAGATTGGGCCTCGGTGAAGTTGGGACGACTTCACGAAGGTTGGGACGACCTTCATCGAAGAACACTTGGGTGTATCTTCGGCATAGCGGGCAGAGTGGTACGACCTAGGGTGGTTGGGACTGATCTGACTATGCATGGGTTGTAAGCGACACCCGAGCAGAGTTGTCGACACTAGGCCGGTGTAGGGCAGACTCGTTGGTGCCCATCCCAAACAACTATCCGGATCATATTGAATTGCATTTCACGCATACATGCACCCTAACTGGAATTGTGTGATATTGTCTATTGAATTGTTAATTAGAGCCTTGATAACATGCTAAGTATATACCTTAAGATATGGAACTAAGAACCTATATAAGTATATACCCCCTTTTGTCGCATGTTGATGGTATATCTATTGTATACTGTGAGTTGACCCTCGCGCCTTGGCTTTGGTTGTATGTTTGTGTTTGGGCGGTCGGCCTGCTGCCAGACGACGAAAGTTGGTGATATGAGCAGATGCTACTCCATGTGGAAGGACTATAGAAGACTCGAAGAATAGAGTCGGGTTTAAGGCTAGAGCCTTTGGGTAGAATAGCTTACCATTATTTGTTTAAGCTTGTAGGATAATTTTATGATTCGCATTTGAGGTTTTGGGTAGGTTCCGGTGCATTGCTTTCTTATGGTTACCCAGTGTGGAAATCATAGGGAGTATATCGGATCTATGGAGTCATTGCATAGTGGGTCCGTTGTTAGATCTTATTCTATTTGTCCTGTCCTTTATTTTGTGCCTTGGTCAAGGCCAGATGTAAATTATTTACGGTTGGGAGTATGCATTACATGTTTTAGAAATGCTTCGAAAAGGAAAAAAAATAATACTCACATTTATAAATCAGTTTTTGGAAAAGGTTGTATATTTACTTTAACATGTTACTACCGTGGCACCCGAAAATTGGGGTGTTACATTAGTCACTTAGCAGGTTGCAAGTGCAGTTGTAACATTCATTGATTTTAGTGGATTGCCTTCATCAGAAGAAGGAAGAAATCACCTTCACGGGTGGACTGGATTAGCTTGAGCTTTTATCTCAAGTGAACTAGGATAAAATACTTGCGTGCTCTACTTCATATTCTTCAGTACCTAGTTCTTATCTTTAAGTTTATCAAAACTTCAAAAGGGGAAACTTTTGTTTAAAAACTCTATTCAACCCCCCCCCCCCTTTCTTGTGTTTTTCGCACCTTCATTTTCATCATCAATTACCACAAAAGTTGCAAGACCCGTGGCTGCCCTTTCCTGAACATGGGGAGCTACCGAGAGACCTCCATGTCCTACAACTAGATGAAAAGCTAGCTCGGTCTCAATAGCTTAAACATGACAACAAACACGTGATTGATGATACCGAACAAGCAGCGACGTTCATGGTTCCTTCGTCGGTGAATGATGAAAAAAAAAGTGAGAAATGGAATCAAGGAAGGTTGCATGAAGAAGAAAAAAGTAAACCCTAGAGAAGAAGGGATTGAGGAATCTGGAATTGGAAAATTGGAGAGTGTATGGCTGCTAGGGTTTTTTCAGGTAGAGGAAGAAAATACAGCTGAAACATGTAGGGCCAGCTCCAATACTTTGATATAAAAATGTGAATAGAACATAGCGGGAATTGAAAAAAATTAGAGGAGGGAAAAGTTAAATTAAAATGAATAAGTTAAATTAGAGGAGGGAAAAAATTAGCGGGAATTGAAAACATAAGGGGAATCAATTATTTATAATATGGACAAGTTAAATTATCTTAAGAATCAATTAATTACTTGTGTATTTTCCCATGTACCAAAAAATAATTAATTACTTGTGTCAAGAATCACTTTAATCATCTTGAGAATCAATCAATCACTTTAAGAACAACTTTAATCATCTTAAAATTAATTAGTGGCTTTAGAAATCACCTTAGTCCTGCTAAGAATCACTTACCTAGGTTAAGGAACATCTCAAAAATCAAATATTTATAATATGGATAGCTTAAATCTTAATACATGACAAATAACCAGGTTAAGAACATTTTAATCATCTTAAGAATCAATTAATCACCTTAAGAACAACTTTAATCATCTCTAAATTAATTACAGGAATGAAAAATCACATTAGTCATCATAAGAATCACTTACGTAGGTTAATGATTATCTTAAGAATCAAACATTTATAATATGGATAAGTTAAATTATCTCAAGAACCAATTACTTGCGCCAAGAATCACTTTAATCATTATATGTTTCAATAAGGTCAAGTCTGGAGTCTGACTGAACTGGAGCAAACGGAACAGCTTGATCAGAGTGAGGAGCTTGTGCACAGGATGAGGCAATGTTTGTAACTGGAATAGGAGCGAGCACCTGAGCTTTAAGGGCAGCAGCCTCAACTTCTAGTCTCGCGGCTTGTTCTAGAGCATCAAGCCTAGCAGACTCACGTAGAGCTGCTTCCAGCCTGGCAGCAACTTCTGCTTCCTCTTTCTTCTTTCTTGTTTCTTCTATTTTAGAGTAGAGCTTTTCCCTTAAGCGTCTTTCATGTAGAGCTTGTCTTCTCCTGTTTCTGGCTTCAAATGTCTATCTAGCAGCATTAATTCTGGCCTCTCTTTCTTCATTGTAGAGTAACATCATCTCGTCAATCTGGGTGTGCATCCAATTGCACAGACGACTCCAGTCTTCAGCAACCAAGTTGGGTTTCTCACTGTGGTCAGTCTGACCATACAGGTTGATCCTTGATCATGAAATAGGTGTAGGCAATCAAGCAGAGTGTCTGGTTTAGGGTAAGTGTATGGGATGATGGACATATTGGTTTCAGGTGAGGGAGGATGATTACTGCTAGTGGCTTCAGAGGTACCTTGAGGAGAGCCAATATCCAGAGTCTTAGGAGCAGTGGTATTGGTCTCAGGGTTTTGGTTTGAAGTGCTAGTGTCAACATTTGGAAACTCAAAATCAGCAGACTTGACAGAAGAGAGATTTGAAAGGGACACTTTGGAATGATCCTTTTTCTTCTAAGGAGGAGGAGAAGAAGGAGGAGAGGGAGGAGGAGGTGGTGCGGAGTTCAGAGGGGCCGCATTGATTGGAAAATCAGGTGCAACCAAAGGTTCTGGTCTAGGTCCAGGATAGCGGTTTGGACTAGGAACTTGGATGAAATGCTCAGGGATCTCTGAGATCCTTTCACTTGCGATTTGAATGAATTGGCGATTAGACTCAGATTTGTTGGATTGTGAGGAAATGTGAGTATTGGTAGGAAAAGAAACAGATGGAACAAGAGAGAGATTTTCTCGATCAAAGTGATCAGGTGATTTTGGTTCAGAGTCTAGCTTTTCAGAGGTTTATGTTTCAGAGGTTGGTGGATTATATGGAAGTATAATGGGTTAGGTTGGTTAAGAGGGTTTGGGATTTTGAAGCATTTGCCATAGGGGTTCTTCCTCAATGGAAGGTTGAAAGAATGAAGGCCTAGGTGGTGAGATGTGAGTGGTTGTTTGGACAACTGGTGTGGATTCAGGAATAGGAGAAGGTAAAGCTAAGGTTGGAGTGGGGTTAGACACAACATCAACAGCATCAGATTCATCTTCATCAGTAAGAACAATGAACTTACTTGAATTCCTAACTGAAGATCTGGTAACTCTGGAAGTAATTGCTGCTTGAGTAGGATCCAGATGAATAACCTTTGTAGCAATTTTGACCTTCTTTTTCTTCTTCTGAGGTGGTTGTTCATCATCATCACCATCAGAGTCATCCTTTGTTTTAGCACTATCCTCTTGCTTCCTCTTGATCTTCTTCTTCTTGGGTGATTCAAAATCAGGAGCTTCTGGCAGAACTCTGAAGAATTCATCCACATCAATTTCAAAGCCTTGCCTCTTCAGATCATCAAGATAGAACATGATTGCCCCTGGATCATCAGCCTTTGACCAGAGGGGGTAGTCTGTGAGAGGGACTCTTCTTTTCCTGACGCCATCAGTTGTGGCAGCAGATTCAGCTTCAACTTTCATATCTATCAGACCCATCTTCTTCATTGATGTAGGAGCGAAGGCATCTCCAACAGTAGTTGAGAGATCTTCAGAGCATCCTGCTTTGTTCAGAGCTTCTATCAACTTGCTCTCAATGAAGATATCAGATAGTAGCCTTCCAAAAGGAATGTACTTGATTGAGGGCTTGGTTGAGGCTGTAGTTGTTCTCGACTTTCTGATGCAGTCCTTGAGATAGGTGAACAAGAAATAAGGAAGACATATTTTCTTGTGCGCCTTAATGAAGTACATCATCACCTTCTGATTGAAGTTGATATAGTCTGGAGAACTTCCATTTGGTCTGGGATTGAAACACTTCAGTATAATCTTGTGCCAAATTCTCAGATTAGGATGAAGATCATTTGTCTTGCAATCACCTTTACCCGGTTTCCAGGTAGAGTACAACGCCTTGTTGATTTTGTCTTTGGTTCCCTTTGTCTTGGGTTCGCTTGTCTAAAACCTGAAGCCATTGATGGTTTCTGCACCCAGAAGCAGAGCAATAGATCTCTCAGTGATGATGATCTTTTTGCCCAACACGTAGGAGACCACTTGAAGATCATCACAATCAACATGTTTCCAGAATTCCTTCACCAATTTGTAGTAGACTGGACCGGTAAGTCTAGAGAAGTACCCTTCCTAGCCTTGAGCTTGCACCGCAGAACGAAGATCAAACCCATTTGCTGCAATGTTGTTGAGGTCAAAACGCATCTCAGAAAGAACTTGAAGTTCTTCTAGAGGAGAATTCCAGGTACCTGCACAACCTCTCTGAGCAATTGGAATAACATTCCCAGTTTCTTGATTCACGACTTGAGTAGACTCAGTGGATCTTGAAGGAGGAGCAGGACCAACTTGACCGGTTGGAAGACCTACTACCAAATTTGGAAACACTCTTTTAGCAGCAGAATCAACCCTTTCTGATCTATCCATGGTGATGAAGGTTTGGGTAGAAAGAGGGATGAACGAAGGAGAGAAGAGAGAATGAAAAAGGGAGTTTTAGGTTTTTGCAAATAAGAGAGAGAGA
This sequence comes from Lotus japonicus, assembly GCF_012489685.1. Lineage (NCBI taxonomy): Eukaryota > Viridiplantae > Streptophyta > Magnoliopsida > Fabales > Fabaceae > Lotus > Lotus japonicus. Next base: position 19,153,251 of record NC_080042.1, on the reverse strand, counting down.
CGTGAAAATAGAGGGTGGTGGAGAACGTGTGTGCGTAGTGGTTTTGAAAGTAACCGTTGGTGGTTGTAAAGCAAAAGTAAAATCAACGGTTAGAAATTAAATAGATGATTATGAACAGTTAATACAAAAAACACACGGTGGAGAATAAGCACATCTACACTCATTACAACAGATTCTTCGGAGAGGCACAAGGAAAGAGGCATCAGAAAAGACTGACACACGTTTGTTGTCTTGTCTCAGAGTAAGCACCAATGGCTACTCAACATCTGACAAAGTTACCTTCTGAACTAGACATCTTCTGATAAAGAAGCATCATAGTCAGAGGTTCTGATCCATCCTCATACTGGACAAAAGTCCATATTCAGATTTTTCAGTATGAAATTAAATCTATCCTCTGCTAAGGGCTTTGTAAAGATATTTGTCCATTGATGGTCAGTATCAACAAACTTTAGAAGAAGTACGCCCTTCTGAACATAATCTCTAATAAAATGATACTTTACCTCAATGTGCTTTGCCCTTGAATGTAAGATTGGATTCTTACTGAGTGAGATAACAGCAGTATTGTCGCAGTAAATTGGAATATTGCTCTCAAGGATTTGATAATCCTCTAGCTGATGTTTCATCCAGAGCATCTGAGTGCTGCAAATAGCTGGTGAGATATATTCTGCCTCTGTAGTGGATAGTGCAATTGTAGATTGCCTCTTGCTTTCCCATGAGACTAAATTACTTCCCAGAAATTGACAATTTCCAGAAGTACTTTTCCTTTCAGTCCTATCTCCAGCATAATCAGCATCACAGTAACTGAAAGCTTATACTCTGATGTTTTCTTATACATCAAGCCAAGGTTAGTGGTACCTTTCAGATATCTGAGAATTCTCTTAGTAGTAGTTAAGTGAGTTTCTCTCGGATCTGATTGGAATCGGGCAAAGTGTGTCAGAAGCTCTATCGTGGCATGATAAGTTAAGTATAGAAGTGAACTTATCATGCCATGATAGAGCTTCTGGCACACTTTGCTACTGGCATCTTCTTTCTCCAGAATGCATGTAGGATGCATTGGAGTCTTAGCAATTGTAGATTCTGTCATATTGAACTTCTTCAGAAGTTCCTTTGTGTACTTGCTCTGATGGATGTAAGTTGCTTCTGGTTTTTGATCCACTTGTATTCCCAGAAAATACTTAAGTTAACCCATCATACTCATTTCAAATTCAGCCTGCATCATCTCAGAAAATTCCTTGCAAAAAGATGGATTACCAGATCCAAATATAATATCATCAACATAAATTTGCAAAATTAAGATATCATCTTTGTAAGTTTTGCAAAAGAGAGTTGTATCTACTTTACCCCTTACAAACTCATTTTCCAGAAGGAATGAGCTTAATCTCTCATACCATGCTCTGGGAGCTTGCTTCAGACCATAGAGTGATTTCTTCAACTTGAAGACATGGTCAGGGTTCTTCTCATCTTCAAAACCAGGAGGTTGGTGCACATATACTTCTTCAGAGATGTATCCATTCAAGAATGCACTCTTGACATCCATCTGATGAAGAATTATGTTGTGATTCACTGAGAATGAGATCAGCAGTCTGATAGCTTCCAATGTTGCTACTGGAGCAAATGTTTCAGTATAATCTATCCCTTCTTGCTGACTGTAGCCTTGAGCAACTAGTCTTGCTTTGTTTCTGACTACTCCTCCTTTCTCATTGAGCTTGTTTCAGTAGACCCATTTGGTTCCAATGATGTGAACATCTTTGGGTTTCTGGACAAGATTCCAGACATCATTCTTGGAGAATTGATTCAGCTCTTCTTGCATAGACAAAATCCAGTCCTTGTCTCGAAGAACCTCATCAACAGACTTTGGTTCAATCAGAGACACCAATCCTTTCAGTCTAAGTAGAGTCTCTTCAGAGGGTCTGAATGCAGATCTGGTTCTGACTGGTTCATCTTTGTTCCCCATAATCGACTCTTTAGGATGTAAGGCAATGATTCAGCTCTTATTCTGAAGCTGTGGATCAGAGGGGCCAGCTTCCTCTGGATCATCTGCCTCTGGCTCGGCTTGCTCTGGAGCTTTGCCTTTATCAAAAACAGTTATGCTCATATCTGCAAACTTTTCAACTAGCTTTGACTGATCAGAGTCAAGCTTATCATCAAATCTAACATGAATAGATTCCTCAATAGTTTTAGCATCAGTATTATAAATTCTAAAACCTTTAGAACGATTACAGTAACCAAGAAATATACATTTAGAAGATTTAGAGTCAAATTTATGCAATCTATCCTTAGTATTCAGAGCATAGCAAACACAACCAAAAGGATGGAAATAAGAGATGTTGGGCTTTATATTCTTCCACAATTCATAAGGAGTCTTATTCAGAATTGGTCTGATAGAGATTCTGTTCTGAATGTAACATGTTGTGTTTACTGCCTCGGCCCAGAAGTGCTTTGCTATGCCAGTTTCTTGAAGCATGGTTCTAGCCATCTCTTGGAGAGTTCTATTCTTCCTCTCAACAACACCATTTTGTTGAGGAGTTCTAGGACAAGAGAAATCATGTGATATCCCGTAGGAATCAAACAGACTCTCAAACTTGTCATTCTCAAACTCTCCACCATGATCACTTCTGACACGCACAATCTTGCAAGTCTTCTCATTTTGCACTTGGGCAACAAAGGTAGAGAACACAGAATGAGACTCATCCTTGCGGGATAAGAATTTTACCCATGTCCAACGACTATAGTCGTCAACAATGACCATCTCATATCTCTTGCCACCTATAGACTCAGTTTTCACTGGTCCAAACAGGTCAATATGCAGAAGTTCCAACGGCTTTGAGGTGGAAACAACATTCTTAGCCTTAAACGAGACTTTTGTAAATTTGCCTTTCTGACATGCTTCACAAAGAGCGTCTGAGGAAAACTTCAGAGTGGGTAAGCCCCTGACAAGGTCAAGCTTACTCAGCTGAGAAATATTTCTCATACTGGCATGCCCTAACCGTCTATGCCATACCCATTGCTCCTCATTAACAGAAAGAAGGCACTTAACTTTCTGAGTTTCCAACTCAGATAATCTGATCTTATAAGTGTTTTTGCCCCTCTTGCTGTTAAACAGAACAGAGCCATCGATCTGACTTACAGCCCTGCAAGACTTTTGATTAAAAATAATATCATAGCCCTTGTCAGCTAATTGACTTATTGACAATAAGTTATGATTTAAACCATCTACCACCAAAACATTATCAATGCATGGACTATTATCAATACAAATAGTATCAGAACCAACAATTTTACCCTTCTCGTTGCCACCAAAGCCAACTTCGCCTCCAGGCTTAAGTTTTAGCTCTTGGAACATACGCCTTTCTCCCGTCATGTGTCGCGAGCATCCACTTTCCAGATACCATGATTGGTGTTTCAGTGGAGCGATCAAGGATATCTGCAACATAGATAATCTTATCCTAAGGTACCCACTTTCTGGGTCCTTTCTTGTTAGTTACCTCAGAGGTTCTGACAACCTTGGGTTTCTCAACATGATAACGTAAAGGAATTTGAGCATGATATTTAGACATGGAGAAAGTTCCCTTTTTGAGAGGGGGGTCAGCAACTTTATCAGGCAATGGTTCAGGCAATATAGTACCAGAGGGTACAAAATGTTCATATAAGGATTTTTCCTTAGGCATAGGAGGCTCATTTCTACTGGGTAGAATAGCCAATGCCATACATTCCATTTCTGCTTACGCCATAGATCATTGAAGCCATTAAACTTCTGTCTAAGCTTTTAGCTAGGAATCTTTGAAAAGATTTTTCATATTTAGATTCATTCTTACTATCAGAGGCATCACAAGCAATAACTTCTTCTAACTTAACAATCTGATTCTTGAGCACAGAGTTAGAGTTTACTAAAGCATCATTACTTACTTTTAATTCAGAAATACTATTCTCATGTTCAGTAGAAGTCTTAGAAACAACAAAGAAATCCTTTTTCAACTTTTTATGCTTAGTCAAGAGAGAGTTATATTTATCCATAATTTCAGACAAAGCATCTTTAAGTCCAGAGGTTGAGAAAGAAGCCAATACCTCATTTTCATCCTCAGAGTTTAGATCTTCCTCTGATGCAGGTTCAAAGTTAGTTGCCTCTTCTGACTCTGCTTCTTTGTTCTTGACAATAGCCATGAGTCCTTCAATAGCTTCTCCATCAGAGTCAACTTCTTCTGACTCTGAGTCATCAAAAGTCACCATCAGACCTTTCTTAGCTTTGAGATGCTTCTTTGGCTTCTTTTCCTTTTTTAGCTTTGGACAATCACTTTTGTAGTGCCCTGACCCTTTGCATTCAAAGCAAGTGACTTCCTTTGATGAGGACTTCTTCTGACCAGATGAAGATTCATGCTTTCCTTTGGCCTTTGATGAGCCTCTATACTTGCTCTGCCTGTGCTTCCAAAGGCGGTGGAGACTTCTGGAGTTCAAGGTTAGCTCATCTTCATCAGAATCTTCAGAGATTTCTTCAGACTCTTCTGCAGCTGCTTGGAGAGCTTTAGCCTTTTCAGATTTGGATTTCAAGGCTATGGACTTCTTCCTGTGCTTCTGATGTTCAGCACGATCTAACTCATGACACTTCAGCATGCTTATGAGTTCTTCCAGACCCAACTGCTCAATGTCTCTTGAAAACGTCAAAGAAGTTATCAAGGGCACCCAACTTTCAGGAAGACCTCTAAGGATCCTCATAACATGATCAGCAGTGGTGTAGCTTTTGTTGAGGGGTCTTATTCCAGCAATAATCAACTGGAATCTGGAAAACATATCCTCAATGGATTCATCAGGTTCCTGTAACACCCCGATTTCCGGGTGTCACTTTAGTAACCAAAAATAAACTTTACGCGGAAAAACAGGTAATTTTTTTTTGTTTGATTCCTTTTTAAATAAAGCGATAGAAAATAAAGACATAACCCAACACTAACTAACCAATATACAAATATATACACATGTACAGCCTCAGCTGCACTCCCACGTCACACGCACTCGCAGTGACTCCAAAGTAGTGTGCCCGTAGGCAAATATATACAGACCCAGAAGTTTGAGTAAGAAAGTTTATAATTACAACCCACTAGGGGAAAGTCGGCCTCAAAATGACCTAAGCAAAGACTCCTACGGTCCGACAGACTCACTGTGATCCCTCAATAAAAGAACCACACGAAAAGCCATGCGTCGGGAACCTACCCTGTCCCAAAAGTAAGACGAATCAGAGCTCTACACAAAATATGACGCCTGCCTAAATCTATCCTCCCATTATTGCTCACATAACCGAGTCCACAGCGAACTGAAGACGGCAAGTTGAAGCTCAGCTCCATGCGTCGTAGAACTCCCTCCGTCAGACGTTCACGTTCGTCAGTACGGTCCTTCAACTCAAACCTGATCCCCCTCGAGGGAGAGACCATCGACCCCAGTCCACCGTCGACATCTGGCAGCAGGCCGACCGCCCAAACACAAACATGAAACCAAAGCCAAGGCGCTAGGTTCAACTCACGGAAATAAGTAGATATACACTCAACATGTGCTATGGGGTATAGATATATATGTTGTTATATAACCATATAGATAATCCTAGCATGTTATGGCTCTAACAATGCTTCAATAAATCAAACAGCACACAATTCCAGTCAGAATGAATGTATGCGTGAAATGCAATCAATATGATCCGGATTGTGACGCGTTCCCGTTCGCCACAAGTGAAGCATTCCCGTTCTTCACTATGGATGAACCATTCCCGTTATTCATCCTTGGTGAACCATTCCCGTTATTCACCATATGATGAACCATTCCCGTTATTCATCATTAATGCAGTGGTGAACCATTCCCGTTATTCACCATGAGATGCACAGGTGAACCATTCCCGTTATTCACCCGATTGATGCAATATGGTTAGCCAAACATCGAATCGTCCTCACCACACAAGTGTTTAGCCCAAACCCAAACTCAAAACAAACCCAAGAGTTAGTGTCGGTCAATACAACACAACTCGGAGTTAGTGTCGGTCAATACAACACAACTCCAATAACAAAACCCAAAATCAAAGCCAGAGTCAGTGTCGGTCAATACAACACGACTCGGAGTTAGTGTCGGTCAATACAACACAACCCCAACACCCAAAACCCAGAGTTAGTGTCGGTCAATACAACACAACTCGAACAACAAAAGTACACAAGGGTTTAGTGTCGGTCAATACAACACAACCCCAACAACAAGAGTACTTAAACGTACTCGGTGACTTTCAATCATCACCGTAGCTCACCTCAAAGGCTTTCCCCAATTCCAAAACCCACAACAAAAGTCGACTTTTCCCCGTCTTTCGTAAAAGTTTTCCCCTTCAGTTTTCCTATGCTTAAATGTTAATAAAAATTGTTTCAATTCGAATTAGTCAAGTTATGAGTTTATTTCTCAAAGTCTAAGTTTCCCAAGTCTTTAGTTTTCAAAATCCATTTTCCAAGTTTTCCAAAAGAAAGCCCTCCAAAAGAAATTCCCGGGAAAACAAATGGCTAAGTCTCAACCCTTGAGTTTGGACTTGCCTAGGGTTGGTCATCCAACCCGAAATATCAAAGATCACCAGATCAATGAATCCCCACTCCGAAGTCGCATCAAAAACGCACAATCCAACAATATCACAATATCACAAGTTATGGAAAAACATCATAACATCAACTCATCATCATAATCAACATCAGATAAAGCATAAGTCGAATTTATCGACGCCTATCATGCAGTCATAACTAATAGGAAAGTTGCCCTAACCTCGAGCTGTTCCAGTCTCGTGATCAAAGGTTCCTTCACTCAAATGCTCTGAAGATCCCAAAGTTCCGTCAACTGAACCTCGGAGAAAAACAAAGCAGAATCCAAACAAAATCGATTAGTTCGATCACAATACAACTCATAAACGATAGACAAAGCATTAAAGCTTCAGAATACAACAATCGAGTACGAAAAGACAAGTTTTCGAAAACAAAAACTCCCCCCCCCCCATCACTACAAGCTCTCGGCCAAAAAGGAAAAAGAGCTCCGGCTCTTTTTCTTCGATCAAATCAGTTTACAAGGTAGTTTTAGGGTAAAACTAAGGCAAAGAAATTGTCGGAACAATTTTCGGACGATCGGATCAAAATACGGCCGTTCAGGGGCGTTTTGGTCCAAAATAAAAGCTCAAAACCTCAAAGTTATCAGTTCGGAAAACAAATTTGACAGCAATGATCCTAACGACATCCGTGACAACAAATCCAAAGGCATGAAGTCAGATTACGACTTTTCGACAATAAAGTTTCGAACTGTGCGCCAAAAAGTGTTTTGAATCAGTTTTTCAGATCTTTGACAACTCGATCACAATCGGCGATTACTGACGGAGGTTTTAGACTCTTGGGCACGTAAGGAAGATAACCCAAGCGAGAAATCAGGAAAAACAGACAGTTTTACAAAAAGCTCAAAACTGTGAGCACAGAAATGACTACAGAAACGCTGTAGAAACAGTAATCAGAGGTAAGAGTCAAGCTAGTTACCTCGATACCTTGAAGTAGGAACGAACTGCGCGAAGATCGGTCGAGTTTCGGCGAAAATCTCCTCTCCCTCTCCTCTCCCTAACTCGCGGCCTCTTTGGAGCAAATGAGGAGATATTTTGCTTTTTCAACTATTTATAGGCAGGTGAAATCGCGGAAAAATGAAAATTTCGCGATTCCGATTTTTACAGCACGTTCACCGATGAATTCTAAGAGAGATTCTGGCGTCAGAATTCCAGAACTCAAAACATATCTCTGTCATTTGAGAAAAACGATATCTAAAATCCCAAAAGCGGTGTAAGTTAATCTGTCCCGAAAAACTACTTTTTGCTGTGATCGTCAGACGACAAAACTTCGTTCTGAAGAAAGATTGGAAATGTCGAAACAAATCTGGCAACGTGAACGGAAACTTCGTTAGAAGTCCCGAATAGAAAAAGTCTTCATCCAGCGCTTGAATTTAGGGTTTCGAAGCAAAGAAATTAGCGTCGTCGGACTTCCGAAAAGTGAATACTATCGTGCGTACAGTCCAGGGTTCCGAAATGAAACGCTGGTTGAAGGAAAAATAAAGAGAACCTTTAAATTTCCCAAGGATTTGAAATCTCACTTAATACGCTGCTTTAAAAGAGAAATTAGTCCAGACGACTCGCACTAATTCCTAAAGCGACTACGCAACATTCCTCAAGCAATTCCTGAACTTTCTTCTTCATTAATCTTTCTCAAATTCTTTTCTTTAAAATCCCTAAATTCAATCACTGAATGAAGACTTTTTCTATTCGGAGCTTTTAACGAAGTTTCCATCCGCGTAGCCAGATTTCTTTCGACGTTTCCAATCTTTCTTCAGAACGAAGTTTTGTCATCCGACCTTCACAGCAAAAAGTAGTTTTTCGGGGCAAATTAACTTTCACCGCTTTTGGATCGTTTTTCCCAAATTCTAGAGACTTGTTTTGAGTTCTGGAATTCTGTCGCCAGAATCTCGCTTAGAATACACCGATGAACGTGCTGCAAAAATTGGAATCGCGAAATATTCATTTTCCCGCGATTTCACTCTCCTATAAATAGTGAAAAAGATTAAAATATCTCCCATAACTTCCATTTGAGGCCGCGAGTTTAGGAGGAAGAGGAGAGGAGAAGAACTTCGCCGATTCTTGACCGATCTTCGAGCTTTTTGTCTCTATTTCACGGCATCGAGGTAACTTGCTTGATTCTTACCTCTGATCATTGTTTCTATCGCTTTTCATTATCTCTTTCTGAGCTCAAAGTTTCGAGCTTTTCGTAAAACTGTCCGATTTTCCCGATTTTTCTTTTCAACTACCTTCCATGCTTGCCCAACAACCTAGAACACTCGCCGTTGTTCGCCGATTTCGATCGAGTTGTTAAAGATCTGAAAAACTGTATAAAAACCCTTTTGTGCACATATTGAAACTTTAATGTCGAAAAGCCACAATCCGACTTAGTGCCTTTAGGATTAGTTGCTACAAATGTCGTTGGGAACATCGCCATCAAATTTGTTTTCCGAAGTTTTAACTTTGAGTTTTTGTTCTTTAATTTTGGACCAAAATGCCCCTAACTAGTCGTAATTCGATCCGATCGTCCGAAAATTTTTCCGAAAATTTCTTAACCCTAGTTTTACCCTAAAACTACCTAGGAATTAAATTAGATCGAAGAAAAAGCGCCGGAGCCCTTTTCTCTTTAGGGCCGAGAGCATGTTTGGGGGGGGGATTCGTTTTGCGATAACTCGTCCTTTCGTGCTCGATTGTTGTACTCTGAAGCTTCATTGCTTTGTCTATCGTTAATTAGTTGTATTGTGATTGAGCTAATCGATTTTGTATGGATTCTGCTTTGTTTTCTCCGAGGTTCAGTTGAAGGAAATTTGGGATTTACGGAGCAACTGTGTGAGGAGAACCTAAACCAAGAGGCTGGAACAACTCGAGGTTAGGGCAACTTACCTATTAGATAAGATTGCATGATAGGCGTCGATAAATTCGACTTTTGTATTACCTTGATATTGATTATGATGATGAATTATGGTTATGTTGTTTTCCATGACTTATGATATTGAGGTGTTATTGAATTGTGCGCTTTGACGCGATTCGGAGTGAAGAATCACTGGGCTGATTACTTTTGATCTTTCGGGTTGGGGAAAAAACCCTAGGCAAGTCCAAACATGGGGTTTGAGACCTAGCCATTCGTTTGTATAATTAGACTTTCCCCGGGCTTGGCAAATTTAGAATGAATAGAATTTTGAAAACTAGAGACCTTAGAGAATTTAGTATTCAAGAACTAAACTCATAACTTGACTAATTCAATTCGAAACATTCTTATTAACGAATAAACCATAAGGAATCTAAAGGGGAAAATGATTGCGAAAGACGGGGAAAAGTCGACTTTGTTGTGGGTTCTTGAGAATTGTTGGACACCACGGGGGGTGAGCCACGGTGACGAGAGGAAGTCACCGAGTACTTTGGTACTCTTGTTGTTGGAGTTTATGTCGTAGGGTCGGCATTAAACTCTTGAGTTTTGAATTTGAGAATTAAGCTAAACACTTGCGTTGTGAGGACGATTCGATGTTTGACTAACCATATTGCATCATGCATACATTCGAGGTTTGTACGATCGAAAGATTGGGCCTCGGTGAAGTTGGGACGGCTTCACGAAGGTTGGGACGGCCTTCATCGAAGAACACATGGATGTATCTTCGGCATAGCGGGCAGAGTGGCACGACCTAGGGTGGTTGGGGCTGATCCGACTATGCATGGGTTTGTAAGTGACACCCGAGCGGAAATGGTTAAACACTAGGCCGGTGTTAGTACTGACTCGATGGTGCCCATCCCAATTGAACTATCCGGATCATATTGAACTGCATTTCACGCATACATTCACCGTGACTGGAATTGTATGCTGTCTGAATTATTGGAGTATTGTTAGAGCCGATAACATGCTAGAATTATCTATACATATATATAAACATATATATCTATACCTCAATCACATGTTGTATGTATAATTACTTTATTCCGTGAGTTGACCCTAGCGCCTTGGCTTTGGTTTCATGTTTGTGTTTGGGCGGTCGGCCTACTGCCAGATGTCGATGGCGGACTGGTTTTCGATGGTCTCTCCCTCGGGGGGGGATCAGGTTTGAGTTGGTGGACCGTCATGCCCCCACCGCTTGGGTGATCGATCCTGTGGATCATCGGGCGACGTACCGGGGAAGGGTCATGGAGGACCGGACAGACGAGCGTGGACGTCTGACGAGGGGAGTTATACGACGCATGGAGCTGAGCTTCAACTTGCCGCCTTCAGTTCGCTGTGGACCACGCACTGGTCGAGGACCACCTGCACCACCTTCATCTTCATCCGATGACGAGGTCCCATCCGAGATCAAGGCTGATGTTGATGCACCTATCGCGCCACTTCCTACTACTGTTGTCGATCCTACCGACGTTGCGTCGTCCTCGAGGCTCATGGAGCCGAAGAGGGAGCCTGTTGTTCCATCTGCCTCTCGTCGTTTTCCGTTTACTCCACCGCGCGGCTACCGCGTGGAACTCCTGGTTCGTGTGGTGGAGGAGGATGTCCTTACTGAGGAGGTAGATGTTGAGATGGGCTCGACTAGGGTTGTTCGCAGGACAGTTAGGAGGGAGGTCGTGGACTTGGATACTGAGATGATCACGGTGGACTCTGACTCTGACACTGCGACGACTACTACGTCGGGAGCGACGAGGAGGAGGAGGAGGAGCTATGAGCTGTACTAGGAGGGTAGGTTTAGGCAGGCGTCATATTTTGTGTAGAGCTCTGATTCGTCTTACTTTTGGGACAGGGTAGGTTCCCGATGCATGGCTTTTTGTGTGATTCTCTTGCTAAGGATCACAGAGAGTCTGTCGGACTATAGGGGTCTTTTGTTTGAGCCATTTTGAGGCCGACTTACTCTTGGAGGACTGTAATTATAACTTTCTCACTTACACTACTGGATCTGTACATATTTGCCTACGGGCACACTACTTTGGAGTCACTGCGAGTGCGCGTGACGGTGACGTGCAGCTGAGGCTGTACCTGTTTATATGTTTGTACATCGGTTAGTTTAGTCGCTGGGTTGTGTCTTTATTTTCCATCACTTTATTTAAAAAGAAAAAGAATCAAACGAAAAAAAAAATACCTGTTTTCCGCGTAGAGTTATATTTTGAGTTACTTAAGTGACACTCGGAAATCGGGGTGTTACATTGTGGTATCAGAGCTTAGTTGAGTCTTTTGGGAGTCTTTGGGGAATAGGTCTTCTGTGCTAGGTTGTGTGACTCTGCAAAGAGTGAAAATTGATTGTCTGCAGAGCGATCTTTGCTCTAATTGATTGCATTGTTACTTGATCATATGGAATAGTTTCTGGTGCTATCATACGATTAGGACTAACAGTCTTTGATGACCCTTGTTTAGTGGTGTTTTTAGGGTCATTTCTTTCTTTGTTTTGAGTCTTTTTGTTGAGTCTCATGTAGTGTTTCATGCATTCTCATGCATTTTTATCTTTCTTTGAGTCTTTACTTTGTTTTGGTAATTTTGTAGCTTTATAGGGAGTTTTCTTGCATTTTAAGTAAGTTTAGGACTTCCATGGTTTTATTGTGTTAATTGAAGGATCTCTTGTGCTAATAAGCTCTTTGAGCTTCTGGAATTTTCCTTGGCTTGTTGGTTATGTTTGCAGATCAGGAACTGAAGGTGAAAGAAGGCCAAGAAGCTTGGAATTGAAGGAGGACTTAAAGAGGCTTGGAAGAGGAGTTACAAGAAGCTAAAAAGTCTTTTCCAGCGAGCTTAAGTGCCTAGGCGTTGGGAATTGGCGCCTAGGCGCTGTCAGGCTGCTGCAATTGGCGCCAAGGCGCTGGGAATCGGTGCCTAGGCGCCAATTACCTTCCAGAGAGCATGTTTTTGGCTGGACTTGGCGCTTAGGCGCTCTGAATTGGCGCCTGAGCGCCCAGACTCGACTGTTTTGCCTATAAATTGGTTTTTAGACATTTCTCTTGGGACCTTTTGTCATTTTTATCATATTTTCATAAGTTAGAAGAGAGGGTTTGAGTTCTGGAGCTTGAGGAGCTTTCCCTAAGCCCTATGTTTCAGGTTTCATCTTTATCTTCTTGTATGGATTCCATAGCCATGCTTGGCTAAAACCCCTTTTGTTTTGGGTTCTTTGTAAGACTTTGGATGTTTTAGCTTTCATTCCTTTTCTATTCATGTTGTTCTGAGTAAACCCTTGAATCTCACTCCTATGCTTTATCTCTCAAGCTTGAATGCATGCTAGCTTTTTAATTTTCTATAATCATAACGATAGTTTGTTATAGAATTGGGACTTGTTGTGAGATTACCTCTTCTATACTTGCTGCTAGGAATAGAGGAAGGGTTGAGGTTTGTTGGCCTGAATTGCATGCTTAGTGCTTCTAACAAATGTTTAGGTTATCAAGGAATTGAATCTATCTTTTGATTAGAAAGGGTTTTCTTTACGAGGCATCGATAGATGACTATCTAGGCTAGAACATCAAGGAGAGACTCAGGATTAATTGAATAGGAAGGTTTGCTAAAACTGAATTTGTTGAGCAAGAACCCAAGGCAATCTCATCTCTGAATTTCAATCGCTTTATTACTTGATCACTTGTCTTTTTACAAACTCAAGAAACAACCAATCATTAAAACTGAATTTTACTCGCTTTTCAACCTTGAACTTGAATCTTAAACTGGATTTGCAATCTAATTCCATGTGGTTCGATAATTTAAAACCGGGTAGATTCTGTACACTTGCAGAAGAACCAACAAGTTTTTGGCGCTGTTGCCGGGGAATTGTTTTGCGATTTTTGGTTTAAATTTTAAGTTATAACTTGTCTAGAATTGGTGCTACTAATCTTTCTCTGTTGAGTGTCATACGTAGGTTGCTTTCAAGAGAGGCACCACCATGAGTGGCCGCATGACAGAGGAGGAGATGCAAGCCCACATTGAGGCAAGGATCCAAGAGGGTATCACCCTCCGCTTGCGTGAACAAGAAGTTGAGAATGCCAACCGAACTCTTCGGGAACTAACTTCGGGGTCCATGAGCTTTGACTATCCCGGAAGTATTGTCATTCCCGAAGGAGTGGGGAACTTTGAGTTGAGACCGGCATTCATTAACATGGTGAGCAAAAGCCAATATGGTAGAGGTTCCTCGGAAGATCCTCATGCTCATATGGAGAAGTTCATCCGAAATTGCAACACTTATCGGGTGGTGAATGTTTCTTCAGAAGCAATCCGGTTGAGTCTATTTCCCTTCTCTTTGAAGGACGCAGCAGAGGAATGGTTTAATTCACAACCTTAAGGGAGTCTCTCTACTTGGGAATGTAACACCCCGATTTCCAGGTGTCACTTTAGTAACCAAAAATAGACTTTACGCTGAAAACAGGTAATTTTTTCGTTTGATACCTTTTAAATCAAGCAATAGAAAATAAAGACAAAACCCAACCAACACACAAATATTTACACATGTACAGCCTCAGCTGCACTCCCATGTCACGCGCACTCGCAGTGACTCCAAAGTAGTGTGCCCGTAGGCAAATAGTTACAGATCCAGAAGTGTGAGTGAAAAGGTTATAATTACAATCCACTGGGAGAAAGTCGGCCTCAAAATGGCCTAAGCAAAGACCCCTATAGTCCGACTGACTCACTGTGATCCCTCAATAAGAGAACCACACAAAAGCCATGCGTCGGGAACCTACCCCGTCCCAAAAGCAAAACGAATCAGAGCTCTACACAAATATGACGCCTGCCTAACTCTACCAACCCATAACTGCTCACACATCCGAGTCCTCGGCGAACTGAAGACGGCAAGTTGAAGCTCAGCTCCATGCGTCGTAGAACTTCTTTCGTCAGATGTTCACACTCGTCAGTCCGGTCCTCCATGACCCTTCCCCGGTACGTCACTCGATGACCCACAACATCGATCACCCAAGCGGTGGGGGCATCCCGATCCACAAGCTCATATCTGATCCCCCCGAGGGAGAGACCATCGAACACCAGTCGGCCATCGACATCTGGTAGCAGGCCGACCGCCCAAACACAAACATACAAACAAAGCCAAGGCGCTAGGGTCAACTCACAGCAATAAGTAGATATACACTCAACATGTGATATGGGGTATAGATATATGTTGATATATATACATATAAACAATCCTAGCATGTTATGGCTCTAACATTGCTTCAATAAACAAACAGCACACAATCTCAGTCAGCATGAATGTATGCGTGAAATGCACAATATGTATCCGGATTTGTGACGCGTTCCCGTTCGCCACAAGTGAAGCATTTTCACTATGGATGGACCATTCCCGTTATCCATCCTGGATGAAATCCATCCTGGATGAACCATTCCCGTTATTCATCCTTGGTGAACCATTCCCGTTATTCACCGAATGATGAACCATTCCCGTTATTCATCATTAATGCAAGGTGAACCATTCCCGTTATTCACCATGATATGCACAGGTGAACCATTCCCGTTATTCACCCGATTGAATGCAACGTGGTTAGCCAAACAACGAATCGTCCTTACCACGAAAGTGTTTAGCTCACAACCCAATCTCAACAAACCCATGAGTTAGTGTCGGTCAATACAACACAACTCGGAGTAAGTGTCGGTCAATACAACACAACTCCATCCACAGAATACACAAGGGTCTAGTGTCGGTCAATACAACACAGCCCAAACAACAAGAGCACTAGGTGTCGGTCAATACAACACGGCTCCACAACACTCCCCAAGAGTACTAGAGTACTCGGTGACTTTCAATCATCACCATAGCTCACCTTAGTGGCTTCCCCCAATTCCGATAACTCTCCAAACCCACAACAAAGTCGACTTTTCCCCGTCTTTCGTAAATATTTTCCCCTTCAGTTCTCCTATGCTTAAACGTTAATAAAAATTGTTTCAATTCGAATTAGTCAAGTTATGAGTTTATTTCTCAAAGTCTAAGTTTCCCAAGTCTTTAGTTTTTCAAAGCTCTATCATTCTAAGTTTTCAAAGATCAACCACCCAAAATACATTTCCCGGGGAAAGTCTAAGAATTCCAACATATGGCTAAGTCTCAAACCCCACATTTGGACTTGCCTAGGGTTGTTCATCCAACCCGAAATATCAAAGATCACCAGATCAATGAATCTCCACTCCGAAATTGCGTCAAAACGCTCAATCCAACAAAAGCACAACATCACAAGTATGGAAAAGCATCATAACATCAACTCATCATCAAAAACAACATCAGATAAAACATAAGTCGAATTTATCGACGCCTATCATGCAGTCATAGCTAATATATAGTAAGTTGCCCTAACCTCGAGCTGATCCAGCTTCGCAAATCAAATCTCCTTCACAGGAATGCCTTGAAACTTCCAAAGTTCCTTCAACTGAACCTCGGAGGAAAAACAAAGCAGAATCCACACAAAATCGATTAGTTCGATCGCAATACAATACATAAACGATAGACAAAGCATCAAAGCTTCAGAATACGACAAACGGGTACGAAAGGACAAGTTTTCGAAAACGAAAAACTCCCCTCCCCTTAGGAAAAACCCACGGCCATAAGGAGAAAAGGGCTTCGGCTCTTTTTCTTCGATCAAATCAGTTTACAAGGTAGTTTTAGGGTAAAACTAAGGCAAAGAAACTGTCAGAACAATTTTCGGACAATCGGGCCGAAATACGACTACGCAGGGGCATTTTGGTCCAAAATAAAGGCTCAAAACTTCAAAGTTATCAGTTCTGAAAACAAATTTGACAACAACGATCCTCATGATATCCGTGACAACAAATCCTAAAGGCACGAAGTCAGATTAAGTCTTTTCGACAATAAAGTTTCGAAATGTGAGACAAAAAGAGTTTTGAGTCAATTTTTCAGATCCTGGACAACTGAATCGCAATCAGAGTTTACTGACAGAGGTTTTAGACTCAGGGGAACATAAGGAACATAACCCAAGCGAGAAATCAGAGAAATCAGACAATTTTAGAAAAAGCTCAAAACTTAGAGCACAGAAACGACTTCAGAAACTCAGCAGAAACAGAAATCAGAGGCAGGATTCATGATAGTTACCTCGATACCTAGAAGTAGGGACGAACTGCACGAAGATTGGTCAAGTTTTCGCGGAAATCCCCTCCCCCCTTGCTCCCCACGAAATCAGCCACAAATGGAAAGAAAATGAGAGGATTTTGCTTTTTCGCGCTATTTATAGGCGGGTGAAATCGCGGGAAAATGAAAATTTCGCGATTCCGATTTTTGCAGCACGATCACCGAGAAATTCTAAGAGAGATTCTGGCGTCGGAATTCCAGAACTCAAAACAAATATCTAGGATTTGGGAAAAACGATATCGAAAAACTCAAAAGCGGTGTCGGTTAATCTGCCCCGAAAAACTACTTTTTGCTGTGATGCTCAAACGACAAAACTTCCAACTGAAGAAAGATTGGAAACGTCGAAACAAATCTGGCAACGCGGACGGAATCTTCGTTAGAAGTCCCGAATAGAAAAAGTCTTCATCCATTGCTCGAAAATAGGGTTTCGAAGCAAAGAAATTAGCGTCGGCGGACATCCGAAAAGTGAAACCTATCGTGCGTACAGTCCAGAGTTCCGAAATGAAACGCTGGTCGATGGAAAAATAAAGAGAATCTTTAAATTTTCCGAGAGTTCGAAATCTCACTCAAAACGTTGCTTTAAGAGCGAAATAGTCTATTCTGGACACGCTCGCCCTAAGGCAAGTGTGCAGACGACTCGCACTAACTCCGAAAACAACTACGCAACATTCCTCAAGCAATTCCTGAACTTTCTTCTTCATTAATCTTCCTCAAATGTCAAACTCCTGTCACGCTTACACTGATTCTACGCGTGAGTCGGAAACTAGCTTGTTCTGAAAATCCAGGTCTTACAGGGAAGACCTTGCAGAAAAATTCACAACGAGGTTCTTCCCAAGGTCCCTCTTGAGGAAATTGAAGAATGACATCATGACGTTCACACAATCCTCAGATGAAAATCTTTATGAGGCTTGGGAGCATTTCAAGAAGCTTTTGAGGAAATGTCCTCAACACAATCTTACCCAAGCTGAATGTGTGGCGAAGTTCTATGATGGGTTACTATACTCATCACGGTTTGGCTTGGACGCGGCTTCAAGTGGGGAGTTCGATGCTCTTCCCCCACAAGCGGGGTATGATTTGATAGAGAAAATGGCGATGAGAGCCATGAACTTCGAGAATGAACGCCAAATCCGAAGAAGTTCTTTTGAAGTGGAAACTTATGACAAGCTCATAGCCTCCAATAAGCAACTCTCCGAGGAAGTAGCTCAAATGCGGAAACATATACAGGATACCAAGTCAATTGGAGCGAGAGTAACTAGTTTGGAGTGCAAATTTTGTGGTGAATCTCATGATAGTAACCAGTGTACTGTCAATGATGATGTTAGCAAGGTCAGAACATTGACTCAAGGAGGAAAAGCTCCAACCTCAGAACAAGGCCCTCTTGACCAGCCGCAAATTGTTGTAAAGACGGTTGGCAAGAAGAGTCTTGAAGAGCTGATTGAAGGATTTATTGATCATTTAGCGAGCAATTACAAGTGCCACGAGTTGGCCATAAAGAGCTTGGCGAGTCAATTGGAACAGCTAGCGAAACAAATGTCCGGAAATCACCAAGGTAAGTTCTCTTCCGAAACTTTAACTTTAACTGAGCAAGAAAATACCGCTGTTGTTTCCACTAGGAGTGGAAGAGTGTTACATGAGCCAGAGGAAAAAATTGAGGAAGAGAAAAATGAGGAAGCTGAGGTAGAAAGAGATGAGGGTGTTATGGAGGAAAGAGCTGTAAACACTCATATCCCTAAGCTCCGCAAGATTCCATTTCCCAAGGCTTTGGTGATGAAAAATTTGGATAAACAATTTTCTATGTTCTTGGAGGTTTTTAAGAAACTCCATATTAATATCCCTTTTTCTGAAGCCTTGGAGCATATTCCAATCTATGCTAAATTCATGAAAGATATCCTAGAAGGAAGTTGAGTGAGGTCGATGAAACTATCTTGATGACCGAAGAGTGTAGTGCCATTTTGCAAAGGAAGATGCCTAAAAAGAGGAGAGATCCCGGGAGTTTTACGATTCCGGTGGAGATAGAGGGGTTAACTATGGTAGAAGCCTTGTGTGATTTAGGAGCGAGTATCAACTTGATGCCGCTTAGTATGTTTAAAAGGTTGAACTTAGGTGAGGTAACCCCAACTATGATTTCTTTGCAAATGGCGGATAGGACCTTAAAAACCCCCTACGGGATCATTGAAGATGTTGTGGTTAAGGTGGATAAGTTTGTCTTCCCAGTGGATTTTGTCATTTTAGCCATGGAAGAGGACTCTAAAGTTCCTCTCATATTGGGGAGACCATTCTTAGCCACAGGTGAGGCTTAGATTAAAGTGGCTAAGGGAACTCTAACTTTGAAAGTGGGTGAAGAGGAGGTCCTCTTCAATATCTTTGACTCCTTAAAACACTGAGCGGAAGAGTTTGTTAGGATATCTATTAAGAACCCTTTGGAAACAACAATCATGGAGGGGTTAGAAATAGAGGACCAAAATCTTGAGAGTGAGCTTGACTCCTTGTACCATGAGGTGAATGCTACTCTATCTCAATTAGAATCTGTCTCATCTCTTGCCACCAAAAGCATTTGGAAAGAAGAATTAACTAGGGATGAGGAGATTCCAATTGAGGAGAAGAGTGAGCTCAAGCCACTCCCTTCCTCTCTCAAGTATGCTTATCTTGAGGAAGGTGAGAATAAACCTGTTATTTTGAGTAGTGCTCTCACACCTTTAGAAGAGGAGAAACTCCTCAGAGTTTTGAGAGATCACAAGTCAGCTTTGGGTTGGACTATTGATGATATCAAAGGTATTAGTCCTGCGATATGCATGCATAAAATTTTGTTGGAAGAAAATTACAAACCTATAGTCCAACCTCAAAGAAGACTTAACCCTTCCATGAAGGATGTGGTGAGGAAAGAGATAATTAAATTGCTTGATGCAGGTGTGATTTATCCAATTTTGGATAGTGAATGGGTAAGTCCCGTTCAAGTGGTTCCCAAGAAAGGAGGCATCACTGTGGTTGCCAATGAGAACAATGAGTTGATTCCCACTCGTCAAGTGACGAAGTGGAGGGTTTGTATTGACTATCGAAGGCTGAATTCGGTAACTAGAAAGGATCACTTTCCTTTGCCTTTCATAGATCAAATTCTTGATAAGTTGGCTGGGCACCAATACTACTGTTTTCTTGATGGCTATTCCGGGTACAACCAAATTTGTGTTGCACTGGAAGACCAAGAGAAGACGGCATTCACTTGCCCTTACAACGTGTTTGCTTATAAGAGAATGCCATTTGGGCTTTGCAATGCCCCAGCTACTTTCCAAAGGTGTATGTTTGCTATTTTCTCTGGCTTGATAGAGACTTGCATCGAGATCTTTATGGACGACTTCTCTGTTTTTGGTCCAAATTTTGATGCTTGTCTAGGGAATTTAGCCTTGGTTCTAAAAAGATGTCAAGAGACCAACTTGGTCTTGAATTGGGAGAAATGCCATTTCATGCTTAGGGATGGCATAGTTCTTGGACACAAGGTGTCCGAAAAGGGGATTGAGGTTGATAGAGCTAAGATTGAAGTCATTGAAAAGCTCCCTCCCCCGACTAACATCAAGGGTATTAAGAGTTTCCTCGGGCATGCTGGATTTTATAGGCGGTTTATTAAAGACTTTTCCAAATTAGCTAAGCCTATGACCAACTTGCTTGAGAAGGAGGTACCTTTTACTTTTGATGAGAAGTGTTTGAAAGCTTTTGAGTCGATTAAAGAGAGTTTGGTGACAGCCCCGGTAATTGTTGCTCCGGATTGGTCTCTACCATTTGAAATCATGTGTGATGCTAGTGATCTAGCTTTAGGGGCTGTCTTGTGTCAAAAGAAAGAAAGAGTGTTGTATGTGATATACTATGCAAGTAGAGTGTTGAATGAGGCTCAAAGGAACTACACTACAACTGAAAAAGAGTTGTTGGGTGTAGTCTTTGCTTGTGAAAAGTTTAGGTCTTACATCTTGGGTTTTAAAGTAATTGTTCATACTGACCATGCTGCTTTGAGGCATTTGTTTGCTAAACAGGACTCTAAGCCAAGGTTGATTCGATGGGTCTTACTCCTTCAAGAGTTTGACCTTGAGATCATTGACCGGAGAGGCAAGGACAATAGCGTGGCAGACCATTTGTCAAGATTGGAAGGTGGGGCGTGCAACCCAATACCTATTCAAGAGGAGTTCCCGGATGAGAAACTCCTAGCTGTTTCCACCGAGGAACCCCTACCCTGGTATGTACATTTTGCTAATTTTCGTGTTGCTGGACTTATTCAAAGAAAAAATTTCTGCATGATGCAAAATCTTACCTCTGGGATGACCCTTTCCTTTTCAAAATTTGTTTTGATGGAGTCATTAGGAGGTGCATCCCTGAAGTTGATTTTGAGAAAATTCTTTGGCATTGCCATGGATCAAGTTATGGTGGACATTTTAGTGGGGAAAGGACCGCTGCTAAGGTTCTCCAAAGTGGTTTCTATTGGCCTACGCTGCATAGGGATAGTAGAGCTTTTGTTGAGAGTTGTGATAGATGTCAACGAACTGGTAACATCTCAAGGAGAAATGAGATGCCCCTAAAAAATATTTTGGAAATTGAGTTGTTTGATGTCTGGGGCATCGATTTCATGGGACCTTTCCCACCTTCTTTTGGTTGCCAGTATATTTTAGTGGTTGTTGATTATGTTTCCAAGTGGGTTGAAGCCGCTGCACTCTCAACAAATGACTCTAAGGTGGTGGTTGCTTTTCTAAAAAAGAACATTTTTACTAGGTTTGGTGTTCCTAGGGCGATTATAAGTGATGGGGGTACCCACTTTTGCAACAGAGCTTTCGAGTCTCTCTTGGAAAAATATGGTGTAAAGCACAAAGTGTCTACCCCCTATCACCCCCAAACTAGTGGGCAAGTTGAGATTTCTAATCGGGAATTAAAACGTATTCTTGAAAAGGTGGTAGATTCTTCCAGAAAGGATTGGTCAAGGAAACTTGACGATGCTTTATGGGCCTACCGAACCGCTTTTAAAACTCCGATTGGTACCTCTCCTTTCCACTTAGTTTTTGGGAAAGCGTGTCACTTACCTGTGGAATTAGAACACAAGGCCTATTGGGCCATAAGGAAATTGAATTTTGATTGGAAAGTTGCTAGCGAGAAGAGACTCTTACAATTGAATGAGCTTGATGAGTTTCGACTCCGAGATTATGAGAGTGCTAGCATCTACAAGGAAAAGACAAAGAAGTGGCATGATAGGAAGATTCTGAATAGGGAATTTGTCACAGGGCAATTGGTGTTGCTCTTCAATTCTAGATTGAGACTCTTCCCTGGGAAACTTAAGTCTAGATGGTCTGGACCCTTTGTGGTCAAGAGGGTGTTTCCTCATGGTGCTGTTGAGGTTGAAAACCCAGAGACAAAGAATACTTTCACTGTGAATGGGCAGAGGTTGAAGGTGTACCAAGGTGGTGAGGTTCTGAAGTTGGAAACCATGTTTTTCAAACCTCCTTGATAAGGGGGATAATCTACCTAAGACTATAACAATGGGCTGCTTGGGAGACAACCCAAGTTTTGGTTTTATTTTGCTTGTTTGGTTGTTGCATTGTGCAGGGATTGAGAACCTAAATTCTGGAGTAGGAGGTGGCTCTAAGGCCTCCATGGTAATTAGTAAAGAAGGTCAACTCTTCCCTTGAGATTAGCTAATGCATTTTTACATATTTTTTCTTTGTAGCTTTTATTTTTCTTTTTATCATGCATTGCTATTTAAGTTTTTGTTTTTGGGTCTTTTACTTCCCTATACTCACACGCTTTTAGCTATAGTTTTGTTTCCTTACATGTGCTGTTTTTGAAAATGCTTTTGTGAATACTTGCTGCTGTTTTAGGGGATGAGTGATTGCATGTTTGGGGAAGAGAGGAGGAGACTTCGGTCTTCCGAGTGTTTCTTGAGAAAGAAGTCGAGGTGAGTCCATTAAGGGTCTAACTTTGACCCTTCACCATAAAATTTCCCTGGAGGATCTTGACTCACTTGCAATTCTTGGTTCTGCATTAATTTCACTCATAGCGTGCTTTGTGATTCTTGCTTTATTCTTGAGACTTGTAGGATTTCTTGAGATTCTGAATTAGTTGATTGAACATTGTCTTTAGTTGCCCCGAGCCTTTTTGGAGATTTTATTGTAGCCAAGTGATTGGGGCGGATGTTTGGTTGGAATATTGGGGAGTGATGGTCCTTGATTATATTTGTATGGAGCTGAAAAATTGTGAGATAATCTCTTGCCCCGAAAAGAAAAAAATCATTGAAAAAAGAAAAAAAAGAAAAAGAACTCCTGAGCAAAAGCTGGAGTTGTAAAAGAACAAAAGAAAAAGTGAAAAAAGGGGGGTACAAGAGACTTGTGCTAAAATGTTTTTTGTGAAAAGCTCCGAGGGGGAGGGGGGTTAGAATTGGACCACACTCAATGTGCTTGACGCCTAGAATTTCCTTAGGGACCAACCACCATCATGTTCTACCTAGCCAATGTTTCAGCCCTTTTTAAAGTCTCATTGAATTTGTGCATGTTTGATCTTTGTTGTTATTGAGTGAATGACATTCAGAACCTATGAACTTGCTTGTGTGCTCAGTGCACTAAATCAACATCTCATCCTAGGATTTTTAGTTCGATATGCTTCTCATGAATGGACTCTACACTCTTCTCTTTTCAAAAGATGCATGAAGTAGGTTGTCGGGTCTTTCTCTTGGAACTGGCTGTGATTCCTTTGCCCCCCTGTTTTTTGTGCAGTATTCCTTGTTGAGAGCACTTGTTTGGGAGCATTTCTTGCGCTTGAGGGCAAGCGAGTGTTATTTACGCTCGAGGGCGAGCTGTCGTTGAGTATAGTGGTGTGATGACCCTTGTTTAGTGGTGTTTTTAGGGTCATTTCTTTCTTTGTTTTGAGTCTTTTTGTTGAGTCTCATGTAGTGTTTCATGCATTCTCATGCATTTTTATCTTTCTTTAAGTCTTTACTTCGTTTTGGTAATTTTGTAGTTTTATAGGGAGTTTTCTTGCATTTTAAGTAAGTTTAGGACTTGCACGGTTTTATTGTGTTAATTGAAGGATCTCTTGTGCTAATAAGCTCTTTGAACTTCTAGAATTTTCCTTGGCTTGTTGGTTAAGTTTGCAGATCAGGAACTGAAGGTGAAAGAAGGCCAAGAAGCTTGGAATTGAAGGAGGACTTAAAGAGGCTTGGAAGAGGAGTTACAAGAAGCTAAAAAGTCTTTTCCAGCGAACTTAAGTGCCTAGGCGCTGGGAATTGGCGCCTAGGCGCCAATTACCTTCTAGAGAGCATGTTTTTGACTGGAATTGGCGCTCAGGCGCTCTGAATTGGCGCCTGAGCGCCCAGACTCGATTGTTTTGCCTATAAATTGGTTTTTAGACATTTCTCTTGGGACCTTTTGTCATTTTTATCATATTTTCATAAGTTAGAAGAGAGGGTTTGAGTTCTGGAGCTTGAGGAGCTTTCCCTAAGCCCTATGTTTCAGGTTTCATCTTTATCTTCTAGTATGGATTCCATAGCCATGCTTGGTTAAAACCCCTTTTGTTTTGGGTTCTTTGTAAGACTTTGGATGTTTTAGCTTTCATTCCTTTTCTATTCATGTTGTTCTGAGTAAACCCTTGAATCTCACTCCTATGCTTTATCTCTCAAGCTTGAATGCATGCTAGCTTTTTACTTTTCTATAATCATAACGATAGTTTGTTATAGAATTGGGACTTGTTGTGAGATTACCTCTTCTATACTTGTTGCTAGGAATAGAGGAAGGGTTGAGGTTTGTTGGCCTAAATTGCATGCTTAGTGCTTCTAACAAATGTTTAAGTTATCAAGGAATTGAATCTATCTTTTGATTAGAAAGGGTTTTCTTTACGAGGCATCGATAGATGACTATCTAGGCTAGAACATCAAGGAGAGACTCGGGATTAATTGAATAGGAAGGTTTGCTAAAACTGAATTTGTTGAGCAAGAACCCAAGGCAATCTCATCTCTGAATTTCAATCGCTTTATTACTTGATCACTTGTCTTTTTACAAACTCAAGAAACAACCAATCATTAAAACTGAATTTTACTCGCTTTTCAACCTTGAACTTGAATCTTAAACTGGATTTGCAATCTAATTCCCTGTGGTTTGACAATTTAAAATCGGGTAGATTCTGTACACTTGCAGAAGAACCAACAGTCTCCATGGGGTAACAGACGATGGTGAACACGAATCAGCTAGCGGAGATGATGGCCACTATGGCCCAGGCGATGACTAATCAAGCAAATGACAACGCTCAGAGGCGTGCTGCGGAGGAAGCGCGTGATCAACACCAGCGTCAGAGGCAGGTGACTCTGGATCAGTACAAGGGGCTGAATGACTTCAGGAGACAGGATCCACCTAAGTTCTCGGGCGGTACTGACCCGGACAAAGCGGATCTCTGGATTGAGGAAATAGAGAAGATCTTTGGCGTACTACAGACTGCTGAGGGAGCCAAGGTGGGCATGGCAACCTTTCTGCTGTTGGGTGATGTTGAGTACTGGTGGAGGGGCGCCAGAGGGATTATGGAAGCAAACCATGTGGAGGTGAACTGGAATTCTTTTCGTGCTTCTTTTCTGGACAAGTATTTTCCTGACAGTGCTCGTGACGAGCGTGAATCACAGTTTCTGACTCTTCGACAAGGGAGCATGACTATTCCGCTGCTAAGTTGGAATCCTTGGCCAAACACTTCCGATTTTTCCGTGATCAGGTTGATGAACCTTACATCTGCAAGCGCTTTGTGAGGGGACTGAGGGTTGATATTGAGGACTCGGTGAGACCGTTAGGGATCGTGCGGTTTCAGGCATTGGTTGAGAAGGCTACAGAGGTAGAGCTGATGAAGAACAAGAGATTGAACAGGGCTGGAGTTGGAGGACCAATGAGGTCGACACCTCAGAGTTTTCAAGGAAGGGGAAGATTTCAGGCGAAGAAACCTTATCAACGTCCTGCGGGGAGAGGGTTTACCCCAAGATCTTACAAGCCGATGGCTGCTGCTGCAACTTCTGGAGGGTCGGGAAACTGTACCCCAAACCGTGATGTGACCTGTTTCAGGTGTGGAGCGGTCGGGCACTATTCAAGCAGTTGCACAATGCCACCAAGATGCTTCAACTGTAATCGACCGGGGCATCTGGCTGTGGACTGCAAGGCACCTAAGGCCGAACCGTCTGTGAATGCTGCTAGTGGAAAGCGTCCAGCTGCGAGGGGAAGAGTTTATACAATGGATGGCGAAGATGCTGAAGGAGTGGATGGCTTGATCAGAGGGGAATGTGAAATCGACGGTAACCTTCTAACTGTACTCTTTGATTCTGGTGCAACTCATTCTTTTGTCTCTAAGGATTGCGTATCAAGACTGAATCTGCCTATTACTGCTTTGAGTTTTGATCTTATGGTGACTACACCTGCTAGGACCCTACTTGCTAATGTCGCATGCATGCACTGTTCAGTAGTATATAGAGATAGAACTTTTCATGTCAATCTAGTATGCTTACCCCTTAAAAACCTAGATGTAATCCTAGGGATGGATTGGTTATCCCACTACCATTGTCTTTTGGACTGTAGTCGAAAGAAAGTGGTGTTCCCCGACTCGGATCTTTTCGAGTACCTTTCTACTAACCATATTAGTGCATCGTTGAGCGAGGGCACTCAGAAGTACTCTTCATTGCTAAGTTTGGAGGGGAGGAAGGACTCGGATGTTCATGGCATTCCGGTGGTTCGATACTTCGCTAATGTTTTTCCTGGAGACGTACCTGGACTACCGCCGGTACGTGATGTAGAGTTCGTGATTGACATTGTACCCGGAACCGGACCGATTTCAATCGCACCTTACCGTATGGCACCGGCAGATCTAGTAGAGTTGATGTCTCAGTTAGAGGATCTTTCGGCAAAAGGATTCATTCGACCAAGTGTTTCGCCGTGGGGAGCGCCAGTGCTTTTAGTCAAGAAGAAAGACGGAAAGTCTAGATTGTGTGTGGACTATCGACAACTAAACAAGGCGACGGTCAAGAACAGATACCCGTTACCGAGGATAGATGATTTGATGGATTAACTACAAGGGGCTTCCGTATTCTCCAAGATAGACTTGAAGTCAGGCTATCATCAGTTCAGAGTGAAGACTGAGGATATACCGAAGACTGCTTTCAGAACTCGCTACGGACACTACGAGTACCTTGTGATGCCGTTTGGAGTGACAAATGCACCTGCTTTTTTCATGGACTACATGAACTGCATCTTTCATGAATTTTTAGATCGGTTTGTGGTGGTGTTTATTGATGACATTCTGATCTATTCGAAGGACGCAAAGGAACATGAAGAACAACTGCGCCAAGTTTTACAAGTGTTGCAAGAGAAAAAGTTGTACGCGAACCCTTCCAAGTGTGAATTCTGGCTTGAGGAAGTCAACTTCTTAGGCCATGTTATCTCAAAGGAAGGCATAGCTATGGACCCAGCGAAGGTAGAGACTGTTTTGGCTTGGGAACAACCGAAGACAGTGACAGAAATCAGAAGTTTTGTGGGTTTAGCTGGATATTATATACGCTTCATTGAGGGATTTGCAAAGATTGTTGGACCTTTGACTCAACTGACGAGGAAGGATCAACCTTTTGCATGGACTGAGGCGTGTGAATCAAGTTTTCAGACTCTGAAGGAATGTTTGACGACGTCACCTGTGCTTATTTTGCCACAACCGGAGGAACCTTATGAGGTCTATTGTGATGCTTCACATCAAGGCTTGGGATGTGTACTGATGCAACATCAGAAAGTGGTGGCTTATGCTTCGAGACAGTTGAAGACTCACGAGAAGAACTACCCGACTCACGATTTGGAGTTAGCTGCCATTGTGTTTTCGCTCAAAATCTGGAGGCATTACCTCTATGGTTGTACTTTCACGATATTTAGCGATCACAAGAGTCTTAAATACTTGTTCGATCAGAAGGAGCTGAACATGAGACAACGAAGATGGATGGAGTTTATCAAGGACTACGAGTTTACGCTGCAATATCACCCTGGGAAGGCAAATGTAGTTGCTGATGCTTTGAGTAGGAAGGTGCATGTCTCGTCAATGATGGTTAAAGAGCTAGAGTTGCTGGAACAATTTCGAGATATGAGTTTGGGTGTGACACCTTCTGAGGGAGTGTTGAAGTTCAGTATGATTAGAATCGCCAGTGGACTGATGGAAGAGATTAGAGAGGGAAGCAGGTTACATTAGCGAAGGTGATATGGAACAACGACACGGGAGACGCTACATGGGAATTAGAAGACAAGATCAAGGAACAGTATCCCGAACTTTTCGCGGAACCCTGAGTTTCGAGGATGAAACTTTCTTTTTGGAGGGGAATATTATAAGACCCGGATTTGCAGAACTGGTTTAACTGTTTACTTTTCCGACTCACGCGTAGAATCAGTGTAAGCGTGACAGGAGTTCGCCGTTTGAGAAAGTTTAATGAAGAAGAAAGTTCAGGAATTGCTTGAGGATAGTACCATAGTCGTTTTAGGAGTTAGTGTGAGTCGTCTGCACACCCGCCTTATGGCGAGAGTGTCCAGAATAGGCTAATTCCGCTCTTAAAGCAACGTTTAAGTGAAATTTAAAATCCTTGGAAAAATAAGAAGTTCTCTTTATTTTTCCTTCGACCAGTGTTTCATTTCAGAACACTGGACTGTACGCACGATAGGATTCACTTCTCAGAAGTCCGACGACGCTAAATTCTTTTCTTTAAAAACCCTAAATTCAATCACTGAATGAAGACTTTTTCTATTCGGAGCTTTTAACGAAGTTTCCATCTGCGCGGCCAGATTTCTTTTGACGTTTCCAATCTTTCTTCAGAACGAAGTTTTGTCATTCGACCTTCACAGCAAAAAGTAGTTTTTCGGGGCAAATTAACTTACAGCGCTTTTGGATCGTTTTTCCCAAATTCTAGAGACTTGTTTTGAGTTCTGGAATTCTGTCGCCAGAATCTCGCTTAGAATTCACTGATGAACGTGCTGCAAAAATCGGAATCGCGAAATATTCATTTTCCCGCGATTTCACTCTCCTATAAATAGTGAAAAAAATCAAAATATCTCCCATAACTTCCATTTGAGGCCGCGAGTTTAGGAGGAAGAGGAGAGGAGAAGAACTTCGCTGATTCTTGACCGATCTTCGAGCTGTTTGTCTCTATTTCACGGCATCGAGGTAACTTGCTTGATTCTTACCTCTGATCATTGTTTTTATCGCTTTTCTTTATCTCTTTCTGAGCTCAAAGTTTCGAGCTTTTCGTAAAACTGTCCGATTTTCCCGATTTTTCTTTTGAACTACCTTCCATGCTTGCCCAACAACCTAGAACACTCGCCGTTGTTCGCCGATTTCAATCGAGTTGTCAAAGATCTGAAAAACTGTATAAAAACCCTTTTGTGCACATATTGAAACTTTAATGTCGAAAAGCCACAATCCGACTTAGTGCCTTTAGGATTAGTTGCTACAAATGTCGTTGGGAACATCGCCATCAAATTTTTTTTCCGAAGTTTTAACTTTGAGTTTTTGAACTTTATTTTTGGACCAAAATGCCCCTAACTAGTCGTAATTCGATCCGATCGTTCGAAAATTTTTCCGACAATTTCTTTACCCTATTTTTACCCTAAAACTACCTAGGAATTAAATTAGATCGAAGAAAAAGCGCCGGAGCCCTTTTCTCTTTAGGTCCGAGAGCATGTTTAGGGGGGGTTTCGTTTTGCGATAACTCGTCCTCTCGTGCTCGATTGTTGTACTCTGAAGCTTCAATGCTTTGTCTATCGTTAATTAGTTGTATTGTGATCGAGCTAATCGATTTTGTATGGATTCTGCTTTGTTTTCTCCGAGGTTCAGTTGAAGGAACTTCGGGATTTACGGAGCAACTGTGTGAGGAGAACCTAAACCAAGAGGCTGGAACAACTCGAGGTTAGGGCAACTTACCTATTAGATAAGATTGCATTATAGGCGTCGATAAATTCGACTTATGTATTACCTTGATATTGATTATGATGATGAATTATGGTTATGTTGTTTTCCATGACTTATGATATTGAGGTGTTATTGAATTGTGCGCTTTGACGCGATTCGGAGTGAAGAATCACTGGGCTGATTACTTTTGATCTTTTGGGTTGGGGAAAAAACCCTAGATAAGTCCAAACATGGGGTTTGAGACCTAGCCATTCGTTTGTATACATAGACTTTCCCCGGGATTTACGTTTGGTGGGATTTTGGCAAATTTAGAATGAATAGAATTTTGAAAACTAGAGACCTTAGAGAATTTAGTATTCAAGAACTAAACTCATAACCTGACTAATTCAATTCGAAACATTTTTATTAACGAATAAACCATAGGGAATCTAAAGTGGAAAATTATTGCGAAAGACGGGGAAAAGTCGACTTTGTTGTGGGTTCTTGAGAATTGCTGGACACCACGGGGGGTGAGCCACGGTGACGAGAGGAAGTCACCGAGTACTTTGGTACTCTTGTTGTTGGAGTTTATGTCGTAGGGTCGGCATTAAACTCTTGAGTTTTGAATTTGAGAATTAAGCTAAACACTTGCGTTGTGAGGACGATTCGATGTTTGGCTAACCATATTGCATCATGCATACATTCGAGGTTTGTTCGATCGAAAGATTGGGCCTCGGTGAAGTTGGGACGACTTCACGGAGGTTGGGACGACTTTCATCGAAGAACACATGGATGTATCTTCGGCATAGCGGGCAGAATGGCACGACCTAGGGTGGTTGGGGCTGATCCGACTATGCATGGGTTTGTAAGTGACACCCGAGCGGAAATGGTTAAACACTAGGCCGGTCTTAGGACTGACTCGATGGTGCCCATCCCAATTGAACTATCCAGATCATATTGAATTGCATTTCACGCATACATTCACCCTGACAGGAATTGTATGCTGTCTGAATTATTGGAGTATTGTTAGAGCCGATAACATGCTAGGATTATCTATACATATATATAAACATATATATATATACCCCAATCACATGTTGTATGTATAATTACTTTATTCCGTGAGTTGACCCTAGCGCCTTGGCTTTGGTTTCATGTTTGTGTTTGGGCGGTCGGCCTACTGCCAGATGTCGATGGCGGACTGGTTTTCGATGGTCTCTCCCTCGGGGGGGATCAGGTTTGAGTTGGTGGACCGTCTTGCCCCCACCGCTTGGGTGATCGATCCTATGGATCATCGGGCAACGTACCGGGGAAGGGTCATGGAGGACCGGACAGACGAGCGTGGACGTCTGACGAGGGGAGTTCTACGACGAATGGAGCTGAGCTTCAACTTGCCGCCTTCAGTTCGCTGTGGACCAGGCACTGGTCGAACCACCTGCACCACCTTCATCTTCATCCGATGACGAGGACCCATCCGAGATCGAGGCTGATGTTGATGCACCTGTCGCGCCACTTCCTGCTACTGTTGTCGATCCTACCGACGTTGCGTCATCCTCGAGGCTCGTGGAGCCGAAGAGGGAGCCTGTTGTTCCATCTGCCCCTCGCCGTTTTCCGTTTACTCCACCGCGCGGCTACCGCGTGGAACCCCTGGTTCGTGTGGTGGAGGAGGATGTCCTTACTGAGGAGGTAGATGTTGAGATGGGCTCGACTAGGGTTGTTCGCAGGACAGTTAGGAGGGAGGTCGTGGACTTGGATACTGAGATGATCACGGTGGACTCTGACTCTGACACTGACGACGACTACTACGTCGGGAGCGACGAGGAGGAGGAGGAGGAGCTATGAGCTGTACTGGGAGTTTAGGTTTAGGCAGGCATCATATTTTGTGTAGAGCTCTGATTCGTCTTACTTTTGGGACAGGGTAGGTTCCCGATGCATGGCTTTTTATGTGATTCTCTTGCTGAGGATCACAGAGAGTCTGTCGGACTATAGGGGTCTTTTGTTTAGGCCATTTTGAGGCCGACTTACTCTTGGAGGACTGTAATTATAACTTTCTCACTTACACTACTGGATCTGTACATATTTGCCTACGGGCACACTACTTTGGAGTCAATGCGAGTGCGCGTGACGGTGACGTGCAGCTGAGGCTGTACCTGTTTATATGTTTGTACATCGGTTAGTTTAGTCGCTGGGTTGTGTCTTTATTTTCCATCACTTTATTTAAAAAGAAAAAGAATCAAACGAAAAAAAATACCTGCTTTCCGCGTAGAGTTATATTTTGAGTTGCTTAAGTGACACCCGAAAATCGGGGTGTTACAGTAAACATCCTTTTGCACATCAGTGGTGGTAGTCATCTTAGTTTTTCACACCGGCCCGGATCACTGAACACTGTTAGGTGTGGTAATCAGAACTTGCGCTCTGATACGAATTGAAGGTATGAAAAACGATAGAAAGGGGGGGGGGTTTGAATAGCGTTTTCAAATAAAACTTTTCCCACTTGAGATTTTAACAAATCTCTCAAACACAGAATGCAAAGTGCTAAGATAAGAGTTGAGGAAAGCACACAAGGTTTTTATCCTGGTTCACTTGAAAAATCCCTCAAGCTAATCCATTCCACCCGTTAAGGTGATTTCTTCCTTCTTAGAATGAAGGCAATCCACTATTCAGAGTTTGTTACAACTGCACTAGCAACCTGCTCAGTGACTAACAATACAATGAACTAGTAAACACTAAGATTCACTCTCTTAGTCTTCTCAAGGATCTGACCAACCTTGGTCCCTTAAGGAAATCAAACTAACTGTTTGAGGATTTTGGGTTTACAATGAGATGCTTCTCAGAAAGCTAAGGTAAACACAGTAAGATCGGTTTGAAGAAATATTGCTAAGAGAATAAGAATATTGCTTGAGCTTGAACAAGTTTCTTCAGCGGCATCTTTCATCTTCAGCCTCTTTATATACTCCAAGGATTAGGGTTGTATCCGTTGCATGGATTGCTACCGTTGGAGGGAAAATCTGTAACTTCCAGATTCTGCTGTGGCTGAATATCTTAGGTAAGGTCGTCAGGATAGTACAATTGCTTTTGTACTTGGACAGCGACGTGACATTTGTCCTAGTTGACTTCTGATCAGAGCGATGCTTCATGTTGGAGCTTGTGAATCTTAGTGATCAGAGTCAGAGGGAAGCTTGGATCGTCTGACCTTCGTAACTTCTGCTTCTGGACCTCAGAGTAGAAAGTACTTGGTCTTCTGACCCAGCTTACTCTTGGACTTCAGAGTCTTCACTTCTCAGCTTCTGAACCTTCAGAACTTCTGATCCTTCAGAGCCTCTGGACCTTCAGAGCATCTGGATCTTCAGAACTTCTAGTCTTCAGAACTTCTAGTGATCTGAATCCATATCAGAGCTTGTAAAACTTCAGATCTTCTAAAGCATATACTACTGTTCAAAAGAACATAGTGAGTGCGAAAGCGTTGCATAGGTAACTCTTTGGGCATAGTGCTTCTGATAAGTGTGAGTATTGACCAGAGTCAGAGCCTGTCACATGAACACTCAGAAAACAACGTTAGAGTACTATAATTGTTCATACACAATAGTTAACATGTAATCATCAAAACATAGAGTTGTACTACATGATCAAATCTTGATCTTACACTTACCGCTGCTAAACTATTTGGTTTTCAAATCGGGATTCAGGGTCAAAAGTTGTTCGAAGACATTGTTGAAGGTCGTGTTGAATCCAGAGGTCAAAGCTTAATCAAGGGTGCTGACTTGACCATCTAGACTACCAAACTTCTTTTTTGAGAGATGAGTTATTTTCTTGCTCGGCTTGCAAGACAGAGAAAATATCTCCCATTTCCTTCTCTAATTGAGATAACAAGTCATTATTCTCCTTCAAGGACCTAGAAAATTCAAAGGGCCCTTTCTTCAGCTTCTGCATGTTTACACTCTTGTTCACCGATAGAGGCCTCCACTGGTTTTACCTTGGATTCAAAAGTTGTAAGCCTGTAACTTTAGCTTGAAGCTGAAACTCGCCTTCAAGCTGTTCAAGACGGAGGGAAAAGTTTCTTGTTTCCTTCACACGTTGCTCATACAAAGTAACTTTCTTGGACAACTTATTTTCAGATTAGGATTTAGGGTCAAAGGTTGTTCGACGACATTGTTGAAGGTTGTGTTGAATCTTGTGTCAAAGCTTTATGAATGGTGCATACTTGACCACCTAGACTGTCCAACATTTTTTTAACGGATGAGTTCTTTTCCTGCTCGTCCTGCAAAAGAAAGAAAATGTCTCCCACTTCCTTCTCTAGGCGAGAAGTTTCAGTATATTTGAAATCTTTTTCTTGATGAAGAAAGAGATATCAAGTATTTTTCCTCCTTCAAGGACATAGAAAGGTGGAGGGCCCTTTCTTCAGCTTCCACGTGTTTACGCATTTGTTCACCGGTAGAGGCCTTCACTGGTTTTACCTCAGATTCAAAAGTTGTAAGCCTGTAACTTTAGCTTGAAGCCTTTTATTCTCGCCTTCAAGATGTTCAAGACAGAGGGCCGGAAAATTTTCTCGTCTCCTCAACAGATTGCTCAGATAAAGGATCTTTCTGGGAGAGGTTCTTCTCAAAGAGAGGGAAGATCTCGCTCCTCGCATACCGAGAAAGGGCCATAGCCCTCACCGTTTTAACTGCCAACAAGGTCGAAGTTAGTCACATTGGAGTGAAGTTTGTCCAAGCCACCCAAGCGAACGACACCTTGAGTCAGTGCATATCCCCATTTGTTCTCCTCTAATTGAGGATTCACAGCTTCAACTAATTTAATATTTTTGTGAGGGGAGTTGTTAGGTGAGTCGTGGTCAAAAGTGTTGATTTTTTGGTCTTGTTCTTGATTCTTTTTTGTGGAGACTATCCATTGTGATGTCCTTTGCAGTTCCTAATAAGGGGGCACTGGTCTTTGTCAGGTTTGAGCATTTTGTAGCAGTAGAGATGTTGTTCGAAGAGGAAATCACAGTGGGATTAGTACCCACGGTTGTAGCGAGATTTCCAGTTGTAGAGGAATTTATATTGTTGGAGATCTCGTCCTTGGATGGAAGAGCTGCTACAGGAATTTTGGAGTAATGGTATAAGTAAAAGGTTTTTAGGAAAAGGCCTCGCGCCAGAAGTTTTGATTCCCTTCCGAAAGCTTTTGTCAAGAGATTTAATTTTCAGATTGGAGAAGAATTGGGTAGATTAATGAAGTTAGATTCGAAAGAAAGGAGGAAAGCTAGGAGCAATGAAGTGTTAAAGCAATTGTAAACCATAAATAAAATAAAAGCTTTTATAGATAAAACAATTATTGGCAGACCGAGACCGACAAATCAAGGCTGGGCAGCTAAGTTCGTCTGCCCACTAGGACGACCAACTTAAAGGGTCTCCCTCACCTCACTGAAACAGCTGTCAAGGACTCTGACCCTATGAATACATATTCTATCGTTCACTTACCAACATGTTATTCATTTTAACCATTTATACTTGAGTTCTTACTTAGTCTATGAGATTCTCTCTCAACAGAAACATTGACTTGAGCATCAGAGTGTCTTCTACAGGTACCCTCTCGTTGTGGAACCTGGAGGTCTGACGTGTCTTCTACAATCACCACTGCACCTATCCATTGTAAACTTACCACAAAGGAGGGAGATTCACACAATATTCTCAAGTCCAAACATTGTACTTTTAGTCCCCTAGTTTTGAATATGGGTAAATTTAGTCCCTAATAATTTTATAATTGATTTAGTCCCTTTAATTTTTAATTGTCTCAAATCAGGTCCGTTTATCATTATTATTCTAGTTAAACTCTCAAATTCTAATTTTGAAAAAAAAGTCTTAACCTGTTGAATCAATTTAATTATTGTCAATATTATTTTCAATAAAACACACTAACCAAAATGTTAAACTTCTATATAAAAAACTCAATTTCCTACCTCGTTAGACTCAAATCTCATATTCTAGAAAACCCTTCAAAATTTAACAACATTTCACTATTTTTTAACTTTTTAACTTTTTACTTGTATCATATATAAAATCCATCATAAACCCTAAAATACTTGAAGAGAAAATGAAGTTTAGTGGTCTAATGCTTTAAAAATTGAGAGAGACCAAATTTATTTAATTTTAAAAGTAAAGGAACATAATCATCTCCAAAAAAAACAAGGAGGATTAAAATCACAAATAGTCTTAACTAAGGGACCAAAAATACAATTAAGCCTAATCTTATTTTACACTATTAGTTTATAGTTGTTACGGTCAAAGTATTTCGAAAATAAAAAAGGTAACTTCTCTATATAATATCCCTTAAAAATACGAATGGTTACCCACCTTTTGGTCTTGATGTGTCATATTATGTTGTGAAATAAATATTTACGAGTTGCAATCTAATCTTGAATTTGATTTAAAAAAAAAAATCTAATCTTGAATTTTTTAAACAATAAACTGGAAGATACCAAACACTATCTTTTTGTAAGCGTATTAATTAGTGCAATGCCCTATAAAAAAGGTTGTTTCGGGTTATCATTTCAAGGTCAGATTACTTATAAAAATGCAAGTAAAAGTGGATAATTTTTAACTCACTTATTCTAAACACAATTAGTTAAATGAGATTAAAAACCTCATGAAATAAGTTAGACAACCCCTGAAATAAAATAAAATAATTTAAACTCACATGTACCTCTGTGGTTACACACAAAAGGGAGTAAACAGCCATTTTGGTCCTTGATTGTGTTCACTTATGACGGACTGGTCCTCATATTTTCAAAATGGTTGTTTTTCATCCCTGAATGTGTTGTCGTCGGTCAAGTTCGTCCTTGGTTGAGTTTTCCGTTAGTCCCTGAGACGGAAAATGTCAAATGTCACGTTTTTTACACGTAAGCGTCCTACGTGGCACGTTTTCATTTTCCCTCCCAAAAAATAATGTCAAATTCGTCCCTCATTGGTACCAAAATAGTCCCTCAAGCTTCCGCACTCTCTCTCTCTCCCTCTTCCTTCTTCTTCTCCATCATCCCATCCCAGAAAATAATGTCAAGTTCGTCCTTATTCCTCATCTTCAAATATATTCATCATTATGGAGTTCTTCATCTTCAACCATCTTCATCATCTTCTTCAACAAAATCCAGAAAAAACCCAAATAGATTGGTCATTGATGAAGAAGAACATACTAAAGTAAAAATCCTAAATTTACCCACTTTCAATCCTTCAATTCAACACCATCTCCATCCAACACTCCTCACCTCCAATCCACTTCTCCCTCCAATAATTCATGACAGTGTCATTCCCACTTCCCCTGCCACTAAACCACCAAGCAACAACCAACCTCACCGTCCTTGAGCCATCGACCACCACCATCACTTCTTCCTCACAAGAAATTGGTCCCTGCCACATTAACCACAAAGCCTCAACCAAGCCCTTCACCCAGCCACAAGATGATGAATAATCGAACCAGGATAAACACCAACACCAACACTTGAATAAATCGAACCCAGAAGCCTCCGTAGATGCTGCCGTTCGACCCGGCCACTACCGTGAATTCTCCACGCCTCGCCGCACCTTACCACTTCAAGCTCCGCCGTGAACCCAGAGAGAGGAGCCTTCGTCGGCGCACCAGATCTGACCACCGCGCCATGCGTCGTCGCTTTTCTTCGATGGATCTGTGATGTTGGATTTTTGATCGAGAAGGGGAAATAATTAGCTGGGTTATACAGTATGTGGGGGTGAGATTTACATTATATTAAATCTGATGTTGTATGGTGAAATTTTTGTGAGTTTGAGCTCAGATTCATCACTGAAATTGAGTTCTATAGAGAAGTTTTTGGTTTGTGAATTTTGATTACTTTCTTTATTTAGGGGTTGGTGTTTGTGAACAAAGGGGCTTATTTTGATGGCACATGTTCATGTATTTAGGTGGAAGATGCGAGTGGTTGGTGCGGTGAAGATGATGAAAGATGAGGAGGATAAAGAAGATGAAGGATGATGAAGATGAACATAATGAAGAAGAAGAGCAGGAGGAAGAAGAAGCATAAACTAGGGATTAGTTTGACATTATTTTCTAGGAGGGAAAAAGAGAAGGTGCCACGTAGGACACTTGCGTGGAAAAAAATTCTTGCCATTTGGACATTTCCGTCTAAGGGACCAACGGAAAATTGAACTAAGGACTAACTTGACCGACGGCAACACATTAAGGGATGAAAAAAGACCATTTTCAACAGCTGAGGACCACTTCGTCATAAGTGAACACAACCAAGGACCAGAATGGCTGTTTACTCAAGGTGTGTAGATTACAAAAATTCAATGGCATGTATGGAACAAAATCTTCTATCCCACCCATTTGGTGTCTCTTATTCTATAAA
Organism: Lotus japonicus; assembly: GCF_012489685.1. Classification (NCBI taxonomy): domain Eukaryota; kingdom Viridiplantae; phylum Streptophyta; class Magnoliopsida; order Fabales; family Fabaceae; genus Lotus; species Lotus japonicus. Next base: position 19,115,369 of record NC_080042.1, on the reverse strand, counting down.
TTTTATTAATAGAATTGGGTCATGTCATTTAAAAATTACCCATATAAATTTATAATTTTCACATATTTTAATTAGTGAGTCAGGAAATGAGGCATTAAATGGGCTTCCTCCGGCATGCAGTCACATCTACTGTAAGATCAAGTTTTGATCTAGTAGTACAACTCTATGTTTTGATGATTACATGTTAACTATTGTGTATGAACAATTATGATACTCTAACGTTGTTTTCTGAGTGTTTTAATGACAGGCTCTGGCTCTGATCTAATTACACATAAATCAGAAGCACTATGCTCAAAGAGTTACCTCCGCAACGCTTTCGCACTCACTATGTTCAATCTGAACAGTAGATTAAGCTTCAGAAGATCTGAAGATAGTAAAGCTCTGATATGGATTCAGTTCACTTGAAGTTCTGAGAAGACCAGAAGTTCTGAAGACCAGAAGCTCTGGAGAATCAAAAGCTCTGAAGGTCCAGAAGCTCCGAAGGTCCAGAAGCTGAGTAGTGAAGATTCTGAAGTCCAAGAGTAAGCTGGCTCTGAAGACCAAGTACTTCTCCTCTGAGTCCAGAAGCAAAAGGTACAAAGGTTAGAGGATCCAAGCTTCCCTCTAACTCTGATCACCAAGCTTCACAAGTTCCAACATGAAGCGTCGCTCTGATCAGAAGTCAACTAGGATAAAGGTCATGTCACTATCCAAAGTACCAAAGCAATTGTACCATTCCTGACGACCTTACCTAACTTATTCAGCCACAGCAGAACCTGGAAAACCCATATCTGCCCTCCAACGGTAGCATTCCATGCAAACCTCCAAACCTTAATCCTTGGAGTATATAAAGAGGCTGAATATGAAAGATGCCGCTTTAAGAAACTTTGTTCAAGCACTCGCGAAATTCAAATATTCTCTTAAGCAATCTTTCTTCATATTGTACTTATAGTGTTTACTATTAGCTTTCTGAGAAGCATTTCTTTGTAAACCAAAACTTTCAAACAGTTGTTTACTTTCCTTAAGGAGACCAATGTTGGTCAGATCTTTGAGAAGACTAAGAGAGTGAATCTTAGTGCTAGCTAAGTCATTGTATTGTTAGTCACTTTGCAGGTTGCAAGTGCAGTTGTAACAAACTCTGATTAGTGGATTGCCTTCATTCTAAGGAGGAAGAAATCACCTTAACGGCTGGACTGGATTAGCTTGAGGGATTTATCAAGTGAACCAGGATAAAATCATTGTGTGCTTTCCTCAAACTCTTATCTTAGCACTTTCATTCTCGGTGTTTGAAGAGATTTGTTAAAATCTCAAGTGGGAAAAGTTTTTAGAGTGAAAACGCTATTCAAACCCCGATTTCTATCGTTTTTCATACCTTCAATTGGTATCAGAGCCTGGTTCTGATTACCACACCTAAGAGTGTTCAGTGATCCGGGCCGGTGTGAAAAACTGAGATGACTGCCACCATTGAAGCGCAAAAAGATGTTTACAGTGCAAAGCCTCCTATGTTCGATGGTCAAAGGTTTGAGTAATGAAAAGACATGATCGAAAGCTTTTTTCTGGGCTTTGATGCAGATCTCTGGGATATTATAGTGGATGGCTACGAGCGTCCAGTTGATGGTGATGGCAAGAAGATCTCCAGAACAGAGATGACTGCTGAGCAGAAGAAGCTTTACTCACTGCATCACAAAGTTAGAACTATTCTTCTGAGTGCTATTTCTTATGAAGAATACCAAAAAATTACAGATCGTGAGTATGCTAAGGATATCTTTGATTCGTTGAAGATGACCCATGAAGGAAACAAGAAGGTGAAAGAGTCAAAGGCGTTGTCCTTGATCAGGAAGTATGAATCCTTCCAAATGGAACCAAGTGAGTCCATTAAGGATATGTTCTCCAGATTTCAGTTGCTCATTGCTGGAACAAGACCCCTCAATAAAAGTTACACCACTGCTGATCATGTCATGAGGATTCTTAGAGGTCTTTCTGAAAGCTGGATGCCTTTGATAACTTCCTTGGAGCTCACAAGAGATGTTGAGCAGATGAGTTTGGAAGAACTCATAAGCATACTGAAGTGTCATGAACTGAAGCGTGCTGAACATCAGGATCAGAAGAAGAAGTCTATAGCCTTGAAATCCAAATCTGAAAAGGCTAAAGCTCTCCAAGATGAAGAAGAAGAATCTGAAGAAAACTCTGAAGATTCTGATGAAGATGAGCTAACCTTGATCTCCAGAAAGCTCAACCGCATCTGGAAGCACAAACAGAGCAAGTACGGAGGCTCTGGAAAGGCTAAAGGAAAGAATGAATCCTCTTCTGGTCAGAAGAAGTCTTCATCAAAGGAAGTCACATGCTTTGAATGCAAAGAATCATGGCACTACAAGAGTGATTGTCCTAAGCTGAAAAAGAACAAGAAGCCAAAGAAGCATTTCAAAGCTAAGAAAGGTCTCATGGTGACTTTTGATGAATCGGAGTCAGAGGATGTTGACTCTGATGGAGAAGTTGTTGACGGACTCATGACTATTGTCAAGAACAAGGAAGCAGAGTCAAAAGAAGCAACTAACTCTGAATCTGCATCAGAGGAAGATCCAGACTCTGACGATGAAAATGAGGTATTCGCTTCTTTCTCAACCTCTGAACTTAAATGTGCTTTGTCTCATATCATGGATAAATATAACTCTCTCTTGACTAAGCATAAAAAGTTGAAAAATGATTTCTCTACTGTTTCTAAGACTTCTGCTGAACATGATAAAATTATTTCTGAGTTAAAAGAGAATAATCATGCTTTAGTAAACTCTAACTCTGTGCTTAAAAACCAGATTATTAAGTTAGAAGAAGTTGTTGCTTGTAATGTCTCTGATATTAAAAACGAATCCAAATATGGAAAATCTTTTCAAAGATTCCTAGCTAAAAGCGTAGACAGAAGCTTGATGGCTTCAATGATCTATAGCGTAAGCAGAAATGGAATGTGTGGCATTGGCTATTCTGGACCCAGTAGAAATGAGTCTCCTATGCCTATGGCTAAACCTCTGTATGAACATTTTGTACCCTCTGGTACTATATTACCTGAACCACTACCTGTTAAAGTTGCTAAACCCCCTCTTAAAAAGGGAACTTTCTCTATGCTTAAATATCATGCACAAATTCCTTTACATTATCATGTTGAGAAACCCAAGGTTGTCAGAACCTCTGGGGTAACTAACAAGAAAGGACCCAGAAAATGGGTACCTAAGGATAAGATTATCTATGTTGCAGATATCCTTGATCGTTCCACCGAAACACCAATCATGGTATCTGGACAGTGGATGCTTGCGTCACATGACAGGAGAAAGGTGTATGTTCCAAGGGCTAAAACTTAAGCCTGGAGGCGAAGTTGGCTTTGGTGGCAATGGGAAGGGTAAAATTGTTGGTTCTGGTACTATTGGTTTTGATAATAGTCAATGCATTGATAATGTTCTGTTGGTAGATGGCTTAAATCATCACTTATTGTCTATAAGTCAATTAGCTGACAATGGTTATGATATTATCTTCAATCAAAAGTCTTGCAGGGCTGTAAGTCAGATCGATGGATCTGTTCAGTTTAACAGCATGAGGAGGAACAACACTTATAAGATCAGATTATCTGAGTTGGAAACTCAGAAAGTAAAGTGTCTTCTTTATGTTCATGAGGAGCAATGGGTATGACATAGACGGTTAGGGCAAGCCAGTATGAGAAAGATTTCTCAGCTGAGTAAGCTTGACCTTGTCAGGGGCTTACCCACTCTGAAGTTCTCTTCAGATGCTCTTTGTGAAGCATGTCAGAAAGGCAAATTTACAAAAGTCCCTTTCAAGGCAAAGAATGTTGTTTCCACCTCAAGGCCGTTGGAACTTCTGCATATCGACCTATTTGGACCAATGAAAACTGAGTCTATAGGTGGCAAGAGATATGGGATGGTCATTGTTGACGATTATAGCCGCTGGACATGGGTAAAATTTCTATCCCGCAAGGATGAGTCTCATTCTGTATTCTCTACCTTTATTGCCCAAGTGCAAAACGAGAAGGCTTGCAGGATTGTGCGTGTCAGAAGTGATCATGGTGGAGAGTTTGAGAATGACAAGTTTGAGAGTCTGTTTGATTCCTATGGAATTGCACATGATTTCTCTTGTCCTCGAACTCCTCAATAGAATGGTGTTGTTGAGAAGAAGAATATAACTCTTCAAGAGATGGCTAGAACCATGCTTCAAGAAAATGACATGGCAAAGCATTTCTGGGCTGAGGCAGTAAACACAGCATGTTACATTCAGAACAGGATCTCTATCAGACCAATTATGAATAAGACTCCTTATGAATTGTGAAAGGAAATAAAGCCCAACATTTCTTACTTTCATCCTTTTGGTTGTGTTTGCTATGTTCTGAATACTAAGGATAGATTGCATAAGTTTGAATCTAAATCTTTTAAATGTCTATTACTTGGTTACTCTGATCGTTCTAAAGGCTTTAGAATTTATAATACTGATGCTAAAACTATTGAGGAATCTATTCATGTTAGATTTGATGATAAGCTTGACTCTGATCAGTCAAAGCTAGTTGAAAAGTTTGCAGATATGAGTATAAATGTTTCTGATAAAAGGGAAGCTGAGCCAGAGGAAGACTCTCCAGAGGAAGTTGGTCCCTCTGATTCACAGCCTCAGAAGAAGAGCAGAATTGTTGCCTCTCACCCTAAGGAGTTGATTCTGGGAAACAAAGATGAACCAGTCAGAACTAGATCAGCATTCAGACCCTCTGAAGAGACTCTGCTCAGTCTGAAAGGATTGGTATCCTTAATTGAACCAAACTCAATTGATGAAGCTCTTCAAGACAAAGACTGAATTCTGGCTTTGGAAGAAGAATTGAATCAATTCTCCAAGAATGATGTTTGGAACCTTGTCAAGAAACCTCAAGATGCTCACATCATTGAAACCAAATGGGTTTTCAGAAACAAGCTGAATGAAAAAGGAGATGTAGTCAGAAACAAAGCAAGGCTAGTTTCTCAAGGCTACAGTCAGCAAGAAGGAATAGATTATACTGAAACATTTGCTCCAGTAGCAAGATTGGAAGCTATCAGACTACTGATCTCATTCTCAGTGAATCACAACATAATTCTTCATCAGATGGATGTTAAAAGTGCCTTCCTGAATGGATACATCTCAGAGGAAGTGTATGTGCATCAACCTCCTGGTTTTGAAGATGAGAAGAACCCTGACCATGTTTTCAAACTGAAGGAATCTCTCTATGATCTGAAGCAAGCTCCCAGAGCATGGTATGAGAGACTTAACTCATTCCTTCTGGAAAATGAGTTTGTAAGGGGTAAAGTAGATGCAACTCTCTTTTGCAAAACTTACAAAGATGATATCTTAATTGTGCAAATTTATGTTGATGATATTATATTTGGATCTGCTAATCCATCTCATTGCAAGGAATTTTCTGAGATGATGCAGGCTGAATTTGAAATGAGTATGATGAGAGAACTCAAGTACTTTATGGGAATACAAGTTGATCAAAAACTAGAAGCAACCTACATCCATCAGAGCAAGTACACAAAGGAACTTCTGAAGAAGTTCAACATGACATAATCAACGATTGCTAAGACTCCTATGCATCCTACATGCATTATGGAGAAAGAAGATGCTAGTGGAAAAGTATATCAGAAGCTCTATCGTGGTATGATAGGTTCACTTCTATACTTAACTACATCTAGGCTAGATATTCTGTTTAGTGTACATTTATGTGCTCGATTCCAATCAGATCCAAGAGAAACTCACGTAACTGCTGTTAAGAGAATTCTCAGATATCTGAAAGGTACCACTAACCTTGGCTTGATGTATAAGAAAACATCAGAGTATAAGCTTTCAGGTTATTGTGATGCTGATTATGCTAGAGATAGAACTGAAAGAAAGAGTACTTCTGGAAATTGTCAATTTCTGGGAAGTAACTTAGTTTCATGGGCAAGCAAGAGGCAGTCTACTATTGCACTATCCACCGCAGAGGCAGAATATATCTCAGCAGCTATTTGCAGCACTCAGCTGCTCTGGATGAAACATCAGCTAGATGATTATCAAATCCTTGAGAGCAATATTCCAATTTACTGTGACAATACTGCTGCAATCTCACTCAGTAAGAATCCAATCCTACACTCAAGGGAAAAACACATTGAGGTAAAGTATCACTTTATTAGAGACTATGTTCAGAAGGGCGTACTTCTTCTGAAGTTTGTTGATACTGACCATCAATGGGCAGATATCTTTACAAAGCCCTTAGCAGAGGATAGATTTAATTTTATACTGAAAAATCTGAATATGGACTTTTATCCAGTATGAAGATGGATCAGAACCTCTGACTATGATGCTTCCTTATCAGAAGATGTCTAGTTCAGAAGGTAACTTTGTTAGATGCTAAGTGCCCATTGGTGCTTACTCTGAGACAAGACAGTAAACGTGTGTCAGTTTATTCTGATGCCTCGTTCCTTGTGCCCTTCGGATAACCTATTGTAATGAATGTAGATGTGCTTATTCTCCACCGTGTGTTTTGTGTATTAACTGTTCATAATGATGTCTTTAATTTTTAGCCGTTGATTTTACTTTTGTTTTACAATCAAATGCGGTTACTTTCTAAAAACCACTACGCACACACGTTCTCCATCACTCTTATTTTTTGCTTCTCTATCCTGTTTGTAAAAACCCTTATCTTCTTCGATTCTCTCTCTCTCGTTCATCCCTCTTCTACCCAAGCCTCCAACCTTCAACTATGGTGAGATCTGAAATGACTGATTCCGGTGAAAGGGCTGATTCCGCCGATGGAAGAGTGTTCCCAAGGATGGTAGTGGGTCTTCCAACGGGTCAAGTAGGTCCAGTTCTTCGTCCCAGATCGACAGAGGCTGCTCAAGCACAAAATCAATATGTTGAGGATGTTGTTCCTTTGTCTCAAAGGAGTTGTGCAGTTACATGTGTTTTCCCTCCAGAAGAACTTCAAGTTCTTGCTGAATGGCGTTTTGACCTCGACAACATTGCTGCTAATGGGGTCGATCTTCGTCCTGAAGTACAGGCTCAAGGCTGGGAAAGGTATTTCAACAGACTACATGGTCCAGTCTATGACAAGCTTGTGAAGAAATTCTGGAAGTATGCTGATTGCAATGAGTATCAGGTTGTGTCCTTTGTCCTGGGCAAAAGGATCATCATCTCAGAGAAATCTTTTGTAAGGCTTCTGGGTGCAGATACAAATAATGGCTACAGATTTCAGTTACAGGAATCAAAAGTCAAGACAAGTACCAAGGAGAAGGTCAACAAGGCTCTATAGTCTACATGGAAACCGGGTAAAACTGATTGCAAGACAAAGGATCTTCATCCTGATCTGAGAATTTGGCATAAGATCCTACTGAACTGCATCAATCAAAGACCAAAGGGAAGTTCTCCAGATTATATCAATTTCACTCAGAAGGTGTTGCTTTTCTTCATCAAGGAGCACACCAAAGTCTGTCTACCTTACTTTCTATTCTCCTATATGAAGGAATGAATCAGAAAGTCAAGAACTACTACTTCACCCAAGTCTGCAACCAAATACATACCTTTTGGCAGATTACTATCTGACTTCTTCATTGAGAGCAAACTGATATATGCTCTGACCAAAGCTGGATGCACTGAAGACCTAACAACTATTGTTGGAGATGTCTTCACTCCTACATCATTGAAGAGGATGGGCTTGATAGAAACAAAAGTGGAAGTTAACCCTGCTACTACAAAGTCAAGAAGAAGAGTCCCTCTGAAGGACTACCCTCTCTGGTCAAAGGCTGATGATCCAGAGGCTATCAGGTTCTATCTTGATGATCTGAAGCAGCAAGGCTTTGAGATTGATGTGGATGAATTCTTCAGAAATCTTCCAAACCTCCAGACTTTGGAAGAAGAAGACCAAGATGAAGTCAGAGGAACCCTCTGAGACAAAGGATCCCTCTGATGGTGATGATTATAAGACCCGGGTAGATTAAACATTTAATTAGCTAGTTATTTATCGACTTAAGGGAGATAAGCGCTATTAAATTTAAGTTGATGTGTTTATTATGCCTTGTATATTTATATAATACTATTAGGATTATTATTTTCTTACTTGAAAGAAAAGAAAAGAAAATTGAAAAGAAAAATAGAAAAGATAAGAAGAAATAAAAAGTGTCACGTAAACCAAATCTGTTTTTGAGAGAAGAATAGAAAATGATATGCTAGAAGGAAGTTTCAGAACATATATATATATGTATATATAGTTTGTTAATACTTCTACACTTGATCACTTCAATTTGCTCAAAGTGTAGGATCTTAAATTATACCATAGAGTCCCTAATAATTTTTAGAATGATGATTCATCTTCCTAATATTTTTTTCTATAGCTCTATGAGTTAAATCCTACACTACCAAAATTATCTCATTACATATATATTTACCTTCATATCACTAGTGTATATAACTTCAGATTTTTTTCCAATCTTTTCTCCTGCGTGGCAGAAAACTACATTCTCTATAATTTGTCAAGTATGACACACCAAATGAAGTGCTGAATCAATTGCTAATCCTTTGAAAATCTTACACGTACTTAACTATGCTAATAGCTCAAGATCCACGTGTGATTTTCTCGTTGCTTCTAAAGGACAGCACATGAGATGGTTCCCCAAGCTTATCAGCATATGACACTATGAACACCACTTCTATCATCTGTTCCATGAATTTACCTTCGTATGAAGTAAGGCCATAGCTATATATAAGACAACAACATTCCTCACTTCTCCTAATTTTTATTAGTTCATTCTCCCTCTTTTATCTTTCGAAATCTCTCTTTATCTTTTATCACTTTCTCTATATCTTCATTAACAATACGGATAGCAACCCAGCTGCTCACTCCTTCTCACTGTGAGCTTCAAGAGCAAGGTGAGAGCCGCCACCATCTTTCAATGATGTGAATGAATCAACCACTACCACTTTAGCTTTTATGGACACGGAGTGTGAGAATACGTTCGTGTCGGAGCGAAAGAATGAAAAGAAAGTGAGCCGGTACGAGTAGCGATGACGTGATTGGATCAAAGTCATAACTTAGGAAAGAAAGTGGCTAAGGTGAGGGCACTTCGCTTCGGCTATTTATATTATTGAATATATTCTATGTAATTGTTATGAGCTATTCGCTTCGGCTGTTTATATTATTAAATATATGCTATATTATTGTTGTGAGAGCACTTTGATGCTAGCTATTTGATATAATGGCTTGTTGTGATGATGTCTATACTTCTATTGTGAATTTTATTATCTGTTGACGGCATATTATTTTTATAACCGAAGGGTTTTCTGAGTGTCGGTTAGAGGAGATTCTAACGATGTTTTTGATTTACTGAGTTTTTTGATTGAGAGGTTTTCTCAAAAAGGGTTACACAGGGTGGGAGCTTTTATTTTAACCTACCAAAGTTTTCGAAAAGGAACAAACGTATTCATGATTTACTTATAAACTTCATCTAAAATAAATAATCAAAGTGTATGTAACACCCCGATTTTCGGGTGTCACTTTAGTATCACAAAAATAAACTTTACGCGAAAAACAGGTATTTTTTTTTCGTTTGATTCCTTTTAATAAAAGCGATAGAAAATAAAGACATAACCCAGCAACTAAACTAACCGATGTACAAATATATACACATGTACAGCCTCAGCTGCACTCTCACGTCACGCGCACTCGCAGTGACTCCAAGTAGTATGCCCGTAGGCAAATATGTACAGAACCAGTAATGTAAGTAAAAAGTTTTAAGTACAGTCATCCAAGAGAAAGTCGGCTCCAAAATGGCCTGAACAAAAGACCCCTATAGTCCGACAGACTCTCTGTGATCCTCTGCAAGAGAACCACACAAAAAGCCATGCATCGGGAACCTACCCTGTCCCAAAAGTAAAACGAATCAGAGCTCTACACAAAAATGACGCCTGCCTAAACCTACCCTCCCATTACTGCTCACATAACCAAGTCCACAACGAACTGAAGACGGAAAGTTGAAGCTCAGCTCCATGCGTCGTAGAACTCCCTCCGTCAGACGTCCACGCTCGTCAGTATGGTCCTCCAACTCAAACCTGATCCCCCCCGAGGGAGAGACTATTGAAACCCAATCCACCGTCGACATCTGGCAGCAGGCCGACCGCCCAAATACAAACATGAAACCAAAGCCAAGGCGCTAGGGTCAACTCACGAAATAGAGTAGATATACAAACAACATGTGATAGGGGAATATATATATATATATGTTATTATATATATATATATATATATATATATAAATACTCCTAGCATGTTATCGGCTCTAACAATAATTCAGTAATGCAAACAGCACACAGTTCCAGTCAGGGTGAATGTATGCGTGAAATGCAATTCAATATGATCCGGATAGTTGTTTGGGATGGGCACCATCGAGTCAGTCCTAACACCGGCCTAGTGTTTAACCATTTCTGCTCGGGTGTCGCTTACAAACCCATGCATAGTCGGATCATCCCGCTATGCCGAAGATACACCCAGGTGTTCTTCGATGAAGGCAATTCTCAACCTTCGTGAAGCATTCCCGTTCTTCACTAGTGAAGCATTCCCGTTCTTCACTATTGGTGAAGCATTCCCGTTCTTCACCGAATGATGCATGATGCAATATGGTTAGCCAAACATCGAATCGTCATCACAACACAAGTGTTTAGCTTAAACCCAATTTCATAACCCAAGAGTTTAGTGTCGGTCAATACAACACAACTCCAACAACAAGAGTACTAGAGTACTCGGTGACTTTCAATTATCACCGTAGATCGCCTCAGTGGCTTTCCTCAATTCCCAGTAACTTCAAGACTTGACGACTTTTCCCCGTCTTTCGCAATCATTTTCCCCTTTAGGTTCCCTATGGTTCATTCGTTAATGAAAACGTTTCGAATTTAATTAGTCAGGTTATGAGTTTAATTCTTTGAAGACTAAGTTCTCTAAGGTCTTTAGTTTTCGAAATTCTATTCATTCTAAGTTTTCCAAAATCCCACCAAATGTAACCCCCGGGGAAAGTCTAAGTATATAAACGATAGCTAAGTCTCAAACCTTGAGTTTGGACTTGCCTAGGGTTGTTCATTCAACCCGAAAGATCAAAAGGAATCAGTTCAGTGATTCTTCGCTCCGAAGTCGCGTCAAAACGCACAATTCAATAACATCTCAATATCATAAGTCATGAAAACATAATAACATTAATTCATCATCATAATCAATATCAAAGTAAAACATAAGTCGAATTTATCGACGCCTATCATGCAATCTTAGCTAATATGTAAGTTGCCCTAACCTCGAGTTGCTCCAGCCTCGTGGTCTAGGTTTCCTTCACACAATTGCTCTGAGAAACCCAAAGTTCCTTCAACTGAACCTCGGAGAAAACAAAGCAGAAATCCAAACAAAATCGATTAGCTCTATCACAATACAACTCATTAACGATAGACAAAGCATTAAAGCTTCAGAATACAACAATCGGGTACGAAAAGACAAGTTTTCGAAAACGAAAAACTCCCCCCCCACACAAACATGCTCTCGGCCACTATGCACAATTAGGGGGGTCGATTTTTCTTCGATCAATCGAATTACGGCTATCCAGGGGCGTTATGGTCCAAAATAAAAGCTCAAAACCTCAAAGTTAAAACTTCGGAAAACAAATTTGACAGCGATGTTCCTAACGACATTTGTAACAACTAATCCTAAAGGCACGAAGTCGGATTGCGACTTTTCGACATTAAAGTTTCGAAATGTGCGCAAAAAGGGTTTTGAATCAGTTTTTCAGATCCTTGACAACTCGATCAAAATCGGCGAATACCGGCGAGTGTTCTAGGCTCTTGGGCATGTACAGAAGATATCCCAAGCGAAAAATCAAGAAAAACGGATAGTTTTACGAAAAGCTCGAAACTTTGAGCACAGAAACGGCTAAAGAAACGCAGTAGAAACAATGATCAGAGGTAAGAATCAAGCTAGTTACCTCGATACCTTGAAGTAGGGACAAACTGCGCAAAGATCGGTCGAGTTTCGGCGAAAATCTCCTCTCCCCTTTTCTCTCCTCAATCCGCGGCCCCAATAGTGAAGAATGGAAGATATTTTTGATTTTTCAACTATTTATAGGAAGGTGAAATCGCGGGAAAATGAAAATTTCGCGATTCCGATTTTTGCAGCACGTTCATCGGTGAATTCTAAGAGAGATTCTGGCGACAGAATTCCAGAACTCAAAATAAATCTCTAGAATTAGGGAAAAATGATTCAAAACGATCTAAAAGCGATGTAAGTTAATCTGTCCCGAAAAACTACTTTTTGCTGTGAAGGTCAGACGACAAAACTTCGTTCTGAAGAAAGATTGGAAACATCGAAACAAATCTGGCAACGCGGACGGAAACTTCGTTAAAAGCTCCGAATAGAAAAAGTCTTCATTCACTGATTGAATTTGGGGTTTTGAAGCAAAGAAATTAGCGTCATCGGACTTCCGAGAAGTGAATACTATCGTGCGTACAGTTCAGGGTTCCGAAATGAAACACTGGTCGAAGGTAAAATAAAGAGAACTTTTTATTTTCCCAAGGATTTGAAATCTCACTTAAACGTTGCTTTAAAAGAGAAATTAGCCTATTCTGGACATTCTCGCCATAAGGCAAGTGTGCAGACGACTCGCACTAACTCCTAAAATAACTATGAAACATTCCTCAAGCTATTCCTGAACTTTCTTCTCCATTAAACTTTCTCGAACAGCAAACTCCTGTCACGCTTACACTGATTCTACGCGTGAGTCGGAAATTAAACTTGTTCTGTAAATCCAGGTCTTACAATACTCCCCTCCAAAAAGAAAGTTTCGTCCTCGAAACTCAGAGTTCTGCGAAAAGTCCGGGATACAGTTCCTTGATCTTGTCTTCCAATTTCCATGTAGCGTCTCCCGTATCGTTGTTCCATCTCACTTTCACTAATGCGATCTGCTTCCCTCTCAGCTGTTTCACTCTTCTATCCTCAATACTCACTGGCGGTGCCTCAAAAGTCAAATCATCCTTCAGTTCAACGTTGTCTGGCTCGATTACATGAGTCGGGTCTGGAATGTACTTCCTCAACTGTGACACGTGAAAAACATCATGAATGTTGGAAAGAAACGGTGGTAGCGCAATCTGATATGCAACTGGTCCAACACGTCGAGTGATTTGGTAAGGTCCAATGAATTTTGGCGTGAGCTTCCTTGACTTAATAGCTCGTCCAACTCCCGTAGTCTGAGTTACTCGTAGAAACACATGGTCACCTTCTTCAAACTCTAGGGTTCTGCGTCTCTGATCAGCATAACTCTTTTGTCTGCTCTGTGAAGCTCTCATCTTTTCTCTGATCTGCTTAACCTTCTCAGTCGTCTGTTGCAGAAGTTCTGGCCCAATCAACAAACTCTCCCCATCTTGATACCAACACAACGGTGTCCTACACTTTCGACCATACAAAGCCTCATACGGTGCCATCCCAATGCTCGCATGAAAACTATTGTTGTATGTAAATTCAATCAATGGCAGAAGATCATCCCAGCTTCCTCTGTTGTCTAACACACAAGCACGTAGTAGATCCTCTAACGACTGGATAGTTCTCTCTGTTTGCCCATCAGTTTGTGGATGATACGCCGAACTCAATCTCAGCTTGGTTCCTAACGCATCATGAAGAGCTCCCCAAAAGTGCGAAGTAAACTTTGAATCCCGATCAGACACAATACTCGTCGGAACTCCGTGTAGTCTCACAATCTCCGCCACATAAATCTCAGCCAACTTTTCCACATTGTAGGTAGTTCTCACTGGTAGAAAATGCGCTGACTTGGTCAAACGATCCACAATCACCCAAATCGAATCGTGTCTCTTCTGTGTTCTTGGCAAAGCTACCACGAAATCCATGGATATGCTATCTCATTTCCATTCTGGCACATCTAAACTCTGTAACATACCAGCAGGTCTTTGATGCTCTACCTTAGCCTTCTGACAAGTCAAACATGCAGCTACATACTCGGCCACTTGTTTCTTCATTCCCGACCACCAAAAATTCAGTTTCAAGTCTTGATACATCTTTGTCATTCCCGGATGAATGCTCCATTTGCTCTTGTGTCCTTCATCCATGCTTAGCCTTCTCAATTATGGATTGTTGGGTACACAAACTCTGTCCTTGCATCGTAGGATATTGTCAGTTCCTATCTTGAACTCCGGGTCTTTCCCTTGAATTACTAAGTTCCTCTTCTCTAGCAGAAACGCATCTTGCAGTTGTTGCTCTCTAATCTCTCCCATCAGTCCACTGGCGATTCTGATCATTCCGAACTTCAACATTCCCTCAGACGGTGTCACACCTAAACTCATATCTCGAAATTGTTCCAGTAACTCCAGCTCTTTAACCATCATTGACGAGACATGCATCTTCCTACTCAAAGCATCAGCAACTACATTTGCCTTCCCAGGGTGATATTGCAGCGTAAACTCGTAGTCCTTGATAAACTCCATCCATCTTCGTTGCCTCATGTTCAGCTCCTTCTGATCGAATAAGTATTTAAGACTCTTGTGATCGCTAAATATCGTGAAAGTACAACCATAGAGATAATGCCTCCAGATTTTAAGCGAAAACACAATAGCAGCTAACTCCAAATCGTGAGTCGAGTAGTTCTTCTCGTGAGTCTTCAACTGTCTCGAAGCATAAGCCACCCCTTTCCGATGTTGCATCAGTACACATCCCAAGTCTTGATGCGAAGCATCACAGTAGATCTCATAAGGTTCCTCCGGTTGTGGCAAAATAAGCACAGGTGACGTCGTCAACCGTTCCTTCAGTGTCTGAAAACTTGATTCACACGCCTCAGTCCATGCAAAAGGTTGATCCTTCCTCGTCAGTTGAGTCAAAGGTCCAACAATCTTGGCAAATCCCTCAATGAAGCATCTATAATATCCAGCTAAACCCACAAAACTTCTGATTTCTGTCACTGTCTTCGGTCGTTCCCAAGCCAGAACAGTCTCTACTTTCGCCGGGTCCACAGCTATGCCTTCCTTTGAGATAACATGGCCTAAGAAATTGACTTCCTCCAGCCAGAATTCACACTTGGAAGGGTTCGCATACAACTTTTTCTCTCTCAACACTTGTAAAGCTTGGCGCAAATGTTCTTCATGTTCCTTCGCGTCCTTCGAATATATCAGTATGTCATCAATAAACACCACCACAAACCGATCTAAGAATTCATGAAAAATGCGGTTCATGTAATCCATGAAAACAGCAAGTACATTCGTCACTCCAAACGGCATCACTAGGTACTCGTAGTGTCCGTAGCGAGTTCTGAAAGCAGTCTTCGGTATATCCTCAGTCTTCACTCTGATCTGATGATAGCCTGACTTCAAGTCTATCTTGGAAAATACGGCAGCCCCTCGTAATTGATCCATCAAATCATCTATCCTCGGTAACAGGTATTTGTTCTTGACCTTCGCCTTGTTGAGTTGTCAATAGTCCACACATAATCTCGACTTCCCGTCTTTCTTCTTGACTAAAAGCACTGGCGCTCCCCACGGTGAAACACTTGGTCGAATGAATCCTTTTGCCGAAAGATCCTTTAACGACTCCGCTTCAAAACTAAACGCCCTAAAATCCTACGTATCGTACCCATAAGGAATTTCCCTGAGGTCCTAGCTTCCTTATCGACGCATTGGTAAAACAACTTCCTAGCTCAGCGTGCTATTCTAGACCTCGTGTAACTTCTATAGTTAAATCACGAGCAACTTCGAATAAGGTCCTACTAGGGATAATAATCATAAGATCATAGTCTAAGTAGTAAATACAAGTTAGGCGCGTCACACTCGTTTTGAAGATAAAGAGTAAGTTATTCTAGAATAAGAGAACAGTTAAAGTATTACCATTGTCCCCACATGTGTAACACCCTCTAAACCCCGCGTAATTATTAAGGCATAAATCAGAGTAAAATGCATAACACAGAGGGTGTCACACTTATTCTCCAAAACCATAAATCAAAACACCTGTCATGCTCATAATAAATATATAAATTTCCAAACTTAGTGTCATAACGTCATATGCATAGCACAGCGGATTTATTTTTCAACTCCAAACTAAAACATACTCCAAAAATAAATAAAGAGAGTTCACAAAATAACTCTTAATATCAAGGTTCAAACTAAGCGTTTCCCCGGTGTTACATAATAGAGCATGACTCCCATCACTAAAAGCATATCTAAAAGACTAGCTCCTCTGACTAACCCTCGCGAGAAGCTCCACTGTTCTCCGTACCTGAGCGATGTCGCATAGAACATCATTCCAACAGAAGGGTGAGAACTCATATCATATGGATAAGCATAATAATAAGTAATGCGAAAGCTTATAAAAATTATCCATAAATTTCTCATACATAATTAAGAAGATATATCATAAAATTTAATATAATCAATTAATTTTCAAAGTATGCCAATACTCCATAATCATAGCTCAGATAAAGTAAATATAAATATTGTCAATTACCACAACAACAAAATTCTCCAAAAATATTGCAGTTAACTTTAATTAACATCAATAACTCCCTACAATAACTTATATGACTCAAGTGTGACTCCGTGCAAATGTCTTTGGTACCAAAGTTGTTATCCTTAACGGTATCGCCGCGTCCACTCCAGACAGATAACCACCAATAAACCCTCGCTCTAGGCTTCAAAACCACTCCAGTTTTGGGACAAGTCACTAGCCTCCACGAGAACTAGCAAACATTGCCTCTTGACAACTATGCAGTGTATTGTGCAAAACTCAACTAACATATGCATATTCAGACCATCTCCAAGTCCTAATTATTTTAACATATTCATCACCAGTTGCACAAAACACAAATTACATGTTATCAATTATACAACTTGCAATTCCAACTTAGCATCTCAAACATAACATCAGTTCAGAAAAACAGCACCAAAACAATAAACTATTAAACATATATAAATTAAATATAGTTTATATTTAACATGTTCAGCAACTTGTGATCCCTTAAATATACTGGAAAGACGCTTATCTTTTTTTTTTTTATGAAAAAAATATCTTCATCGTTGCTAATTTAAAAGAAACAGTACCACTATCTAAAAAATGCTCGAAACAAATCCATATCATAGGCATTCATATGTTGTTCTTTCTAAAGTTGATAAAAAAAAAAATCATGTTTACCATTTAAACCAATAGATGATCTATTCATCATATTATAGCACTAAGTGATCAATCAAAACTAGCAAGTCAACACAGTATGTATCGAAACTTTGTAACTAATAATTAATTGAAATTAATCAAGTACAATCAAACTAATTAATTAGGTAACTATCAAGGATCTAGACCCTAATACACCTATAGGCCGTCAGCTATAAACTTATAGCACATGGTGATGTTTCCAGTTTTTGGATCAAAATATGTAAACTTCATAAATTAAAATTATAACTCCTAGAACATGCATGGCTCTTGAACTCACGAAAATAGCATCCAGAGGATAGTATAGCATAGACCAGATTCAAGAGGTACCATCACCACCAAATACATTCAAAAGAAAAACCGCACCACCACGACCCATAAGCCAATTGAATTGATCTCTGCACACCACGCGCACCTTACACCTCTCTCCTACCCCCACAGTGCATCTAAAATCAAACCTATCTATTTTCAATTTAGAGAATTCTACATCCTAGGGTTTCTAAATCACGCTTTCCACCATCATTAACTATTATGCCAAACCAAAAAATAAGAATTAAAACTCTTACCTCTTGAAGATCAAAGCCTAGGTTTTCTTCTCTTTTCTCCTCTCCTTCTTGCTTTCACGCTTTCTCCCTTTTCTGTTCTGCTCTTCTAATTCTGATTTCTCTTTCTTTCTTTTCTCTTTCTATTTAACTCCTAATTACTCACTCTAAACCCTAAAACCCCTTTTAATTAAATCTTTTACTATATCACATAAGATTTAAATAATAATCACATATATCACTCATATCCAATTTAAATAATTTATTCACTACATATATCACTTTATCACCTTATTATATAATAAAATCACATATCTATTCAAATAAATATATAACCTAATAATAATTAAAATAAAATAATTAACATTCTACTAATCAGAAAATGGGGTGTTACAACTCTCCCCCACTTAAGGATTTTCGCCCTCGAAAATTACCTTAACCAAACAACTCGGGGTAGGACTCCTTCATCTGACTCTCAAGCTCCCAAGTAATATTTCCCCCTGCCGGTCCTCCCCAAGCAACCTTCACCAATGCAATCTCCTTGCCACGAAGCTGCTTCAATCTTTTATCCTCTATTCGCATAGGTGATGTCTCCACGGTTAAGTTATCTCTTACTTGCATATCATCTACTTGGATCACATGAGACGGATCTGCAATGTATTTCCTCAACTGCGACACATGGAACACGTCATGGAGATTAGCAAGTGACGGTGGCAAGGCGATTCGATAAGCCACTGCACCCACTCTCTCTGAAATCTGATAAGGACCAATGAAACGCGCACTACTAGAAAACACATAAACTGAGACGGAAATTTGCGACGGAGAAATATTCTGTCCCAAAATAATTAATTAGTGACGGATTTTGCGACCCTTTGTTGTCGCAAAGGTTTTTTAAAAAATTAATTTCACATTTTGGGACGGAATTTGGATTCCGTCACAATTTAGGGACAAACTTATATATATCGTCGCAATTTTGAGACAGAAATCAATATTCCGTCTCAATGTAAATATTTATTTTGGAGGGAATCGTGGCGCCAATTTTTGGGACGCAATAATTTAATTATTCCGTCCCAATTTGTGACGGAGTTTGCAATAATTTACCGTCACAAATATTATTAAATGTTTTATTTTTTTTGCGGGAAGGAATTTATATTCTGTCACACTGTAGCGACGAAGTTGTATAAACCGTCACAATGTTGGGACGACATTTATATTCTGTCCCAATTTGAATATTTAGTTTTGGTGGGAAATCAAGGCGCCAACATTAGGGATAGAATCGTATAAATACTCCGTCCCAATTGGTGACGGAATAATCGTTGATATTCCGTCACAAATAATGTTTAAAATATGTTTGCTATTGTGGGACGAAATGCTAATTCTGTCACAATATAGGGACGAAAATATATTAATTGTCACGATTTAGGGACGGAATATAGTTACCGTCACAATTTTCTTTTTTTTTTTATTGGTGGGAATTAGGACGCCAAATTTTGGGACATATTTTCATAATTATATCGTCCCAATTTGTGACGACATTAATAATAACATTAATAGTAATTATTATATTGTTATTTTATTTCAAATTTTTATCTTTACATTATTATTATTTATATTTACTTGTCCCTTTATTTTAAATTTAATATTTGTTACTATAATCAAAAATATATTCAGATTATAAAAATGACAATAATATATTATAAGTTTCTAGGCCCATGAAGCCCAATTTAGCTTCATTTCGATCTTAGGATCATCAATTTCGATGAGATATCTAAGACTTCATGTTGACCTTGAAGGTTTATCTGCCCTAATTATACTATATTAGATCTTAGAAAGTCATCTAGCCTTATTGTGCTTCATGGTGATATCTAAGGCTCGTCATCACATAATGAGATTTCAGGTTATCTCAGAGGCTCTATTAGGCCATACGAGGCTTCGTATTGCGTACAAGGCCTATTAGACCTAATACAGCTTGCTAACAATCTCCAAGACTAATCATAACATAATGATATGATCTTAGTGGTTCATCGTAACAATCTCTAAGACTAATCAAAGCATAATCAAATTTATGTTTGTTTACATTAATTAAAAGAGCTTAATTTCTATACACTAATGTTGTAAAGTATTTTTACACGGTCAACTCTCGCCTCCCTATAGGTCGAGGGTTCGAATCCTCCCCTAGGGTCAGTAAAATCCTAGTTGGTGGACTACCATCATCAGGGAGATCCCCTAGCACTTCTACACAGGAGTGGGCCTCCGCTAACCACTAGCGCCCTGCTCAATAGTTTGTAGGTGCTTTCTCTTCATTCTACCATATTTCCAAACCAAAATTACTAGAATGTGTTTGATAAAATAACAACACACTATTTCATTACATATCATTGCCCAATTACCCAATTATTTTACATATTTCACCATCATTAACCTATTCGTTTCATAATTTCTATTATTTTTTCACAGAATAATAAAATAAATTAATAATTATTAATATCTATATTAAAAGAAAACCAAAAAAACATAACCCTAAATACTAAGTGAAGTTTGTAGGCTCATGTTATTGAGAGAGAGAGAGAGAGCCGCATAAGAAAAAGAAAGAAGCATCGCTGCACAACTGGGTGGCTGAAATCCGGTTCCTCCAACATAGAAGCGCCGTTTGGGGTGGAATCCGATGGGTGAGGCCGCTTGATGATGGATTTACGGCAGGGGGAAGCACCGATATACCCCCTCGTCGGCTATAGAAGGCAGTACGGTTAGGGACCCAACATGCTTTGATAGTTGTACGCTGCAATCAATGTGCCTCTGATTCTAACTCAGGTGAGGTCAAAGCCCCCATTTTTATGCATTCGAAATCTTCCTTTCTGCTGCAATTGATTCTAAATTTATCAACTTTTGGGTTTTTTCTTTCATATTTTCATAAAGTTACTGAAACCCGTTTAAGGGAAATGGGGATTGTTGGTTCTGTGAGACTTTTATAGTCTTTGATTTCAAATTTCCATTTCATTAGTTGCAGAGTTTTCTAACATGGTTTATATGGTGATGAACATGAGTCAGGTACCGTTACTCCTATACATTTGTGTGGAATTTTCTTTCATAAATGTCAACTAGCTTCAGAAGTGATAGTGATGCTCCCTCAAGTGTGTAGGAACTTGGATTTAGAGGTACCCTCGTTCCTGAGCTAACTATTTCTCTTCCTCCTTGAGCTTATTACCTGGTAGTTGATTATGAAATGTCTGCTTTGTGGAAAAAACAAAAATGTCAGTTTGATAGAATTCCTAATTTTGTGAATGTATAGCATATGTGTGTATTAGCTCATCCATGACTAGTGATCAGCTTGAAGAATATGTTACCTCTTGATTGCATTATTAATTTATTGATGGCATTCATACCAAACTAAGATGTTTATGTTTTAATTTCTTTGATTTTGTCTCCTATTTCCAATTGGTAAGTTACTGTCAATTAACTGCAGATGTAAGCTAAGAACCACAATGATACTAAACTATACTAAGAAATGGTATATTATCCTTTATTTATTTAGATGCTAACTCGTGTATTCTCTTTCGACTAATTATTGAGTGCTAATCGCAGGTAGAGGGAAGGGCTTTGAAGGAAGTAATGAAACCAACTGATGACGGTTAGTTCCTATGCCATCATGCATAATGTGAACATAATCTCTTAGGCTTAGATCCATTTATCTATTTGGTTAGTGGTTACATACAACAAATATGACATTTTATTATTTTATAGTCGTCTTGTCTTTTTTCCATTTAATTTAGTGCCTTGTTTTATACATTATTGACACTATGAATCTGATAGGGTCTAATTAATCTGAAACTCCCAACAAACAAGTTCTAGCAACTCCCAACAAAGCACCAGCGACAAAGAGTAACTAAGGAAGCAAATGAGAAACTTATGGAGGCATTGGTGGCTCAAAAACGGGTTGAGGAGGATTCTTAAATTGAGAAAGCTCCGCAGTTTTGAATCCGGACATGCTGGAATTGAAGCTATTCAAAAGATGGAAGGTAGGAAGAGCTTTGAAGGTGTTAGGAACCAGCATGCTTAGTATGTGGCTTGAAAATAAGTAACTATTTTAGGGAAAAATTTTGGTATTTTTTGTATAGGTGTGATCTTTATGAATTGCATGAAACTTGTTGTTAATTGAAATTCATTTATCTCTTTGATCAATGAAGATTTGTTTCTTGATTAATGTTATTTTCATATTTTGTTAGCTATTATTGCAGATTAATTTGAGATTTGTTACTAATTTAATTAAAATCAAAATGTGAAGAAAATAAAAAATGCTAAAAATTGGGGTGTGTTCAGTCCCAAGCTTTTTATCCAAATCTTCAACTCAGTGACGGAAATATTTCGTCACAAGAGTTGGGACAAACTATGTTGGTCTCAGTTCCGTCACAAAATATTATTATATCCGTCACTAACTTCGTCACAAAATTATTATTTTAAAAAACGAAAACTTATTAAATTCCGTCCCAAAGTGCGACGGAGTGAAAGATTCTGTCGCAACTAATTTATTATTTTCCGTCTCCATTTCCGTCCCAATTTTGCGACAGAGTAATAAATTCTGTCCCAAAAATTTTGCGACGAGCGATATAGCGACGCAATTTTTCGCGTCGCAATTCCGTCCCAAAATTATTTTGTGACGGAAATTGTAACTAGTGTGCGACGGATTTTTCCGTCCCAAATTAGTGTTTTTGTAGTAGTGGCGGCGTCAACTTACGCGACTTCAATGCTCGTCCAACACCCGTTACCGGAGTAACTCTAAGAAATACATGGTCTAGTGCTTTCCTCCTCTTATCGTGGTAACTTTTCTTACGACTCTGAGAAGCCTTCATCTTCTCCCGAATCATCTTGATCTTGTCAGTGGTCTGTTGAACTATCTCCGGTCCTACAACCACACTCTCACCAGATTCATACCAACATATTGGCGTCCTACATCTCCTTCCATACAAAGCTTCAAATGGTGCCATCCCAATACTAGCATGGAAACTATTGTTATAAGTAAACTCAATCAAAGGCAGGAAACTATCCCAAGCACCTCCTTGTTCCAACACACAAGCTCTCAAAAGATCTTCCAGTGACTGAATTGTTGTAAGACCCATGTGAGATTAAACGTTTAATTAATTAGTTATTTATCGGCTTAAGAGCGATAAGCGCGATTAAGCTTAAGATGATATGTTCTTTGTACCCTGTGTGCTTTATATAAATGAAGTATTATTAATATTATTAGTATTTTCTCCCAAACTAGATAAAAAAAGAAAGAAAGAAAACAAAGTAAAAAGAAAAAGAAAAAGATCACGTAAGGACCAATTCAGTTTCTGAGGGAAGAATAGAAAATAAAAGAGTAAAGTACACTCACCCCCCTCAAGTTTTGTTAGAATAACACTCCACCCCATTCTTATCTAAAATCTACACCCCACCCCATTTTTTATAGAGGCAAATTTAGTGACGAAAAATATTCTTCATTAATAATTAGTTATTATTTAAATTGTTAATCAATAATTTCAAAAAATATTTTCAATATAATCCAATAAATATAAAAATGAAAACATCACAGTCCTCCTCATTCTCTCAATCGCGTTCTTCCTCCGTAAATTCACAATGCAAATTCTGCAATAGCACACATGACCGGTTGACAAACCAAATCTCGAACATAGTGAAACATGCTTTGTGTTTTCATATTTGCTAATAATTCAATTTTAATCAAAATAATCTATTTATACCTCCAATTTTTAAAATTGGATTGTATCCGGATAACGCTTGCATCCTCTGTCTTACTGCGGCTCCTGGCACAGAGTTAGTCGATGCTTATTCCCCGGATACCGTCATTGCTTCTTCTCCTGGAAAAGAAGTTCACGACCCGTAGGCCCTCTACCTCCACGCGACATTGTTCCGTCAGGCTTTCGCCCATTGCAGAAAATTTTCCACTGCTGCCTCCCGTTCCAAAAAGCAACACAAATGGGTGGTGAAG
This sequence comes from Lotus japonicus, assembly GCF_012489685.1. Lineage (NCBI taxonomy): Eukaryota > Viridiplantae > Streptophyta > Magnoliopsida > Fabales > Fabaceae > Lotus > Lotus japonicus. The sequence continues at coordinate 19,091,653 of NC_080042.1, read as the reverse complement.
AAAATAAAGAAACAAAATTAAGAAATATGAAGTGGATCGGAGGTTATTAGAACCCAACGATGCGGTGGAGCACCGTTTTTAACAAAATCCAACAACATCTTAAACCAACAAAGTGTTCGCTCACAACTTAAAGGGGTGAAGTTCACAACAAGTAGTTGAACAAGTGGCTTTGGGGATGTGCGATTCATGTTATGGGGTTCAGGTCGCAACAAAACTTTGAGGCATGGTGGTGCCATGGGGTTTCACATTATGGGATGGTTGTCGTCGTGTTAAATGGAGCAAAGGTTTGGTGGTGACCGTTTGTGGTGAGAAATATGATTTGGAGATAGATGAGACGTGGACTTAACAGGCAGAGTGGATGATTTTTTTAAATTTAATTCAGTAAAATTATTTTCATAAATTAATGTATGATAGTGTATATGCATTTAATTTATTTAAATTTTAACTAATTAGTAATTATTTTTTATTAGTGACAAATTTGTTTTCGTCACTAAATTTTGCCTTTATAAAAAATGGGGTGGAGTGTAGATTTTAGAAAACAATGGGGTGGAGTGTCATTCTTGCAAACCTTAAGGGGGTGAGTGTATTTTACTCAAAATAAAAAGTAAAAGAGAAGTAGAAGAATACTACGAAGTGTAAGAATAGATATATATATATATATATCTAACTTGTTAACACTTCTACCCTTGATCACTTAATTTTGCTTAAAGTGATTTTAAACTATATCATATAGTTTCTCATAATTTTTGGTACAATAATATATCATCCTTATATTTTTCTCTTAACTCTATGAGTTAAATCCTACACTATCCAAAATCATCTCATTGTATATATATATTTACCTTCATCACTAGTACCTTATTTTTAGTTTTTCTTCAACTTCTCCCTTGCGTGGCAGAGAACGACGGTCCCAAGGTGTCATTAAGCATGACACTTCAATTTCCATGCTGAATCATTTTTCTATTTAAGCGTGACAATGCAATTCAAGTGCTGAGTCCATTGCTATTCTCTTAAAAGTCCTACACGTATGTAACTATCCTAACAGCTCATGATCTATGTTCCCTCGTAGACATCCAGTGCTTGCGATTTCTTCACCATTAAGTTTCATTATTTTATTAAATTTCAAAACCTATAAAAGGCAAACCATGTCGTTAGTTTGAAATATCAACCTACTATGAGTTGAAATGCTGAGAATGGAAAATACATGCCTTGTCCAACAAAAAATTAGTTTAGGCCGTGGGCACCAAAGTGTTTCTTCATTTTGGCGATACAAAGACTAAAGCACATTTTATCGGAACAAAGAGCTTAAGGAAAGCGAGCCGGTACGAGGGGCAAGGTCGTGATCGGTTTGAAGTCAGAACTTTGGGAGGAAAGCGGCAAAGGTGAGGGCACTTCGCTTCGGCTATTATATTGCTTGAAAATATTTGATATATGCTTGTTTTGAAGGTAACTTACTTGCTGGTTAAGGCTTTAGGTGTCGATAATTCGACATATATTAATTATTGATGATTGTGATTGACTGATGCTTATGTCATTGCTATTTTCTAAGGCTTATGCCATTGCTATCTGTTGAGGCTTCAGCCGATTGTTGTGGTTCTTGTCAAACTGGGTTGTATGTTATTTTATGTCAAATTCTTGATATTTGTGCATATGCTTCTGTTGGACTATACTGACTAGAAATGATGCATTTGTTATGCAATTGCGGAGTGTGGGTAACACTGGGTTATGTCATGGTGATGACAGTTTTTGAGAGTGTGTTGGGCAGGCTGTGACAAGAGGTCCGAGCCATTGCCGTGTTGAGGATCGAGGCTTTTCCCGGGGATGTCACTTGGGGTTATTGGGAATCTTTGATTTGATAGGTTTTGAAAATAAGAGAACAAAGAGAGCTGGTATTTTTGTAAATTAATGACATAATGTATTAACTCATGCAAAAACCTTTAACTTAATAAAAGAATCATTTCAAAGGAAACTTAAGTTGTGAAAAAGAGTTTGAAAATGGGAATTGCCGACGGTCCGGGTTTGACAAGGTTGTGAACCTAAGTGTGGGCATTTGGAGCACGATCTGCTATGACAGGGAGGTCACTGAGTGTGGACGACACTCCTGATTGTTTAAGTGTTGGTTCGGTCATCAAGAGATGAACTGTGATGACGAGAAATCACTCAATGGAGTAGTACTCTCTTCGCTCTTTGAATAGTTTGTTTGGCCATCGTGAGGGTGAGCCAGTGTAACTTCAAAGGTCATTGAGTGCGAGTAGCATTCTTTTGCTTGTTGAGTAGTTTGTTTGGCCATCGAGAAGGTGAGCCAGGGTGGCTAGAAAAGTTACTAAGTGCGGCTAGCACATCCCTCTTGTTGAGGTCTTTGGGTCGGGGGATCGACGTTTACCTTAGGTTGTTGTAGAGACAATGTACTCTAGCTTGACACGCGTATCCGGTGAGGACGACTCGTTGTTTGGCTAACCATACTGCACTCATGCATACATTTCCTGGGGAGCGTGCGGCTTTCCGAAGGACGATATCAGATCGGACTTCAAGAAGCGAGATGCTTCAGGGAAGCGAGATGCTTCAGAGGAGCGAGATGCTTCAGTGGAGCGTGATGCTTCAGTGGAGTGTTCTGCTTCAGTGGAGCGAGATGTTTCGGGTCATCGTGAGGGTGACATTTTATCCGGATCATATTTTGAGCATGGCATTGCATGTCATATCATGCACTTAACTACTTTGATGATTTGATGTCATATGATTTGGGATATGGCCTTCTGTGAAGTAGTAGATTTGTTATGAATATTGGAGGGATTTGTCATGGACAACCCTCATATTTTATGTAAGCCATGTGATCGATAGATCTGCGTGAGTGAGCGTGAAACTTATAAGTTTGTGATTATGTGTATACTGTGTGACCTACTATTATTTATATACCTATATTCTGGAAGTTGACCCTCGCACGCCATTGTATGTATTGCTTGTGTTTGGGCGGCCGGCGACTGCCAGGTGATGGGCGGCAACATGATCAAGCACCATGCTTTTGGGAAAGTTGCTGTGACGCTGCTTATGAGGAGGATCCATGATGATCGGATGAAGTGTCATGTCTTTGCATTAGTTCGGTGAAGCGCACAGTACGTCGTTCGTGGGATTGACTACATGTCTGCTGATGCCAGAACCCTGTTGCAGATCTTATGAGAGATTGATTGTTCGACCGTCGAGGAGAATCCCTCGGAGGAGGAATAGAGTCTTGTGTACGGCTTGAGCCTTTTGGGTAGAAAGCTTACCGTTGTTGGTTGAAGCTTGTAGGATGATCATAGGAGTTTGTATTCTTTTGGTTTTAGAGAAATGGTAGGTCCAGATGTTTTGCTATTTTGTGGTCTACCCAGTATGCAGATCACAAGAAGCTTGTTGGGCATAAGAAGTCTTTTGATATTTCTCTTTAAAGACTCAATTGTACCCATACGGTTGGATATAAAGTTATATATATTATTGGGTAATTACTGTGCATTCGCTAGAGCATGTTTTGGAAAAAAAAAATACTTGGTTATTATTGACTTCGAAAGTTTAGTCAGCATATTTAGTTTTTGGAAAGGCGTTACAATTGTGCTCTCCGTCTGACCATCTGTTTGCGGATGGTAAGCAGAACTCAAACGCAACTTCGTACCCAAAGCACTTTGCAATCCTTCCCAAAATCTATAGGTAAACCTCGGATCTCGATCCGACACAATACTAGACGGAATACCATGCAAACTGACAATCTTCTCAATGTACAACTTCGCCAACTTCTCCATGGGATAATCCATCCTTATAGGAATAAAGTGGGCAGATTTCGTCAACCTGTCTACCACCACCAAACAGCATCACAATGACTCGGTGTCCTAGGAAATCCAGGACATCACCATCAGAATGGCCTCGACCTTGATTGATCAAAGTAAAATCCGATCCCACCCAAAACCTCAAATCAGATTTGTTGGCCCCTCCTCGAATTCTCATCAAAGGAATGCCACTAGTAAGCTTCAACATACCAAGCTTCACCCCATAAGAAGTCTCTTCACAAACTAAACTCAAATCTCTAAATTGCTCGAGTAACTCCATCTCTCGCACCATCAACGTCGACATATGTAGAGACTTTCTACTCAATGCATCAGCTACCACATTCGCTTTACCCGGATGGTAATTCAAACTAAAATTATAATCCTTCAAGAACTCTAGCCATCTTCTTTGCCTCATGTTCAACTCTTTTTGATCAAACAGATACTTCAAACTCTTGTGATCACTAAACACCTCAAATCTTGATCCGAACAAATAATGCCTCCAGAGTTTTAAAACAAATACAACGGCAGCTAATTCGAGATCGTGAGTCGGATAATTTCTCTCGTGCACTTTAAGTTGCCTTGAAGCATAAGCCACAACTTGTTGATTCTGCATTAACACACCACCCAAACCCATCAAAGAAGCATCACAATACACTTCGAACGGTTCCACCGGATTAGGCAAAATCAAAACAGGAGCGGTTGTCAACCTTCTCTTCAACTCCCGGAAACTAGTTTCACACTCCGCAGTCCAAACAAAAGCTTGACCCTTCCTAGTCAACTGCGTCATTGGCAAAGCTAACTTGGAAAAGCCTTCAATAAATTTCCGGTAATAGCCTGCTAAACCCAGAAAACTTCGGATCTCAGAGACAGACTTCAGAGCTTCCCACTGCGACACGGCCTCAACCTTCGATGGATCAACAGCAATACCTTCACTCGATATCACATGGCCAAGGAAACTTACTTCTTTCAACCAAAACTCACACTTAGAAAGTTTAGCATACAACTGTTTCTCCTTCAACACAGACAACACAATTCGCAGATGCTCACCATGGTCTTCTTCACTCTTGGAATAAATCAAAATATCATCAATGAAAACAACAACGAACTTATCCAAGTACTGATGGAAAATTCTGTTCATGTATTCCATAAATACACCAGGGGCATTAGTCACTCCGAATGGCATTACAGAATACTCATAGTGACATATCTGGTTCTAAAAGCAGTTTTCTGAATATCTTGAGGCTTCACACGAATTTGATGATACCCAGACCTCAAGTCTATCTTACTGAACACACTTGCACCAACCAACTGATCCATCAAATCGTCGATTTTGGGAAGTGGATACTTATTCTTGATAGTCACTTTATTCAGCTGTCTATAATCTACACATAATCTCATAGTACCCTCCTTCTTCTTAACCAGCAAAACCGGTGCGCCCCACGGTGACACACTAGGGCGAATAAACTTCTTCTCGAGCAAATCCTCCAATTGACTCTTCAATTCTTTCAATTCAGGTGCTGACATCCGATATGGGGCCATCGATACCGGCCTAGTTCCAGGAACTAAGTCGATCGCAAACTCAACTTCACGTTCTGGCGGCAAATCACTTATCTCCGCAGGAAAGACCTCCGGAAAATCACAAACGATCGCTAACTCACCAGTTGTTTCTTTCTCAGTAAGACTCAAGGTTGCCAATAGCATAAACACCTCAGCGCCCTCCCGCAGTGACTCATTCACTTGCTTAGTGGACATAAACATATCCGCGTTCTTTTCAGGTTCAAGAAAAAGAATTGCCTTAGCAAAGCAATTGATATAGACATGGTTGGATCTCAACCATTCCATACCAAGAATAACATCTAGTTGATCTAAAGAAAGGCACACTAAATCGTCTTCAAAGTCTTTATCACAAATACTTAACGGGCAACGCAAACATGCATGAGAAGTAGTCACCGATCCCATAGCTGGAGTATCAATAACCATATTTCTATCCATAACAGTTAACTGAAGATTCAACTCCTTGACACAATTCAAAGAAATGAAAGAATGTGTTGCACCAGTATCAATAATAGCAATCAAAGGTGTACTATTAATAAAGCACGTACCTCGGATCAGTCTATCCTCAGCAGTAGTCTCAGCACCAGATAAAGCAAACACCTTTCCTCTCGCCTGTTCCTTCTTCGGTTTGTCACACTTGGTACTAATGTGACCTTGCTCACCACAGTTGTAGCAAGTCACCATCGGGCCATCTTTACAATCATAAGACCTGTGACCTAGCTTGCCACACCTGAAACATTTCACCTCAGAATTGGGACACTCTGAAGAACGATGTCCTTCAACACCACACTTGTAGCACCTAACCGGATTAGGAGCTCCTCCCCCACTTGGCTTCTTGTCATGACCAGCTTTCTGTTTACTCATATCAGCAGGTTTCCCATACGGTTTTCCTCTGAATTGCCCCTTTTCTTTCTTCTCTTTCAAAGACTTGTAGTGAGCAGCACTCTCCCTGTTATCTTCATCATAGATCCTACTCCTGTTAACCAGATCAGAGAATCGGACAATCTGTTGATAGCCCACAGCCTTCTTGATCTCAGGTCTCAAACCATTCACAAACTTGTTACACTTAGATCTCTCAGCTTCAGCAGTATTGTAGTGGGGACAAAACTTAATCAATTCCTCAAACTTTGCAGCATACTCCGCCACAGTTCCATTACCCTGCTTCAGTTCAAGAAACTCAATTTCCTTCTTTCCACGCACGTCTTCTGGATAGTACTTCTCAAGAAATGCACCCTTGAAAAGATCCCAAGAAATCTCCATCCCATCACCTTCAAACCTCTGAACAGTGTTGTCCCACCAATCTTCAGCTTCTTTCTCAAGCATATAGGTGCCAAACTGCACCTTCTGCGCATCAGTACAATTCATGACTCAAAAGATCTTCTCAATTGCTTTCAGCCATGCCTGTGCTTTGTCAGGGTTGTATGCCCCTTCAAAGATTGGTGGATTGTTCCTCGGAAACTTCCCCAAAGCACGAAATTCATCCTGATTCGGGTTTCCAGCATTCGCCTGCTGACCTTGCCCAAGGGCGCCAGCCAACAATGCCAATGCCTCAGCGATAGCTTCATCATTCCTTCCTGCAACCATTGTCCTGAGAATTCCAAAACAGTATCGATTGCGTCAAAAACACATATCGAATACAAAAAGGATTTAAACATGTTAATAGACATGCTAATAAACCTAGCCTACTGACCGGTCATGCTCTGATACCACTAATGTAACACCCTCTAAACCCCGCGTAATTATTAAGGCATAAATCAGAGTAAAATGCATAACACAAAGGGTGTCACACTTATTCTCCAAAACCATAAATCAAAACACCTGTCATGCTCATAATAAATATATAAATTTCCAAACTTAGTGTCATAACGTCATATGCATAGCACAGCAGATTTATTTTTCAACTCCAAACTAAAACATACTCCAAAAATAAATAAAGAGAGTTCACAAAATAACTCTTAATATCAAGGTTCAAACTAAGCGTTTCCCCGGTGTTACATAATAGAGCATGACTCCCATCACTAAAAGCATATCTAAAAGACTAGCTCCTCTGACTAACCCTCGCGAGAAGCTCCACTGTTCTCCGTACCTGAGCGATGTCGCATAGAACATCATTCCAACAGAAGGGTGAGAACTCATATCATATGGATAAGCATAATAATAAGTAATGCGAAAGCTTATAAAAATTATCCATAAATTTCTCATACATAATTAAGAAGATATATCATAAAATTTAATATAATCAATTAATTTTCAAAGTATGCCAATACTCCATAATCATAGCTCAGATAAAGTAAATATAAATATTGTCAATTACCACAACAACAAAATTCTCCAAAAATATTGCAGTTAACTTTAATTAACATCAATAACTCCCTACAATAACTTATATGACTCAAGTGTGACTCCGTGCAAATGTCTTTGGTACCAAAGTTGTTATCCTTAGCGATATCACCGCGTCCACTCCAGACAGATAACCACCAATAAGCCCTCACTCTAGGCTTCAAAACCACTCCAGTTTTGGGACAAGTCACTAGCCTCCACGAGAACTAGCAAACATTGCCTCTTGACAACTATGCAGTGTATTGTGCAAAACTGAACTAACATATGCATATTCAGACCATCTCCAAGTCCTAATTATTTTAGCATATTCATCACCAGTTGCACAAAACACAAATTACATGTTATCAATTATACAACTTGCAATTCCAACTTAGCATCTCAAACATAACATCAGTTCAGAAAAACAGCACCAAAACAATAAACTATTAAACATATATAAATTAAATACAGTTTATATTTAACATGTTCAGCAACTTGTGATCCCTTAAATATACCGGAAAGACACTTATCTTATTTTTTTTTTATGAAAAAAATATCTTCATCGTTGCTAATTTAAAAGAAACAGTACCACTATCTAAAAAATGCTCGAAACAAATCCCTATCATAGGCATTCATATGTTGTTCTTTCTAAAGTTGATAAAAAAAAAATATCATGTTTACCATTTAAACCAATAGATGATCTATTCATCATATTATAGCACTAAGTGATCAATCAAAACTAGCAAGTCAACACAGTATGTATCGAAACTTTGTAACTAATAATTAATTGAAATTAATCAAGTACAATCAAACTAATTAATTAGGTAACTATCAAGGATCTAGACCCTAATACACCTATAGGCCGTCAGCTATAAACTTATAGCACATGGTGATGTTTCCAGTTTTTGGATCAAAATATGTAAACTTCATAAATTAAAATTATAACTCCTATAACATGCATGTCTCTAGAACTCACGAAAATAGCAACCAGAGGATAGTATAGCATAGACCAGATTCAAGAGGTACCATCACCACCAAATACATTCAAAAGAAAAACCGCACCACCACGACCCATAAGCCAATTGAATTGATCTCTGCACACCACGCGCACCTTACCCCTCTCTCCTACCCCCACAGTGCATCTAAAATCAAACCTATCTATTTTCAATTTAGAGAATTCTACATCCTAGGGTTTCTAAATCACGCTTTCCACCATCATTAACTATTATGCCAAACCAAAAAATAAGAATTCAAACCCTTACCTCTTGAAGATCAAAGCCTAGGTTTTCTTCTCTTATCTCCTCTCCTTCTTGCTTTCACGCTTTCTCCCTTTTCTGTTCTGCTCTTCTAATTCTGATTTCTCTTTCTTTCTTTTCTCTTTCTATTTAACTCCTAATTACTCACTCTAAACCCTAAAACCCTTTTTAATTAAATGTTTTACTATATCACATAAGATTTAAATAATAATCACATATATCACTCATATCCAATTTAAATAATTTATTCACTACATATATCACTTTATCACCTTATTATATAATAAAATCACATATCTATTCAAATAAATATATAACCTAATAATAATTAAAATAAAATAATTAACATTCTACTAATCAGAAAATGGGGTGTTACAACATGCTTCCTCGTTCAACTCCTCAGCTCTTGCACCCTCCTTGGTGTGAACCTCTTCCTCTGCAGCAAGTTGTTTTCCTTTTCCAGCATTCCCTGATGATTCGCCCTTGGGTGCCTTGCAATCTCTGGAGAAATGTTCCGGTTGGTTGCAATTGAAGCATAGACTTCCCTTGATCTTGCACCTACTGGCATAGTGCCCGATTTCCCCACAGTTGAAGCATAGAGGTCCCCCGTCTGGACACTTGTTTTTGTAGTGCCCCACTTTCCTGCACCTGTAACACGTCACTGTTTTTTCCGAAGTCTTGTTTCCTGTCCCTCCGGTAGCATCATTCCCTTTCATCTTACTGTCAGAAGTTCCCCCCTAGAGTGTCTTGCAGTTCACAGCTAGATGCCCCTCTCGGTTACACTTGAAGCATCTTCGTCCAATCCCTGAGCACTTGTTAGCAAAATGCCCAAACTTTCCGCAACGAAAACATGTCACACCTTTGTCACCAACTGGCTTCCCTCCAGTATCAGCAGTCGTTGGTTTGTACGCTCTTGAGATAAGGTCTCCTCTCTCGGGACGCTGATACGGTCCCCACTGATGGTAGCTCTCCCTTCCGCTGTAGCCTTGGAAACCTGACCTCATTGGTCCCCCAGCTCCTGTTCGGTTCATTCCTCTTTGTTGATACATCGCCGTCGCCGTCAGTCGTTGGTGATGCTCACGTGCAGCCTCTTCAGCGCGCATATAAGCGTCTTCCGCAGCCTGGTTCATCATTGCCTCGATCAGTGTAGCTATTGCCTCCGCCATCCGGTTAGGGTCCACCATCCTATGTCTCATCAAACGTCCAATTAGTACTAACCATAAGGTAGTATCAGACAAACCATCCAATATGATTAAGTAGTAACGCAAACAATTAGAGCGAAAATCGCTCTGCAGACAATCAATTTTCACTCTTTGCAGAGTCACACAACCTAGCACAGAAGACCTATTCCCCAAAGACTCCCAAAAGACTCAACTAAGCTCTGATACCACAATGTAACACCCCGATTTCCGGGTGTCACTTTAGTAACACAAAAATAAACTTTACGCAAAAAACAGGTATTTTTTTTTCGTTTGATTCCTTTTAATAAAAGCGATAGAAAATAAAGACATAACCCAGCAACTAAACTAACCGATGTACAAATATATACACATGTACAGCCTCAGCTGCACTCCCACGTCACGCGCACTCGCAGTGACTCCAAGTAGTATGCCCGTAGGCAAATATGTACAGAACCAGTAATGTAAGTAAAAAGTTTTAAGTACATTCATCCAAGAAAAAGTCGGCTCCAAAATGGCCTGAACAAAAGACCCCTATAGTCCGACAGACTCTCTGTGATCCTCCGCAAGAGAACCACACAAAAAGCCATGCATCGAGAACCTACCCTGTCCCAAAAGTAAAACGAATCAGAGCTCTACACAAAAATGACACCTGCCTAAACCTACCCTCCCATTACTGCTCACATAACCAAGTCCACAACGAACTGAAGACGGCAAGTTGAAGCTCAGCTCCATGCGTCGTAGAACTCCCTCCGTCAGACGTCCACACTCGTCAGTACGGTCCTCCAACTCAAACCTGATCCCCCCCGAGGGAGAGACTATTGAAACCCAATCCACCGTCGACATCTGGCAGCAGGCCGACCGCCCAAATACAAACATGAAACCAAAGCCAAGGCGCTAGGGTCAACTCACGAAATAGAGTAGATATACAAACAACATGTGATAGGGGAATATATAAAAAAAAAAAAAAAAAAAAAAAAAAAAAAAAAAAATATATATATACTCCTAGCATGTTATCGGCTCTAACAATAATTCAGTAATGCAAACAACACACAATTCCAGTCAGGGTGAATGTATGCGTGAAATGCAATTCAATATGATCCGGATAGTTGTTTGGGATGGGCACCATCGAGTAAGTCCTAACACCGGCCTAGTGTTTAACCATTTCCGCTCGGGTGTCGCTTACAAACCCATGCATAGTCGGATCAGCCCGCTATGCCGAAGATAAACCCAGGTGTTCTTCGATGAAGGCAATTCCCCAACCTTCGTGAAGCATTCCCGTTCTTCACTAGTGAAGCATTCCCGTTCTTCACTATTGGTGAAGCATTCCCGTTCTTCACCGAATGATGCATGATGCAATATGGTTAGCCAAACATCGAATCGTCATCACAGCACAAGTGTTTAGCTTAAACCCAATTTCATAACCCAAGAGTTTAGTGTCGGTCAATACAACACAACTCCAACAACAAGAGTACTAGAGTACTCGGTGACTTTCAATCATCACCGTAGATCGCCTCAGTGGCTTTCCCCAATTCCCAGTAACTTCAAGACTTGACGACTTTTCCCCGTCTTTCGCAATCATTTTCCCCTTTAGGTTCCCTATGGTTCATTCGTTAATGAAAACGTTTCGAATTTAATTAGTCAGGTTATGAGTTTAATTCTTTGAAGACTAAGTTCTCTAAGGTCTTTAGTTTTCGAAATTCTATTCATTCTAAGTTTTCCAAAATCCCACCAAATGTAACCCCCGGGGAAAGTCTAAGTATATAAACGATAGCTAAGTCTCAAACCTTGAGTTTGGACTTGCCTAGGGTTGTTCATTCAACCCGAAAGATCAAAAGGAATCAGTTCAGTGATTCTTCGCTCCGAAGTCGCGTCAAAACGCACAATTCAATAACATCTCAATATCATAAGTCATGAAAACATAACATTAATTCATCATCATAATCAATATCAAAGTAAAACATAAGTCGAATTTATCGATGCCTATCATGCAATCTTAGCTAATATGTAAGTTGCCCTAACCTCGAGTTGCTCCAGCCTCGTGGTCTAGGTTTCCTTCACACAATAGCTCTGAGAAACCCAAAGTTCCTTCAACTGAACCTCGGAGAAAACAAAGCAGAAATCCAAACAAAATCGATTAGCTCTATCACAATACAACTCATTAACGATAGACAAAGCATTAAAGCTTCAGAATACAACAATCGGGTACGAAAAGACAAGTTTTCGAAAACGAAAAACTCTCCCCCCCCACACAAACATGCTCTCGGCCACTGTGCACAATTAGGGGGTCGATTTTTCTTCGATCTAATCTGATTACAAGGCAGTTTTAGGGTAAAACTAAGGCAAAGAAACTGTCGGAAAAATTTTCGGACGATCGGATCGAAATACGGCTATCCAGGGGCGTTTTGGTCCAAAATAAAAGCTCAAAACCTCAAAGTTAAAACTTCGGAAAACAAATTTGACAGCGATGTTCCTAACGACATTTGTAACAACTAATCCTAAAGGCACGAAGTCGGATTGCGACTTTTCGACCTTAAAGTTTCGAAATGTGCGCAAAAAGGGTTTTGAATCAGTTTTTCAGATCCTTGACAACTCGATCAAAATCGGCGAATACCGGCGAGTGTTCTAGGCTCTTGGGCATGTACAGAAGATATCCCAAGCGAAAAATCAAGGAAAACGGATAGTTTTACGAAAAGCTCGAAACTTTGAGCACAGAAACGGCTAAAGAAACGTAGTAGAAACAATGATCAGAGGTAAGAATCAAGCTAGTTACCTCGATACCTTGAAGTAGGGACAAACTGCGCGAAGATCGGTCGAGTTTCGGCGAAAATCTCCTCTCCCCTTTTCTCTCCTCAATCCGCGGCCCCAATAGTGAAGAATGGAAGATATTTTTGACTTTTCAACTATTTATAGGAAGGTGAAATCGCGGGAAAATGAAAATTTCGCGATTCCGATTTTTGCAGCACGTTCATCGGTGAATTCTAAGAGAGATTCTGGTGACAGAATTCCAGAACTCAAAATAAATCTCTAGAATTAGGGAAAAACGATTCAAAACGATCTAAAAGCGGTGTAAGTTAATCTGTCCCGAAAAACTACTTTTTGCTGTGAAGGTCAGACGACAAAACTTCGTTCTGAAGAAAGATTGGAAACATCGAAACAAATCTGGCAACGCGAACGGAAACTTCGTTAAAAGCTCCGAATAGAAAAAGTCTTCATTCACTGATTGAATTTGGGGTTTTGAAGCAAAGAAATTAGCGTCGTCGGACTTCCGAGAAGTGAATACTATCGTGCGTACAGTCCAGGGTTCCGAAATGAAACACTGGTCGAAGGAAAAATAAAGAGAACTTTTTATTTTCCCAAGGATTTGAAATCTCACTTAAACGTTGCTTTAAAAGCGAAATTAGCCTATTCTGGACACTCTCGCCATAAGGCAGGTGTGCAGACGACTCGCACTAACTCCTAAAACAACTATGAAACATTCCTCAAGCAATTCCTGAACTTTCTTCTCCATTAAACTTTCTCGAACAGCAAACTCCTGTCACGCTTACACTGATTCTACGCGTGAGTCGGAAATTAAACTTGTTCTGTAAATCCAGGTCTTACAATACTCCCCTCCAAAAAGAAAGTTTCGTCCTCGAAACTCAGAGTTCTGCGAAAAGTCCGGGATACAGTTCCTTGATCTTGTCTTCCAATTCCCATGTAGCGTCTCCCGTATCGTTGTTCCATCTCACTTTCACTAATGCGATATGCTTCCCTCTTAGCTGTTTCACTCTTCTATCCCCAATACTCACTGGCGGTGCCTCAAAAGTCAAATCATCCTTCAGTTCAACGTTGTCTGGCTCGATTACATGAGTCGGGTCTGGAATGTACTTCCTCAACTGTGACACGTGAAAAACATCATGAATGATGGAAAGAAACGGTGGTAGCGCAATCTGATACGCAACTGGTCCAACACGTCGAGTGATTTGGTAAGGTCCAATGAAGGTGTACAGACGACTCGCACTAACTCACAACTGGACACTCTCGCCATAAGGCAGGTGTACAGACGACTCGCAATAACTCCTAAAACAACTATGAAACATTCCTCAAGCAATTCCTGAACTTTCTTCTCCATTAAACTTTCTCGAACAGCAAACTCCTGTCACGCTTACACTAATTCTACGCGTGAGCCGGAAATTAAACTTGTTCTGTAAATCCAGGTCTTACAGTGTACACATATTTTGAAAATTAAAAGAGAGTTTACTGCAACGCAAAGCTTCTAGAAAGATATTTTTAAATGAGACTTCAATCCTTTTTAGAAAAGAGAATTTCAAAGGGGGGCCTTATTTGATGGCTTAGATGAAAGATAGACGAGACTCGGCGACACGGTTACTTGGAGTGGAGTGACCTGTCGTAGTGTAAACTTCGGTCACTTGGAGCGGAGTGCAATTGTTGGTGATCAACTCATAATTGTATCCTAGTTTAACTATTTTCTCAACAGTAAACACGAACACTAGAGAGGGCGTTCTTGTTTGTTTGGCTAACCATGATTCATATCATGCATGCATACATTTTGTCAGGATGGTGGAGTGGCCATGCCTGTCTTCTGAGGACGATGGAGCGGTCGTACCTTCAGATGTTGATAATGGAGAGGTTATCAACTATGTTGATACTGGAGTGGGTATCAACTAAGTGACATTCACTAGTCAGAGGTTGATACTGGAGTGGGTATCAGACCGACTAAGTGTTGTCTCGCCTACCTCATGGAAAAGGCGTTTATATCCGAATCATTTGATGTGCCTATGTGGCATTGCATTTTCACGAGCATATAGACTAACCTTAGGGTTGTCGATTGAGCTTGATGATGAGGTGATATGTGCTATGAGTTTTGATATGCTTGAGATAAGCTAAATGTGATTTAATTGTTATGTGTGTCGGAGAGGTTTATCATTGACAACCCTCGTATTTTACGTAAGCCACGTGATCGATAGATCTGCGTGAGTAAGCGTGAAACGTATAAGCATGTGATTATGTGTATATTGTGTGACCTACTATTATAATATACCTATATTCTGGAAGTTCACCCTCGCACGCCATTGTATGTATTGCTTGTGTTTGGGCGGCCGGCGACTGCCAGGTGATGGGCGGCAACATGATCAAGCACTATGCTTCTGGGAAAGTTGCTGTGACACTGCTTATGAGGAGGATCCATGATGATCGGATGAAGTGTCATGTCTTTGCATTAGTTCGGTGAAGCGCACAGTAAGTCGTTCGTGGGATTGACTACATGTCTGCTGATGCCAGAACCCTGTTGCAGATCTTATGAGAGATTGATTGTTCGACCGTCGAAGAGAATCCCTCGGAGGAGGAATAGTCTTGTGTACGGCTTGAGCCTTTTGGGTAGAAAGCTTATCGTTGTTGGTTGAAGCTTGTAGGATAATCATAGGAGTTTGTATTCTTTTGGTTTTAGAGAAATGGTAGATTCTGATGTTTTGCTATTTTGTGGTCTACCCAGTATGGAGATCACAAGGAGCTTGTTGGGCATAAGAAGTCTTTTGATATTTCTCTTTAAAGACTCAATTGTACCCATACTTTTGGATATAAAGTTATATATTATTGGGTAATTACTGTGCATTCGCTAGAGCATGTTTTGAAAAAAAAATACTTGGTTATTATTGACTTCGAAAGTTTAGTCAGCATATTTAGTTTTTGGAAAGGTTACTAAAGTGACCCTCGAGAAATCGGGGCGTTACATTGTGGTATCAGAGCTTTGGTTGAGAATACCAGAGCTTGTTGGGGAAAAGGTCTGTCGAGCTAAGCTGTGATTTTGAGTTTATAAGACACCAATGAGGTGAAAGTTACTATGTCGCTTCCCTTGGGTTCAGGATATGTTCTGAATTATATGTTAGGTTTTGACCGAGAGCTTAAGTGTGAATGAATCCTTGAGATGGATTTTGGAGGAAACGTGCTAAGGTTAGAAAGTGAGATTTACTAAGTTGAATTGGAATCATAGGGTTACGATTGACCTTGCGAGTTGAGAATCATATTTGAATAAGAGATTTTGTGGCTGCAGTTGTAGCGATAAGAGTTGAATCTTTAAAGATTGAAGATCTGAGGATGAAATGTCAAGTAAAGTTCCTTGAGGTATAGTATAAAAGTGAGTTTGAAGTGAATTAATTGTGAGTTGTGTAGTGTGTTAGGACTTGAGATGAGTTTGTGATTCAATTTGTGACTAAGTGGAGGATTGATTTATGGTTAGAATGAGGATAGTTTCGAAAAAGGAAATGGTGTTAAAGGATTTTAAGATTTCAAGATGATAATTTCCTTATGAGTTGTTGATAGATTGAGGTTGGAAGAGAGATTGTTGGCGGAAGAAGATGTGTGATCAGATTTGAATGATATTAGCATGATGGTATATGGATGTATGTTTCATGGTTGAGTTGTTGATATGAGAGTAAGACAACAACTACGAGGTCGATCATGTAGGCGTTTCAGTTAAGACTTAGATCATGGTGCCTATAGAACTACCATTAGTGTGATATTTAGGTTTAATCAAAGATGATTGCTAAAGATTTGAATGTTAATTTTGTCTTGTATGTCACCTTTGAGGTGAATTTGTTGTGACGTTTCCTAGGTTTTGAGATGTGTGCTGACACTACTAGTAAGTTGGAAGATAATGTGAGCGGATGGTATCTCTAAGCTTTGTCTAACTCCGAGTTTCGATGACGAAACTCCCTTTTAGGGGGGTAGTATTGTAAGACCCGGGTAGATTAAACATTTAATTAGTTAGTTATTTATCGACTTAAGAGAGATAAACGCTATTAAATTTAAGTTGATGTGTTTATTATGCCTTGTATATTTATATAATACTATTAGGATTATTATTTTCTTACTTGAAAGAAAAGAAAAGAAAATTGAAAAGAAAAATAGAAAAGATAAGAAAAAAAAAAGTGTCACGTAAACCAAATCTGTTTTTGTGAGAAGAATAGAAAATGATATGCTAGAAGGAAGTTTCAGAAAATATATATATATATAGTTTGTTAATACTTCTACACTTGATCACTTAAATTTGCTTAAAGTGATCTTAAATTATACCATAGAGTCCCTAATAATTTTTAGAATGATGATTCATCTTCCTAATATTTTTTTCTATAGCTCTATGAGTTAAATCCTACACTACCAAAATTATCTCATTACATATATATTTACCTTCATATCACTAGTATATATAACTTCAGATTTTTTTCCAATCATTTCTCCTGCGTGGCAGAAAACTACATTCTCTATAATTTGTCAAGTATGACACACCAAATGAAGTGCTGAATCAATTGCTAATCCTTTGAAAATCTTACACGTACTTAACTATGCTAATAGCTCAAGATCCACGTGTGATTTTCTCGTTGCTTCTAAAGGACAGCACATGAGATGGTTCCCCAAGCTTATCAGCATATGACACTATGAACACCACTTCTATCTTCTGTTCCATGAATTACCTTCGTATGAAGTAAGGCCATAGCTATATATAAGACAACAACATTCCTCACTTCTCCTAATTTTTATTAGTTCATTCTCCCTCTTTTATCTTTCGAAATCTCTCTTTATCTTTTATCACTTTCTCTATATCTTTCATTAACAATACGGATAGCAACCCTGCTGCTCACTCCTTCTCACTGTGAGCTTCAAGAGCAAGGTGAGAGCCGCCACCATCTTTCAATGATGTGAATGAATCAACCACTACCACTTTAGCTTTTATGGACACGAAGTGTGAGAATACGTTCGTGTCGGAGCGAAAGAATGAAAAGAAAGTGAGCCGGTACGAGTAGCGATGACGTGATTGGATCGAAGTCATAACTTAGGAAAGAAAGTGGCTAAGGTGAGGGCACTTCGCTTCGGCTATTTATATTATTGAATATATTCTATGTGATTGTTATGAGCTATTCGCTTCGGCTATTTATATTATTAAATATATGCTATATTATTGTTGTGAGTGTAACGCCCCAATTTCTCGAGGGTCACTTTAGTAACCTTTTTCCAAAAACGTGTGTAAATTTTAACTGAAATAAAAACCTTTTCGAAACATTGCTTACAAATAAAAAGTAGGTAACTTGAGAAGTAGACTTAATAATTCATGTTATTAATAAAAGCTTTGGAAGCGTACAATGATTCTTTCAAATTACAACATAGTGATTAAACTAGTGTCCGACCGCCCCCGAGCCAACACAACAAGAAGGTCTCTAGGTTAGGTTCGAACCCTATAAACAAACTCAGCTCACCCCCAAGTACAGACTCAATTATCACACTCAATACCCGACTCATAGGTCGCGTGCCCTCCAAGGCCTCCTCCAGCGCTCGAATCATATCGCCTCGCATCCTCTGCTCTCGCCAATCCCATAGCTGAACCATCAGTCGCGCAGTCGATGTCTCGAGCCTTGCCGTTGTCCACATCAAGCAGATGTAGGGTCGCATCTCGACTGATCACACGCATGCTTGTTGTCTAGGCGTTAAGCGCCCCAAACAACAAACAGCAAACAAGCAAACAAGCAAGAGTCAACTTCTAACACTCACACATCATAAGTAGGGTATACTACCCTATCAATCACAAGTTCTTCACTAAGCTAACATTCACAAATATGGGAACTATATTAAGTTCTAAGGTTCACAAGTATAGGGAACTATCTCATAATTCTAAGTTTCACAAGTATAGGGAACTATCTCATAGTTTATTGTTAGTCAATGCTCGTGCACATGCATGCAGACGCTTTGGATATCCATAAGTCAATCCCTCATGGAAAGGCAGGACGAACACGACTCCACGATCGGGGTTGGACACCTCCAACACACCGCTTCCCAACAGCTTGATGATCGGGGTTGGACCTCTCCAACGCACTGTCGTTTCACATTCGTCCTTTGTTCAGGTCCATCCCCTGAACGTCACCACTGACTAGCCCAGTCCAGGTCACCATCCGTGGCTAACCAAGCCCAGTCCAGGTCACTTGGTGTAAGGCCCAAGTTTTAACGCTTTGGATAAGTGAATAAAATAAAAGAGTTATTTGATTAAGATAAATTTGGGAAGGAAAGAGGTTCAGGAAAAGTCCGAGAATGTATCGAAAAACCGAAAGAGTTATAGCACGACTAACATACGCTTAATCCTAGGTCGAAGGTATTAGTGAATAGTTAATTTACGTTTTAGGACACGATGGAAACTAATTCCAAAAATCCTCAGAGAAATGTTAGAACTTCTCTTTTCCGTCCTTAAACAACCATTTCGATGCGAAATCCTGGAAAGTACGAACGTCAAATTCCAATTCTCGGAAGTTTGCCGAAACGGAATCCCTGATAGTTCGAAAAACCTAAGATCGACAGACGATGAAGACTTTTTCTATCCGGAAACTCAAATGAAGATTCCACCCGCGTTCTCCTACTTCTCTCATCATTCCTAATCTTTCTTCAGAAGGAAGTTTTCTCATCCGACGATCACTGCAAAAAGTAGTTTTTCGGGATAAACCGACTTACACCGACTTATGCCGATTTTGGATCTTTTGGTTTAATTCCAAGAATTCTATTTTGAGTTCTGGAATTCTGTCGCCAGAACCTATCTTAGAATGCGCAGAGGAACGCGCAGGAAAAATCGGAATCGCAAAAAAATCATTTTTCCGTTTTTTCCAAAACCTATAAATAGCTTGAAAATTTGATTTTTTGAGAAAAAACCCATTTTCCCCCACCCCCAAAACCGCGAGTTCCTAGAGAGAGATAGAGATCCGGATCTTCGTCGTTTCTTGCCCGTTTGCTTCACCGATCGTCACTAATCGAAGACCTCGAGGTAGGTAATCTATACTCTCCTTCGAATCGTCGTTTCTGTCCATTTCTCCTGCGACTTTCTGAGTTCAAAATTTTGAGGTTTTTGAAAAACTGTTCAAATCAGCTGATTTCAGCGTCTAAACTTCTTCCCTGCATGCTCCTGAGCGTGTTCTGCGGATTAGATTTTGTCAAATGTCGACGAAATGCCGCCGGGATCAATTTCTACCCTAAATACCCATTTTTCGGCAAAGTCGCAACCTTTACGCTCTAATCTATCGACTTGGCTTAGTGCTAGTAGGATTTGTCGTCATAAACGTCGTTGTGGACGTCCCCATCCAATTTATTTTTCAAAAATCCAATTTTGAAATTCTGAGCTAAAAATAATGACCAAACTGCCCCTATATCAGTTTTCGATCCGAAAATTTTTCCGAGCCTAGAACCGTCTTAGTTACGGCTTATGTTAACCTAGGAACCAAGTTTGATCGAAGAAAAATCGACCCTCCCAATTAAGGAAAGTGGCCGAGAGCTATATCAAGGGGGGAGGAGAATCCGATTTTTCGAAAACTTGTCTTAACGCGTTAGATTGTCGTACCAAGGAGGTAGTAGTGTACTGTGTAACCCTAGGACTCTTTGATTGCTGAGTTTCTGACTCTTGGTATTGATTTCTGTGATTTTTGCTTAAGGTTCGTTTGAGGAGATTCCCAGAAATCAAGGAGAAGAGTTTGGAGAACATCTTGAGGAAGAAGCTGGAAGACCCACCGGTGAGGGCTACTCTCTGAATTACTAGATAATGCTTTAGGTGTCGACAAGTTCGACTTGATCTATGTGTTATGCACTTAATTGCTAAATGTCTGAATTGTTCTCTGAGGCTTCGGCCGACCTTGTTGAGTATTTGAGGCCATGATATTGTGTGCTAAATGATTCACATGCTATGTGCTACATGGTTAACTTAGGATGTGTTGGAATATGCTGTTTATGCTTTTGACTGAGCTGTTTTATTTATGCTATTCCACTTGTACCTGAGATTCTGAAGAGTGAGGTTTACGGGCAGGTCATGCCGAATTTTTATGAGATTTTGAGAGAGTTTTAAAAGGGCGAACGGAGTTCGGACCTTGTCATGCTCCAATGGATCGAGACCTTCTCAGGGAATTACTTGGGTTTATGGGAACTTTGAAACTCATAGGAAATACGATAAGACTAAAAAGAGCTATTTTTATAAAGAAAATTCATAAGATATTAAACAACCTCTAAACCTTTAAATAAAGATAACAATCTCGGATGCAAGCTTTGGATTGAAGTTTAGTTTTGGAAAACGAGAAGTGTCGTCGGATCCAAGTGTTGAGAAGATTTCGAGTTCTGGGTATGTTGATACTCATTCGCTCTGGGAGCAGTTTGTTTAGCCATCCAAGGGATGAGCCGAGAAGCTTCACGGAGGTGTGAGACCTTGTGAATGCGTGATACTCCACTGAGGCGTGAGACCTTGTGGAAAGCATGGATCTTCACTGAGGCGTGAGACCTCGTGAACAGCATGAAACTTCATTGAAGCGTGAGACTTCGTGCAAGTGTGTAAATTCACTGAGGCGTGAGACCTTGTGAAAGCATAAAACTTCACTGAAGCGTGAGACTTTGTGAATGTGTGAGACTCCACAGAAGCGAGAGACTTCGTGAGAGCATTGATGACTCGAAGAGTTGTCGTGAGTGGTTGCACTCTTTTGTTTATGATTAATTGTATTTTGTCGCAGAATCGACATTTACCTTAGGGTATTCTTTTAGAGACTTTAAGTTATCTAGAACACGTGGCGACGTGTCGGGTGAGGTCGGAGACGTTGTTTGGCTAATCACTTGCATTCATGCACTCATTTTGAGGTTAATACACGGCGTGATACCGGACCTCGGTGGATTCCAAAATGGTCATAAGACCCGGATTTCCATATTTAGGACACTACGGTGGTCCTCAGTAGCAGACGGAATGGCAGACCTACGGGTTCACTGCTGATCTGACTACTTTTGTGTGGTGTAAGAGACACGCGAGCAGGAAGGTACCCACCGTGGCTGGTGTTAGGGCCGCCTCGTTGATGTCCATCCTTCTTCCGGAATGCATTTTGTTACCCAGCATTGCATTTCATGCAACATACATGCTGACTTAGTTGCTGAGTGTGATTGGTAACTGTTTATCCTATTTTTGAGGCATGCTACTTGTTTTTATGGCTCTTTATATTCATTGTGATACATGCAACCCTAGGAAGCTATCCCAAAACTTATAAGCCTGAGAGGCGAGTATTTATTATCCTATAAATATATCTGGTTTTATTAATTATATAATTCTTTGGAGTTGACCCTCGCGTCTGCTGTGTGTGTTTGGGCGGACTACGCCATTTGTCAGATGAGTATGGGGGATTGGTTTACCATGGTCAGCCCGTCGGGGGGGACCAGGTACGAGATGCTTGACCAAGATGACCCAGGTGCATGGGTGGTCGATTCCGAGGGCCACCGTGCGACCTACACCGGTCGGATCATGGAGGACCGTGTCGACCGATTTGGACGCTTGACGGAGGGAGTGATGAGGAGGCACATAGTGAGCTTCAACCTGCCTCCAGGAGTACACTGTGGACCCGGCTTGGGAGTACCTCCACCGCCACCATCCCCTTCAGATGATGAGGACCCTTCTGAGGAGGTGCCAGTAGGTGGGGCTTCGACGGAGTCTAGTCCGTCTACTGCTGCTGCTGTCGTCGCGGATCTCGTTCCGGGCCCCGAGCCCGAGAGTCCAGTGCAGGAGCGCATTAGGGTGGACAAAGAGGGCAGTGTTGAGTACGTCGACCTAGTCGTCCTGGATGCAGATTCGGATGACGACCGCGCTAGCGTGTAGGATCGAGTGCTAGTGTGGGCTCCTCGGGTAGGGATAGTGTAGGAGTAGTGTCGATGCTCTGACCGTCATGCTTCCGTTTTTGGGGACAGGGTAGTTTTCCTACCGGTAGCTTTTGTGTGGTTTCCTATGGAGATCACAGAGAGCTGGTTGGATTTAGGGGGTCTTTTCTTAGGCCGCTGGGCCAACTTGCTCTCAGATTTTGTAGTTTAGTGTTGCGGACACAGTATCTTTATCTTGGACTGTACATATTGCCTTCGGGCGTTACTCTTTTCTGTCACCCGTCACTGGAGGTTACTCGTGACGTGGTAGTGTTTAGCGAGGCATGTATATATAGTTGTATAGTAGTTCCTTTATCTTTTGTTGGGGAGTTTTATTGCTTTCTGTCTTTAGTTATATTGTCGAAAAAAAAATAATTCACGTTTTTCCGCTTAAAGTATTTTCTTTTGGTTACTAAAGTGACGCCACCGAAATCGGGGTGTTACATCTGTGGTATCAGAGCTTGTCGAGTCCTTCGGGAGTCTTTGGGGAATAGGTCTTCTGTGCTAGGTTGTGTGACTCTGCAAAGAGTAAAAATTGATTGTCTGCCAAGCGATTTTTCGCTTAGAATTGTTTGAAGTTATTGCTTAATCATATTGTATAGTTATATTGGATGCTATCTTATGATGAGCACTAACTGTTTGTTAATTTAGCAGAACATGGTGAACGCTAACCAACTAGCTGAGATGATGGCCACTATGGCCCAAGCTGTGACTGCACAGGCAAACGATAATGCTATGAGGCGTGCTGCTGAGGAGGCACGTGATCAGCACCAACGCCAGAGGGAAATAACTCTGGATCAGAATAAGGGATTAAATGATTTCAGGAGACAAGATCCTCCTAAGTTCTCGGGGGGTACTGACCCGGACAAAGCGGATCTCTGGATCCAGGAGATTGAAAAGATCTTCGGTGTATTGCAGACTGCTGAGGGGGCCAAGGTGGGAATGGCAACCTTTCTACTGTTGGGTGATGCTGAGTACTGGTGGAGAGGCGCCAGAGGAATGATGGAAGCAAACAACTTGGAAGTGAACTGGGTTTCGTTTCGTGCTGCTTTTCTGGAAAAGTATTTTCCAGATAGTGCTCGGGACGAGCGTGAGTCGCAATTCCTGACACTTCGTCAGGGTAGCATGTCCATCCCGGAATATGCTGCCAAGCTGGAATCGTTGGCCAAGCACTTTCGATTCTTCCGCAATGGGGTCGATGAACCCTACATGTGCAAGCGCTTTGTGAATGGGCTGAGGCCCGATATTGAAGACTCGGTGAAACCGTTGGGAATCACTCGTTTTCAGACTTTGGTTGAGAAAGCCACTGAGGTGGAGATAATGAAGAACAGGAGACTGAACCGTGTTGGGACAGGAGGGCCGATGAGGTCGGGCTCTCAAGATTTTCAAGGCAGAGGGAGATTTCAGAGTAGGAGGCCGTATCAACGTCCTGCAGGTAGAGGGATTGCTTCAGGATCTTATAGGCCCATGGTGGGTACTGCTGGAGGTTCTGGAGGTCAGACTGTGAACAGGGAGATGACCTGTTACAGATGTGGGCAGCCTGGGCACTATGCCAATGCTTGTACTGACATGAGGCCCAAATGCTTTAACTGTAACAAGTTGGGGCATACTGCTGCTCAATGCAGAGCACCCAAGACAGAACCGGCTGTTAACACTGCTCGTGGGAAGCGTCCTGCTGCCAAGGCAAGAGTCTACACCATGGATGGTGAAGAAGCTGAAGGGGTTGATGGTCTGATCAGGGGAGATTGCGAGATTGACGGTAATCTCCTAACTGTACTTTTTGATTCCGGAGCAACGCACTCTTTTATCTCTAGGGAATGTGCTACTAGATTAAAACTTCCCGTTACTGCTTTGAGTTTCGATCTTATAGTTACCACACCTGCCAAAACTCTGCTTGCCGACACTGCATGCATGTATTGCCCAGTAACCTATAGGGATAAAGTTTACCATGCTAACCTAGTGTGCCTAACTCTCAAGAACCTAGATGTTATCCTAGGGATGGACTGGTTGTCCCACTACCATTGTCTTCTGGACTGTAGCCGAAAGAGAGTGGTATTTCCTGACTCGGACCTTTCCGAGTATCTATCCGCCAATCATATTAATGTCTCTCTGAATGAAGGATCTCAAGAGTATTCAGTTTTGTTGAGCTTGGAGAGTAAAGGGAATTCGGAAGTGAGTAATATTCCAGTTGTGAGGGACTTCGCGGATGTTTTTCCTGGCGATGTACCTGGTTTGCCGCCTGTACGCGACATTGAGTTTGCTATTGACATCGTACCGGGAACAGGACCGATTTCGATTGCACCATATCGGATGGCACCTGCGGAATTGGTGGAGTTGAAGTCTCAACTTGAGGATCTTCTGTCGAAGGGATTCATCCGACCAAGCGTTTCACCTTGGGGAGCACCCGTCTTATTGGTGAAAAAGAAGGATGGGAAATCTAGACTTTGTGTCGACTATCGACAACTGAACAAAGTAACCGTCAAGAATAGGTATCCGCTACCCAGAATTGATGATTTGATGGATCAACTACGAGGAGCTGCGATATTCTCAAAGATAGACCTGAAGTCGGGTTACCATCAGATCAGAGTAAAGACTGAGGATATCCAGAAGACGGCATTCCGGACTCGTTATGGACACTATGAGTATCTAGTGATGCCATTTGGGGTGACAAACGCACCTGCTATCTTCATGGATTACATGAACAGGACATTCCATCCGTTCTTGGATCGATTCGTCGTGGTGTTTATCGACGACATTCTGATCTACTCAAAGAACGCTGAAGATCATGAAGGGCACTTGCGTCAGGTTTTACAAGTGTTGAGAGAGACAAAGTTGTACGCCAACCCTTCTAAGTGTGAATTTTGGCTCGAAGAGGTAAAATTCTTGGGCCATGTGATCTCTAAAGAAGGTATAGCTGTGGATCCAGCAAAGGTAGAGACGGTGTTGTCATGGGAACGGCCAAAGACCGTGACTGAGATCAGGAGTTTTGTCGGTTTGGCGGGGTACTATCGTCGCTTCATTGAGAATTTCGCCAAGATCGTTGGACCCTTGACTCAACTTACGAGAAAGGATCAACCTTTTGCATGGACCGAAGCGTGCGAAACTAGCTTTCAGACAATGAAGGAACGTTTGACGACGTCACCTGTGCTCGTCTTACCGCAACCAGAGGAACCGTATGAAGTGTACTGTGATGCTTCGCATCAAGGGTTGGGATGTGTGCTGATGCAGCATCGGAAGGTGGTAGCTTATGCTTCACGACAACTGAAGACTCATGAGAAGAACTATCCGACTCATGACTTAGAACTTGCTGCCATTGTGTTTTCGTTGAAGATCTGGAGACATCACTTATATGGATGCAATTTCACCATATTTAGCGATCACAAGAGCTTGAAGTACTTGTTTGACCAGAAGGAGTTGAACATGAGACAACGACGTTGGATGGAGTTTCTCAAGGATTACGATTTTACCTTACAATACCATCCTGGAAAAGCTAATGTTGTTGCTGATGCATTGAGCAGGAAAATGCATATCTCGTCAATGATGGTGAAGGAGCTACAACTGCTGGAACAATTCCGAGATTTGAGTTTGGACGTAAGAGTATCCGAGGGAGAACTGAGGTTCGGGATGATCAGGATTACCAATGGATTGATGGAAGAAATCCGAGACCAACAGTTACAAGATGAATTTTTACTCGGAAAAAGGAATTTGGTAATTCAGGGTAAGGACCCGGAATTCAAGGTAGGAAGTGACAATATCCTACGGTGTAAGGGTAGAGTTTGCGTACCCAACAACCCTGACTTAAGGAGGTTGATACTGGACGAAGGTCACAAAAGTAAGCTGAGCATTCACCCTGGAATGAAAAAGATGCACCAGGACTTGAAGGTGAATTTTTGGTGGCCAGGAATGAAAAGACAAGTGGCAGAATATGTAGCTGCGTGTTTAACCTGTCAAAAGGCGAAGGTGGAACATCAGAAATCTGCGGGTATGCTACAAAGCTTGGATGTACCTCAATGGAAATGGGATAGCATATCGATGGATTTTGTCGTGGCATTACCAAGAACTCAAAGAGGATATGACTCGATTTGGGTAATCGTGGATCGACTGACTAAGTCGGCTCATTTCATACCTGTGAGAACTACGTACAACGTGGATAAGCTATCAGAGATTTATATAGCTGAGATTGTGCGACTTCATGGAGTGCCAACAAGTATCGTTTCCGATAGAGACCCGAAGTTTACTTCACATCTGTGGGGAGCTCTTCATGAGGCTTTGGGAACGAGGCTGAGATTAAGCTCTGCTTATCATCCACAGACTGATGGGCAAACTGAGAGAACTATCCAATCATTGGAGGATTTGCTACGAGCTTGCGTGTTAGACAATAAGGGCAGTTGGGACACCCTATTGCCACTGATTGAATTCACATATAACAACAGTTTTCATACGACCATAGGTATGGCACCGTATGAGACATTGTATGGCCGCAAGTGTAGAACACCTTTATGTTGGTATCAAGATGGAGAGAATTTGTTAGTAGGACCGGAACTTCTGCAACAGACAACTGAGAAGATTAAACAGATCAGGGAGAAGATGAAGGCTTCTCAGAGTAGACAGAAGAGCTATGCAGATCAAAGGCGCAGAACCCTGGAATTCGAAGAAGGAGATCATGTGTTCCTGCGAGTTACCCAGACTACAGGAGTTGGTCGAGCAATCAAGTCAAGAAAGCTGACGCCAAAGTTCATTGGACCTTATCAGATTACTCGTCGTGTAGGACCGGTAGCTTACCAGATCGCACTACCGCCTTTTCTATCAAACGTTCACGATGTATTCCATGTGTCACAACTGCGGAAGTATATTGCTGATCCGACGCACGTCATCGAGCTGGATGACATTGAGTTGAAGGATAACTTGTCTTTCGAGACACCGCCAATCAGCATTGGTGACACAAGGGTAAAGCAGTTGAGGGGTAAAGAGATCGAGTTAGTGAAGGTTATTTGGAACAAGGACACCGGCGATGCAACGTGGGAGCTGAAGGAAAAGATCAAGGAACAGTATCCAGAACTTTTTACTGACCCTTAAGTTTCGAGGTCGAAACTTTCTTTTTGGAGGGTAGTAATGTAAGGCCCAAGTTTTAACGCTTTGGATAAGTGAATAAAATAAAAGAGTTATTTGATTAAGATAAATTTGGAAAGGAAAGAGGTTCAGGAAAAGTCCGAGAATGTATCGAAAAACCGAAAGAGTTATAGCACGACTAACATACGCTTAATCCTAGGTCGAAGGTATTAGTGAATAGTTAATTTACGTTTTAGGACACGATGGAAACTAATTCCAAAAATCCTCAGAGAAATGTTAGAACTTCTCTTTTCCGTCCTTAAACAACCATTTCGATGCGAAATCCTGGAAAGTACGAACGTCAAATTCCAATTCTCGGAAGTTTGCCGAAACGGAATCCCTGATAGTTCGAAAAACCTAAGATCGACAGACGATGAAGACTTTTTCTATCCGGAAACTCAAATGAAGATTCCACCCGCGTTCTCCTACTTCTCTCATCATTCCTAATCTTTCTTCAGAAGGAAGTTTTCTCATCCGACGATCACTGCAAAAAGTAGTTTTTCGGGATAAACCGACTTACACCGACTTATGCCGATTTTGGATCTTTTGGTTTAATTCCAAGAATTCTATTTTGAGTTCTGGAATTCTGTCGCCAGAACCTATCTCAGAATGCGCAGAGGAACGCGCAGGAAAAATCGGAATCGCAAAAAAATCATTTTTCCGTTTTTTCCAAAACCTATAAATAGCTTGAAAATTTGATTTTTTGAGAAAAAACCCATTTTCCCCCACCCCCAAAACCGCGAGTTCCTAGAGAGAGATAGAGATCCGGATCTTCGTCGTTTCTTGCCCGTTTGCTTCACCGATCGTCACTAATCGAAGACCTCGAGGTAGGTAATCTATACTCTCCTTCGAATCGTCGTTTCTGTCCATTTCTCCTGCGACTTTCTGAGTTCAAAATTTTGAGGTTTTTGAAAAACTGTTCAAATCAGCTGATTTCAGCGTCTAAACTTCTTCCCTGCATGCTCCTGAGCGTGTTCTGCGGATTAGATTTTGTCAAATGTCGACGAAATGCCGCCGGGATCAATTTCTACCCTAAATACCCATTTTTCGGCAAAGTCGCAACCTTTACGCTCTAATCTATCGACTTGGCTTAGTGCTAGTAGGATTTGTCGTCATAAACGTCGTTGTGGACGTCCCCATCCAATTTTTTTTTCAAAAATCCAATTTTGAAATTCTGAGCTAAAAATAATGACCAAACTGCCCCTATATCAGTTTTCGATCCGAAAATTTTTCCGAGCCTAGAACCGTCTTAGTTACGGCTTATGTTAACCTAGGAACCAAGTTTGATCGAAGAAAAATCGACCCTCCCAATTAAGGAAAGTGGCCGAGAGCTATATCAAGGGGGGAGGAGAATCCGATTTTTCGAAAACTTGTCTTAACGCGTTAGATTGTCGTACCAAGGAGGTAGTAGTGTACTGTGTAACCCTAGGACTCTTTGATTGCTGAGTTTCTGACTCTTGGTATTGATTTCTGTGATTTTTGCTTAAGGTTCGTTTGAGGAGATTCCCAGAAATCAAGGAGAAGAGTTTGGAGAACATCTTGAGGAAGAAGCTGGAAGACCCACCGGTGAGGGCTACTCTCTGAATTACTAGATAATGCTTTAGGTGTCGACAAGTTCGACTTGATCTATGTGTTATGCACTTAATTGCTAAATGTCTGAATTGTTCTCTGAGGCTTCGGCCGACCTTGTTGAGTATTTGAGGCCATGATATTGTGTGCTAAATGATTCACATGCTATGTGCTACATGGTTAACTTAGGATGTGTTGGAATATGCTGTTTATGCTTTTGACTGAGCTGTTTTATTTATGCTATTCCACTTGTACCTGAGATTCTGAAGAGTGAGGTTTACGGGCAGGTCATGCCGAATTTTTATGAGATTTTGAGAGAGTTTTAAAAGGACGAACGGAGTTCGGACCTTGTCATGCTCCAATGGATCGAGACCTTCTCAGGGAATTACTTGGGTTTATGGGAACTTTGAAACTCATAGGAAATACGATAAGACTAAAAAGAGCTATTTTTATAAAGAAAATTCATAAGATATTAAACAACCTCTAAACCTTTAAATAAAGATAACAATCTCGGATGCAAGCTTTGGATTGAAGTTTAGTTTTGGAAAACGAGAAGTGTCGTCGGATCCAAGTGTTGAGAAGATTTCGAGTTCTGGGTATGTTGATACTCATTCGCTCTGGGAGCAGTTTGTTTAGCCATCCAAGGGATGAGCCGAGAAGCTTCACGGAGGTGTGAGACCTTGTGAATGCGTGATACTCCACTGAGGCGTGAGACCTTGTGGAAAGCATGGATCTTCACTGAGGCGTGAGACCTCGTGAACAGCATGAAACTTCATTGAAGCGTGAGACTTCGTGCAAGTGTGTAAATTCACTGAGGCGTGAGACCTTGTGAAAGCATAAAACTTCACTGAAGCGTGAGACTTTGTGAATGTGTGAGACTCCACAGAAGCGAGAGACTTCGTGAGAGCATTGATGACTCGAAGAGTTGTCGTGAGTGGTTGCACTCTTTTGTTTATGATTAATTGTATTTTGTCGCAGAATCGACATTTACCTTAGGGTATTCTTTTAGAGACTTTAAGTTATCTAGAACACGTGGCGACGTGTCGGGTGAGGTCGGAGACGTTGTTTGGCTAATCACTTGCATTCATGCACTCATTTTGAGGTTAATACACGGCGTGATACCGGACCTCGGTGGATTCCAAAATGGTCATAAGACCCGGATTTCCATATTTAGGACACTACGGTGGTCCTCAGTAGCAGACGGAATGGCAGACCTACGGGTTCACTGCTGATCTGACTACTTTTGTGTGGTGTAAGAGACACGCGAGCAGGAAGGTACCCACCGTGGCTGGTGTTAGGGCCGCCTCGTTGATGTCCATCCTTCTTCCGGAATGCATTTTGTTACCCAGCATTGCATTTCATGCAACATACATGCTGACTTAGTTGCTGAGTGTGATTGGTAACTGTTTATCCTATTTTTGAGGCATGCTACTTGTTTTTATGGCTCTTTATATTCATTGTGATACATGCAACCCTAGGAAGCTATCCCAAAACTTATAAGCCTGAGAGGCGAGTATTTATTATCCTATAAATATATCTGGTTTTATTAATTATATAATTCTTTGGAGTTGACCCTCGCGTCTGCTGTGTGTGTTTGGGCGGACTACGCCATTTGTCAGATGAGTATGGGGGATTGGTTTACCATGGTCAGCCCGTCGGGGGGGACCAGGTACGAGATGCTTGACCAAGACGACCCAGGTGCATGGGTGGTCGATTCCGAGGGCCACCGTGCGACCTACACCGGTCGGATCATGGAGGACCGTGTCGACCGATTTGGACGCTTGACGGAGGGAGTGATGAGGAGGCACATAGTGAGCTTCAACCTGCCTCCAGGAGTACACTGTGGACCCGGCTTGGGAGTACCTCCACCGCCACCATCCCCTTCAGATGATGAGGACCCTTCTGAGGAGGTGCCAGTAGGTGGGGCTTCGACGGAGTCTAGTCCGTCTACTGCTGCTGCTGTCGTCGCGGATCTCGTTCCGGGCCCCGAGCCCGAGAGTCCAGTGCAGGAGCGCATTAGGGTGGACAGAGAGGGCAGTGTTGAGTACGTCGACCTAGTCGTCCTGGATGCAGATTCGGATGACGACCGCGCTAGCGTGTAGGATCGAGTGCTAGTGTGGGCTCCTCGGGTAGGGATAGTGTAGGAGTAGTGTCGATGCTCTGACCGTCATGCTTCCGTTTTTGGGGACAGGGTAGTTTTCCTACCGGTAGCTTTTGTGTGGTTTCCTATGGAGATCACAGAGAGCTGGTTGGATTTAGGGGGTCTTTTCTTAGGCCGCTGGGCCAACTTGCTCTCAGATTTTGTAGTTTAGTGTTGCGGACACAGTATCTTTATCTTGGACTGTACATATTGCCTTCGGGCGTTACTCTTTTCTGTCACCCGTCACTGGAGGTTACTCGTGACGTGGTAGTGTTTAGCGAGGCATGTATATATAGTTGTATAGTAGTTCCTTTATCTTTTGTTGGGGAGTTTTATTGCTTTCTGTCTTTAGTTATATTGTCGAAAAAAAAATAATTCACGTTTTTCCGCTTAAAGTATTTTCTTTTGGTTACTAAAGTGACGCCACCGAAATCGGGGTGTTACACTTGGCCCACAAATGCATGCCATGCAAGTCAGTCATCATCACTAGGCCCTAAGCCCATCACGTTCATCTCTTATGAACAACACATCATCGCATAATAACTTGCATGCATAGCAATAAATATAGCTAACACCCTAGGCATATAGGCATGTTCATAATAGCACTAGCTAGCATTTATTGCATCATCATATAGCATATCTAGCTCATACATCATCAATAGTCCTAGCATCATGCTTGCTAACAATCACAATCACAAACAATTTATCTAGGCCGAGGCCGAAGTGCCCTTACCTTTGTCACAGCAAAAACACGTCCTAGGACTTTGGATTTGGCGGGATCACGCTCACTTCGAACTTCGGCTAGGGAGAGAGGAGAGCAAGTGAGCTTGTGTGAAAAATGAGGAGGAGCTCTCTATTTATAGTGAGAGGTGAGAGCAAAGCATTAATTGCTTTTCTTCCTCCCCAAGTGAGGCCCAAAACCGCCCCTCCTTCAGCCCATTCTAGGGTTTCTACAACTTTCCGAAACTCCCCACCTTTAGCCCTCAAATTTAGGTTTATTTCCTAAATTAAACCCGACAAAAATTAGCATTTAAATCCCTAATTATTTAAAGAAATAAAATCTGAGTCACAAGAGTTTTAAATCAGATTTGGAGGGATCCTTGGAAGTTTTAAAACTTTAGAAATCAATCCCCCATTAAAAAGAAAATCAAAGAATCACATCCCTAATTTCTCTCCATCATAAAACCTAGCTAGAAAAGGAAATTTTTGCAAAAGTCTTCTTTTTCCTTCCTCCACAAGTCTTGGCCGACCACACACTCTCCATGCTCAGATTTTCACCTAAAATTTTTAAAATAATAATTTAAATAAAAACCCTAAAATAATTAATGCATTAAATGCACCATTTCCCTCCTAAACGCATCAAAACTTCAATTTTAAAATCAAAAATCCTCATCAATAATTTTTGGCTCCAAAAATTCGTGCACCAGCTCCATTATGCCTCAAAAATATTTTCAGAATTAATTTTGATATTAAACCATAGGTTAAAATTATTTAAATGCGTTTTATTTAAATAAAACCCCATTTTATTTAAATAAAACCTTCAAAAATAAAACCACGGAATATTCTCTCCTAGAATATTCTTAAAATCATTCCCAACACCTCCCCATAAGGTGCGGCCCACGAAATCGTCCTCGTCGACTCGATTCGCCAACTCATCGCTGCCGTCGGGTCGATTTTGACCTAAAAGTCGTCGTCACCGAACCCTAGCAATATTATAGTCAAAATGCTCGTATCGTCGCGCTCATCAACGTCTAGAGGTTTCTAGGACTTAATATTGCTTCTAAAAATTAATCACCTTTTTAAAAGGCATAATACCACATATAGCACAAGCAATTCACAGAATATTATTTAATATTATTATTAAAATAATATGCCCTAAAATCGAGTCTTACAATGAGAGCACTTTGATGCTAGCTATTTGATATAATGGCTTGTTGTGATGATGTCTATACTTCTATTGTGAATTTGATTATCTGTTGACGACATATTGTTTTTGTAACCGAAGGGTTTTCTGAGTGTCGGTTAGAGGAGATTTTAACGATGTTTTGATTTACTGAGGTTTTTGATTGAGAGGTTTTCTCAAAAAGGGTTACACAGGGTGGGAGCTTTTATTTTAACCTACCAAAGTTTTCGAAAAGGAACAAACGTATTCATGATTTACTTATAAACTTCATCTAAAATAAATAATCAAAGTGTACACATATTTTGAAAATTAAAAGAAAGTTTACTGCAACGCAAAGCTTCTAGAAAGATATTTTTAAATGAGACTTCAATCCTTTTTAGAAAGAGAATTTCAAAGGGGGGCCTTATTTGATGGCTTAGATGAAAGAAAGACGAGACTCGGCGACACGGTTACTTGGAGTGGAGTGACCTGTCGTAGTGTAAACTTCGGTCACTTGGAGCAGAGTGCAACCGTTGGTGATCAACTCATAATTGTATCATAGTTTAACTATTTTCTCAGCAGTAAACAGAACACTAGAGAGGGCGTTCTTGTTTGTTTGGCTAACCATGATTCATATCATGCATGCATACATTTTGTCAGGATGGTGGAGTGGCCATGCCTGTCTTCTGAGGACGATGGAGCGGTCGTACCTTCAGATGTTGATAATGGAGAGGTTATCAACTATGTTGATACTGGAGTGGGTATCAACTAAGTGACATTCACTAGTCAGAGGTTGATACTGGAGTGGGTATCAGACCGACTAAGTGTTGTCTCGCCTACCTCATGGAAAAGGCGTTTATATCCGAATCATTTGATGTGCCTATGTGGCATTGCATTTGCACGAGCATATAGACTAACCTTAGGGTTGTCGATTGAGCTTGATGATGAGGTGATATGTGCTATGAGTTTTGATATGCTTGAGATAAGCTAAATGTGATTTAATTGTATGTGTGTCAGAGAGGTTTGTCATTGACAACCCTCGTATTTTACATAAGCCACGTGATCGATAGATCTGCGTTAGTAAGCGTGAAATGTATAAGTATGTGATTATGTGTATATTGTGTGACCTACTATTATATATATACCTATATTCTGGAAGTTGACCCTCGCACGCCATTGTATGTATGCTTGTGTTGGCGGCCGGCGACTGCCAGGTGATGGGCGGCAACATGATCAAGCACCATGCTTCTGGGAAAGTTGCTGTGACGCTGCTTATGAGGAGGATCCA
The DNA here is from genome assembly GCF_012489685.1 of Lotus japonicus. Lineage (NCBI taxonomy): Eukaryota > Viridiplantae > Streptophyta > Magnoliopsida > Fabales > Fabaceae > Lotus > Lotus japonicus. The sequence goes on along the minus strand of NC_080042.1, from coordinate 19,056,883 downwards.
TGATGATCGGATGAAGTGTCATGTCTTTGCATTAGTTCGGTGAAGCGCACAGTAAGTCGTTCGTGGATTGACTACATGTCTTCTGATGCCAGAACCCTGTTGCAGATCTTATGAGAGATTGATTGTTCGACCGTCGAAGAGAATCCCTCGGAGGAGGAATAGTCTTGTGTACGGCTTGAGCCTTTTGGGTAGAAAGCTTATCGTTGTTGGTTGAAGCTTGTAGGATGATCATAGGAGTTTGTATTCTTTTGGTTTTAGAGAAATGGTAGGTTCTGATGTTTGCTATTTTGTGGTCTACCCAGTATGGAGATCATAAGGAGCTTGTTGGGCATAAGAAGTCTTTTGATATTTCTCTTTAAGACTCAATTGTACCCATACTTTTGGATATGAAGTTATATATTATTGGGTAATTACTGTGCATTCGCTAGAGCATGTTTTGAAAAAAAAAATACTTGGTTATTATTGACTTCGAAAGTTTAGTCAGCATATTTAGTTTTGGAAAGGTTACTAAAGTGACCCTCGAGAAATCGGGGCGTTACAATGATAATGATGATGATGAACCACCGCCTCAGAAGATAGCAAAGAAGGTCAGATTGCAACCCAAGTCACTCATTTGGAACCAACTCTGGAGCCTACTAGAGCTGCAATTTCTACCAGAGTCACAAGATCAGTAGTCAGAGCTTCAAGTAAGTTTATTGTTCTTTCTGATGAAGATGATTTAAATTTGCTTGATGCAATTCATGTTGAATCCAACCCTGAACCCACACTAGTTGATCAAATCAACTTCACACATTTCACCACCTAGGGCTTCATTCTTTCAACCCTCCATTGAGGAAGAACCCCTCTGGAAAATGCTCCAAACTCCTAAGTCCACTAAACCAACCTCACCCATTATACTTCCATCCACTCCACAAGCCTCTGAACCACAAGCTTCTGAGATACAAGCTCTAGAAACACCAACCACTGAAAAGTCTAACTCTGAGCCTAAACCCTCTGATCACTCAAATCAGGAACCCTCTGATAAAGAAATTCTCTCTCCTACTCCCTCTGTCTCTTTCCTACCAATGTTCAATTTTCCTCTCCATCAAATGAATCTAAAGCCACTCGCCAATTCTTTCAAATTGCCAGGAGAAAGAATTTCAGAAATTCCTGAACATTTCATAAATGTTCCAAGTCCAAACCGCTATCCTGGACCAAGACCAGAACCTCTGGTTGCTCCTGATTTTCCAATCCAAGCGGTCCCTCTCACTTCAGACCACCACCTCTTCCTCTTTCTCCTCCACCTCAAAATGAAAAAATCTGTCTCTGACAAATCTCCAAATCCTAAGACTGAAGTTTCTCATCCAAACCCTGAGACCAATACCTCTGAACCTCAAACTTTGCAAATTGCATTAACTTATTTAATCATCCCTCTTCACCTGAAACCAATCTCTCAATTCTTCCCTATACCCACCTTGGACCAAACACCCTGCTTGATTGCATTAACTTATTTAATCATGAAGCATCTTTAAGGGTTCACAGTGTGCATGGTCGCACTTACCTCAGTGAGAAACCAGACATGGTTGCTGACGACTGGGATCGTCTATGCACTTGGATGCTTTATCAAGTGGCAGTGATGATGGCTTTCCTTACTGCTGAAAGGGATCAAAGAATTGAAGCTGCTAGTCAGCGTTTCAGAAGAAGAGAAGCATTGAATGAACAAAAGTTGAGAGATCAACTTTATACTGCTATTGAAGAAGCAAGGAAGAAGAAAGAACAAGAAGAAGAAGCTGCAAGTTTGAAGCTGAAATAACGTGAAGCTGCAAGGCTGGAAGCTCTGGAACAAGCAGCTAGACTACAAGCTGAAGCTGAGGCTCTTAGAAATCAAGCCCTTGGAATTATTCCATTTACTGATTTTGCCTCCACCTCTGCTCAAGCTCCTCACTCTGAACAAGTTGTTCCGTCTGCTCAAGCTCAGTCAGACTCAAGACTTGATCTCATTGAACGAAGACTTGATTTTCAAGAAGCTTCTTCCAGAGTCTGCATGAGATGTGCACAGAACTTCTGAAGAGGACACCCAAGCCTTAGTCTTTAGGAACTCTCCTTTCTTCTGTTTTCCTTCTACTATGTTACTATGTTTTCGTATTTAACTATGTTTCTTTTATCCTATTATCGTTTTTCTTTCCTATGTGCTTGCATAATTACTTGGTCATCATTACTTAGTTTTTACTCAAACGCATTAATCAACAAACAAACTTCTTTTATTAATAACATCTTTCATACATGTGCATTCATACATTTAAAAAGGAGGATTTTTCCTCAATGATCTACACTGCCTACGCATCGCTGCTTCTCAAGCTCTAGACGATGCTGCCTATACTCTAGTTGGATCAAGCTCTGGCGCACTTCCTGCCTCTCAGGACCCTCCGCCATTGTCTCAAGTGCAGTCTTCGTCGCTTGTCTTTTGGCAGAATTATCCAGTTCCCGCTGGAAGATCTTCTCTCCTCTACAAACGCAAGGAAGCCTCTGAGGATGCTGTCCATTTCTGGACTCATGCCCATGCCTAGTAGCTGGTTTGTCAGACTATAGACACTCGGCTCCTCTGGGTGGCGCACGTTGATGAAGAGATCTTCATCAAAGGCTTTCTTCCTTAATTCTTCGATGTATGCTATGAAGGATGCCATTGCAATGTTGATTTCAAGTGCAAATGAGATGTGAAGACTGTCATGCTTTAACCGCTTTTTATAAGATCAGTTTAGTCTCCAGAAGTTAATGCTGAAGCAGTTTCTCGAGGATTGTTTATTGGTAACAGTTGCTTACTTTTAACTCCTTGGCCGGTAGTAAACGTTCCACTCCTTCATTTAATCTTCTGCATATGCATTAATTACATACGTTTTCTTTAATCCTTTTATTTTTTTTCTCCATCTTTTTAAACTTAGACCTTCTCTAAGGGGGAGTCCTTGTACTTCAAGCTAAGTTTTTCACACCCCATTCTTTTTGCTTATGACAAAAAGGGGGAGTATGCAACCAGTTTTTGATGTGTAAGCTGTGTTAGTGTGATTTCTTTTTCTTTTGGAGAATTTAAGAGTTCCACTCTTTATGACCATAGATCTGTCCGTGAGCATTTGCAAGTAATACATTTTCACTTCTTTTGACATGATCATATGCTAAATCGGCTGACTTTGATACTTTTACCTTGCTCTTGACTCTGAATATTTATGCGCTCTGATATTCTAATAATTATCTATGTCATAAATTCTCACTCTGAACTCTTTTGTTATTTAGCTCAGAATCTAGATATTACTAATGTTTTCATTAAGTCTTAGATTCAGGGGGAGCTAAGCTCAGAATCAAGCTGTGACTTGGATTCAGAATGAGCAACATAAACCATTCACCTCAGGATAAGTTTATCTCTATTCTAAACTCTGAGTGAATTCAGTTTATTGTTTAAGAATTGTTCATCAAAATACTTGGTTTTGTCATCATCAAAAAGGGGGAGATTGTAAGATCAAGTTTTGATCTAGTAGTACAACTCTATGTTTTGATGATTACATGTTAACTATTGTGTATGAACAATTATGATACTCTAACGTTGTTTTCTGAGTGTTTTAATGACAGGCTCTAACTCTGATCTAATTACACATAAATCAGAAGCACCATACTCAAAGAGTTACCTCCGCAACGCTTTCGCACTCACTATGTTCAATCTGAACAGTAGATTAAGCTTCAGAAGATCTGAAGATAGTAAAGCTCTGATATGGATTCAGTTCACTTGAAGTTCTGAAGACCAGAAGCTCTGAAGGATCAGAAGCTCTGAAGGTTCAGAAGTTGAGTAGTGAAGATTCTGAAGTCCAAGAGTAAGCTGGCTCTGAAGACCAAGTACTTCTCCTCTGAGTCAAGAAGCAGAAGGTACAAAGGTCAGAGGATCCAAGCTTCCCTCTAACTCTGATCACCAAGCTTCACAAGTTCCAACATGAAGCATCGCTCTGAACAGAAGTCAACTAGGATAAAGGTCATGTCACTATCCAAAGTACAAAAGCAATTGTACCATTCCTGACGACCTTACCTAACTTATTCAGCCACAGCAGAACCTAGAAAATCCAGATCTGCCTTCCAACGGTAGCATTCCATGCAAACTTCCAAACCTTAATCCTTGGAGTATATAAAGAGGCTGAATATGAAAGATGCCGCTTTAAGAAACTTTGTTCAAGCTTTCGCGAAATTCAAATATTCTCTTAAGCAATCTTTCTTCATATTGTACTTATTGTGTTTACTATTAGCTTTCTGAAAAGCATTTCTTTGTAAACCAAAACTTTCAAACAGTTGTTTGCTTTTCCTTAAGGAGACCAAGGTTGGTCAGATCCTTGAGAAGACTAAGAGAGTGAATCTTAGTGATAGCTAAGTCATTGTATTGTTAGTCACTTTGCAGGTTGCAAGTGCAGTTGTAACAAACTCTGATTAGTGGATTGCCTTCATTCTAAGAAGGAAGAAATCACCTTAACGGGTGGACTGGATTAGCTTGAGGGATTTATCAAGTGAACCAAGATAAAATTATTGTGTTCTTTCCTCAAACTCTTATCTTAGCACTTTCATTCTCGGTGTTTGAAGAGATTTGTTAAAATCTCAAGTCGGAAAAGTTTTTTAGAGTAAAAACGCTATTCAAACCCCCTTTCTATCGTTTTTCATACCTTCATCTACTCCATGTCAAACAAAGGAGGTTCCAAAGTTAAACCTTAATCAAGCAAGCTTAAGGGCCAATAGATTTTGCATTCCCACTATATTTCTTTATTTCTGTATTATTCACATTAAACAATGCTACACTAGTAATTGACTAAGATGGTAAAGAATAAACAACTTCAAATTTTGATGTTCAATCTACCAAAGTAGAAGTAAATATCAACTGAAAACAATCTGAATATTCTTCTTTTGAATAGTATCAAGGTGAAGATTGATAATGTTTCAAGCTGTGGTCATCAAGCCAAGAAATGATGTCACCAAAAACTTGAATTATTACTTCATCAGGCTCACCCGCAAGAAGAGCATGGTAGGCATCATTGTAAAGCTTAAGCTTCTTGTCTGAACAGCTTGCTTTCTCATACAAGGCTTTGCTCACTGATGGATCAGTCACCGTGTCAGCATCCCCATGAAGGATTAACAATGGTAGAGAGACCTGTTTTCACAGCCATTACATGAGATGAATAATTTCATTGAACTATTATATATAATAATTTTCATTCCATGGGAAAAATGTGAAATTTCATATACAATCTCATGAATAACTCTACCCAAAAGCTAGCAGGAGTGAGAGTTGTTCTACCATTTATACGAATTATTTTGTTTATTTTTTAGTCAATGTACGATTTCAACACCCCTCTCACACCCAAGGTTAGATATCTAAAGCGTTGTAGTTTGCAAGAATGAACATCTACATGTGACACATATATGGATGGTCGATTTTCAACACCCCTCTCACACCCAAGGTTAGATATCTAAAGCTTGTAGTTTGCAAGAATGAACATCTACATGTGACACATATATGGATGGTCTCCAATAAATGGATCTATGATAGACTCTGATACTATCTTAGAATTTGGGTTAAACATAATTCTACCACAAAAGCTAGCTCAAGAGTGAGAGTTGCTCAACCATTTATACGGACTATTTTGACCATATTTCCAGCCAATGTGAAATTTTCTCAACACAATCAATAACCAATAGTTTATCCTCCTATAAAATAGGAGAAAAAGGGGGGGGGGGGAGAAAAATCAATAAATACAAAAGAATTTGAGATGAAATATCATGCTAAACAACAAAAATGAACAGGAATAGGAATAGGTAAAGCAGAAGGAACAAGACAGAGTTAAAAGAGTATGCAATAGTGTATCAACTATCAAGATATAATTTCCTTTCAAACCCCAAATGCTTGCTTTCTGCAAAACAAATTATTGCTTTTAACTATGAGGTGTTTCAAAAGTAGCATTTTCAATCCCAAAAGTCCTCTGCATCTTATGGCTTATCAGTTCAAAATCCAATTAAGGCTGACTTAAATTAACATTAACAGAAATCTTTTTTTTCATGAGTAGTAGTTGATCAAAAACCACTTCTGCAATTTCATTTTATAAGGGGTTGGAGCATTTGTCTTTATTTTAAAGATTAAGCCTGAAAATTATCACAAAATAGTTCAGGGAGCCACTGAAAGAGTTTCTTCATTCAGATTCAGCTTGGGTAGACATATTTAACAAGGAAATGTATATTAGTCAGAAGATGAGAGCATACTTCATTCAACCGCCGTTCTATTTCTTGAGTAGTTCTAAGCATTTCTAAAGCGCTCCGCAAGCGTGGTTTGTCCTTGTAAGCAATGACATTATAGGCTGCCTGGAGAGACATTCAAAAGTGTCAAGAAATTGCTAATAATGATCTAAAAAAGAAATGAATCAGAAGAATTGGAGAAAAATTGAGTCAATAGAGGTTCAGACGGAAAGATAGATGGGTTATTGTGTTCAGGCTCCGTTTGG